>NC_137164.1:10122974-10722974 GCF_951394435.1 Stenella coeruleoalba | reverse complement strand
TGTGGCCTCTCCCGTTGCGGAGCACAGGCTCCGGACGCACAGGCTCAGCGGCCATGGCTCACGGGCCCAGCCGCTCCGTGGCATGTGGGATCCTCCCGGACCGGGGCACGAACCCGTGTCCCCTGCATCGGCAGGCGGACTCTCAACCACTGTGCCACCAGGAAAGCCCTAGCAAATATTTAATGAACATTTGCTATGAGTTAGGTAACATGGAACCTACAGTTGGAAAAGTCAAAGTCATGGCCCTCAGAAACCCACCATCTAATGTGCAAGATAAACAAATGAACAAATAATTTCCGGACTGCATGGCCAATTGCTGTGGAAGCAGTGAGCTCTGCCTGAGTGTTGACAGAGGAGACAGTTGGAGTTGGCTGTGAGGCTTTGGGGGTTCAGGAAGTAGAGAAGGTGGGGAAAGAATACGAGGCAAAAGTGTCATGGGGGTGCACTATGGCCTTTTGGTTGTTTGGTGTGGCAGGGGTGTAAGGTGAGGGAGAGGGCGTGGCAGGGAATTTCAATAACTTAGCAAATATTAAGCATCTCTTTCACCTGGACACTGTGAAGGGACTCTTAGGGTGCAGAGATAAATGCGGCTTATTCCTGGACCTTGAAGACTTAACAAAAGAGATGCGAGGTACAAATAAATTATATTTGGGTGGGGGTGTGATAAGTGTGTCTAGGTGTTTTTCCTCACAGGCATCATGCTGTTGAGAGGGATACCTGCAAAGGTGAGCAGCAGCATACACTGCCTGCTCGAGAGGACCACATGGTCTAATGGGGGGACAGATGCTGATGGAGAAGTTACAGCATCACAGGTACACCAGCAACTGTGACAAGTGTCATCTAGAAGGTACAGAGTCCTAGAGAACCTACAATGCAGGATTATGTTCCGATTAGGGAGTGCAGGGAAAATTGTATTTACCACGAGTCCTCTTACACAATCATGTCTCCGTGCTTGAACTCTTAATTTGCTTTATCCAGCGTGGAGGTCATTTCAAGTAAGTTTTGAAAGAAGGTTACCTGAGTAACAGATTTTCAGAGCCCTTGCATCTCTAAGGATATTTGTCTTCTGCTTTCATAAATGACCAACAACATTGTAGAAAGTCTAAAGTTACAGCTCCCCCTCTCTTAAAACCCTCTAGAGTTTGGGTCTTTGTCATTTGACAATGTGATTTAGAATTGATATATTAGGCCTTCCTGATGTGTCCTAAAGCAGCCTTATTTTTGTCTGAATCTTACAGTTGTTCTTTTTAGTACTGAAACAATTATAGCAGTTTCTTAAAAAACTAAACATACTCTTAGCATATGATCTGGCAATCACAGTCTTTGATATTTATCCAAATGAACTGAAAACTTGTGTCCACACAAAGCCTGCACACCAATGTTTATAGCAACTTTATTCATAATTGCCAAAACTTGGAAGCAACCCAAATGTCCTTCACTAGGTGCATGGTAAATGAACTGTGATACATCCAGACGATGGAATATTATTCAGTACTAAAAAGAAATGAACTGTCAAGTCATGAAAAGACATGGAGGGACCTTAAAGGTATATTACTAAGTGAAAGAACCTAGTCTGAAAAGGCTACATACTGTAGGATTCCAATTATATGACATTCTGGGAAAGGCAAAACTGTGAAGATAATAAAAGGATCAGTGGTTGCCAGGGGTTATGGGGAAGGGGGGGAATGAATAGGCAGAGCACAAAGGCTTTTTAGGGCAGTGAAACTGTTCTGTATGATACTGTACATGCCATTATACATTTGTCCAAACGCATAGAGTATACAACACCAAGAGTGAACCCAAATTTTAACTGTGAACTTAGGATAATAATGATGTGTTAATGTAGATTCATGGATTGTAACAAGTGTACCATGTGGTGCTGGATGGCTGTGCCTATGTAGGGTAGGCGGTATATGGAAAATCTCTATGCCTTTTGCTCAATTTTGCTGTGAACCTAAACCTGCTCTAAAAATAAAGTCTATTTAAAAAATAAACAAAATTCTCTTAAGTAAAAACGTCCTACTAGGAAATCTATACTTTGCCTGGAGTACTGTATCTTCATAGATATTTTTGGCAGGAAGCTGGAAGCACTGTTTTGAGGAAACCTAGTCAGATGTAATTCTCAACCAGACATTCCCTCAACTGTTACAATCATCTTCATTATGATGTTACCTTTATGCCTCTTGAGGAAGCAATGCATAGCCTTAGGAGAAAAGTTTGAGTGCTGCCGTAACTCGAATTCATTTTCATTCTAACTACAAATCCTTTAAGAAGAGTGTCCCTGAATACATAGTTCTCTCACATAATTTATGAATTATTTTCTATATAAGAATTACCAGTATGATTCAAATTAAGACTAGTATTCTCTTAAAGTCCTTGCTGCCAACAGAGGAAATATTTTTAAGTGACATATGTTTCTCCTTTTGCATCTTATCCTGGAATCTTGTATCTCTCCCCCTCTTTAAGTATGCGGCATTTGGCTCTCAGATTTTTTAATTAATTAATTAATTATTTTTTTTTGCGGTATGCGGGCCTCTCACTGCTGTGGCCTCTCCCATTGCGGAGCACAGGCTCCAGACGCGCAGGCCCAGCGTCCATGGCTCACGGGCCCAGCCACTCCGCGGCATGTGGGATCCTCCCAGACTGGGGCAAGAACCTGCGCCCCCTACATCGGCAGGCGGACTCTCAACCACTGCACCACCAGGGAGGCCCCTCAGATTATTTTTTAATATCTTTATTAAGATATAATTCACATACCAGAAAATCTACTTATTTAAAATACACAATTCAGTGGTTTTCAGTATATTCACGGAGTTGTGCAACCATCACCATAATACGTCAGAATACTGTACCACTCCCCGCCAAATCTCATACAGGTTAGCAGTCACTACCCGTTGCCCCTTCCCTAGCCCTAGGCAAACAGTAATATACTTTCTGTCTATAGATTTGCTGATTCTAGACATTTAATATAAAGGAAACCATAACATATGTTATGTGACTGACTTCTTTCACTTAGTATAATGTTTTTAAGGTTCATCTATGCTGTATAGTACGTATCAGTACATCATTCCTTTTAACTGTCAAATATTCCTTTGTAACAATTTGAGGAATGCCAAACTGTTTTCCAAAGTAACACTACTATTTTACAGCTCTACCGGCAAAGAATAAGGGTTTCAGTTTCTCCATATCCTCACCAATGCTCAATATTGTCTGTTTTTTAAAAAAATTATTATCACCATCCTAGTGAGTGGCATCTCGTTGTGGTTTTGATTTGCATTTTCCTAATAATCTTGAACATCTTTTTATATGCTTACTGGCTATTTTTATATTTTCATTGGAAAATGTCTATTCAAATCCTTTGCCTATTTAAATATTGTTATTTATATTTCTATTGTTGAGTTGTAAGAGTTCTTTATATAGTCTGGATATAAGCATCTTAATAGATATATGATTTGCCAATATTTCTTCCCAGTCTGTGGGTTGTATTTTCACTTATTTTTTTACAGTGTCACTTGCAGTACAAAGAGTTTAATATTGATATAGTTCAATTTATCTGTTTTACTCTTTTCTCATCTGTGTTTCTGGTGTTGTATTTTAGAAACCATTGCTTAATTTAAGGACATGAAGATTTACTCCTGTGTTTCTTTTAAGAGTTTTATGGTTTTAGCTCTTATATTTAGAATTTTGATCTATTTTGAGTGATTTTGTATATGAGGTGAGATAGTTCAACTTCATTATTTGTGTGTGGATATCCAGTTGTCCTAGCACCATTGAAAGACTGTCCCTTCCCCTTTGAAATATCTTGGCACCCTTTGTGAAATACTGTTGCCCATGAAAGCATGAGTTCGTTTATGGACTCTCAATTCTGTGCTGTTAATGTAGATATCTAGTCATATGCCACACCATATTGTTTTGATTACTGTAGCTTAGTGGTAAGTTTTGAAACTTGGGAGTATCAGTCTTCCATCTTTGTTGCTCTTTTTTCAAGATTGTTTGTTCTGAGTCCCTTGGATTTCCATATGAATGTTAAGGTCAGCTTGACAGTCTCTTGAGGACAGTTGGGATTTTGTTCAGGATTGCAATGAATCTGATGACCAATTTTGGGATTACTGATATTTTAACAATATTAAGTCTTACAGTCCATGAATATGGGATGTCTTTCCATTTTTTAAAATCTTCTCTAATTTCTTTCAATAATGTTTTATAGTTTTCAGTGAAGAAGTCTTGAATTTCTTTTGTTAAATATTCCTAAGGATTTTATTCTTTTTTGTGGTATTGTAAATGGAATGGTTTAAGTTCATTTTCATACTGTTCACTGTTCTTATATAGAAATAACTGCTTTTTTGTATACTGATCAAGTATCCTGCAACCTTGCTATAATAATTTATTAGTTCTAATAGTACTTTACAGAATTTGTTAGGATTTTCTCTATGCGGTCATAGAAGTGAAGATTTTCTTGGTATTAGGGAAGTCACTGATGGTTATGAACAGTTGTGTGGGTTGGAGGGGGAGACAGAAGCTCTACCGAAGGGGTCAAAGAGATGATTGGAAGTGAAAACATAGAGACAGTGAATATTAGACGACTACTTTAATAAGTTTTGCTGTGTTGTGGAGCAGATAAATGTGAGCAGTTCTTGGGGAGGGATGCAGGATACAGGAACACTTATAAGATGGGGGATCCCAGAGCATGTTTGTATGTTGATGGAAATGAGGGGGAAAGACACTAATAATTCAGAAGAGAGTTGCGGGAATCCTTGAGAAGCATAGAGAGGGTGGGATCCAGAGCGCAAATATGTTAGTCTTTGATGGCAGGAGAAACACGTCTTCCATTGTAACAGGAAGAAAGGCACACCATTTGGGTACAGACACAGGTAGAGGTGATGCTGGGAAGATGGGAGAATTCCTGTATGATTGTATCTAGCTTCTCAGTGAAATATGAGACGAGGTCAACAGTTAAAAATTAGAGTGGGTTAGAGGGAATATTGGAGGTCAGAAAACAGATGAGAAAGTGTTAAATGGGCCTCTTGGAGAATGGGGAAAATTTGCTTCTAGGACACATTAGACTTACTGGGCACATTTTGGTACCTGTTTTGATTTTAAGAAGAGCCCAGTCAGCAACGCTATGCTCATTTTCTGAAGGGCAGGCTCCCAGGAGGTGGATAGTTCAAGTAGAGTTGGCTGTTTTCCCACATGAGTGACTAAAGGATCATAAAGTAATAATGGGGTAAATGTGCTTTACCACACATATATAGACACAGACACACACTCACACACCACACTTATTCACATGCATACTACATGCCACGTGCATGCATACACACACTCACATGTATCACACTTATATACACACCCTCACCACACTCAAGCACTAGCCCACTTAATTTTTACAATAAACCCCCAACAGCATTTTACTGTTTTTGAAATGTGAAGATTAAAGGGTACTTGTGGTTTCCTCTATGTGAATCATTCTCCCCACTGTTATTCAAGTGTTTTAAGCATGATCATGAAATAAAGTAGAGCCGATGCTAGGATTCTGTTATGGCCATTTGAGCCATCTCTTCAGTGAACTTTGCCTTTGGAGCTTTGTCCTCTGACACCTAGCCTACTACTGTCCTGACTGTCCCAGGACCTCCTCGTGCACTGGATCTTCTCCAGACTTTCCTCTACACCCACCCACCATCTCTATTCGCTCATCAGTGTCATTAGAATTCAGGCTCTGTTCTTCATTGGCTGTGTGATTGACTGTATAATATGGGAACAATAATAATTTATTGTGAGGATTAAAAGATAGAATGCATGGAAAGTGCTCGGTTCCATGCACATAATATGTTTCCAAAAAATGCCAAATTGATATTTCTCTCTCCCTTAACCTCAATCTCAATATCTCTTAACCTATTTTATCTCTTCTCATCATATTTCCTCAAGGATTTTCATTCAGCTAAGCACTTTTACTAATTTAATTCTTGATGATAGAATTTTAAGTTTAATAGGGTTCTTCTGGAAATAATGTCAGAATCTACAGTTGACTCAAATAAGACTTCAGCTGGGCAAAAGAATTTTATTTGGGGCATGCAGATTTTTTTCACTTGATTCAAATCATACAGAAGAACTGACTTTGATAATCATGAATTAAGCTAAACTATAACATTGAGCACAAAAATTATTTTCTTGCCCTGGTTGTTCAAGTACTTCATAAGTAAAATGAATTATTAGGCCTTTTGAAATATCTTTGAAATATCACAGCTTTGTTCTATATTTAAGGATTCTTGACAATGTAGCAGAACAACATTGCAATATCATAAAAATGTATTGTGTTACTGGCATAAACTCAAAGAACATTTCTTTAAAAAGCATCCCCTAGGGAACGTGGTTGAGACCATTGCTCTCACTTCACTTTTGGCTACTGTGACATTGGCTGTCACACCTGCTCTTCAAGTCCCAAGTCTCGAGTCACTCTTGGTCTCTAGGATTTTAGATAAATGCACCTCATTTACTAGTCTTTTTTTCCTGCAATGATTATTATTCACTGTTTTATTTTGAAAACAATACTAATGACTAAGTTTAATCCTGAGTGGTGGTGGAAAGTAACAAAATGAACGTATTCCTGCTTTTTAGAAGTTGTAATATTGAGGACATTAGCTTTTTGTGATGTGTGGCATAACTGTTGATAGGCAAAGCTGAGACTTTGTTTTGACCTCTCACATTTCTCTTTTATTCCCTAGTTCTCAGAAATAGTAACAAATTATATGGTATCAGTGACTTGAAAGTGTGTATATTGGCAAGTGCAAGTAATACTACACTTAAAATTGATTAGCAGTGATGTCTCACAATCTGTGTAGAATACAACCATCCCCATCGCTGGCTTTATAGTCGTGTGGTATTATGCATACAAAACTGTGTGCCTATGGTTTTGATGTTATGGGAAATAGCAGACTGTTTTCTTAATTTTCATAAGTTGAATTTCCCCCAAAGACTTATTATGAAAAGGCATGTTGAAACATGTGTCATTACAAGATTGTTTTCGCTTGGCGACAAGCAACAAAAGTAGAAAAACGTTTCTGACAATTTCTGAAATATGATCATTAGAAATCATTCTCTGAAATTTATGAGGTGCTAGAGAAAGCCAAGAGCTTAATAGATCATATCGTGTGTGCAACTTGATCAGGGCTTAAAGGGGGATGTGATTATTTGCCAAGTGAAAGCAACAGTTTTCATGGTCAACTACTTTCTTACTAATTCTGCTTAATGAAAGTCGAGCAGATCTACAATGATAAACACTGAAATGATTATAGAACATTCTGACCCTGAGAAAATTATGTGTAGTTAACAACTAAAATTTTAGTTTTACTCACCTAAATAATCTACTATTTATTTTATTTTTTTGAGATGAAATATTTTAAAAATCAGCTAGAAGGTAAATTCTCCCACCCAAACGACTGAGTATCCCATTTTAGTTTCTTGTTTTTCCCCATCTGTTGACTCTTGGCGTCTCCCCTGCTGCTCTGGTCCCCACCTGGCCCCAGTCGTGATTCTTCTGTTGAGCGTCTGTCTCCATGGAGACCGACTGCCCACAGGGAGGAGCCCAGCACAGCATGCAGCCGCTCACCTCACTGGACCCACAGTGAATCAGCCTCGGTTTGATCGCGGCGCAGAGAGGAGAGAAGTTACCTCATCTTTCGAGGAGCATAAATGTGTTTGGGACTCTAAATTCCTCCCTCTGTGTGGGTTCTGCAGATGCAGCTCGATGAAACCCTGAGAGGAGAGCGGGGGCGCCATCTGTTTCCCCTGCTTCAGTGTCAGGAGAGCCATGACAATTGTTTTGGGAAGACCCAAAGGGGAGAAAGAGAGAGGGACAGAAGATAAAAGAGATAAGAAAATTAAGAGTTCTCTAACAAATTTACATCAGCAATTCAACTGTGCCGGGGAAAGGTTAACTAGAAACTCGAGAAAAATATGGTAACTGTGTATATATTCCTCCATAATACACAGTTGTTGCGAATAGAAAAGTACTAAAATCCATAAAAATGTGTCCCTTGATGACTAGAGGAACTGGGCCATTAAAAATGTCAGAAAAATTGCTTATTTTACAGAGGACGCACATAGTTTTCTAGGAGAGCATAAAATCATTGAAGTTCTGTTGTTGGGCAGTGTCTTACACTTTGGATATTCCAGTTGTTTTATTTGTTTCTACCAACAGTAATATTTCTCACACAAGTATGTCTGGAAAGTTTTAAAATTAGATTTTTAGACATGAATAAAAAGCTTTAATTGCCTATGTGATAGATAATAGTATTAAAGTTTAAATTAAAAAAATTAAATGTGGTAGACATTGAGCAAACGCTACTTCTTATAATTTTAGGGTACCAAGATCACTGTGATATTGGAGGCACCATAACTGAGAGCCAAATTCTTTTGTCTTCTAAACAGACTTGTGCAGAAAGACATTATTACCTTCCTGGTGTGCACGGATGTCCCTGGACATCTGGCTAAATCCACGATTTGATTTTTAGTCATTCTGTCACAGTGAAATTCACTCCCAATTTGCAGTTATATCTCTCTGAATTACTGCTTTTAAATTGGGCATTTTCCTGCAATTTAGATCTTTAGCTTCTAGATATACAGAAAGAAGCATCTATAAAACAATAATGAATAACATATATAATTTGATTTATGGTTTATAGAGCCTCTCGGAACATACCTGGCCTCATCTGGGTCTTGAAAGAAGGCTGAGAGATGGGAATAGTCGCAGTAACCGAGGCTCAGAGAGGTCAAGTGATTTGCCCTAGGTCACACAGCTAATAAGTGCCAGATCTCAAACCCAGTTCTTTTCACTCCAGAGTCTGTGCAACCCTGCACGCTAATTAACAGTTTGTTAATGCTAAGCATGGGTGCTTTTTCTTTAAAAAGTCACTCAGGTGTTACACTGTAAATCACTGGGGAATAAAACAGGATTCTGTCATTCTCTGGGAATGATGCCTCCATGCTTTTGTCTGCTGTGTGCTTTTCAGGATAAAGAGAATTCCAGCAGTGTTCATCCACCACAGGACATAATAATTCCTATGAATTATTATGAATTTTCCAGGAATGAAAGTTTTAAAAATCTCTTTACTTTCAGCACTGTTTCTTTGGTATTTATGCAGTGCCTGCTGAAAGCAAGTAACCTGGAATAAGTGGGCCTTAGAATCCTAGAATCTGACAAAGCTGTTTTTCTCTGTGTGAGTACAAGGAGTATGTGTGTTACTGAGTTAGTCCTGCTTAGGCAGGCTCATGGCTCCATGAGCTAGGAAGCCATACAGGCTTTTCCAGTGATTCCATAAGCGATCTTGGGCTAGTCTTTCCCATCCCTGTGCTTAATAGTGCCAGTAGATAATAAGAAAACCTGTCCAATCAGCTCGTGACTAACTAATAGGGCTCATTTAGTTTTCTAAATGAGCTCATTTAGTTTTCTCATCATTTAGTTTTCTCACTGTTAGTAATTTAGCAAAAATTAAATATCTTCTGCACCAAGCACTGTACTCAGTAGATACAAGAAAGGAAAAAACATTGTCCCTAGCATTAAAGAGCTTACAGTCTAGTAAATTTGCCACCCATGTGAACTATAAATCCTGTCACTGATAGCTGTTTCTGAAATTTTGAAAAAGAGAAGCTGAAACACTGTGAAGTCATTAAAACCTGGTTGTTTAAAATCACATGAACTGGTGACAAGCCTAGGAAAGGGATCTTATATGTCCACCAGACTGATCTCCACTGCTTGACCACCTTGTGAAATATAATTGCATCATTTCAGGATGAAGAGTAATGCCGACTATTGGCTAATTTTGGTTCATGGTGTTTCATTATCAAGTGCACTTCCTAAGAGTCCTGTATTTACTGCTTTAAGTGCTGCTGGTGACGTACTTGTAACCAAGGGACTCGGTTCAGCCCAGGTGCTTCCCTCTGAGTAACAAGAAGCATGCCAAGTAAATAAGCACTTGGCTGTGCTATGTCTAAGGGAAAGAATGCAAAGATGAATTCACTGGCCCTAATATCTTTAATCCAGTGATTCACAAACAAAATGATGCCATTTAGATTTCAGTAACTGTAATGGTACAACAATTGTTGACTTTTATTAGTGTGTGATTAACCCTGTAGTGTGTCAAGATGACAGTAGCAATTTTTTGTTCATTCAGAGATGCTCACAGACCTCAATATTCTAACCAGTTATATTATATCTTTTCAGTACTCTGATGGTTAATGTCAACATTTGTGATCATGTTGACAGCTAACAGTGATAAATGTACTTATTATGTTTCACAGAGTATTTTTTGTTTATTTAATCCTCAACAAGTTTCAAGTTCAGAGGCAAAGCTGAAGTGTGGGGTTGGAGATGGCAGTGGAGGAGGCAAGGGGAGAGATGGGTAGTCAGTCCATCAAGCCAGTACCCCCAGATTCAGGACTTTCATCTGGCCTGTATGGCTGTCATTACCAAGATGATTTGAACCAACCTACCATGTTTTCTTACATGAAGCCTGTCCTGAATGATCCAGTCACCACTCTCCATGTCAGGTCCTTTCTATTCCAGGACTTTCAATTTCTGAATTCTCCAGAGCATTGTTGCAGTTTTCGTCACTGTCGTGGAACTCTTATGTCCACGCTGATACCTGCTCCAGGCCACTGCCAGCGCGTGGAATACTGTTGTTACAGGGGCTCATAGCTGCGTGTGCCTCCAGTGCGTGGGGACCTCTCTTTCCGGTGTTCCTCCTCTTCTGGCCTCTGAGCTTTGGAAGCGTGATGGGCCTCCTGAGGTACCCCAGGTACCATGTTCCCTGTTGTACCTCTTCAGTGCAGGAAACAGACCACCTGCCTCATGTTTTACCCGTGGTACAATTCAGTGCCATCCTCAAAGCTCAAGGCCACTAAAGTAGGGCAGAGGCCATGGGTCCTAGCTAGACTGCAAGGAGACATGTCTTTTCTCTCTCTCTTTTTTTTAAAGCCTCTCTTTCCTTCTGTAATGGCCACTTCCGCTTTCCTTATTACCCCTATAAAGTCAGTTGCTCTCCTCTCCAAAGCTTGGGGCCTCACACAAATAGGTGATGAATTTCCAAAGTCTCTATCTGAACCCTGGGCCGCACATACTGTTCAGATGAGACCAGAGAGTTGTTTTTCTCAAAAATGTTTCCAGTGTTCACCAGTGTGTAATACACAATTGTTAGTCATAGATAGAGTGAAAGTTATTGGCTTTTAAGGCCTTAATTGAACCTATCTTTGCACTCAGAGCAAATACCAACTGGCTCATATATCAACCTGAAGTTTGTCAAATTCTTAAAAACTTCTGAGATCATTTGATAAAAATGAGCAGAGATGGTAGCTAAAATTGTTTTCTGGGTAATAGATCTTGTTTAGGCTTTTTTCCCCTAGTGCAGCTTGAAAACCACCTGACAGTAAATTATTCCAACATCTCACTCCCACCTCCCACACACATTTTCCCCTTTTGTTTTGTTTTTTGGTGGTGTGTGCAGTTATCCTCTTTTAAGAAACAAGCACAGCTGCCCACAACTACACGTGCTAACTGTGAATCTGAACTTGTGGCAATGGGAAGAAGGCATTCTTTTCCCTTTTTCTCACAGGTTGTAAACTGGTTATTCACATTTTCTCTGATGACAATTTTAAGCACCGAGCTCTGTCTTCATAAGCACATGCAGCAGATGGTTGGGAATATTGTGTGATAAGGAAAGCTGGTTGATTTCTTTAGTTATTTTCACCTCCTGAACACATTCCAAAGAAAAGCAATGGCATATTTTAGGGCGTGTCTTTACAAGACCTCTTTCCTTAAGTATGAATATAATTTGCTGATCTGTTCACTTTAAGATGGATTCATTTGGGAGATATCTCTGCTGTAAGTGATCCTGTAGCATTTTCATATAAAATTAGACTTCTGTTGAAAGCTCTCCTGGGTGTTGCAGCCCAAGAATTAACCCAGCTGTTCCTTCTCTTCACTTAGGCAGACTATGAGGCAGGAGGAAATGAAGCACAATATTTAGATGACCTCTAATGACCTTTTATGCACATTATCTACATGGTGAGATAATCTGCATAGATGAGGAAATAAGTTTCCAGGTCACCGACTTGCTTTGTGAACTAACTTTACCATTTACTAGCTTGAGGGCTTCAGCCATGGTTTTAGGCTCCATATCTTTCTGTAAAATGGAATAACCATTACTACCTCCTTGGGTTTGTGAGGATCAAAAGACATTAGGAGGTAAAGCTCTTTTTTCAAAAGAGTGCTCAATGAAAAAATAGTGACTGGTGGACAAAGAGAAATGAACCAGAAAAAGTATTTGGCTCATTACTCCTTCTAAATCACTGTTGCCTTTTTTTTTTTTAAACAACTGATCCTTTCTCTCTAATATTGATGTTTAATGAATGAATTATTACCACTCTTCCAAAGTTAAAATTGATCCAAACATCTAAAATGCAAAAATCTATATATACTATCATTGGACTGGAGAAATATAGAGAAATATGAACACACATCCTGTTGCTATGCATGAGGGCTTTCTTGCTGAGAAACATCTCACAAAGATTCTTCCTTTAGGGAGAGTCCTCTGATAGCCAGCAATACCCTAGATGGCCTCAGCTCAACTGTAAATGTTCCTTGGCCTTGTATTCCTTCCTAATATGCACCCTTGTCCCCAACTGTTGCTTTCAGAGAGCATGCAGACTAATAAAGTGACTCCAAAGTTGTAGATTCAGAGGAGATTAGAGTTAACAGTCTGTTTGGGTCAGAAGAGAGCTCCCAATGGGAGTGGTCGTGGTAGTAGCCACAGCAGCAATAAACCTCCAGGGAAGCAGTGGGATAAAGTACTGACTGGATAACAGATCACCCACTATTTGGACTGTCTGAACCATTGGTGGATTCAACAGTCAATGGGTTAAGACAGTATGCCATTTTACAATGTCATTACTATTTCCATTTATATAACCAGCTTCAGTATTGTGTGTTTTTGTTTGTTTTTAAGATATCCAGGCCTCCTCATCTCATGATTTTTATGTATATTTATATAATTTACATGAAGGATTTTTTAAATTCTTTGTTTAGATTCGTCCATTTACCTATATATGTATATACATATCTTATAAGGACAAACTACAACTTTTTGGAATGTGATTTACATTCTTTGGAAAGTGATTTACAAGGAAGAGTTGTCCTTGGTCTTACTCTGAATATCCGAATAAGGTTTAGATGACCTCTAGTAAATTCATTTTTGTTTCATTTTTATAGAAGTTTTCATCTCTCCAGTCCAATGATAGTATATATAGATTTTTGCATTTTAGATGTTTGGATCAATTTTAACTTTGGAAGAGTGGTAATAATTCATTCATTAAACATCAATATTAGAGAGGATCAGTTGTTTAAAAAAAAAGGCAACAGTGATTTAGAAGGAGTAATAAGCCAAATACTTTTTTCTGGTTCAAATAGTGATCAATAAGCTGATACATATACCAATTCAGAGAGAAAGGAGGTCATGGAGGAAGTAAAAGTTTGTATTTCCTAATGACAATTCTAGATTCACGTGTGTTTGGAAATAGTCCACTTTTTTGATTTGTTCAGTGTAAGGTTCTGGTTCCCTTTGTTCCTGAATCAGTTAATGTGTTTAAGAGGCCACTATCAAAATGCAGATGGCTTTTGCATTTTAAGCCTAAATGAACACCTTAGGTGACTTAGGCAGATAGAGGAAGACCTCAGTGGTCCTGGACTAGAAATTCTGAAGGACCCTAAGAGTGAGGCTAGTCTCTAATTCTTAGTGCTACACTGTCCAGTACAGTAGCCACTAGCCAAATGTGGCTATTGAAATTTAAATGAATTAAAATTAAATTTAAAATTTAATCATCAAATAATCTGTTTTATTAGACTACAATTCTTCAGAATTTTTGGAGGCATTTTTCTTTCTCTATGTTCATGCTATCTCATTCATTCATTCATTCAACAAGTATACATTGAGGGCCTGCTATGTGCCAGGGGATACAGCAGAAAGTGAGCAAAATTCCTGTCTTCAAAGAGCTTCTCCTTTAGTAGAGGGAAACAGACAATAAACTGAAAAAACATCGGTAGAGTATATAGTATAACAGATGGTAATAAATGTTGAGGGGGAAAAATAGAGCAGGGCAGGGAGCTGGGAATACTTAGGATTTAAATAGTGAGCACAGTGGTCCTGGAAGACTTCAATGAGGAGAAATGTGGACAAAGGCCTAAAACAAAAAAGAGACAGTCACGTAGATACATGAGGGAAATGAACTCTAAGCTGAGGGAAGAGCTGGCTCAAAGCATACTCAGCTTGTTCAGGGAACAGCAAAAGGCTGGCTGGAACAGTGAGGTGAGGGCATGATGGCAGGATATCAGTAAAGATCATGCTTAATGTTAGTAGGCCAATAAGAACTTCACCTTTTTACCCAAATGATTTTGGAAGAAAGTCTTTGGAGGATTTCGATCAGAGCAATGATGTGACTTGATTTACATTTTAAAAAAATCACTCTAGTTGTGGTTTGGGAATATTATGCAAAGAAACAAGATGAGAGCAGGGAGATCTATTAGAGGTTAATGCAAAAATTCAGAGAGTAATGATAATGGCTTGGAACAGAGTAATAAGAATAAAGCAGTATTTCTCAAACATTTTGGTCTTAGAACCTGTTCATACTTCTACAAATTACTAAAGACCTCAAAAAGTTTTTGTTTATGTTAATTATATCTATCAATATTAACCACATGTGAAATTATAACTGAGACCTTTAAAAATGCATTTATTGATTCACCTAAAAATGACAATAATAAATCTATAATATATTAACATACTATTATGAAAAATAAACACATTCTCCAAAAAAAAAAATTAGTGAGAATATTGGCATTGCTTTAGCTAAAGTTTTACAAATCTCCTTAATACCTGGCTTCATAGAAGACAGTTGGATTCTCATATTTACAACTGCATTCAGTCTGTTGTGATATGTTATTTTGGTCGAGTATATGAAGGAAATCTATTTTTACAGGGATATGTACTTGGAAAATGGAAGACTTTTCAGATAATAGTGGATATTCTTCTTTGATATTCTACCAAAATTTATAAGTAATAGTTCTTCAAGGTTATTTGCAAGGTGCAATATAGTTTCATTAAAAATACATCAATAAACTTTTTGTACTCTGTTTCATTAATACCCATTGGTCTGTCTCATACTGTGAATACATCTTTACTCATGCCTAATTTGATGACATCATGAAGTGGTCATTTGGAAAATACTGAATATTGAGTTACGCAGATTTCCCAAATGGTGATGCATTTTATTGTGTAATATAAAAAAATCACATTCACTCATATTACCACCAATCTAATCAAAAAAGTTTTCAACTATTGAGAAGCTCTCAAGCCCACAGTGACAGATACAAGTTTTCAAAAATTCTAATTTCCTTACAAAATTTTCAATTTTATCATTGGCACCAATTTTCTGTGGTTCCTTTTCCTTGAAAAGTGACAGGCTCATTGTTCATTTTCCAAGAAAATATCTGCAAATAACCAATGTCAATGATGATAGTTTGCGTATCAGTTATTCTTTTAAGTAAAAATGGGTGTTCCATGAAAAAAGTGGTTAGTTGAGCTTACAACACAAACAATTGCACAAGTGTATTTCAACATGTAACAAAGTACTTTATGTATGTTTTCTATTTTATCATCGAGTATTATAAAAGCATGAACTCGAAGGTTGATATTTTATAACATTAAAATTAAAAATTGGTACTGTTTCATTAAGGACATTCTTAAGTGAAAATGAGCTCCCTCTCCCTTACTCTCTCCCACCATGAGTGTGTGGCAGTGAGAAATACAGATCAGTTGTGCAATTTGGTGCCATTGCTTGGATTTGTGTTAAGACACAGTTTTATTGGCCATTGTTTTTGTACCATCTCTGCAAACATCAATGCAGTGAAGAAGTCAATTAATATTTGAGTATTAGGTAATTTTTCCCCTGAAGTGACAGGCTCACTTTGTTGGACGGTCCCTTTAGTGATCATCTTGTGGACACCGTGTAAGGGTCTTGGGGAATGTAGCGGAAAGTGAGATATTGTCTGCTCCTTGAATACATTTTTTTAAAAACATCTTTATTGGAGTATAATTGCTTCACAATGTGTTATTTGAATACATTTTGGAGGATTTGATGGTGTTTTAGATGTGCAGTATGAGAAAAATAGAGGAGGCAAGGATGACTCCAAGATTGATTGCCTGAGTAGCTGGTGTTCTTATTTGCTGAGATGGGGAAGACTGGGAAGGGAGCAGGTGATGGGGTGGTGATGAGGGAATAGGGGTGGAAAGGTTGGGTTGGGTAGAGATTAGGAGTTAGGTATTGAACTTTCTGTCTTGGGAAGACGAGCTCCACTTTTATTTTTCTAATATTTAATTTTTGGTTTTAAAAGTTTAGAGTGGAAAGGATTTAAGATGTATTCTGACTTTTAAGTGTCTGAAGCATTTTTGATCTTTTGCAAGTTTGTGGAAGTCATCTGACTGTTCTTCATAGCTAAAGTAGCTTTCTTAGTTCTCTCTTTAAGAACTTTACTTTCATTTGGGGAACTCCTTGCTTAGGACTCTGTAGAGAAGTGGTTTATAATGTTAGTATTTGGATCAAAGAGCCCTTTGAGAATTTGGCAACAGATATGGACCCCTAGTGTGCTGCCAGGCAATTCGGATGTTAACTGTCCAGAGTTAGTGTCAGACCCCACAGGTTTAAGGACCCCCCCCCCCACACACACACAAGGCTGTCCTCACTTCAGATGTCCATTGCAAATTTGGGGGCCCCAGGCAACCTGTACTTTCTAACCAACTGGCCACAAATTCAGGGATTTTCATAACTTACTAGAACAACTCATAGAATTCAGGGAAGTGTTACACTTACAACCACCAGTTTATTATAAAGGATACAAATGAGGACCAGCCAAATGAAAAGACTCATAGGACAAGGTCTGAGAGGGTTTTAAACACAGTTTCCATTGTCCTTTCCCCATGAAGTCAGTATGCATCACTTCCTGGATGTTGGTGTATCAATGTGTTCAACAACCAGGAAACTCACCTAGGTCTCGGTGTCCAGAGTTTTTACTGGTGCTTCATGATGTGGGCTTGATTGATTGAACCACTGGTCACCAGGCTGAATTTGCTCTCTAGCCCTCCTCCCATCTTCAGAGGTCAGGCTGGGTCAAAGCCCCAGCCCTCCAATCACATGGCTCGTTTTCCTGGTGAACAGCTCCCATCGTGAGCCGTCTCATTAGTATAAACTCAGGGGTGATCTAGGGGCTCATAAAGAACAAAGACACTGCCACCACTCAGGAAGTTCTGAGTTTTAGAAGCTCCATGCCTGGAACCCAGGACAAAGACCAGACGAATTCTTTATTGTAAAACAACCCTCGTCACAGAAAACATCCCAAGTTTTGCTTAAAATGTAAAGGGTTAATGGATACCTGGAAAACCCCAGGGTAAAAAATCCCTGGTTATGGAGTCAAAGACAGACTTTTCAAATGCAGAATTGAGGCCAGTACCCAATTCAGCCTTAAACTTATAGGTGCATGAAATGATTTCCAAGCTTGAGGTCCAAAGACAGCATTCAGAGAGTCTTAGAAATGCTTTTACTAATCCACCAAGGATAATTCCAAAAATATTACTAGTTTTTATGCAGTTGTATGTAGGTTTATAAAAAGCGCTAGTTTGTAGGACAGACTGTTGGAGGGAGCAGAGGTTTTTAGGAATTCTGATTGATCTAAATATTAAGGGTTACAGAGTTTCTGCACATGGTGTTTAAGGTTAGGCTGTTAAAGCAGGATTTGTAGTAACACCGAGTTTAACAATCCCATGTGAACAGACCCTCGAGCTCAGTTGATCAGGGTTTCTTCACATGAAGCAATTGGTACATTTTTGCTGATTTATTATAGAAGGAATTTTTGGCAAATGAGGTAAAGACTGTTCTTTCCACTAGCCTATAACTGGTGACTGATCATGTGCATTAGACAAGGGATTGCATCTGACTTGAGAGGACCTTTTCTTGAGGCGATTTGTACTTGAGGTCATGGGTAGCTATTGTGTTCCCTAAGCTTATGGGTCTCGTGACACATTTTGAAAAAGCTATGGTGTTTAATTTAGCTGCACTAGCCAAATTCCAGGCAAGCTAATTACATTCTTTCTATCTTAAATTCCATTAATTTTCATAAACTCCTGTGAGATAGGCATTTTAAATATGTTATTATTTTTTAATTTTACAACTTTGAAAATAGACACACTACACGTGTGAGGAGAAGTAGAGAATGAAGGTTATTATCCTGGTCAGTTAATTGATGTAATGTTGTTTTAATTTTGCTTTCATTACAAAGATAACAAGTTTCTTCTCTATTTTACTGTCTCTCAAGAAAAGGGTTCATTCTGTCTGGAAATGTAAGATAAATTTTTTAAAAATGTAAGGAGAAAATCTCACAGATACTATACTCTATTGAAGTGAGAATGCTGTGTTCAGTTAAAGAGGACAAACTTGTGTGACTATATTATGAAATAGGTGCTTAGTTGGGTTGGTCAATCTTGTATTAGAAAGTTGTATGAAAGTGAGAATAGCTCTCAATAACTGCTTTGTCGATCAGGATTTTAATGATTCTCCACCTCTTTAATAAATAGGGAGAAGTAGAGTAGTCCTTCTGAGGGCATCGCTGGGTCCCCTTAAATTTATCATGTTACGAGAAATGAAGTCCTTTATATTCAGGGCAATATATTTGATGATTCTTCTTTCCTTTCTTTGATTTTCAGAAGTGTGTGTGTGTGTGTGTGTGTGTGTGTGTGTAAAACAAGTCACTTTTAGTGATGGTAACTTCCATCTCTCTTGCCTTACTCTCTTCCTGTCTGCTGTGCCCTTGTCCTTTCAGCCCAGGACTCTACATTCTGTTGATGTGGAACTTGCATTAGGGATCATAAATCTCAGTTGCTGCAGGATCTTTTCTAGTAGCAACTATGTACTGGCTATGTTTTTTAGAGGATGTTGACACATATCCACACGATGTTTCCATCATGACTAGCTTATTTGATCAGAAGAAAAAGTTTTCATACCAATGTATGAGCAGACTCACATTTATCCATAAGAAATGCAATGTGCATCCCTTTTGGTTTTTACACTGACAAGCATTAATTTAGACTTTGTTTTGCTTGTTGATCCTAGTGATGTTGCTGACTCTCCTGGCATTCTGTGTAACTGATCATCTCAGTGGAAGAACAGTCATGAGTTAACTCACGTGAGCTCATGAACCTGGTGGTGATGGGGAGCCTCCTGCTCCTGCCAAAAGGGTCAATGGAGATGGGAATGCTATTTTAGAAGAATTTTTTTTTTTTTCTGTTTTCATGATCCAATTAAGTGTGACTCTAGGAAGAGTAAAGATATGGTAGAGTTACTTTTCAATTATTTAAGATGTGTTTAATAACTTCTAGTCATTTACTTTCTTAAGCAGAAAAGGACTGCTCTGCCTAAGATCATTTAGGAGGCCCTCCTCCCCTCTTGGTGTTACTTATGTTTTAGTACAGCTAAATTCTAAGTTTTTAAAGGCAAATGTGATAACACTTTAAACTCTCATAATGCTTTAAACTTAGCTACTATTAGATACTTAACGCTTACAAATTGATGAAACAGGATTACAAATTGACTTGAAAACAATGCTTCCAGATCAAATAAAATGAAGGTCTAATATTTAAAGTTTAGTTATCATAAGAGACACAAAATTTTTGTCCAGAGGATCTACTCAATGCCTTTAAACCCCATTGTTTGCTCTCATCACCCCTAAATTAAATACTTGCTCTAAAATCTTGGGCTTGCTAGGAAATCTAGTGTCCAGATTTTTCTGATGCCCAGAAATTTCAAAAACTATTTTGGGGATTCAGAGTATTAAATGCAATAATGGCATCTGATGCAATTTTAATTTAAAAAATCAAGCATAGAAGTTATTTAAATCTTGACCTTTTGAAAGAGTGGAATTTGAGGGCCTCTATGTGTGTATGGCAGGCAGCCTCTAAGATAGACTCCAGTGATTCTCAGCTTCTGATATTCATGAACTTGGGTAATCATTTCCCCTTGAATATGGATTGGACTTTTTGATTCACTTCTAATAAATAGACTATATTGTGAATAAAATACACTTCTGAGATTAGTTCACAGAAAGACTGTGGCTTATGTCTTGGATTCTCTATAGCTCTTTCTTGCATCGCTCACTCTGGAGGAAGCCAGCTGGCTACCATGTCTTGAAGTAGCCCTGTAAAAGGGCCCACATGATTGAGTTTGGGAGTGGGTCCTCCCGCTTTTGAGCCTTGAGATGGCAAAATATTTGGTCAACAGCTTGGCTGCAGCCTCATAAGAGAACCTGAGTCTGAACGACACACTTAGGCCATTCCCAGATCCTTGACCCACGGAAACCATGAGATAATAGATATTTATTGTTTTTAGTTGCTAACTTTTGGATTATGCAGCAACATGTAACTAGTATAGAGCATGCCCAGCATTTGGGGGAAAACAGGTAAGCAGAGCTCATTAATTCATCCTTCAGTTGCTTTATCCTCATCTGAGCAGCTGTAGTAGCTTTGACTATTGAGTTGTAGTGAATTCATTCAATGAATATTTATTAAGTAGTGTTCTGAGCCAGGCACTCTTCTAGACCCCAAGGATACAGGCGGGATAAAACAGAGATATTACTGCCTCCACGTAGTTTATTCTCTTTTTTTTTTTTTTTTTTTTTTGGCGGTACGCGATCCTCTCACTGTTGTGGCTCTGGACGCGCAGGCTCAGCAGCCATGGCTCATGGGCCCAGCCACTCCGCAGCATGTGGGATCTTCCCAGGCTGGGGCACGAATCCGTGTCCCCTGCATCGGCAGGCGGACTCTCAACCACTGCACCACCAGGGAAGCACCCCATGTAGTTTATATTCTAACTGGGGGAGAAATATGATAGAAAAACACATGCTGTCTGTTGCTATAATAATGCTGCATAACAAATTACCCCAAAGCCTAACAGCTTAAAACTACCACTATTTATCATTATTTCTCATGTGTCTAAGGGTTGGGAGGGTTGGGCTTGGCTGATTTCATCTGGGCTTGCTTCTGTGTCTGGATCTGATCTGGGCCAAGCTTGTACTTATTGTGAAGGCAGAGAGAAGCAAAAGAGAGCAGAAGTGCACAGTGCTTCTTGAAGACTTGAAACCGACTCACTGTCATTTCCTTTTTTGGCCAAAGCAAAAGACAAGAGAAGCCTAGGTTGAAGAGGTAAGGAGATAGATCCCTCCTCTTGATGGGAGGTCTTGCTAAGTCACTTTGTAAAATTTGTACATACTTAAAGGCCAATAATTTGGGTCATCAGTATAATCAATGTAGTACTCTAAATAGGTAAAATTCATAGCATGTCAGATAATGTCAAATGTTATGTTGAAAAACAAGCCAGAGAATAGGGTAGGCAGTGGAGCTTGGTGACATTTGTGCAAGTCTCTGAAGGAGAAAGGAAGGCAAACTGTCAAGTGTCTGGGGCACCTGTGAAATAGCCAAAACAGTCTTGAAAAAGGAAGAACAAAACTGGATGACTCTCAATTCCTGATTTCAAAATGTACTACAAAGCTACAATAATCAAAACAGTGTGGTACTGGAATAAAGAGAGACATATAGACCAGTGGAATAGGGGAGAGATCCCAGACATAAGCCCTCACATATATGGTCAAATAATTTTTGACAGGGATGCCAAGACTGTTCGATAAGAAAAGGAGAGTCTTTTCAATAAATGGTGCTGGGAAAACTGGACATCCACATGCAAAGGAATGAAATTGGATAGTTACCTAATACCATATACAAGATGTAAGAATTAGTGCAAAATGGATCAAAGACCTAAATGTAAGACCTAAAAATATAAAACTCTTGGAAGAAAACAGGGCAGAAGCTTCATGACATTGGATTTGGCAATGATTTTTGAGACATAACACCAAAGCCACAAACAACAAAAGACAAATTGGACTTTGTGAAAGTTAAAAACAATCACACATCAAAAGACCTTATCAGCAGAGCAAAAAGCCTTACATAAAGGGAGAAAATATTTGCAAGTTATATTTCTGATACAGGATTAATATCTAGAATATATAAAACTCAACACCCATTAGTATGGCTACTGTTAAAAAACAGAACAAAACAGAAAATAACAAGTATTGTTGAGGCTGTGGAGAAATTGAAACTTTTGCGCACTATGGGTGGGAATCGAAAATGGTGCGGCTGTTGTTGAAAACAGTATGGTGTTTCCTCAAAAAATTAAAAATAGAATTACCGTATGACCTAGTAATTCCACTTCTGAGTATATACTCCCCAAAATTGAAAGCAGGATCTTGAAGAGGTATTTGCACACCCATGTTCATAAGAAACATTGTTCACAATAGGTAAAATATGGAAGCAACCTAAATGTTCATCCATGGATAAATGGATAAAGAAAATGTGGTATATACAACAAATGTAGCCTTAAAAAGGAACAAAACTCTGACATACATTACTACAACATGGATGAAACTTAGAGACATTATGCTAGGTGAAATAAGCCAGTCACAAAAAGGCAAATACTGTGTGATTCTATTTAGTCAAAATCATAGACATGGAAAGTAGAATGGTGGTTGCCAGGGAATAGGGAAGGGAGAAATGGGCAGTTATTATTTAATGGGTACAGAGTTCAGTTTTGCAAGATGAAAGTGTTCTGGAGAAGAATGGTGGTGATTGCACAATGAAAGAGTTTAATCCACTCAGCTGTACATTTAAAAATGATTAAGATAGTAAATTTTATATTAATGTGTATTTTACCACAATAAAAATTTGAAAAAACCCTAGGAATATTCAGATTGTCTATTTCTTCTGGAGTGTGCTTTGGTATTCTTTGTCTTTCAAATACTTTGTCCATTTTATCTAAGTTGTTGAATTTATAATATTTCCTTATTTTCTTTTTAACATTGTGAAATCAATAGTGATATCACCTCTCTTATTCTTGACGATGGTAATTTTTGTCTTCTCACTGTTTTTTTCCTAATTAGTCTGTCTAGAGGTTTATTAATTTCATTGATCTCAAAAACAGAGTTTTCTTTGTTTTCTATTTCATTGATTTCCACTCTGATTTTTATTATTTCCACTCTTCTGCTTACTTGGCTTCAGTTTCTCCTTTATTCCTTTAGTTTCTTAAGGTAGAACTTGAGGTCATTGATTTAAGATCTTTCTACATTTCTAATATACAGTTTTAATACTGTGCATTTTTCTTTTATTGGCAACCCACAGATTTTCATATCATGTGTTTTCCTTTCCATTCAGTTCAGAAAAATACTTTTCAGTTTTCCCTTTTGATTTCTTCTTTGACCATTTGGTTATTTAGAAATGTGTTATTTAGTTCACAAATATTTGGGATATTCTAGAGATATTTCTATTATTGATTTCTAATTTTATTCCATTTTAGTCAGAGAACATACTTTGTGTGACTTGGGTAATTTGCATATACTGAGACTTGTTTTGACAGCCAGAATATGGTCTATCTTGGTAAAATTTCCATATGCACTTGAAAAGAATGTGTATTCTGTTGTTTTTGAGTGATGTATTCTAAATATATCAGTTAGGCCAGTTGGTTGATAATTTTCCATCTCCCTATTCCCAGTTGTTGACAGAAGGGTATTGAAATCTCTGATTATAATTGTGAATTTGTGAATTTCTCCTTTCATTTTTATCAGTTTTTCTACATGTGTGTGTCTTGAAGTTTTGTTTGCATTATTCTGTCCTCCTGTAGATTTATTGCTTTAACATTGTAAAATGACCTTATTTATCCCTGATACAAATCTTCTCTGGAAAAGAGAGTAGTAACTGATATTATCATAGTCACTCCAGCTTTTTTTTTGATTAGAATTAGCACGCTATGTCTTTTTCTGTTTTTTCTTTTCCCACCTATTTGTATCTTAGTGTTTAAAGTACATTTCTTTTTGACAACATACATTATCTCTGCCTTTTAACTGGGGGAGTTTGGGCATTTTACATTTAGTTTGATTATTGATACAGTTAGGTTTAGATCTGTTACCTTACTATTTGCTTTTTATTTCCCCATCTATTTGTTCTTTCCTCTTTTTTTCAGGAAGCTGATAGTGGTATAAAATAAAGCATGGGTGTAGATACATTTGTGTAGAGTTCGCCAATAGTTAAATTGCTTTGTGTTTTCCAAGCACAGTCATATCTCTTCCTAGAAAGGGATGTATTGTATAGAAGTAGGAAAGTGTACCTGGAATTTGTTTTTATTTTTTTGTTTCTTTCTGTATTTTACTTGTTTTCATTACTAGAACATATGCTTCATAAAACCACAGGTTTTGTTTTCTTTTTATCCCAGAAATCCCTAGCTAATATTAGTTGAAAAATAAATATTTGTTCACTGATAGAGATTAAAGAAGATTCTTGGAATTGAGATCACCTGAACCAGGTACGGTAAAATGAGAGGAAAGTGAACAGTTGCACGCTTTTCAGGTATCTGGTGATAGAAAGGAGTTTTAAATAAAAGCGTGAGAAAATGCAAGAACCGAGGGCTAAGAAAAAATTTGCAATCAAACTTGGTAGGAACTGGTGAAGAGAGAGAGCAAGAGATACCAGAAATCACATATGAGAGTGCCTGCAAAGCTGCTTGAGTGGTATTCTGCTTTTCAAACTCTTTTGAGGGACCACAGCCCCACTACAAATGCTGTGCCTCTATTGCTCTGAAATACATTCATTTCTCTATTAATTTAGTGAACATTTATTGGGTACAATTTTTGTTGTTTCAAGATTAATGGAGGGTTGTCACAGCTTAATAAGGAGACAGATATTTTCATATATAGATAAATTATTATAAAGCATAATGAAGAGTATAATAGCGGGTGTGCATGCATGCATCTGGGACAGAAGTGTAGAAGACAGGGAGAAAGACTAATTACCTTTTCCTGGGAGGCAGGTCAGAAAAGACTTCATAGAGAGTCTTAAAGAATGGACAAGAGTTTGTAAAGTGAACAAGGTGAGCAAGGCAGTGAATGGTACTAAAGTAAGATGAAAGAAAATGTGAAAAAGCCTAAGGGAATGAAAGAACATGGCCTACTCAAGGTATAACAGAGATTAAGAGAAGAAATTTAGGTCTGCTACTTATTAACTGTGGAGACTTGAACAAGTTACTTAATATCTCAGAGCCCCATTTCTTCTAACTGTAAAATGGGAATAATAATACCTGCCCTGTGGTATTATTATGAACACTAAATGAGATAGAATATTTAATATTTTATCTCTCATGTGATTGATGCTCAATAAATGGTCAAATATTATTGCTACAAATATTCTCCTACTACCATTTCTCTTAGTATTGCCGGAACACACAGCATAAGTAGGGAGCAAGATTAACATGGAAGGGTAGGCAAAATCCAGGCCAAGAAGAGCCTCATATGAAAGAGCTTCAGCTTGATCTTGTGGTTTCTGGGGAATGTGTTCTTAAAGGATTTTATCAGAGGATTAATATTCAGAACATTACTACTGACACCAGTATATGGGAGGTGATTGGGAGACAGGAAGGGTGGGTAGCCTGAAATATATCAAATGTCAGAAGAGTCAGCTCTTAGTGAAAAACTTGCTAATGGTAAAGAATGAAGTAGATAGTTACAGATGGAGCATGTAGTAGCCCAAACACATGTAAAAACCCTATAAACACATATATAAAAAGAATTGTAGTAGATAGAATTTCAGTGCTCACATAGTCAATAGGTGATTCACAGTTGTCCCAAGTTCTCTTTTCAGTAGAGTTACATCAACCAGTTATTCCTGTAGTATTTCTGCCTGCCCTCAATATAGTAAGATACACTGTACTATGCTTTATTGAATGTTTGGCCACTTCTAATTGTAAAGTTACACCTAATTAGAAATGCTGGATTCGCATTGAAGTAATTGACAGGCTAATTACTCTTCTGGGAATGTGGCCTTAGATTAATCATTATAAATAATGGGAAACCAGATAAGCTTACTGTTGCATCCAAAATAAGGAAGAGGAAGCAGTATTATTTTTATGGCTTTAGCTTCCCTCACTTTCTAGATGCTGCAGCTGTGTCCTCTTTGTATTTTATAGCCAGAAAAAAAAAAAATCACCCCTCAGCAGTTCCTATAATTTCAAATTTATAACTATGTCCAGGGTAATTCACCCGTAAGCCAACTAGAAATAAAAATAGAGGAGATAGGCCCATCTGTTGGAGTGATTTCTTAACTGCAGAAAACATTTTCCTCTGTTTAAAAGCAAAGCTGTAAAATCTGTATAAATTCTAATTCATAAACCATGAAACTCTAATTTTTCCACTTCTCTAGGCACTTTGAGTAAATGATTTTGCATATATGGGATGTCAAAAATGTACAAAATAGTCCAAGGGAGTGTGAGAGATTGATTCTGACTACATCAAAGTCTTTTAAGTGATGGCAAAAAGATTCTTCAGGTAAATTAGGACCAAAAAGAATTCTATATTGCTTGGTACTGAAAGAGCCATATATTCAGTCAGTAATTTTTTCTGCTGTACAAGTCAACTTCAACAGCTTATTTAATTATTTTCAGTCGACTACATGTTTCCTTAGTAATTTAAAAATTAAACTTCTTTTCTTAAATCTTTTATCTCTATTCTTAAAATAAGGTCTCACTTAGAGATACTGATAGGGCTATTTAAATAACCCTGGAAAAGCCATTATTTAAGGGGAGAAATCCCTTACCCTGAATAATTCAGACGAGAGTAATTGTTTTGCTTGAATGTTCTGGCTATGATTCTATCAAATTACCTCTTATTCTTCCTGTGTAGAATAAGCTTTAGCTGGCAAAAACTTGTATTTTTTTTTTTTTTTTTTTTTGCGGTACATGGGCCTCTCACTGTTGTGGCCTCTCCCCATGCGGAGCACAGGCTCCGGATGCGCAGGCTCAGCGGCCACGGCTCACGGGCCCAGCTGCTCCGTGGCATGTGGGATCTTCCCGGACCGGGGCACGAACCCGAGTGCCCTGCATCGGTAGGCGGACTCTCAACCACTGCGCCACCAGGGAAGCCCCTGCTTTGTATTTTATAGAGAGTGTGACCTTGATTCCTTGTGTGATAAATCCAAGGGTAAGACATGTAGAGTAGTTACCACTTGTGCAACAGAAACTACTTTGTTCAAAACCCACACACCTGTATTCTGTGAATTGAGAGGTTTTTCCACAGAGTACTGCATGATGGCAATGCTTTCACTTTTCACAAGCTGGTAAAAGCAAACACAGTGAAGCACAGGTGCTTTACAGATGTCTTACACCACTACAGAATCCTTCCCCGTCATTCTCAGATCTCAATGTGATGAACAGGAAGGCTAAGAACCACCAGGCAGTATGCTACAGTTGTACCCACACCATTAGCAAAGATAGAGTGAGAAGTGCCACTCTTTTTTTTTTTTTTTTTTTTTTTGCGGTACGCGGGCCTCTCACTGTTCTGGCCTCTCCCGTTGCGGAGTGCAGGCTCAGCAGCCATGGCTCATGGGCCCAGCCGCTCCGCGACGTGGGATCTTCCCGGACCAGGGCACGAACCTGTGTCCCCTGCATCGGCAGGCGGACTCTCAACCACCGCGCCACCAGGGAAGCCCAGAAGTGCCACTTTTTAATGCAACTGTCATCATCACTCCTAGGCATTCCCAGTGTCTTGGTATGTCCTACCAGAGGAAGAATCTTTAGTTATATTTAAAGCTTATAGCTGTTGATCAGTCACGGAGAATGATTATACTGTAATCAGATTGTCTGCTTAACAGATTGTTTGCTTACCAGGTTGCTTCCACTGTATTTTATGTTCTTTTGTTTCTTTGTTCTTTCACTTATTCATTCAATTAATAAATATTCTAGTGCTTCCATAGGTTGAAGGGCCCAGACTGTGTTAGTGGAATTCAAGACCATCTGAGGAGGCTTGGTTTCTCTTTCCCAGCTTATCAGAAAGATAACTGGGTTGAGAACAATTGAGTTTACATCATAGATTGAACTTTAGAAACTTCACTGAACACTTAATTTAAACATAAGTAGACATAGAGCGAACTATGATTTCTATAAAGATTTGATTATACATGTGGCTTGGATGTCAACTTCAATCCTTTCTCATTGGAAGTCAAGAAATTGGCAGGTAGAAGGATTGGGTTTAAGACTGAAAGCGTTGGGGAAAAATTCTGCCAATTTTCTAGGCAAAGTCAATCCTTGGCAAATTGCAAATGAAGAGAAATGTGTCCTCAGCACCTCCCAAATGTTTGTCCTTTCCTCCTTTCAGGATGAATTCTTCCAGGTTCTTACAGTCAGCTGAATAACAGAACAATTTTTCTCAGGAAAGAGTTAATATCAGTTGATATTAGTTATTTTTACTTTGGTATGAATTTAGATCTCTCAGAACTGTTTACATTTTAACAGGAGTTCGGAAATAAAAGATCATCTTTTATTGAAGGAAATTCAAGAATAAATGACTGTATGCGGGAGGCATTTTGGGCATGAGGGTCCATTCCAGACAACAGTAAATGACTTATTTACATAGGCATAAGATTGCCCTCCCCACAGTACTCATCGATGGGTTAATTGGTAAAATGGGCTTAATTTTCCTTCTGTTTGAAGTGAAGCCAACCCTTGGGGTCACACGAGACCATTTCTGTCTTCTCTCAAGCAGTATTTTGTGAGAGCTAGTCAATGAAAAACATTTCTGAGTTAGTACAGAATATATGATTTGTCATAGGTCTAAAAGTAGTGGCAGAGACATATTACCAGAATGACTTCAAGTAAGAAATGATTGATTGTAATTAGAAAACAAACCACATGCCAAGCACTCAATCATCAGAAACCTTATAGAAAAGTAAACCTCTATTAATAGGACATAATTAATAGGACATAATTACACATGACACTCACACACCTGCTCCATTTATAGAATCCTTTGTCCTCTAAAGATTGATTGGAATAAAACAAAACAAAACAAACAAAACAACAACAAATATATATATATATATATGTATTCAGACAGAATATAGTGGAAAATAATAGCATTCAAGTTTGCCTGACTTATCAAATGCTTCTGCACAAAGTCAGTTTCCTATAACAGCCGTTCTAACCTTATTCAACTGCACAAAAACTCTCTTATGTGCTACTTCATATACTAAGCAATGTTATGTTAGTTTGCATCCTCAGTGCCATGCAGAGTGTCCAGAACTTAGGTGCTCATCTAATATCTCTTGAAAGCTGAATAAAAGTATGAATGTTGAAAAGGAGTCAACCAAAATTCATACGAATAGTTAGAGAATTAACATGAAGAAAAAAAGAAAAAGCAGGGGATTAACAAAATAAAATAAAATAAGATAAAATAAAAATAAACTAAATTCTTCCAACCTTAAAATCTAATGTATCTCCATCATTATCTGAAGCCCCTGAGGTGGAAAAATCTCAAAGTTCTCAAATGGGTGTCTTAGGATGACTTCTGGGTGGGGATTGTTTATAAGTAATTAGATTTTCAATAGATTATTTTCTCTTCTTTTCCTTACACACATAATTTATTAACTTCTCTCACGCAAGTGATCAGCCACCAAGTATGCACTTTACACTTTCAGTTTGCTTGCACAGTATGGACATGGTAGGACGTGTCCACAGACATAGAAAACACAGTTTTTATTTTGAGATACCCACACTACTTCGAAAAACAGGAGCAAAACGGGTAAAAGTAGATAACGAGAAGGAAAAGAAAGTATACAATGGAGAAGGGCACTTTTGGATAGCCTTACTGTCTCTTACTAATGGCTTTTCTAGAAAGTCAGGTCCCTGGCAGTACTGATCTAATTTGAAGTATTAGAAATCTTTAAGACAGTAGAGTTGTTAGATCAGAAGCCATGCTGACTTTACTTGCCACTTTGGCTATCAAATTTAAACTGTCCAGTGAAGTTTCATCTCCTTCATCATCATAGTATTTTGTACACAGTCAAATTTCAGGTTCAAAGTAAGAGACTGTCATAAAAGGGGTACACACACCCAAAGAAGAGTATGAGGCTCCAGGTCTCTCCTATAGCAACAAAATCAGGGCCATTGAGACAGATAACCTATCAAGACTGAGTGTGACAAATGGATGCAATACTTAATTTGTAAGTTACTTTCCTTCTCACTGATAGGATTTCCTGTCTCCTTTAGGTTGGATTCTTTATCTTCTCTCTCCCCCTCCCTTTAAAATTTATATTAGTTCATAGCAAACTTTTGTTTTCTAAATTTAAGTGTTCCAAATGCAAATCATTTTGTACTGATCAAACCTCCTAATAATTTTCTATCAAGTAACTTTTTATATCATTATACAAATTTGTATACCATTTTCCTGAGGTTTTTTATTTATCTCAGTAGTAGAAGTATCAAAATGCTAAGTGAATAATATATAACTGAAACAGTAAGCCAAATGCCTGAATCGATACAAAACAGGGCACTGAGTATTGTAACAAAAAGCTGATGATTCCCCCCGGATAGATTCCTTCCTTCTGTTGCACAGTCTCCTCAGCCTTGTAAGCTCCAACTATTAAATTAATGATTTGAGCCCTGGAACTTCAGGATCCTGTGACACACACCTTGGAGAGGTCCTTGACAGTTTATAGAATCATATATTTCTGAGATTATCACAAGATCAGAGTCAACATTCTACACCAGATGCTAGCTAGATTCAGCTTCTTCTGATTTAAGAATATGGACCTGCAAGTGTTATCTTCCGGATATTTAGCTGGAAATTATTTCTGTATTAGTCAGACACTCAACTGAATCTTCATTTGGTGTGGTGGGGGAAGCCACAGCGGAGCATCCAGGCTTTCTGTTGTTTGTAACCTTGTCATCTTGTTGAGCTAAGACCTACATGGTGACATAATCAGGGAACAATTAATATAAAGTTAGGTGTTTGCACTTGGAATTCAAGGCAGAAAATGATGACAATTGGTGAAGTCAACACACTGTGGAGAGTCTTGGATCTAAGCTGTATCTTGAAGGACTGGCAGAGTTTTGATAGGCAGAAGGAAGGAAAATAGTCACTATGTGTGGGAGATCATTGGTGGGGGCATAACTAGCAATGAGCAGAAAGCATAGAGAACCAGGATGAAGAATGCACTGACTGGAGGAAATTGCCTATTGGATGCTGTGGAAAATAATTTCAATTGGCAGGATTGTGTCTGATTATGGAGCATTGAAATCCAAGCTGAGGAACTCAGTGTGGATGGGTTAGCAAAAAGGAGACACCAGAGGTTATACGTAGAGAGGTAACATGATAGAAGCTGTGTAAACAGGAGACCAGAATGGCAGATGGAACAGTAACTAGAAATCAGATAGAAAGCACTGTTAACAGCCAAGGTACTGTGTGTAATAAATAACCAATACACCATGCTGTGCACCAAATTTGTCCTTTGGTTTCACAGTGATTTATTTGTTATACCACCACCCTCATTATCTAAAACAGAACACTACAATTTCATATACCATCTGTGAGCTCCAAATGGTCATAATTAACAATCACAAATGTTCTAAAAAGGTGATGTGCTAAAAATAGCCTTATCAAGCTTGTCAGCAGGCTGCTTCCGTGACTACTGTGACGTTCAATGAAAGAACGACTACATTTTGTTACGCCTTCACATGTTTATATTTCTTACACAGATTACAAAACTATGAAAACATGCTTCTGTAATTAAACATCTTGGGGTTTAATGTTTTGACTAGTGGTCAATTAGGGCAAAAACAGCAAGACCATACCCAAAGTAAGTTTCCTTCAAATGAGATCTGGCTACTGTAATATCTAGAACATAGTAAATATCCTCCAAAATACTTGCTGAATGTAGGAAAAATGTCACCCATTTGGGTGTGTTTGTGGCAAATGTAAAGGGCTGTTACATTACTTTGTCACCAAAGATTCCAATTCTTCTTGATTCCTAAGGAGAGCTCAATAGAAACATCATGGTTTGATGTGAAGGAGAATGACCCTCCTTTAGAGTGTGCACTGGAGATTGCTGGAGAAGCTGGATGGTCTCAACAAAGTCGGGATTGAGAGTTTGGAGTTGAATTTTCACCACTGAAAATGGCTATCTTTGTTGTACATACCTATGTCTAAACTGTTACAGCTAACCAGAAAAGCAATGAGCCAACAAGTATATAGAATTTCATTGAATTGAAGGTGCCACCAGTTGTAAAACACACGATTTTCTTACACACTACTTAGAAAGATAAAACATGCCAAATTAAACCACGGCACAATGCTTGTTTCTGAGTAAAAAAAAAACATATTTTGTAAAGATAGTAAAGACCTCTTTAGACTTATTTAACTTAGTTTAAAAAATCATGTATCACTCTTTCCTTTTAGAAGGAAAACGTAAATGAAATGGATTAACTAAAGTATTCCTAAAATGCTTTCCATTCATGGTCTGACTCTTCTAAGTGACAGTTTTTTTCTTAATTAAGTTTTGCCTGTGTTTTGTCTTGTTGCTGCACGCGGGCTTTCTCTAGTTGTGGCAGGCGGGGACTATTCTTCATTGCGGTGCACGGGCTTCTCATTGTGGTAGCTTCTCTTGTGGCAGAGTACGGGCTCTAGCTGTGTGGGCTTCAGTAGCTGTGACATGCAGGCTCAGTAGTTGTGGCTCGTGGGTTCTAGAGTGCAGGCTCAGTAGTTGTGGCACACGGGCTTAGTTGCTATGCAGCATGTGGGATCTTCCCGGACCAGGGCTCGAACTCGTGTCCCCTGCATTGGCAGGCGGATTCTCAACCACTGTGCCACCAGGGAAGCCCTCTAAATGACTTCTGACTCACATCCATCAATGCCTGTGTTTTTCTTTACAGTATCATTCTCCATGCTGTCAAGAGTCTTGATGATGCAACATTTCTTGAAAGAATGCTCTACTGTTTTCTCTGGAATTTTTCTCCAATCCACCAATAAGTTTAGTGCTATCATTTTGTTGTTCTTGCTACAACTGTTTAAACACATCTCAAAAGCATCAAGAACTAACATACTTGATAGGTTACTTGGGTGCTTCTGGGCCTCTTTGATGGAATTTAGCCACTCAGCTGTCATGTTTTTTCAGGGGAAGCAATGTTTATTTGTTGCGGGGGGCGGATTTCTTATTCTTAGACTTTTTTGCCTTACACTTAAGTATGGAACCAAACTTAGCCAGTGGCAATTTTGCATAGTATCACAGTGATAAACCACTTTTTGTTACCCAGACTCATGATTTTGATTTTTTGATTTCATAGCATTGATAATATAATTTCAAAGCATGTCAGAGAATGCTGGAGTTTCATTAGGGTTTTCTATTTGTCTAAATCCAGTTTCACGTTCTTATCAATTTAATCACTTGTATTGGAAATTAAGTGGTTCTTGTTCAAAGTCAGAAGGTAGTGTCTGACAAAATAGTGTTTGATGCCTTAATGCTAGTGCCACTGAATACATGAACACATGTGAAGGGAGGAGAAATTGCTCAGACCACCAGAATTTTCCTTCATCTATTCTGATGGTCTAAGCAGTTTATCCTCCTTTCGCATGTGTTGCTTAGGTGTGATTGTCAATTCTTTTCCATTACCTTAGTAACTAAATGTAACACAGATTCATTTAGTTGTGGGTGTCTTTCTTTCTTTGTTCCTACAAAGCACTTGGTTATTGTTCTTATAAGAAAATATGGGAGATGAGGAACCAAGATGGCAGAGTAGAAGGATATGCTCTCACTCCCTCTCATGAGAACACCAGAATCATGACTAGCTGCTGGACAGTCATCGACAGGAAGACACTGGAACTCATCAGAAAAGATACCCCACATCCAAAGACAAAGGAGAAGCCACAATGAGACCGGAGGAGGGGAACAATCACAGTAACTGTGATTACCACCATAACTGGTGGGTGGGTGACTCACAGACTGGAGAACACTTATACCACAGAAGTCCACCCACTGGACTGAAGGTTCTGAGCCCTATGTCAGGCTGCCCAACCTGGGGGTCTGGCAATGGGAGGAGGAATTCCTAGAGAATCAGACTTTGAAGGCTAGTGGCATTTGATTGCAAGACTTCAACAGGACTGCGGGAAACAGAGACTCCACTCTTGGAGGGCACACACAAAGCAGTGTGTGCATCGGGACCCAGGGGAAGGGGCAGTGAACCTGCTAGTGTTGGAGGGTCTCCTGCAGAGGCAGGGGTGGCTGTGGCTCACCGTTCGGACAAGGACACTGGCAGCAGAAGTTCTGGGAAGTCCTCCTTGGCGTGGGCCCTCCCAGAGTCTGCCATTAGCCCCACCAAAGAGCCCAAGTAGGCTCCAGCGTTGGGCTGCCTTAGGCCACACAACCAACAGGGAGGGAACCCAGTCCCACCCATCAGCAGTCAAGCGGATTAAACTTTTACTGAGCTCTACCCACCAGAGCAACAGTCAGCTCTACTCACCACCAGTCCTTCCCATCAGGAAACTTGCACAAGCCTCTGGTGGATAACCTCATCCACCAGAGGGAAGACAGCAGAAGCAAGAAGAACTACAATCCTGTAGCCTGTGGAACAAAAACCACATTCACAGAAAGAGAGACAAGATGAAAAGGCAGAGGGCTATGTACCAGATGAAGGAACAAGATAAACCCAAGAAAAACAACTAAATGAAGTGGAGATAGGCAACCTTCCAGAAAAAGAATTCAGAATAATGATAGTGAAGATGATCCAGGACCTCGGAAAACGAATGGAGGCAAAGCTCGAGAAGATGCAAGAAATGTTTAACAAAGACCTAGAAGAATTAAAGAACAAACAAACAGAGATGAACAATACAATAACTGAAATGAAAACTACACTAGAAGGAATCAACAGCATATTAACTGAGGCAGAAGAACAGATAAGTGACCTGGAAGACAGAATGGTGGAATTCACTACTGCTGAACAGAATAAAGAAAAAAGAATGAAATGAAGACAGCCTAAGAGACCTCCGGGACAACATTAAACTCAACAATATTCGCATAATATGGGTCCCAGAAGGAGAAGAGAGAGAGAAAGGACCCGAGAAAATATTTGAAGAGATTATAGTTGAAAACGTCCCTAACATGGGAAAGGAAATAGCCACCCAAGTCCAGGAAGCGCAGAGAGTCCCATACAGGATAAACCCAAGGAGAAACACACCAAGACACATAGTAATCAAATTTGCAAAAATTAAAGACAAAAATTATTGAAAGCAACAAGGGAAAAATGACAAATAACATACAAGGGAACTCCCATAAGGTTGACAGCTGATTTCTCAGCAGAAACTCTACAAGCCAGAAGGGAGTGGCATGATATACTTAAAGTGATGAAAGGGAAGAACCTACAACCAAGATTACTCTACCAGGCAAGGATCTCATTCAGATTCGATGGAGAAATCAAAAGCTTTACAGACAAGCAAAAGCTAAGAGAATTCAGCACCAGCAAACCAGCTCTACAACAAATGCTAAAGGAACTTCTCTAAGTGGGAAACACAGGAGAAGAAAAGGACCTACAAAAACAAAGACAAAACAATTAAGGAAATGGTCATAGGAACATACATATTGATAATTACCTTAAACGTGAATGGATTAAATGCTCCAACGAAAAGACACAGGCTTGCTGAATGGATACAAAAACAAGACCCATCTATATGCTTTCTACAAGAGACCCACTTCAGACCTAGGGACACATACAGACTGAAAGTGAGGGGATGGAAAAAGATATTCGATACAAATGGAAATCAAAGCTGAAGTAGCAATACTCATATCAGATAAAATAGACTTTAAAATAAAGAATGTTATAAGAGACAAGGAAGGCCACTACATAATAATCAAGGGATCAATCCAAGAAGAAGATATAACAATTATAAATATATATGCACCCAACATAGGAGCACCTCAATACATAAGGCAACTGCTAACAGCTATAAAAGAGGAAATCAACAGGAACACAGTAATAGTGGGGGAAGTTAACACCTCACTTACACCAATGGACAGACCATCAAAAATGAAAATAGATAAGGAAACAGAAGCTTTAAATGACACAATAGACCAGATAGATTTAATTGATATTTATAGGACATTCCATCCAGAAACAGCAGATTACACTTTCTTCTCAAGTGCTCATGGAATATTTTCCAGGATAGATCATATCGTGGGTCACAAATCAAGCCTCAGTAAATTTAAGAAAATTGAAATCATATCAAGCATCTTTTCTGACCACAATGCTGTGAGATTAGAAATGAATTACAGGGAAAAAAACATAAAAAATACAAACACATGGAGGCTAAACGATACGTTACTAAATAACCAAGAGATCACTGAAGAAACGAAAGAGGAAATCAAAAAATACCTAGAGACAAATGACAATGAAAACACAATGATCCAAAACCTATGGGATGCAGCAAAAGCAGTTTTAAGAGGGAAGTTTATAGCTATACAAGTCTACCTCAAGAAACATCTCAAATAAACAATCTAACCTTACTCCTAAAGGAACTAGAGAAAGAAGAACAAACAAAACCCAAAGATAGAAGAAGGAAAGAAATCATAAAGATTAGAGCAGAAATAAATGAAATATAACAAAGAAAACAATAGCAAAGATCAATAAAACTAAAAGCTGATTCTTTGAGAAGATAAACAAAATTGATAAACCGTTAGCCAGACTCATCAAGAAAAAGAGAGAGAGGACTCAAATCAATAAAATTAGAAATGAAAAAGGAGAAGTTACAATAGACACCGCAGAAATACAAAGCATCCTAAGAGACTACTACAAGCAACTCCATGCCAATAAAATGGACAACCTGGTAGAAATGGATGAATTCTTAGAAAGGTATAACCTTTAAGACTGAACCAGGAAGAAATAGAAAATATGAACAGACCAATGAACAGTAAGGAAATTGAAACTGTGATTAAAAATCTTCCAACAAACAAAAGTCCAGGACTACATGGCTTCACAGGTGAATTCTATCAAACATTTAGAGAAGAGCTAACACCCATCCTTCTCAAACTCTTCCAAAAAATTGCAGAGGAAGGAACACTCCCAAACTCACTCTATGAGGCCACCATCACTCTGATACCAAAACCAGACAAAGATACTACAAAAAAAGAAAATTACAGACCAATATCACTGATGAATATAGATGCAAAAATCCTCAACAAAATACTATCAAACAGAATCCAACAACACATTAAAAGGATCATACACTGTGATCAAGTGGGATTTATCCCAGGGATGCAAGAATTCTTCAATATACATAAATCAATCAATGTGATACACCATATTAACAAATTGAAGAATGAAAACTATATGATCGTCTCAATAGATGCAGAAAAAGCTTTTGACAAAATTCAACACCCATTTATGGTAAAAACTCTCCAGAAAGTGGGCATGGAGGGAACCTACCTCAACATAATAAAGACTATATACAACAAACCCACAGGAAACATCATTCTCAATGGTGAAAAACTGAAAGCATTTCCTGTCCGATCAGGAACAAGACAAGGATGTCCACTCTCACCGCTGTTATTCGACATAGTTTTGGAAGTCCTAGCCACGGCAGTCAGAGAAGAAAAATAAATAAAAGGAATGCAAATTGGAAAAGAAGTAAAACTGTCACTGTTTGCAGATGACATGATACTATACATGGAAAATCCTAAAGATGCCACCAGAAAACTCCTAGAGCTAATCCCTGAATCTGGTAAAGTTGCAGGGTACAAAATTAATGCACAGGAATTTCTTTTATTCCTATACACTGATGATGAAAAATCTGAAAGAGGAATTAAGGAAACACTCCCATTTAACATTGCAACAAAAAGAATAAAATACCTAGGAATAAACCTACCTATGGAGACAAAAGACCTGTATGCAGAAAACTATAAGGCACTGATGAAAGAAATTAAAGATGATACCAACAGATGGAGAGATATACCATGTTCTTAGATTGGAAGAATCAATATTGTGAAAATGACTGTACTACCCAAAGCAATCTGCAGATTCAGTGCAATCCCTATCAAATTACCAATGGCATTTTTTATGGAACTAGAACAAAAAATCTGAAAATTTGTATGGAGACACAAAAGACCCCAAATAGCCAAAGTAGTCTTGCGGGAAGAAAACAGCTGGAGGAGTCAGACTCCCTGACTTCAGACAATACTACAAAGCTAAAGTAATCAAGACAATGTGGTACTGGCACAAAAACAGAAACATAAATCAATGGAACAAGATGGAAAGCCCAGAGATAAACCCACGCACATATGGTCAACTAATCTATGACAAAGGAGGCAAGGATATACAATGGATAAAAGACAGTCTCTTCAATAAGTGGTGCTGGGAAGACTGGACAGCTACATGTAAAAGAATGCAATTAGAACACTCCCTAATACCATACACAAAAATAAACTCAAAATCGATTAAAGACCTAAATGTAAGATCAGGCACTATAAAACTCTTAGAGGAAAACATAGGAAGAACACTCTTTGACATAAATCACAGCAAAATCGTTTTTGATCCACCTCCTAGAGTAACGGAAATAAAAACAAAATTAAACAAATGGGACCTAATGAAACTTCAAAGCTTTTGCACTGCAAAGGAAACCATAAACAAGACGAAAAGACAAATTGCAAATAAATCAACGGACAAAGAATTAATCTCCAAAATATATAAACAGTTCACGCAGCTCAATATTAAAAAAACAACCCAATCCAAAAATGAGCAGAAGACCTAAGTAGACATTTCTCCAAAGAAGATGTACAAATGGCCAAGAAGCACATGAAAAGCTGCTCAACATCACTAATTATCAGAGAAATTCGAATCAAAACTACAGTGAGGTATCACCTCACACCAGCTAGAATGGGCATCATCAGAAAATCTACAAACAACAACTGCTGGAGAGGGTGTGGGGAAAAGGGGTCCCTCTTGCACTGTTGGTGGGAATGTAAATTGATATAGCCACTATGGAGAACAGTATGGAGGTTCCTTAAAAAACTAAAAATAGAATTACCGTATTATCCAGGAATCCCACTACCGGGCATATACCCAGAGACAACCATAATTCAAAAAGACACATGCACCCCAATGTTCATTGCAGCACTGTTTACAATAGCCAGGTCATGGAAGCAATCTAAATGCCCATCAACAGACGAATGGATAAAGAAGATGTGGTACATATATACAATGGAATATTACTCAGCCATAAAAAGGAACAAAAGTGGGTCATTTGTTGAGACATGGACGGATCTCGAGACTGTCATACAGAGTGAAGTAAGTCAGAAAGAGAAAAACAAATATCGTATATTAACGCATATATGTGGGACCTAAAAAAATGGTACAGATGAACCGGTTTGCAGGGCAGAAACTGAGACACAGATGTAGAGAACAAACGTATGGACACCAAGGGGGGAAATCGATGGGGGGGTGGGCGGGTGGTGTGATGAATTGGGCGATTGGGATTGACATGTATACACTGATGTGTATAAAATTGATGACTAATAAGGACCTGCTGTATAAGAAAATAAATAAAATAAAATTCAAAAAAAAAGAAAATCTGGAATTGCGGTCATTCTTCCAATGACTAATTTTTGCTTTACTAAGATCAAGTTTATGTTCCATTGCTGTTTCCATTCCTTTTTTATATATAGTAGCTTTTCGTATGAATGCTAAATCATCGTATAATCTTCCTGAAGACATTTTAAAAGACAATTCAACTCATGTGTTTATAGCGTGATGCATATCACTAACCAGAGAGATCACAGTATGAACAGTTCTGACCTAGTTTGTACAAGCGCAGCTCCATCACGACTGGCCAACAGTTATTACAGGATACAGTCAATGTCAGACTTACATTGGGGCTGAGGAGCCTCATGGGGAAAAATAAAACCTGACCCACATCCAAGATAGTCAGGTTGGGTGGGTCTAAAAATGGGACCTGGGGCGTGAGGATGGGAGTTGAGCTGTAGAAGTCACATTGCAGGAAGCAATGGCAAAGTCCCTGTTGGGGGAGCTGTCCTATGGGTTCTAGCTGTATAATCAGACTCAGACTCAGTGACAGGCATATGGGTAAGGAAAGAGGACCCAGTAACCCTGCTGTGTTGATCCCTCCACCTTACCTAAGTATAACACAGAGGAGAGAAGGCTTGTCCTCATTTTACATGGGCTGGTGTGGTAATAAAAGATGAAGTGCAGCTATGGTCTTAGATTGGCAGATGCTTGTAGAGAAAAGTGTTGGTTACTGAGAACACCTTGACTCAGGAAGAAGGAGATTACTGGCAGCCTGGACTAATTCAAAGATGCATGATGCATGCACTTCTTGGGGACTGTCCCAATATTTATTAAGCAATTCTTGTATAGAAGGTATTGTGCTTTTTAAAGTACTGAAATTCCTGCATGAGCCAAATTTCTGCATGGCTCTAACAAAGGTAGAAATGTAATGTGGCCTCCTCTATATCCATGGAATGATGATGCTTAACAGGAGTTGGATTACCCCTTTCAGTATTAAATCTCTCAGAATTTACAAAGAGACAGCAAAGAAATGGATTTTTCCTTTCCTTTCTTTTACCTAATAGATAGATTTTGCAATTAAATCCTGAATTTGTTTTCCTCCGGTTTAATTGAGATGTAATTGGTATACAGTACTGTTTAAGTTTAAGGTATGCATCATAATGATTGACTGACATATATTGTGACATGTTTACCCCCATAAGTTTAGTTAACATCCGTCATCTTGTATAGATACAAAAAAAGAATAGAAAAGAAAAAAAATATTTCTTGCCCTTGTGATGAGAACTTTTAGGATCTACTCTCTTAACAACTTTCAAATATACCATACATCAATGTTAACTAAGGTCATCATGTTGTACATTATATCCTTAGTACTTATTTATCTTATAACTGGAAGTTAGTACCACCTTCATCCAGTTCCCTCTCCCCCGACCCCCTGCCTCTGGTAACCACAAATCTGGTCTCTTTTTTCTATGAGTTTTTCTTTTTTTTTTAAGAGTCCATATATAAGTAAGATCATAGTGTATTTTTCTTTCTCTGTCTGACATATTTCACTTAGCATAATGCCCTCATGGTCCATCCATGTTGTTGCAATTGGCATAATTTCCTTCTTTTTATGCCTGAATAATATTCCATTACCTATCTATCTGTCAACTTCTTCATCTGTTCATCTATCGATGGACACTTGGGTTGTTTCTATGTCTTGCCTATTGCAAATAATGCTGCTATGAACAGGAGACTGCAGATAACTCTTTAACATAGTGTTTGTGTTTCCTTCAGATGTAATCTCAGATGTGGAATTGCTAGATTGTGTGTATGTTTTGTATTTAATTTTTTGAGGAATCTCCGTGCTGTTTTCTGTAGTGGCTGCACCAGTTTACATTCCCACCAACAGTGCACCTAGGTTCCATTTTCTCCACACCCTCATCAACATTTGTTACCCCTTGCCTTCTTGATGGTAGCCATTCTGACAGGTGTGAGGTGATATCTCATTGTGGATTTGATTTTCATTTTCCTTATGCTTAGTGATTTTGAGCACGCTTCCTTGTACCTGTTGGCTATTTGTATATCTTCTTTGGAAAAATGTTTATTCTAAATCCTGAATTTGGAGGCTGCCCTTATATAGAGAGGAATCATCCGTGAGTGTGGAGAAATGAGAAGAAAGTTTCAGATCTCAACATGTCGCTCCCACTGGTGTGTTGCTAAATGCTTGAAATTTCTCCGTCAGAGATTCCTTCCCACCCCGGTTTCTGGGATCTCTTTTATAATCAAATTATTCTAAGAGAGATACTGTGTTAATACAGTACATGCTACCCATTGGAATTCAGTCATTAACACCACAGTGTGAATTACTTTCACGGATGACTGTCCTCCGGGATGGTAGATGAACAGATATGATGGCAAAGACAGCCTGAAGTGAGGTAAGAGGACTAAAAGGCATATGAAGAAGAGGGCTGATGAGAACTGAGATAAAACTTAATTTTAAACTTGTTGCAACAAAGAGACCACAAAATACAGTGGCTCAAGGAATAGAGAGGTTTCTTTCACATAAAGAGTCCAAGGTGGATGTCCAGGTTTATGGGCTACTCCATTTCATAAAGACATCATTCAGGAACGAGGTTTCTTTCATCACGTAACTTCTTTTGCTACCATATATAACAACCTGTCCTTTTCAAAACCAGTCCAAGTTGTAAGTACCAGATGTCTAGAGCAGTGTTGCCCAGGAGAACTTTTAAAATGATGGAGATGTTCTCTGTCTGCATTGTTTAGTAAGGTAGCCACCAGCCACATTTGGCTATTTAGCACTTGAAATATGGCTAGCATGTCTGATAGACTCAATTCTAAATTTGTTAAGTTTAACTTTAAATAGCTACATGTGGCTAATGGTAACACATTGGGCAGCACAGAGCTGGATAGCAGGCAAATATATTAAACTGTAAGTTCAGGAGGGCAGGGTTTACACATGTGTCACTGCTATATTCCAGTGTCTTTCATGGTGCCTGGACCACGAGGGAGAATTAGTTCACCATTTTATCATGCTCTTAGAGACACACCCAGACATGGTAACAAGTCCTCAATATGGTGGGGAGCAAAGATTTTTGGTAAGTATGGTAGATAGTCATTGAACTTCTTCCAGTCAGTTATACTGGCAGCAGATGTGAGTCTCAAGGTGAAAGAGGTTTAGCTCTATCTGTGGATTTTTTTTTTCTGACTTTCATCCTTTATTTTTTGCAGTTTCTTTGAAAATAACCCACAAGATAAACTTATTAAATTTTTGTTTAATCATACTAGTCTACTGACATGGCAAATTGAGATTTTTCCTTGTTTTTCAATCTGTTAGAGTCACTTGTATTTTATTTTATTTATTTTATTTTATTTTTTGTGGTACACGGGCCTCTCACTGTCGTGGCCTCTCCCGTTGTGGAGCACAGGCTCCGGACGCGCAGACTCAGTGGCCATGGCTCACGGGCCCAGCTGCTCCGCGGCATGTGGGATCTTCCTGGACCGGGGCACGAACCCGTGTCTCCTGCAGCGGCAGGCAGACTCTCAACCACTGCGCCACCAGGGAAGCCCACTTGTATTTTATTTTAAAGTAATTTATATTCAAAGGAAATATCTTTAACTATGTTTTGTGTTCAGAAAACCTGCACAGTCCCTTAAAGAAATAGAGTTAATTAGCCCTAGTTGGTGAGATCACAGTGAGATATAAATTGGTAGTTAAGAGTAATCTCCTATGAGAACTGTGGTTTACCACATGATAGAATACACACAATTTTCTACCATAAACAGTTTAAATAAATAGTTTCCTATAGAAAACAGTCTTGTGCCAAGGTTATAAATCAACCGTTCTTGGAACTCTTAAAACAAACCCTTACATATTAGGAAAGATCTTTTCCCTTGTTAGCAAACAGGCTGACACAGAAATTCAACTTTAAAATAGCAAGTTAAAGAATGCGTATACATTTATTTTAAATTTTAGGACAAGTATGTAACATTCTACTAAAGTTTTCCTTATCTGTCTAATAAGACATAATGGCTAGCTAAGCATGTACCTTCTCAAAGAGCTTGTTTGAACCATATTTCATTGTTTCAAGGTTTCATTAAATCCACGAAATTTTTGGCTTCAGTTATACTTTTAAAACCAAGGTTCTGTAAGATCTAAGAAAAACACACCAAAGTAACTAAAAAAGAGTACAAAGGAAATGAGAGGGAAAACGCGCTCAGCAAATGCAAACAAAATGAAAACAGGAGTGATACTACAATCTTCTAGAATGTGGAACTCAAATCTCAAAGAATTAAGTGGGGTATAGAGGGTTATAATGTAATGGTAAAAATATAACCTACAAAGATGTTATCATTATTTTAAACTTTTGTGTGACAAATAATAAAGCAAAACAAACAAACAAACAAACAAAAAACAAAATGAAATGTCCTGGAAACAGAACAACTTGATAAAACAATCATAGTGAGTATACAGAAGTAAACCTCAAATTACAAAGAAAAGAAAATACAAGGATGTAGAATATTTCAGTGTTTTAAAAACTTCAAGTAAAATGTAATATATGATTATTGTACACAATATTCAAACAGTATTGAAGTATAAAGTAAGAAAAGAGGACATCACCATCCCTCAATTCTACAACCTGCCCAGAGATGACCACCACTTTTTTTTATGTATCCTTCTAGAACTTTTCCTTATGCATTCATAGATCTCATCAATTTGTGAAGATAAGCTTCCTTGATGCTTAGTAGGGATTTACTATAATTTTGAAAACTCTTCTCCTAGTAATAGATTTTAAGTTTTCAATGAACATATTCATACAAATATCTTTGTGAGATATCTCCATGATGAATAACAAAGAAGTGGAGTTTTGAGGTCAAATATATGATGTGGGACAAAGCCAGAATTGAAAAGGGATTGTCATGAAGTGTGAAAAATAAACCTACATTGTTGTAAGTAGAGATTTTGGGGGTATTTTCTTTTTTACTCCAGCACAACCTTGGGTACACACAACATCTTATTTTACTCTAGAAAGTAATAGCAACCTTTCTAATGTTTCACTATGTAGTTTGCCGAAGGCTTCTGCCAGTCATCCATTATCAAATTAGCTGCTATAATTAAGGAAAGTCAAATTCATCTGAAAGTTATTGAATTCATTTATGGTGTCTTATCCTGTATTTTTCCAGTCAATTAGAATTAAGATATAATCCCTCCATCATGAAAGTGAGGTGAAATTTACTAAATGTTTTTTATCATCCTTCAAAATGATCTATGGGTTTTCCTCCTTTAATCTGTTCATTTAAATTTTTCTAATACTAAAACATCCTGAAATAAACCCTACTTAGTCATTGTGTATTATTATTTAATAGAAGGCTGAATGTAATATGTTAATGCTTAAAATACTATATATTTGTTCTGTATTCTTTTCATATTAGCCTGTGCTTTTCTTTCTTATTTTCTTGTACAGTTTGGGCATCTGGGTTATGCTAGTCTTGAAAAAACCTTTTTCAATTCTCTGCGACAGTTTAAATATGACAAGGATTATCTATTCTTTGAAGAGAGAGTCCCTCTGGAATATAGCTACTTATCAACTTTTTCAGTACTGTCTACATTTAAAAACCATTTAGTTTTTCTTCTTCTTTTAAAATCAACTTTGATAATTTGTATTTCCTGGAAAAGGCTACGAAGTGTCCTGTAAGTTTAGAGGTTTTAATGTGTAACTTTTTTATACATTTTTAAAAAATGTTGTATTTGACTTTCTCTTTAATTCAAATACTAGTTAGAAGATTGTTTTCAACTTTCTGTGGTGTGGCTGGGCTGCTCCATATACCCTGCCTCTCTCATCCTTTTGTTTAAAATTCTGTGGTCAGAGAATGGAGCCTCTGGTATTTATTAACACAAGAATTCCAAACTTTTCAAGTATGAGAATCTCACTTTAACAACTAAAAAACAAAAACAAAGCAAAAAAAACTGTGCACTTCTTGATACGGAGAATTTGTATTTTAATACTTATTGAGAAAATATAAGATACTGGAAATTAATTTAATAATTCTTTTAAATACCTAAGAATTTACCTAATCACAATGGAACCTAACACATTTGGAAGACAGTAGTATTATTTATGTGTAAAGGTACTATTTTGTATGTCTGCCAGGAGCGTGATACTCACCTGGATTTACAGACCTCTTGCAGAAGTTGTTTAGCCCCAGGTCCCAGGCCCACAGACTGCCTCCTGCTGCTTATGTCATTCCTTGGGCTTGAATGTTCTTTCCCCCCAGCCCCAGCTTTACTGAGATATGATGGACATATAAAATTGTGTAAGCTTAAGGTGTACAAAGTGTTGCTTTGATACATTTATACCTTGTGAAATGGTTGCCACAGTACCATTAGTTAACACTTCAATCAAATCACGTAATGACTTTTTTTTTTTTTTTTGGTAGTGAGAACATTTAAGACCTACTCTCGTAGCAACTTTCAAGCATATACAAGAGTATGTTTTAAACTAAATTTATTTATTTATTTTTGGCTGCATTGGGTCTTCGTTGCTGCGCGCGGGCTTTCTCTGGTTGTGGCGAGTGGGGCCTACTATTTGCGGTGTGTGGGCTTCTCATTGCGGTGGCTTCTCTTGTTGCAGAGCACGGGCTCTAGGCACGCGGGCTTCAGTAGTTGCGGCATGCAGGCTCAGTAGTTATGGCTCAGGGTCTCTAGAGCGCAGGCTCAGTAGTTGTGGCGCACAAGCTTAGTTACTCCGCGGCATGTGGGATCTTCCCGGACCAGGGCTCGAACCCATGGCCCCTGCATTTGTAGGTGGATTCTTAACCACTGCGCCACCAGGGAAGTCCCTAAAACAGTATTGTTAACTACACTCACCATGCTGCACACCAGATCCCCAGAAATTATTCATCTTATAACTGGAAATTTGTACCCTTTGACCAACATGTCCCCATTTCCCCCAACTCTCAGGCCCTGGCAACCACCATTCTGGTATCTGTGTCTATGAGTTTGGCTTTTTTAGATTCCACACGTAAGTGAGGTCATCCAGTGACTTCCACTGGATGAAGTGAGGTCATCCAGTGTTCATCTTTCTCTGATTTATTTCACTTAATACAATGCCCTTAAGGTTCATTCATGTTGAGTTTTTTATTTTATGAGGAAAAAATGAATCCCTGTATTATTTAGTTCACTGTTATTTAAGATTTCTGTGAAGGAAGTTCAAACCATCAAAAATTTCAAGAATTCAGCCTCACCCTTAGTAACATCTCTGTGACTGTGCACATAACCTGTTTTAGAGGTGGCATGGGAGGCCTTTCGTGAATGAGAGGCCAAACCCAGAGGTCACCCTTCCTCCTCTACCCAGGTGTGGCCTCCCCCACACTCAGCCCTCTAACATTCTTGATGCACTATGGCCAGTGGATTCCTTGTGCACTGCAGCTGGCAAGCCAGTATTTAGCTTATTTTAAATGGGGTTAGTTCTATTACATTAGGAAAACAGTGTCTTTCTTGGACTTTTCACTTTTTTGGTGGAAAAAATGAAGTAATTTTTTTTTGTATGACAGATAAACTTTTTTATTGCATTTATGCATGAATACCTCTATATATTCATATACTATATGCATTTTATCTCCTCATTTGAGTGATATAGAATTCTAGTTTCAAAAATTAAACCCTGCCCCCCGGTCCCCCTCCCCCCAACTTGAAGATTTTGTTTCTTTACCTACTAGATAGCAATGCTTACTGGTACTATTGGTTGGTACTAGAATCCAGTGTTTCTGATGAGAATTATAGTGTCAACCTGATTATTATTTCTTTGAAGAAATTTGTTTTTTCACCTTCCTGGAAGCTTTTAAGTTCTTGTTGTATCCTTGCTCTGAAATTCCATGAGGATAAGATCCATTAATCTTGCCCACACTTTCCATCTGAAGATGCCTGGGATTTTCGCTTAGCTCTAAGCCTAGTTTTTGCCTATTGGCTTTAGTGCCAGCCAGTACTTAAAGTTCAGGAAGAAAGTAGGCCAGCACATATTGCCAAAGAGAGATTTGCATTTGCCTTGTGGTCAAGAGAGTGGTTTTACCTGGTATAAATCAGAAACGTCAGCGGGAAGGTAGGGAACTTTTTCAGAATCTGGCAGCACCAAGATATAGGGAATAAGTGTTTGCCTGAGAGTCATGAAAGCCAGGTTCTGGGACTGTCCCTACTTAATAAAGTCTGGAATGGAGTTCACTTTCTTTATCTACAAAATAGAAATGTGGAAGGAACCTTGATGACCTTGAAGGTCCCTTCAGGGGTTTAAAGTTCTACTGAGTGGTTCTCCACAGGGGGATACCATCCCCATTAGGGAGAGTTTTGGGGTCACTTTTGGAATTTACTATGCAGGGGCTAGGGAAGACAAATACATTAGAGAAAATGGGAAAGGCTTGCAAATGAAAGGGTTGTCCAGAGCCAAGTAAAAGCCAGTGGTGTCCCTCTGGGAAACACCATGAGACACGGGAAGAGCCAGCCAGGGGGTGATTTCTTCTGCTTCCTGGCATCTCCTATCCTAGCCCTTTCCTGTGGGGGTGGGACACGATAGCAGCCCCCTCTGTGGCTGGCAGAGCAGGCTAACCTTGGCTACACGTGAAACGTGCTGCTTCTTTGCCTCAAGGATTGCTGGAATTGAGCCACTCCATCTCCTTGACTTGAAGGGTCAGCCTGCTGTCTCTCCAATGATCAGTAACTGTGCTCCATTACAAGTTTGCATGTTTTTGTGTCATTTTTCCTATCCTTCTGGATATATTCACCCCTTTATATCCACTTTCTTCAGACCAAAGACTGTGGAGCACAGCTGTCATTCCCCATGGCTGAAATGGAGAAGACTTAGTCTAAGAGGCCAGCTCTTAGTACGCAGATCCCAGGGAATATCGATAGTAGTTTAGACAAAGGAGGCCTCTAAGCAGGACAAGGTCTGGCATAATGATTTTACATCTGCTCAGCGTACCTGAGGGGAAAGAAATTCAGATTTGGTACAGCAAAGCACAGAAGATTAAGAGCTACTAATTGGATCTTGCCTTTGCTGCACTTTCACTAACTTTGTAACTTGTATTGAGTTAAATGTCATTTGAAGATTCACCATTTCATCTTAAAATATGTGTTTTGTATGTAGAAGCCTGCTACTGGCTTGGCTCAGATCCTCCTTAGAGACACATTCTAACTGAAACAGGCCATTCCAAGGGAAATCTAATTATTCAGGAATAACTTGCACAATTCTCTCTATAGTACAAACAGATTCTGAGGCGTTCAGGAGGAAGCAGCCCACGGTCACGTCACTTGCTCTTTTGCTTAAAGTCCACCTGGGTCTGCCTGGCCTTCTGCATGTTCTTTCACTCTGGGCCTTGCTCCCATGGCCTCTAGGGATCAAGGTCCCATGTACCTTTATGTTTATTTCCTCTAAATCCTTTTCCCTCTACCTCCTTTTAGTTTAGTTACACAGTTAATACTTAACTGCCATATTTTCCCAAATGAGTTTCATCTCTCAGAACCTTGATCAGTTCTGTTTTTCTGTCTAAATGCTTCTCTCTTCTTTCCTACTCTCTCTGCTTAGGTAACTTCCACTGGTCCTTCAACCCTCAATTCAGAAATCATCTTCCCAGGAAGTCTCCCTTTCTGTTCCTAGACTTGCCTCTAGTATAACCTTTCTCCAGGTGTGGTCTGAGAGAATTAGCCCAGGAAGACCTAAAAGTACAGATTCCTGGCCTGTATCCCAGACTTACTGAATCAGAGCTCTGGGTGGGACCCAAAATCCACATTTTTCATAAGCTGCTTAGAACATGGTGGAATGGTTTTGAGTGTTCTCTGTCTCTTATATTAAATCATAAACTGTTTAAGGGAAGTTGTGGCATATTATTTACATTTGTATCCATAGTACCTAAACATAGTAGGTGCTGAATGTAATTTTTGATTGAAGTAATGTTTAAATCACACCAAAAGTGCACTCTAAGACCTGCGTTTGAGTCCTGGCTCTACCATTTGCTAGATGTGGGATTGGGACAAGTTATCACAAGTTTCTGACTCTCAGTTTCTTAAGAAATAGAGATAATAATACCTACCTGTCAATGTTTTGTGATGAACATGAGACATGTATCATTATTATCAGTCTGATAGATTTTTAGATGATTTAAAATCTCCAACATTAAGAGGCTAAGAGGAAACTACTAGGTGTGGAGGGATTTCTATGGAATGACATTTCAAAACATTGTGTGAATTGAAAATTAGACCCAGAACTGAAACGATTGACCTGCTTGGTTAACACAATTCTCCTGCATTGGTCTGCCAGACCTGTGATTTTCTGGTTCAACATTTCTGGTACTCATAGCCTTTCCAGACAGTTAAATGATGGTGAACAGGTTGTTTTTGTCTATGCCTGCTGAGCTGTTTGCCTACTGTCACCAACTCTTTTATTTCAACAATGCATCCACCTACCCATCCAATCAGCATCTGTTGAGCACCTACATATTCAAAGTGCTATTAGCAGTAATAATAGCTACAATTTTTTTGAGCATCAACCATGTAGTAGCCACTATACCAAAAATTTTATGTGCTTTCTCTCAATTTTCACAACAGACTTATGGTATTGTCTGTTATTTATCCTTATTCTACAGAAGAGGATCTTGAGTATACACTTGCCCAAAATCTTTTAGAAAGAAATGATGAAACCAAGATTTCAAGCCAAACCATCTTGCTCTAGAGCCCTCTCCGTTAACTATTATAATACCCTACTTCCTCTGACTTTACTGTCCTTAAATCACATGCATCCAGGAAGAAACACAACAGGAAGAAACACAGCAGTGTTTGCAGGAAGAAACACAGCAGTGACCAAAAGAAAAGCAAAATAATTCTCTCTTGATTACAAAAATCTCCTTTCTCACTGTTCTTGTGCAGGCTTATATTTATTTTGACTTTCTGTTTCAGATTTTGTTTATCAATAGATACAACTTTAGAGAATGGTAGAGATAACTTTTTGGCTTTTCAGTTTCTAATTCTGTAACTTTTTAATGCTGTGGCTGTGTTCATCTAAGCACTACTGAATGGTATGACTCTGAAATATTAAGCTAATTCCAATTTGCTCACTAAGCCTAGTTATTTCCCCCACTATTACGGTTGAAAACAGTTGCTTAGAGTTTTCACCAGAAGTGGTCTGTCTATTCTTGGTCAGATTGGCCCTTCACAGTCGAGCCAGTTTTTTGGTGATTGTCTTAGAAAGTCCTCGTTCAATTTACCAGGCAGAAAATATTGCAAGTTATTGGGGATTTCTGAAATGTCATAGGGATGATGAACATCTTGTCTTCCGAGTTCTGCATATCAAAATTGGCTCTAAAATGTGAAGCACTACTCAGGTGTCTGGTGTTGTCTTTCCCTAATAGATTATTTAAAGTTTTTATCCGTCATGACAGATTTAGAGGGTGAGATTATCATGTAAATCTTTAGTATAGATTGAGGCAATAAATTAAAACATCACCGGTGATTTTCTGGAAGTGAGCAGCTTCCATACTGGCTTAAACAAATAATTAAATGATTATAAGCAGAATGAACAATTCCACAGGTCAACATGAAGGATAGAGAAAAACCAATACATTAAATTCTAAACCTTACTTTTTTTTAAAAGAAATCAGGTTTTCTACTAAAGTGGTTTTTATGTATTTGAAGCTCTGAGGAATAAAATAAATTGATTTATAATCATTCTTTTTCAGGTAAATGATAAGGAATAAATGAAAAATATTAGATGTTGATGTATACTGAGGAGGAAAAGAACTATAATCAATTAGTATTTATTGAACGCTAGTGAATGCTCAGCACAGTAACTTGATAGGGCATTAGTCATTTATCATCAAATTTCAAAAGCTTATAGATTGGAAGGAAAATTTGTAGGTTAGAGGAAAAAATGCCTAATCCTCAGAGTTTCCATACAAGAACTAGTTACAGTTGAACTATTCCTATATAAAGCTATAATAAAATTTTGTTTTTTACTTTAGTGTTTTCATGATGGAGAACATGCCATTAAAATGTATTTGAGGGCTTCCCTGGTGGCGCAGTGGTTGAGAGTCCGCCTGCCGATGCAGGGGAGACGGGTTCGTGCCCCGGTCCGGGAAGATCCCACATGCCGCGGAGCGGCTGGGCCCGTGAGCCATGGCTGCTGAGCCTGCGCGTCCGGAGCCTGTGCTCCGCAACGGGGGAGGCCACAACAGTGAGAGGCCCGCGTACCGCAAAAAAAAAAAAAAAAAAAAAATGTATTTGATATTTATGAAGGCACAATCACTACTACCGCAGGATAATCTATTAATATTAGTGATCGTAAGGTTGATGAGATTGTAGGATTTATCTAGTTCTTGTGTGAAAATAGTCCAGTGACATTGGCTATGCATACTCTTCTTGATTTTTATTGTAGATTTGTTAGCATGTAAACAAATATTTTTCTGGAATAAATAAGACTATGTTCTTCATCCATATAAGAATAAGTCAGACAGAGTAAATTCTCACATGGCTAATTTAAAGGCTTTCCATCAAACCCAGCACCATGAATAGGATGGTAGTGCTAACCGGCAGGACAGTTACTTCAATGGATGATGCCATAAAGAGATATTCATGGTTTCAGAAGAAATCACCTCTAGTTCATAAGTCAGGGAACATATTATGACATACAGGACGTGGGGGAGAACGTAAACCAAGAGATTTATTAAAGCATTAATTTCCAGAGGTAAATTGATTTTGCATATATATTGAGTTTTTCATACTTTTCATATATATGATAGTCTAGTAGAATATTCTCTATGGTATTTCTACATCATACATTTAGAAAATATTTTTGTGGGGAAAAACTTTTATATTTGAGTAAAGATCTGTTTTACTAACAATTTGCAGTGAGTTTATGTTATGCAGTTAGCTTTGTTGCTAGGCAGCCCCAATAGCAGTTTTTTGGTTTTTTTTGGGGTTTTTTTTGGCCGTACGCGGGCCTCTCACTGTTGTGGCCTCTCCCATTGCGGAGCACAAGCTCCGGACACGCAGGCTTAGCAGCCATGGCTCACGGGCCCAGCCACCCCACGGCATGTGGGATCTTCCCGGACCAGGGCACGAACCCGCGTCCCCTGCATCGGCAGGCGGACTCTCAACCACTGCGCCACCAGGGAAGCCCCCAATAGCAGTTTTGATGTGTAATTTGCTTGAAACTATTAAAAGGGCTTTGCTAAAGTGTTTTTTTTTAATTTAATTAACTCATTTGTTTATTTTTGGCTGCGTTGGGTCTTTGTTGCTGCACGCAGGCTTTCTTTAGTTGCCTCGAGTGGAGGCTACTCTTAGAGGGGGTGCGCGGGCTTCTCATTGCGGTGGCTTCTCTTGTTGCGGAGCACGGGCTCTAGGTGTGTGGACTTCAGTAGTTGTGGCACGTGGGCTCAGTAGTTGTGGCACACGGGCTCTAGAGCGCAGGCTCTGTAGTTGTGGTGCATGGGCTTAGTTGCTCCGCGGCATGTGGGATCTTCCGGGAGCAGGGCTCAAACCCGTGTCCCCTGCATTGGCAGGTGGATTCTTAACCACTGTGCCACCAGGAAAGCCCTTTGCTGAAGTTTTGAAACCAACTGAATTAGCCACAGAGAGCATTCGGTGTTGCTATTTTAATGAACTGAAGCTTTGTGTTTGGGATTAAGTTTAGTGAAACCAAAATAATTTGGCACTTCGGGAAAGGAAATCTGTTGAATAAAGTTGAGAGGAATTTAGCATTCACTCTATCTCTTGGGGCTTCCTAATCTTCACCCACTAGTGCATACCTCATACCTTAATTCGGAAACATTTTTTTCTTGAAGTGCATGCTGTACAACTTCTGTTTGGAAGGGCTTCTCTGTTTAAATCTGCTCTGTCTTTGCTTTCTTCACCCCATACAGTGAAGTAATGGACACTATGAAGAGGCAAGTCAGGGAATCTCAGTTTTTCTCCAACGTAGCTTCCCCGTTCCCTTCTTGGTGCTTGGAGGGCCACCTTGTACAAGGTTTTCACCTCTGTGACCATGCCTTTGATCTGATGCTTGATATAGACTTTTAAAATTCTGACTTTGCTAGGAAGTTATCTTGGTCTACAAGTTGCTGTTTTGAGGACTATGGCTTACGACTATGACCTACTTACATCACCCTTGGGCTCACCTCCCAGAATCCTGGCCCAGGTATGACGGCCAGGCACTGTATATTCCCGCGGTAGAATTAGAGAGCTTCTCTTTGCCTTATTCTAGAATGGGATTTCCAGATAACCCTTGATCTTGGGTGATTATAAAATCCCTGCTAGTACAAATTCTAATCTGAGTGGTACTTGGAAGACTGCTCTGTAAATCAAAAGATGATTTTTCCTCCATTAGTTTCTTCTTGAGTTTATTTATTATTTTTTTTTTTCTTAGCAGCAGTTGCATGAATTACAGACTACCTGCTTGCTGCTGATCTGGGATGTTGCTGCTTCAAGGTTGAAATCTTACCACATGCAATGGTTATACCCAGTTGAGGTGTTTGAATATATGCCTAGTTAAGGATGTGAATATATTAAATTATTCCTTTAAAAGTTGCTTTATCATAGTCCTGAGTTTTCTTATAAAAGGGAAAAACAGCTTTCCTGGTGGCTCAGTGGTTGAGAGTCCGCCTGCCGATGCAGGGGACACGGGTTCGTGCCCCGGTCCGGGAAGATCCCACATGCCGCGGAGCGGCTGGGCCCGTGAGCCATGGCCGCTGAGCCTGCGCGTCCAGAGCCTGTGCTCCGCAACGGGAGAGGCCACAACAGTGAGAGGCCTGCGTATGGCAAAAAAAAAAAAAAAAAAAAAGGAAAAACAGAAAGCAAATATATGGCCCAGGCCATTAAAAAAATATAGCTCGAGTCATTTTCCCATGATTACCATATTTTCTGATGGTAATAGTTTTATATAGACTTATCATTTTGTTTTTGTTACTGTGAATTTTATATCACAGATGTTTTGATTTAAAACTGTAGTCTACTAAGTAGTTTGTTTCTGAATACATGTGGCTTAGACCAGTGTTTCATCTGGATGGAGTTGATGAATGCCCAAGTATTTTGATTTGAACAAATCAGGGCAGGGCATTCAGATTTGGAGATAAAACTCATGTAATGCTAGATACTCTAGTGATTCATAATAGTGAGTTAAGGCTTTTATTTCTAAGCATGGCCTGTTAGTGTAAAATTTTCCAGTATGATCATGTCTTAGACTACAAGCCATTAGCATCTCAGTTAAAATTCACTTATCAGATTGTTTTCCAACATAAGAGTTGTCTGAGATGGAATAGTACATACAACTGGAAAGTTTTGAAAAGAGTACAAATGAACTTATTTACAAAATAGAAACAGATTTAGAGAATGACCTTATGGTTACCAGCGGGGGAAGGGTTGTGGGAAAGGATAGTTAGGGAGTTTGGGATTGACATGTACACACTGCTATATTTAAAATAGATAACCAACAAGGACCTACTGTAAAAAAATAAAATAAGCGAAAAGGTTGACCAGTAGACTCACATTTTGTACTTATCTTTACCCTCTTTTTTTTTATGTACTGAAAAAAGATCTTTTATTCATATTTGGTTTGTCCTATAACATCCTTTTTTCTTCTGTAAAAGATTAAAAATCCTTTAATGCCAACAGTCAAAAATGGACATGATTCATGGTTTTGGTTTCATGCAGACAGATTTTGACCTTTCCAATGTGGGCAAGTTTCGACTTTGTTTTTAGCAATTAGCATTGTGTTATAATTTTTTATTTGGTATCTGTCTCCCTATTATACTGTGAGTTCCCATGAGCCCCTGGTTGGTAGGAAACCCATCACATCTAGCATAGCACTTAGTCCATAGTATTGATAGATGTTTAGCATACGTTTGTTCAAATGAATTTATTTAAATGCCATGAAATATTCAGTCAAAATAATTACACTATTGAGTTTATTTTCCATTGAAAATGTCCTCAGTGGCAAATACACTGGCCTCTAAAATATTCTTGTCCAAAATATCTGCCCACAGTGAGTCAGCATCATCTTTAAGTTGGTGGCTTAGCTGTTCTTCAAGAAAACAGCTTTACAATATCATATAAATACAGGCAGAACTTGATTGTCTAGTCTTTCAAAATGTGATGGATTGCCTCTTTCCTTAAGAGGTAAATAAATCATTATAACCTCATAAATCTTAGTAATCAGTTTTCTTCCTAGTTTAAAGAATTTTCATGAATAGCTCACAGGGGGTCCATGAAACAAGGATGGTAGAAGAGAAGTAGGTAAAAAAAAAAAAGGGAAAGCTAAAGTGAAAAATGAGAAGGGTGCAGGGAAGCCATTGTGTGTGCCCACCTGACATGGATGTAGCATGATTTCTGTGCCATCTTTGTCATGTGGCATTTGAAACTAGGCTCCCAGAAGGAAAGACCTTAAGTGGTGAGTGTTAAGTAGAATGCTTGTTACCAGGAAAGGGTGCTGTCTGGCTCTCTCCATTGCAGGGCTCTGGCTGGGTCACTTTGGGGAGTTTCCATCTTCATCCCTGGGAGGAGCAACTTCAGGAAAATTGGGACCTAAACTCTACCTGATGGATGAATCACCCAAGCCCCAAAACATATCTTCTATGTTAACACTTGCCTTTGGTGTCATGTGGACTTGGGTATGGAAACGTATTGCCATGTGGTACCATGCAATTTGTGTGGAAAGAAAGTTTTTTGGGCTTTATTTTTGTTTTGTTTTGGTGTCCTTTTGTATCTGTGTGCTGGCTGCTGCAAGACTTATTCCTCAGAAGTGAGGAAGAATGGAAGAGATCAATACAAAGTACATTTTCTCTAACAATATTCCTCATTCTTTTTTTCCCCTTTTATGTAGCACCCAAGTCCATTGAACACCAAGGGTGTTTGAATTTTTCTTTTAAAGGAACACTTAGGTGTTTTTGGTGGTCACTGGCTTATTTATAACAATAGCAGAATTTAACTAAAGACAGCATTTTCAGTTGAGTACGGGAGGTTTTTGTTATATGCTAAAGTGTCATGCTTTTGTCATTCAGTAATATTCATTAAACAGAAGCTAATTTTAAGAGCTTATTATGTGCCAAATCCAGTGCTAAGCATTGGAGATTGAGATGCTGGCAGGAAAGACTGTATTTCTGGAATCCTGGAACTTCAGGTCCTATGGAAAATCGCAAACAAGTATTAGGCAGTTTTAACAATTTAATCTGTCTTGTTTAATGCTCTACCTCCATACTTTCAATACTGACTGATGTATAATTGGTGCTCAGGAGATATTTATTGAATGAAGGGTATCTGTGAGGTAAATGTTATGATGGGGAAGGGAAGTGTACCATGGGGTCAGAGAAGTCTCTCCCAACCCCAGCTTTATTGAGGTACAACTGACTAATACATTGTAATATATTTAAAGTATACATTGTGATGGATTTTTATATATATATATATATATATATATATATATATATATATATATATATATATAGTGACATGATTCCCACAATCAAGTTAACACATCTGTCACCTCGAATAGTTACCTTTGTTTTTGGTGAGAACCTTAAATATCTACTTTCTCAGCAAATTTCAAGTAAAAAATATAGTGTTATTAACTAGAATAACCATGTTGTACATTAAAGCCTCAGAACTTATGCATCTTATAACTTAAAGCTTGTGCCCTTTGACTAACATCTCCCCATTTCCCCCACCCCCAAACCCCTGGCAATCATCATTCTACTCTCTGTTTCTATCCATTTGAATATATATATATATAAACATTTTCTTTTTCAGATGTAGGTATTAGTATCCATATGGTATTTGTCTTTCTCTGTTTGGCTTATTTCAATGAGTATAATGCCCTCAAGGTTCATCCATGTTGTCACAAATGGCAAGATTTCCTTCTTTTTTAAGGGTGAATAATATTTCATTGAATATATTTATACCACATTTTCTTTATCCATTCATCCATTGATAGACACTTGGTTGTTCCACATCTTGGCTGTTTTAAATAACGCTGCAATGAACATGGAAGTACGTATATCTTTTTGAGATATTGATTTCATTTCCTTTGGATATATACCCAGAAGTGTGCTGCTGGATCATATGACAGTTACATTTTTAATTTTTTTAGGAAACCTTTATACTGTTTTTCATACTAGCTGTACCAATTTACATTCCCACCAACAGTGCACAAGTCTTTCCTTTTCTCTCCATCCTCACCAACATCTCTTATCTTTTGTCTTTTTGATGATACCCATCCTACCAGGTTTGAGGTAGTATCTCATTGTGGTTTTGCTTTGCATTTTGTTGAAGATTGGTGATGTTGAGCATCTTTTCATATACCTCTTGACCATTTGTATATCTTACTTGGAAAAATGTCTATTCAGGTCCTTTTCCCATTTTTTAAGTTGGGTTTTTATTTTTTGCTGTTGAGTTGTTAGAGTTCCTTATACATTTTGGATATTAACCCCTTATCAGATATATGATTTACAAATATTTTCTCCCATTCCATAGATAGCGTTTTTATTTTAATTGTTTTCTTTGCTGTGCAGAAGCCTTTTAGTTTGATGTGTCCCATTTGTTGAATTTTGCTTTTTTTACCTTTGCTTTAGTGTCAAATCCAAAAAATCACTGTTGAGATCAATGTCAAGGAGCTTATTCCCTCTGTTTTCTCTCAAGAGTTTTACAGTTTCAGATTTTATATTTAAGTATTTAACACATTTTGAGTTGTTTTTGTGTATTGTGTAAATTGAGTCCAATTTTATTCTTTTACATGTAGATACCCAGTTTTACTAACACCGTTTTTTGATGAGACTGTTCTGTCCTTATTGTGCATTCTTGCTGCTTTGTCAAAAATTAGTTGACCATAATGCATGGCTTTATTTCTGGACTCTTTATTCTGTTCCATTGGTCTGTATTTCTGTTTTCATACCAACACCATACTATACTTTCAGTTACTATAGCTTGTAATATATTTTAAAATCAAGGAGTATGATTCCTTTAGCTTTCAGTGTTTCACTGTTGAGTGTGACGTTAGCTGTGGGCTTGTCATATATGGCCTTTATTATATTGAGGTATGGTCCCTCTATACCCAGTCTCTTGAGAGTTTTTATCATGGAAGAACATAGAGTTTTGCCATGAGCTTTTCTACATCTATTGAGATGGTCATATAATTTTTATCCTTTGTTTTGTTAATGTGGTGCATCACATTAATTGATTTGTGGATGTTGAACCATCCTTGCATCCCTGGAATAAATCTCGCTTAATCATGGTACAATCCTCTTAATGCTTTGTTGAACTCAGTTTGCTGATATTTTATTGAGAATTTTGCATCTATGTTCATCTGTGATACTGGCCTGCAATTTTTTTTCTTTTAGTGTCCTTGTCTGGCTTGGGTATCTGAGTATGGCTGGCTTCATAAAGTGAGTTTGGAAGTATTCCCTACTCTTCTTTTTTTTTTTTTTTTAGTGTGAGAAGGATTGGTATTAGTTCTTCTTTAAATGTTTGGTAGAATTCACTAGTGAAGGCATCTGGAACTGGACTTTATTTTTTGGAAGGTTTTTGATTAGTGATTCAATCTTCTTACTAGTAATTAGTCTGTTCAGATTTTCTGTTGCTTCATGATTCAGTCTTGGTAGGTTGTCTGTTTCTAGGAATTTATCCTGAGCTTCCTTAAAAGAACTATTTTGAATTATTTGTCAAGCAAATTGCAGATCTTCATTTCTTTGGGGTTGCTTATTAGAAAATTATTATGCTCTTTTGGTGGTGTCATGGTTCCTTGATTTTTCATGCTTCTTGGGGCCTTGTGTTGCTATTTTTGCATTTTTAAAAGCAGTCACTTCTTCCAGTCTTTACTGACTGGCTTTGGAAGAGAAATACCTTCCATCAGCCCTGTTAGGATTTCTGAGGCTTTATCAGACTTTTTCAATAAGATACTTGCTCCATATTTCTTCCTTCTTGAAGGGGAATTCTTAAAATTGTATGCCTTCTCTTGATCCTGCAAATCCAGGCTGGGTGCTGTAAAGTTTCTCTTTCTCCCTAGGGTGGTGCTGAATGCTTAAGTTTGTGTGTTTTCTACCAGTAGGGCAGAGTTGGGCCAACTTTCTGCATGTGCTCACTAGCTGTCTGCAAAGATTCTCTCTTCCCACCTTTGCCCTCAGAAACATTCACAAGAAGTCAGCCATGGGGTGTGGTGTGTATGTGGGTGTGGTTCTAAGAGTGTTGGGGGTACCCAGGAGCCCGCTGGAGGGATCCACAGGTGAGATGTCCCCAGTTGCTCATAGGCGAGCTTCCTGATGGAGCCCATGAAGCAGTTAGTAGGATCTTTGTCCTTTTGATAAATTCCATTCCAAGCCCTGGCTGCTCCTCTCACAGGGGCTCATCGGCCCCACCCCCCCATTCCAGTCATGCAGTTTACAACTCAGTGTTCTGGATTGGGCCACAAAGAAATGAGCCTCTTTGGCAGCATCCTGCACAGCTGAGGAAGCCTGGCACTCATATACTCTCATTTTCCCCTATAGAAGAAAACGCCTGGCGCAGAGAAGCTCTTTCTTGTCACTGAAGTTCTGCCGCCTTGGGGCACCTTTTCATAAATAAAGTGAAACTGTTCCTCTTACCCTCTTCGGTGTGTCCAATATTGGAATTTTTTCTTTTTTTTCCTCCAGTGATGTGCTGGAACTTTTCCACTGGACTTCCACAAAGGCGCTCTTGTCTGTTGACGATTGTCAAGTCTGGTGTTCTTTGGGTGGGTAGACAGTAGAGTGCTCCTATACTGCCACTTGGGTGACGCGACTCTAGGAAAGGATTTCCTTAATGTGATTTTAAATACATGTGGGAGCAGTGTCATATAGTAGTTGAGAGAAGGGCATCTGGAATAAATTTGCCTGAATTTTCTCCCTAACTTCCCTTCTTTTTAGATGGGAGACCTTATCTAAACCTACTGGGGCTTTGTTTCTGTGTCTGTGAAATGGGGATGATAATAATACTTACACCAGCGTTTTGTTGAGAGCATTAAATAAGCAAAGCACTTAGAACAATACCTGTTGCACAGGAAATACTCAATAAATGTTGGCTAATAGGTTTACATGACAGATGACTAAAAGCTTAGGGACAAATCAGATATCCCTAACCTGCAACTCCAATTTCGTCCCTATTTTTACTCCTTATTTATATATATTTTATTCAGGTTCTCAGCTCCTTAAATGAGAACCATAGGTCCAGATATCCTTATAAATAGCCTCACTTCAGGTCAGGTCAGTTTTTTTTCCATCAAACTAGTTACTGGAAAATCTTTTGGTTTCCGGAGCATTTTGGAATTTGGAATTGCAGGTAAGGACTAGAGGCATGTACAGTATTTTGTATTTTCCATGGTTTTGCTGTTACCCTGTGTGTATTCAAACACAAGAGCCTTGTATGTATAGATCATAAGTACAGTCTCTCTTCTTTCTGTATAACTCAAGGATTATATCGTGGTTATGACAGAGATACTTGGTGCCCAGTGAACATCCATGTGCTTCCCTGAATTTTTCATCCTCCTTCACACGTAGTTTGAGGCAATGGACCGTGAGCAGAAATGACGGACGTCACTTCCTGGCCAAGGCAGTCAAGGAGTGTGTGCCTCCTCCATCTTCCTCTTTCCTGGATCCCTGACTAGAGAGCTCAGCAAATCCACATAGGAATTCCTGAACATGAGAAATACTCATGTTGTCACTAAGGTTTTGAGATTGTATGTTATAGCAGTTGGTATCAGTTACTCAGAATAACAAAAACAAAGGTGCACTGAGAATGTGCTCAATTAAGACCATATAGTGATGCTTCTAATGTTGATGGAGAGAAAAAAGTGAAAGTGTAACTCGTAACCGTAGTAAAAGATAGGGCTGCTCATGGTCTCATCTCTGCATAGAACTGCATGTAAAATACAGTCTAACAGCCAAAATAATTTTAAAAGGAGGTTTTATACGTTACTTGAATCTCTTAAAGATCATTGAAGGAATTCAGGTTATCTCTTCAAACAGGTCTGAAAAGCTTCTTTCCTCTCTGCTTAAATTCTTATGTATTTCACAGCTGTGGACCATGAGGTGGCATCCACTGCAAAGATCACACCTCTTTGCTCTTCTGATGTCTAAGACAGGAACAGTATCAGACTGGTCAGTTTGCCAATTGTAGCTCATCAGATATTCACTTAGACATTTACTATCCTCGCTGTCCTTCATATTCATCTAGAAACCCCATTGTTCTTATTTATGTCACTGTATACACGTACATACACCCATACCCACACAGACATACATGAATTAATTAATGATCTTGGTGTGATGTGATCTATCTGTATGTATTTGATATTGTAATATTGTGATATTCAGGTCATGAAATGATTCAGTAACATTGCTGCCTGGGACACACTTAGATTTAAAACAATTTCTGGTTCCATTTAATAGCAACAAAATCCATAGATCTTCCCAAGCAGTGAAGTGTAGTGAAGGTTTAAATCTTTTCTCTTACTTTGTATCAGTGAAGGGAAATGCATAAGACTAGAACTATGGGTCATGCCATATGGTTGTAATAACAGAGACACTTCAGCAGAAAATGGATCATTCAGGAGCATGTGAAAAAGGTACGAGCCAGATGGGTCAGGGGAAACACCCCTAACCCCTCACCTCCAACTCCTGCTTCTCACTACTTCTGATCCCAGTAATAGGTTCTTGCCTACATCCTCAAGAGGCAATGTCAACTGAACTATTTTTCTCTCTCTGTTCCTATTTCAGGGGCAAAAGTATATAGCCCTTACCCCTCCTATGACATCCTTGTATGCTGCATATTAATAGGAGGTGAAACTACATATAGTCTCACATAAAGATATAATCAAATTCCACATGCTTAAGAAGGAACCTGGCTTTCTTCATGGCCAAAGTATATTTAAGACATGTGACAAACCTTGAAGACATTTGGCTATGTGATTAAGCCAGATACAAAAAGACAACAGCTGCATGATTCTGCTTACATGAAGCACCTGTAATAGTCAAATTCGTACAGACAGAAAGTAGAAAAGTGTTTACCAGGGGCTTGAAAGTGGGGAACTGGAGAGTTATTGTTTAATAGACTTTCACTTTCAATTGACGAAAAAGTTCTGGAATTGGTGTGTTAATTATTATACAACACTGAACTGTATACTTAAAAATGGTTCAAGTGGTAAATTTTATGTTATGTAACTTCTACCCACACACAAAAAGACAGCAAAGGGCAAAACTAACGAAATTCGGAATGTACTGAATACCCAGGAGTTGGAACAAGTCACTTCCCCTCAGTCAACAGCGTGCAGGCCATGAGATTGCAGGGGAGACTTATATTTTCCATCCTCTGTTGCATTCAGATGCCAATTACAGATGTGCCCCACACACCCTAAAAGAGAGGGATCAGTGCAGCGGCTTCTGAGCGCTCGTCTCACCATGAAACATGAGCGTCAAAGAAGAAAAACATTCCAACATAGATATATCATTTTCCTTTGTTGATTTCACATCTACATAAATTAGGAGGCTAAATGAGATTAGAAATATTTCATTGATAGAGTATTAATCATTAGATAATACACACCATGAAAACAGCTCATCAGAATTCATTAATGTTTTATTCATCCCATTTTTCAGCACGATATTTTTGATTTGAAAAATCATGGTCTCTTTCAGCATCTGGTCACACACGCTGTGCTGCACAAAATGCACGGGGAGCATTAGACTGTGTAGCGTTTTCCCTGTTTGGTGTTACAGGTACTCCAGGTGTTGATGCCATGATCTTGGAGGTTCCTCCTGCACTTCTGGCTCTAATGTTATTTTTCAAAAGATTCAGTGTATCACAGTTTCTAGAGTCAAAGAGAAACAAATCAGAAGTTTTGGCAGGAAAACTCAGTGTTACCATCTCTTAAAAAACTAGTTTGGCCCCCAGAGTGGAAGGCTGTCAGAGCAACACTTAGCTGGCCTTCCTAGCTTCTCTAGCATGTCTTGTAGATAATTGTCTCCTCACTTTCGTCCTGCTACTTCCCGTGACAGGAATGTTTTCCCAGCTTCTGTTTGCTTGCTTAAATGCTAAATGATCCTTTAAGGCTTATTGGAAGCCCTGTCAGCACCATGACCGCTTCCTGATTAGCCTAACCCTCCTGTGATGTTCTTGTACGGCATGCAGTTTCTGAATCACTCACTCAGAATTATCATTCATGAACTTGCACATGTGCTTCTGTAAGGATGTCTCTGTGTTAGCCAGCTTCCAAGATGGCCCCCAGTGATCCCCACCTCCTGGTTTTCACACACTTGTGTGGTCCCCTTCCACATTTTATCAGGGTTGGCCTGTGTGACCACAGTCTATGGCAGGAGTGATGGTATGTCACTTCTGATATTAGGTTGTACAAAGACTGTAGCTTCCCCTTGGGTGCATTCTCTCTCTAAGATCATTCTCCCTGAGGGAAGCCAACTACCACGTCCTGGTCCTGAGAGCACTCAGACAACCTATGGAGAGGACTGTGTGGTGAAGAACTGAAGTCTCTGGTAAACCACCCTGGAAAAAACTGAGGCCTGACAACAACTGTGTGATTGAGGTTGCAAGTGCTTCCTACCTTAGTGGATAAATCTGCAGCAGCCCCAATGGATGTCTTCCCTGTAACCTTCTCAGATAGCATTAGATGACAGATATAGTATTTTGTCTCCCCAGCTGGACTATAAGCTCCTTGAAGAAAGATTCCTAGCTTTCTGATTCTTCATGGTGCTCACACTTATCTATTTAATTCAAGATAGAAAGGTAGATAGAAAAGTGTTTTTATCTACCTGCTTAATCTTTTTTACAGGTACCAACTATTCTGAACAGTGTTTTATGAGGTAGGGAGCAGAAAACTGGCACCACTAATCCTGTCTCAATACTGATGGGACAGATTGAAGATAATCGTTTGACGTGGGCCCAAAACTTAGCAGAAGCTGATGGCGAAGCCCTGATTTAGAAAAGAATCTATGAAATCAATGTTTTTCAAATCTTTTCAGACCCTGATGTCTCTGGAGGTCCCATGATGGCCTCTTCTGCTGCTGGTTCTTTTGCAGGCACTGCTGTCATTAACCTGCCTCTGAGTGCTCTGGGTTCTGCAGCCCTGTTGCTGTCAACAGTATCACATCACAGACTGAACAGTGCCTGACTCTGACCCATTACTTCTATCAGTTCATTCTTTGATGTTGGCGCTGTGGTCTCAGATAAAGATAATACATCACGCCTGTTACAAAAGGAGGAAGAAAAAACACACCATCCCGTAGAAATGTTGAAAACTAAAAATTGAAGAGTACTCCGTTTCGCTGTTTATCTTCCATCACTGTGCACCAAGGGGCTTTGGCAAGAGATATCTGGGGACAAACAGTAACTGATATGAGGAACACATTGATGTCCTGCATCTACGAGATACAACTAATAACAGATGGATTTAGTTATTAACTCTTAGATGTTTATCCTAGTTCTTTTGAACTCTTCTCTCTTGAGTCTATCAGCTGCTGCTGTCTGGATAATTAATTACACAACCAAATTCAGTTAAAAATTTTGAAATGTGTGTTCTCTATATGATCTGCATATTGAATTCTCTTGTTCATGCTGTCCAGTGTTTTATATGCCACTCATTGTCTAAGACACACACACCCACACACACAAAAACACGTAATGTGTCGATTAGTTTTGAAAACTTCATGTAAGTTTTCCTTTCACTGTAGTCCTTCTCTTTTTTAAAATCTTTTTTTTTTTAATCTTCCCATACCCCTGGCCATACCTGTTTCAACCTAAAATAGAACCAATTTAAAAAAAATGTGGGCCTAGAATGTCATACATGTTTTTAAGTGTTTTAATATAAGTAGCTTAAAATCATTATTAAACAATTTTTGATAATGTGGCTTATAGTAAGAAAAGTCTTGAATCAGTTAGGCTTGGTTGAATCCAAGATAGTATTCTACTCCTAGCTTCTCTCTCTAAATAGGAGTAGAACATTTTTATAACCAGTAAGCAAGTTGATCATTGGAACAGAAGACCTGAGCTGTCCAGAATTTCAAGGGAGGGAGGGAAGGAGTGAAGGAAGGAAGGGTAGTGAGAGAGAGATTGTTTTGTGACTACATGTGAATAGTACTACAGTCAGTACAGTGGAGCATGAACTCTCCTTATCAGCTCTGAAGTCCAGTGTCTGTCTGGTTAGGACAAAGTGAATTAGGCTGGAAGAAGAGTATTTAAATGCCACAGAAGGTCAGGAAGGGTTGAACCAGTTATGACTGGCACTTATTTTTCAGTTGAAAAGCAGATTCCAAATTTCTTCCTTTTTGAAGTTATCAAAGAATATCAAAGGAATTACTTCTAAGTTCATCTTTATATCCAAATGTCTGTAAAAGAACTTAAATGGAACTATTACCAATGGAAACGGAATTTTAGTCAGCAAGATTTCAGAGTGCTAAATCATCATCAGAGTTGCCAACAGGGATAATAAATAACCATATAGATGAAACCAAGGTGTGATAGGTATATCTTTAAAAAATAATTTCAGTCATACTCTTAAAAAAATTCTGCATTCATAAAATTCATTACTGAAGAACCAGTTTTTAATTCTGTCTTAACAGTGATATACTTAAAAAAAAAAGATGTTAAGCAGCTTATTACTCTAATTCAGAATTAGAGTACACAAGAAATAAATGGATGTTTAAAATTGGCCAATGGCCTCACTTGTACTCCTAAGACAGGTAGGGTAAGAGTGCCTGAAATTATCCTTATTTGCCAAAGTCCTTAGATTATTCATGCTTAGTAATGTGGAGTCTGAAGCTCTACGTAGATTCAAATATTCTCTCCATTCATAGTCAGCCTGCCCTTTCTGCTTGTATAGTAACTATGACCCTTTACAATTCTGAGATTCTAGGATTCTCTCATTCTATACTTAGTTTTTATTCTTTAATACTTCCATAAAGTTAACCACTGGTTTTTCTATCAAGTTTGTTCCTTAGAACATACAGATATTTAGTGTATTTACTCCTAACTATTTACAGCTGCATTGTTTATATACATTTGTATACAAATGTGTGTTATGAAGATGATCTTATTGTAACTGATTAGCCTTAGTACATACTCTGCAGCCAGGAGATGGTGCCTCTTTGCGAAGCGTCTCTTTGGAAGACTTCCTGAGAGGCAGTGCATAAGAGGCTAAGAGCATAGGTTTGGGATTAAACAAGATTGCTAAGAGGAATGGAATGTAGGGTTTAAGAGCATGGAGCCTGGAGTCAGACTGCCTGGGTTCAGCCAAATTCAAGCTCCACCAATTATGTGCCGTGTGATCTTGCATATTTCACTTAATTGATTTGTGTCTTAGTTTCCTCAAATATAAATGGGAAATTAATCATAGTATTTATCTTATGGAATTGCTGTGAGAAATGAAAAACCCACATAAAGTATTTAGAGCAATGTTTCTACACACTTAGAATGTAATCAATTGCTGTTTATTTTTGCAATTGTTATTATTGAAAGTTTCACATTCCAGCTTTATCACATCCCAGTATGATCTTGTGTAATGTCTTAACCCTTCAGTTCGTCCCTCTCTAAAATGAGAATTATAAAGACCCAACTCATAGGGTGGGAATTAATGGCATATTATGGAAAGTACTGAGCAGAGAATGTAGAACTCGGAATATGTAAGTGCTCAGTGAGTGTATATACTCATACCTCTAACTTTTTCTGTGGCTCCCTAACTATGAACATGTGGCTTATAGTACTTCTGAGAGTGCTGATCAGTGAGGTTTGAGAGTGAGATTGAATCTGAGCTTTCCAGAGGGAAATGTTCTGCATCAACTTTGAGAAACCAAGATATGGTTTTACTGCAGTTGAGGAGACTCAGAGAAAAACCCCTTCCCACAAGCCAATCGCCCCAGTCTGGCATATAAATCAGAATGCTGTTGAGAACGAGGCAGGCGAGTAGACTGCAGAGAAGGTAAATTCCTTTCTCTCCCGTAGGAAGTTTCACATGGAAAGTCAACGCACCCTTAGACAGTTGTTCAACTGGAATCATCGAGGACAGGGCTCCACAGGGTGTGCTCCAAGTCCTTGAGACCCTTTTAGGCATCTCTGAAGTCAAAACATTTTTATGATAATATTAAGAGGTTATTTGCCTTTTTCACTCTCCATCATGAGTCTACAGTGGAATCTGTGATGATGTCGTCATTCTGACAGCTAATAGGAATGTACAATTAAGTATTTTGCATTTAAACATTTTCTCAGCTTTAATTTCTATTATGGTAAATATCAATAGATACAACTCATATAAAAAAGCTCTTTGGGGTCCTCAATAATTTTTAAAGGTGTAAGAGGGTCCTGAGACCAAACTGTTTGAGAATGTTTAATCCAGGAGAATGGGACCATTTTATTTCTGGAATGGGACCATTCTCTAGCTTATGTCTGGAGGTATTTGATGCTAGAAACTGCCTAGAATACTTACCTACTTCCCTGAATCTTTGCTTCCCTTTCCCCAGATTCTTATGAAGACCATCCCAGTTCTGTTGACACATTGTTCTACAAATTACAGTACAATTAATTAGATGTCATTTCCTTTGACCACAATCATTTTATGCCTTCCTGAGATTCTACCCTAGTCGATTTGATTGGACTGCAGCCATATTCTGGTGTTCCTGATTGGATTTTGGATACATCCTGTTTCTCTAATCATCACACTTACAATCCACCTCTCGGGGGTGGGGGGTGGGCATTTGGTTTATGTTGCTCAAACATAGTCCCAGAGAGCATCCCAGTCTTTAGAGTTCTAGGCCTTTTTAATGGAGCTTCCACCACTGTACCTACTGTACAAGTCATAAATAGTAAATGCTTAAGAGGAAAAGCAAATGTGGAATTCGTTAAAATTGTTCCAAGTTAAATCTGGTATTTGTTCTTTGCTATCCTGAGTTGATGTAATCATTAAAGTCTGGTAGAATTATTTAGACACATGAAATGTCATCTGGAAAACAAAGCCGTGTTACTATTTATTTGAAGTGCTTATGAAAAGCTGTTAAGGTGAATAATTTGAAGAGCTTGGAAATATTTTAATACTGTATGTGGGAATCATGCAAATTAGTAGGGGCCCGTAGGTCCTGGGTCAAACTGGATAAGGCCCAAAAGAAATCTGATTTTGAACAAGTAAAAATTTTAATAAATCTTAAAAATATCTACATTTATTGACCATAGAAGCTTACTTTTGTTACATGTTTTCTTGCCTCTAACTGTAAATTACAAAGACTAGTAAAATATAACAAGGCTATTGAATTCTGAATTTTACTTGAATTCTGAATTCAAGTTTTTCTGTATATAACATTTAATATTTAATTATACACATGATCATATTTTATACTCAAATAAACTTATTTTGTAGTCTTTTTTGAACATTAGATTAGAAGTTTGAAGATTTTCTAGTTTCAGCTCTGATTACTAGCTATACAAATATCAATTAAAAAAATTTAGAAATAATCCCTTTCCCTCATCAGATTGGGTGGGCATCAAATTATTCATAAACAATAACATGTTCTAAAAACCAATAACCTTCTTAAGGTCTCCCTGGGAGAGCATAGGCTTAGATTTGGGTTTAAACCCTGGTTTTACCTTTTACTGGCTTATTGGCTGTGTGATTTTAGATGTGCTACTCAATCCTTCTGAGCCTCAGCTACTTCACTGAGCCTCAGCTACTTCACTGGTAATATGAGAATAAAAAACAACCCTGGTAAAACTCCAATTCCCTCTTAAATTTCTCTCAAATAGTTTTGGGGTGCTTACAGAGATGCCAAGTGTACCGCCATGAAACGTTGCTCTTATCTAGGACTCCCCATTTTCCTCCTGCACTTCTCTGCCTAAGGAGGCAACTTCTCCCATGGCTGCAACTGTTGCTGATATATTACTATCTGTTACTGAGTGAAAACTACCTCGACATTTTGTGGATTAAACAACAAACATTTAGTATCTCACAGAGTCTATGGGTCAGGCATTCAGAGATGGCTCAGCTGGATGCTTCTGTCTTTCATGAGGTTGCAGTCAAGATGTTAGGTGGGGGTGCTTCCCTGGTGGTGCAGTGGTTAAGAATCTGCCTGCCAGTGCAGGGGACACAGGTTCAAGCCCTGGTCCGGGAAGATCCCACATGCCACGGAGCAACTAAACCCATGCACCACAACTACTGAGTCTGAGAGCCACAGCTATTAAGCCTGTGCTCTAGAGCCCTCGAGCCACAACTACTGAAGCCCACGCGCCTAGAGCCTGTGCTCCACTAGAAGAGAAGCCACCACAATGAGAAACCCGCACACCGTAAGAAAGAGTAGCTCCTGCTCGCCACAACTAGAGAAAGCCCACGTGCAGCAACAAAGACCCAACACAGCCAAAAATAAATAAATAAAATAAATAAATTTAAAAAAAAAAAAGATGCTAGGTGGGGCTGCAGTCATCTAAAAGCTTTGAGTGGGGACAGAATGGTCTGCTTCCAGGATGGCTCATGTGTAGCGCTGTTGACAGGAGGCTCAGTTCAAGGTAGGCTGAAGCTGGCTCATACCTACTTTTGAGAGCTAATTGTTAGCATTTAAGAATTTTGCAAGCCAGTTGTAAAACACAGCCATTATTAAAAATTAAACTATATAAACCTTATTTTAAAAATTATATTAAAAGTTAAGGTAATAAATCCTCAAAACTCCTCACTTCCTCCATTTTTCTTTTATTGATACTCTCGTGGTTCTTTATGTCTTTTGCATCTGTATGGAGAGAATACTATATAGGTGTGTCCTATTGCACATCTCAATCTCATTCTGTCTCTGAATTCAGTGACATTATGTTGGTAGCTTGAAATCAGCCATGATGGGAACATTTATATTATGGATATCAGCAAACACTACAAATCAGAACTTGATTTATTGTATTATTGATTGTTTAGAAAGTATAAATGGTGTCCTACACATCCTTTATAATGGTAAAATTATATATATATATAATATGCATACATATATATATAAAATACAGGAGTCAGGGAACATTGGGGACCACTTTGGAGACTGACAACTAGTCTACCTTTTAGCTACTGATGATTCATATCTCTTCCTTATGCAGAATGCACTCACACCCCTCACAAGACCCCCCAGAATCTCAACCCAGTACAACTTCAGATTGAAGTCCAAAATCCCATCATCTAAATCAGGCCCAGATACAGATGCACCTCCTCAGGTATAGTTTTTTAAGTATAACTCCTTGAGTACAGTTGCACTTAATCTGAACAATTGTGAACCTAGAGAGACACATTATTTCCCTCTAACACACCCAACAGACAATGGTGGGATAGGCATATGATAACTGCTATAAACACTTCTATGTAAAAATGTGGAAAACAGGAGGCACACAGGTACCAGCAGTCTGAAATCTAACTGGGCATATTTTGGAAGCTGCTAGATTAGGATGTAGTTGTACTCCTCTGTGGTTCATGGATCTGCCCTTTAGGCTCTAGTTTCTACTCTCTGACTCACTTATCCTTTTCCATGAAAGGTAACCCAGGGTTGCAGCTGTGTACCTTTCAAGCCTATTCCCTGCAAGTTGAATTTTGAGAGACCAAAACCACCTTCTTTTTCATTTTGTGCTGTTTCTGTCTCATTCAGTCCAAGCTAGTGGTGTTTCTGTCCAAATAATTGTCTTAAAAACTTTGTGTGCTCCTCATTAGACAGAAACCATATCTGCAAATCTTTCTGAGATAAGTCCTTCTCTAACTTGGGCTTCTGCTGAGATTGCTGAGGAAATTCACCCTAAAGTTTCTTAGAAGCCCTATTGTGTGACTGAACGGTTCTCTGAGGCACCATATCAAATCTGTATGAGACCATATTTTCCTGGAAACGTCTTGGACTTCGTCTTCGCCTGAAAGCCATTTCTTAATTATAACATGTTTGTTAGTCATCTGGAGAGGCTGGGGATTTTTAAAACCAGAAGGTCCTTGTTCCTTTTTAAGTCTTTCCTTTAGCTTATCTCTCTCTGCTTGCATTTTACTGTAAGCAGCAAGGAGCATCTAAGCAGCACCGTAAACACCTGCATTGAAATCTTCTTAACTAGGTCATCCCATTTTACATGGTACGTTTTTCTGCTTTCCACATAACTGCAGGATAGCAGCATCTGTTTTCCTCCAATTTCCAGTGACTCTTTCGCACATCTCCTTTCAGCCCCAACTCATACCTTCCTCAAAGGCATTCTGGCTTCTGCTGTCTGTTCACTGCACATGAGGCTCCCTCCAATACCCTCCCCAGAGTCTTTGGCGCTTCTGCACACTGCCTTTTCCAAAGCCATTTCCATACTTTTAGTTATTTGTTACTCTGATGCTCCACTTCCAAGTACCAAAGTACCAAAATCAATAATACTGTCTATTGCTATGTAATAAATTACTCCAAAACTTAGTAGCTTAAATTAATAAACATCATTTCACCATTTTTGTGGGTCAGGAATTCAGAGCAGCTAGGCTGGGTAATTCTGGCTTGAGGTCACTAATGAGGCTGAAGTTAAATTTTTGGCTTGGGATGAAGTCAACTGAGGGCTTGACTGGGGCTGGAAGATCTGCTTCCAAGATGGCTCACTTACAAGATTGTTGGCAGGAAGCCTCAATCTGTCACTGGCTTTTTGGCAGGAGCTCTTAGTTCCTCATCACATATCCTATCCATAGGGCTGTTTGAGTGTTCATGGTTTGAGTGTTCATTTGTTCTTACAGAGCAAATGATCCAAGGGAGAAGAAAAAAAATTAGAGCTGCAGTGTCTTTTATGACCTATCCTGAGAAGTCAAACACTGACATTTCCACAATGTTTTACTGGTTTCACAGATTAATTGTATTCAGTCAACATGGGAGGGGATTGTACATGGGCACAGATACCAGGAGGCAGAGAGCTTGGTGGGAGGTATCTTGGAGGATGACTGTTACAGATACCAAATTCAGCACCTATGCCACAGATGTTCCCTGAAGATGTCTTGCCACTGAGACTTCCTGTATTGACCAGAACTGTACGTAGGTGCTGCTCTTGGTACCTGGGCTAAAGCTGAGAATTCCTGAAGTTGAGACTGCTGATATCTCTTAGACAACACAACGTATATAAAGCACTCAGCACACTGCCTAGAGCCAAATAAGCACCAAAAAATAATATTTTTCTTGTCATTCTTATTTTATAGAAGATTCTGGATCAATTTCTGGCCCAGAAATGCAGATGGTACCTTCTGGTACAAATATGGAGGACAATCTTGCCCTCTCCATGCCAATTGTAGTTAAAAAAAAAAAAAAAAATCAAAACACAAAAAACCAGAATTTTTGCTTCTACTTTACCCCGTCATAGTCCTTTGACTGAGTCCTTGGGGAGTGGGGCCTGTGGACTATAAGAATGATGGACACTGTACTTCCCTTCAGTCCAATGACTGGCCTCTTATCTTTGAGTCAAATTTTGGCCTCTCCCACTTCCTTTCCATTTCCCCTAAAAATTAATTGTGGTTAACTCTCATTTCCAGCCCGAGTCTCCTGGAGGCTTCCCTCTAACTCCAGGCTTGCTGGTACATGCCTGAATCACATTTGTGCTTGGGCTGGGACGTTTCCTGCTATCAACACCAGAAGCAACTAGAAAACCAGCGGTCAAGGTAAAAGCTAAGCTTAGGATAGAACATTCTTAGTTGACTGAACAAGCAATGTACGTTCTCAAGCTAGGAGGCTGGTTCCTTTTTTTCTCATCTTTAGCTCACTTCTGAGTAATCATAACTAACCCCAAAACATAAATAATACCATTGTTGGATATCATTTTTTGATCACATTTGTTTGAGGCAAAAGGTATTGCCTTGAAGTAGACTCTTCTGTTTGATTTCTGATGAAAATTAGAATGAGAACCAGGGAAGTATGGAATTGTTTGAAGAGTTTGATGCTTGACATTAAAAAAAAAATCTCTTTCTCAAAGCAGTTGTTCAATCAAGGTAAAGTGTGCTGCTCAGTGCATTACTTACAAGACAGTTGAGGTGCATCTTTTTGGAATTGTCTTGCCATGTGTCTGTCCCCACCACTGAATACTCCAGCGATTCTGTTTTCTGAACACTTTGTGGAGCCCCACATGTAGGCACGATAGGACCCTCTGAACTAGAATCATCCCACAGGAAACAGATGGACAATAGCATTTTAAAAATAGTAATAGTGACCACATAGAAATAGATTATGAAGATAAAGGCCACAGTATATTAAATACTAAAATAATGAATTATTTCATAAAGCAACCTAGAATAGTTTAAAATGGGATAATATGAGAGGAAATTAATTGTTAGGATGAAAATTGACACTGACAGGGACTGCAATTTATGATTTGGCCTCATAATTTTAGGTGATTTGAGTCAGATAAACCAGGGGTTTATCAACAATTTATACAGTCTCTTTGGCGGCAGTATGTGAGGTGGACTGGGGCACAAGGCCTTGAAGAAGTACGAGGGGGAGTGGGTGAATAGGAGATTTTTAGGAAAAGTCTGGGAGAAACCATGAGCCTAAAAAACAGGAGGGTCTGGGGGTGTATGATGAAGATATAGAGGGAAAAGAAAAGCTGGACAGAAACAGGTATATAGAAGCTGAATCCGAAGGCAGGCAGGAATGGTAAGTGGTGGTGATTGCCTTATTTGGCTAGTTGGTCCCTGTAGATTCATTTGTTCATTCATTCATTCATTCATCCACTGACTCACTCCTTCATTGGTTCTTGCCAAACTTTTCCTGCACAGCTACTGTGTGTCAGATACTGTGCAAGCTCTGCAGAACCAGTCCCACTATTTCAGGTTTTAGGTTTTAGCTCCACGCTGGCTAACATCTGTCAAGCCTAGTTCAAGGCATTGCTCATTCATACAATCAATACCTTATATACCAAATATAACATCCCATAGCCATCCCCCAGCAGCCTAGTGTGTGTGCTTTAGAATTTCAAGTCACAGTAGAGAGAGAGAGCAAGAGAGCGCTTCAGATCCATTCCTTTAAAAGTCAGGCTTCAGATAGTCCAGCCTATTTCATATGTCAAAGGCAAAAGGATGTGTGAAGCCAAATAAAAAGAGGAGAGAGCTGTGAAAACATTACCTGGGCGGGAGGAGGGGGTATGTTAAACCAGCTGTAGTAGAAAAAGCGGTGCTGATCTTTGCTCTTGAAGAGGTCACAGCTGATTTTCAGCCTGTGTCTCTGAGATGATTTTCACTGCTGACGCTGTTGCAGATTCTCTGTCAAGAAGGCAGATGGCTCGCTGGAATGTATTTCGCCTTCACCGTGTCTGCGCACTAGCATTAGCAATCTGTGGGTGTGCCTCCTACTTCTGCTTTTCTCACCCTAGAGGTGTGCAGTAGCAGGTGCTCCCAAACTGTTGTTCTTTCTTGGCTTAGTCTTTGCAATATGTGACTTTATTAAATACCATATAAAAAGGCAGTAGGGAGGCAGAATCAAAGTCATAATTTGGCATAGCCATTATATTAAAGCAGTCATGAATCTTGGTTAAATATTTTCCAAAAGTAAAAGGAAATATGAGAACAATTCAAACCCACCAGACCTCATTCTCTTTAGGAGGGAGCGGCAGGCCTGGTGATGGAGGGAGCCTGCAGTCAGAAACAGCCCTGATGTCTCACACCTTGTCACACCTAGGCTGTGTGGGACTGTGAGCTGCAGCCCTTGGAAGTTACCATTGTTACAGAATGATAGCATGGAAATGAAAAAGAAAAACCATTTAAAATGTATTGCAGCTAATGTTCTTTGGGTTTCTGTTTTAGTATTGTTATACTGCTGAAGTGCATGGAAAAGTTTCCCTATCTTGAGTGTCAGTTTTGCTATGAAGTTAATTATCTTTTAATTGACACCTTAATAGTATTTAACAAGCCTTAAAGGGCTGTCCAGGATGCGGAAAGCACAGCTTGTAACTATTCTGCAATTCGGATTATCTAACCACCCACACTTTATAACCATACCCTTATTTAATCACACTTTTCATTTTCAGAAAGGTGCTTAATTTGAACTCAAGCAGCCGAAACAGTTTATTTTAGATAAAGCTTGCTCTCTTTCCTTTTGTTTTTAATTACCTCGTTGAACATTATGCAAGTTAGTGTATCTAAAACAGTATTGGTCTGTATGTGTATAAGAAAAAGTGATTATCTCTAAACTTGAAGGAATTGAGCAATTAATTGAGAGTCATTGCTGTGCATTTAATTATATTTTACATTAATGAGTAAAATAAACTGTGAAGGTTTCTATACAAATCTCACATTAATTATTTGATAAGGTCGAGGAAAGCTTGACCCATCTGAGAATTTGAGTCAAATGTCTGCCCAGAGTGATTATACGAAAAAGAGAAGAAAAAAAAAAAAAATCCCAACATTTTAGGATGTAAGGCTTGGAGGGCTTCAAGGTTGCTTAATTTTGCTCTTTTTCTCAGATAGAAATGTACCTTAGGCAACGACAACTTGTTTTTGGTAATTTTTCTGCATTGGTTTTCTATGATTAAGTGTTATTCTCCAGCTATTTCAGCTAATTATCATTGTCTCCCCAAAGGCTGATGAAACAAGAAATCAGAGCAGAATTAGGCTAATTTTACTCCATGCTTATTAGTCATCCACATGCATGTGTTACTGTGCTAAGTACTGTATCAGGCAAGTTAAACAGCTATTATCCCTGCCTTCCACCCGGTCCCTTCTGAAAATTTACCAGGACAGCCTGCCAAAGCGTAGGAGAGTGTAAGTAGCCGTACAACCCATTTCCATGTAGCCTGTGGAGGAAGAGTCAAGGTGTGAAGAGAACGTAGCTCACAAGCTTGAGGAAATATTGACACTATTCATCTCTTTGAGTCATCTCCCCTTTGAGTCATCTCATCTTTGTGTGGAAGCATAAGTTGGTACACTAGCTGTTTGGAAGGAGGTGGACCGAGAGAATTGTCCCTGCTGTCATTTCATCTGCAGCAAGATCATCCACATTTCAGCCTGTCATCTCTGGGCTCCTGTCTGAGCTCTGATGTTTATTTCAGGTAGCATGCATCCTCTCTTCTCTTTCTTTGTGGTGTCTTTTCTGTGTATTGAGGAATGATGAAAATACTGGTCAGAGGGAATAACTGACTTTGTTGTTTTCATTGTGCGTGGTGCCTGTTGTTGCCTTGTATGTGGTTAGTCATCTGAAATTCACACTCCTCAGAGCAAACACGTTTAGAATACGAAAAAAGAATGACAGGCCTATATTTTGTTTAATTACTTTTTGAAGTGTTTACATCGGTAAATTTAATTATCTTCCCAGCCCCAAATATAGTAATTATGGGTATCAAACATCCTGAATGGAAAGAGCTATGTAATGACCTAAGTAAAAATTTCTGAAATGATCCACAGCTCTTCCAGTAGATCAGTGGATCCTTCCCTCAGAGATTTGAATTTAATTGGCTTGGGGTGAGGGTCAGCCATCATTAGGTTTTTAAAACTCCCATGGGGATTCTGATGCAGAGCCAGGTTGAGAGCTACTTTAGCAGAGTAAGTAGATCGGACTTTCAGTATACAGAGGATTAGGACCAATAAATACATTTTCTGTTACACTGATTAGTAGGAGAAGCCTGAGAAAGATTTGCTAAACTAATTAGAATTTTTAAAATTCCAATAAAATTGTTATGTAATAAACCCTTTTCGCTACTAAATTGATTATCTGCTGTATAAGTATTTGTTTTTTTTATACTTAAAAGATTGTAGCAAAATTAAAGGAATTCAACATAAAAATTTAAATTGTTTTATAATTATATCACCTGAAGAAGTCAAGCCTTTTTCTTTACTCCTGGTGCCCTTATGTAGATATCATATAGGAACTACAGTTATGTGTTCACTTTGTTGCTTACATCAAAAGAAAAGCATTTTATTTTCCTTATCAGTAAACTAATTGCATTCTATTGTAGTTATTTCTTTACATATCCATTTCCTCCAACAGACTTTCAAAGCTCCATGAGACTAAAAAACAACATTTTCTTGCTCACTTATTTTCGCAGGGCCTAGCACAATCCTGGCTCTTATAGTGGATAATATTTGTTAAATGAACTAGTGTTCCTACATATTATTCATAATAAATGAGTTAAGGCAATTAAATTGCTCAGAATAGGGCCTAGAACATAATAAATTATTCATCATAATGAATTATAATTCTGCACAATATTCTATAAAGTATGATTTCTTGAACATTTCTTTGTTTTTGTATATTTGGGGTCTTCCCAATTTTTCCAACATTGTAAAGCAGATTAGATGATTATTTTCAAGCATATAGCTTATTTCCTCCTTCTGGTTGTTTTCTAGAATAACTTTTTCAGAAAGGGAGTAACTAGATCAATGAATAGATAATTTTTATAATTTTTGAAAATGGTTGCCATGTTACTTTTAAAAATACTTATTATGGAAAATATATGCAAAGTAAATGGAACTGGATAATGAGCCCCTATGTATCTATCATTCAACATCAACAACTTTCAACTTTCTACTATTCCTGTTTCATCTATGCCTCACCCTAGTCCCCCATTGAAAGCTACACTCCAGTTTGTTTATCCAGTCACCTTTTGATGGACGTTTGAACTACTTCCAATTTGGCTGTTATGAGTAAAACTACTGTAATCATTCATGTAAAATTTTTCATTTTGACAATATGTTTTCAATTTTCTGATGTGGAATTTTGAGTTGTATGGTTAAGTGTAATTTTAGGCTTATAAAGAACTATAAAATCTTTTCTAAAGTTGTTAAACTATTTTAGATTCTCATCCACAATGCATGAGAGTTCCAGCTGCTCCATATCCTCATCAACACTTTTAGTTGTCAGACATTTTCAGTATTAGTCAGTCTAGTGATATTTCATGGTTTAATTTGCAACTCTGATGACGATGATGTTGAATATCTTTTCATGTTCTTATCGGCCATTCATATATCTTTTTTGTGAAGTAATTGTTCAGATCTTTTGCCTAGTATCTTACTGGATTTTTGGCCTTTGTATCATAAAGTTTGTTAAATAGTCTGGATGTAAGTCCTCTGTTGGAAATATGTATTGAGAATATCTTCTCCTGGTCTTGGGCCTCCTTGTCATTTTATTAACAATGTCTTCTGAAGATCAGAAGTTTTTAATTTTGATAAGATCCAATTTACCAAAATTTTTTGTGCTTTATATTTTTGTGTCCTAAGAAGTTTTGTGATGCAAAAGTTGCATGAATTTTCTCCTGTATTTTCTTGTAGAAGTTTTATAGTTTGGGGATTTATGTTTAAGTTTAGAACCTTTTGGAAATAATTTTTATGTTGTGAGTAAGCATTGGTGTTCTTTTTTTAACGTAAATATCTAGTTATCCCATTATTTATTGAAAAGATTATTCATCCCCCTTGGCACCTTTGTTGAAAATCCACTCACCTACAATAAATCTTTTAGTTTAATATCGTTCAGAGCCGTTCTCCTTCTCTAGTTAAAGCTGAAATTATATAGAAATTAGTACTAGAAGTGGTTCTAGAGGAACAGAACCTTAGAAAGTGTGGGGAGGTCTCTATAACGGTTCTGGGTTATCTAAAATTGATTAGATTTAAAAGCAATAATGACCTTATTTCCATTAGTAAGGGGAGGGGACACAGGTATGGCATGTAGGGCAAAACAGTTACTTAAATTACTCCCTCTTGTAAGCAAATGCTTACAGAAAGAAAGTAAAATTTTGAGTGACAATGTATTTGTCGTCATAGAGTATTTTATTATGAATAAAGAGTTTACTAGGTTTGACTGGTTGATTCTATGTTCACTCACTAGTGAATTTGACACTTTTTCAGAACGAAAATTATGAGCCCAGAGATTTAAATTGAAGATGAAGACTAGTCACCAGAAATATTATGATTTCCCTAAAAGAAATCCTTATCTTATATGTCACAGATTTCTGAAAAACAGATCCAGAGACTAATTCAGTGGGTGACAAAATTACAATTTACCTGTAGGTGGCGATGGGCAATGTCATGACTGGTGACCAGCATAAACAATTTTATATGGCATACACTTCCTTCCAAAGGAAATGAAAATGGTAATTCTTACTGATGTAGCTAGTGAGACGCCATTTGCAGGATTCCTGTGTAATTTTTAACCACTGTGTTTGACAATAAGATTTGGAGACCATTTTATCTGCAGTAAACCTTGAAAATATTTGCATCCATAAATTACAAAGAAGATAAAGTCTGAGGTGAAGGGGAAAGTATGTGCCATTAATGGACCTTAGGCAATATGATGAACAGCTCAGCTTACTATATTGAGGATGTGACCCATACAGGGCTGTCTTGGACACAGAATGCAAAAACATAAGTGACAAACCAAGTAAGTTGAATAAATGGATTTTGATGATAAAGTTCAATCTGAGGCCTATATTGAAAATATTTAATGGTTCTAAGTAGTATTAAAAAATGAGCAAGTGTGCTTTCTAATGGAAAAGACATGGCGTGTGTTGGTGGCAGACTAACCTTGATTTGGATCTTGCCTCCAGCACTTATTAGCTGTGTAAACTTTGACAAGGTACTTAGATCCTTCACTGTAGAAATGGAAATAAACCTGCCTTGCAAGGTTTTTAAAGAAGATTAAATGAGGTAAAGTCTAAAGCTGGAGATGGTAGGTGCCGTAAAATTTTCTCTCCCCAAACTATTGATCAATTTTCATCCTAGGTATTATTTCAGGCAATTAGGGGGAAAATTTGCACTTTTAGGCTAATCAAATTAACCAGTGTTTCTCAAACCTTAGCATGCATTTGATTTACCTGGGATCTTGTTAAAATGTAGATTGTGCTTCAGGAGGTCTGAGGAAGGGCCTGAGATACTGCATTTTTAACACAATCCCAGGCAATGTCAACACTGCATTCTGCAGACCTCTGTTGAGTAGCAAAGAGCCAAATCATAGTAACTGCTTTTGTGACACAGTGATAGTTTCCTGGTGTAAAAATTAATAAACAGAAGCCCTATTTAAAATGAAGTCGGAGTCGGGAAGCCATAAGGGGAAGCTCTCATGAACTACCACTAGGGGTCAACAGAAGACCCAACAGGAAGAGAGCTACCTTTGCATCTCCAACAGGAAGGAGGTTTACTCAGCAGCACTTCACTACTCAGCAGGAGGAATGAAAAATTCCTCCTTGCCCAGCAACAGCCCAGCCAATGAGAGACTGTCACAACTCAGCCAATGAAAAGCCACTACACTTTGAACTCCCAGTTTCCTCCAATGGACTTCTTGTTTATAATAGACCCTCCCAACTCCACTTATCCTCTATAAAAGAAGGCTCCCCTCCTTTCTCCAGACTTGTCTGTGATTTGCCATAGATTGCATTTCCTGAATTGCTAGACTTTGCTGTTCCCTAATCCGTTTTGCTGGTAAAATAAGTGGCTGTTTTATTGTTTTAAATCAACATTGGGTAAGGACTTGATGCTGCAGGAATGGGCTGGCTTTCAGGTCAGATCAGATCTTAGAGTACTCTGTTTGACTATTTGACTGTTATATTGATCTCTATATAATATCCTGTGGTTTGGGTGAAATGATGAGTTCTTGATTGAATGGGCCAGAAATTCACCCAAAGTATAAACAGACACTTACGTGTAAACACAATCTTAACTCTCATTACAAAATTGAAACAAAGAAACAAGTTTGTGATATTCTCTGTCACTAAAATCTACTTTACCTGGCTTAATTTTTTTTAAAATAAAGAATTATGTATGCGGGTGAGGTTCTTTTGTTTTTTTGTCTTATCCTTTGATAGTGATGCAATCAAGACATTTAGAAAGTACAGAGACCCAGTTTTAGTTGAGACTCTTAGTAATTTTGAATTGCAATCTTTTTATTTTTTCAAGGGCTGAGTTGCAGAACATTGGTTATACCAACTAATTTCATGGTTCATGATTGAACATAAGGCTTTAATTCAATTGTGGACATTTAAAAGATATTTTAAACAGCAAGCACAGTGCAAATTCTTAATATTCAGCCAGAAATGAGGCATTGTTGTTTATAACAACAGCAAAAAGATTTGCAATCACCTAGTCATTAAGTTTTTAAAAAAATCTATCACACTGGAGGAGAAGACTTAATTTATGCAATGTAGGAAGAAAAAATATTACTGTGAATTGAATTTTAGAGGGCAGAGATTACTGAGAGGAAACCAGCACCCTTACTGTGAAAAAATCATCTTAAAACTACGAGAGGCAAGCAAACTCTATAAATATGAATGGACTGATGATTTCATGAATCTTTATAATTTTTATTTATAATCTTTTAAGCTTTCATCTTCTAGCTAACTTCTGGCTACATTTTGTCCTGGAAGAAAACATTTAAAAGTAAAAGTGATATTTAAAAAGATGGCTAAGGACCAATTTCCAAATGTATTCAGCAAAAGAAAAATGTTAAACCTTAAACCTCCTAGCTCTGGGGTTCCGGCTGCCTAACAAAGCACGCATATCTAAGCAGAGGGTATGAACTGTAGTCACGTGGTTTTTCTGCAATCTACTTGACCTCAGACATCCAGGTGGAAACTGAAACACTCCACCACTCAGCTTTTTCTAAATAATAGATATGAAGCTTCTTGTAGGTAACAGACTTTAGAAGGCCAAAATTTTTTAGTTCTCTTGTGGAGGTCATAATGTCAACTTAACTTTCAATTTACCTTAAAACAATTCTAGCTTTAAAGAAGGAAATAATGTTAAAGCTTTTGGCTTTGAAAGGAAGGCTTCAAATAACCCACCAACAGAAAAGTATTTTGCTTTTTGTAATTAAAAAATGAAGCCTAATAAAAATGGAGCTTTAATCCTTTTTGTAAATAAAGGTTATAGGTTACATGACTCCAGTTTTGAATTCCTAATGCAGTTTTTCACTGTGTCTACAGTACTGTATAAGAGCCAAGCAGCATTCAGTTCATTCAGTTCCTAGCCCTCCTGTCATGGAAAGCATAGTGCGAGGCATATCTGAATACCTGGTTCCAGGCCTAGATTGGTTATCGGACCTTGGATATATCACTGCACCTCCCCCGGACCTTAGCTTCCTTATATGTGAAACAATAATGTTGGTGATAACAAAAGTGACATAGCTAGCAAAGTAGTAAGGTTGTAAGTAAGAAGTTAATAGTAAGCCATGAAACGAGGATGAGAACAGCTGTTAGATCGCAAGTCTGTATTCCACCACTGTGCTATCCTGCCTCGGGTAGACTAACTGATATTTGCAGCTCCAAAATGATATGTGACCATATTTCCATTTTTCCTCCAGACAAATGCCTACCCAAACCATTAAGCAAGATTTTTTTCATCTTATTTTTTAATATTTCTAGGGATAGCATCTTTTTAAAAAAATTATTTTATATTGGGGCATAGTTGGTTAACAATGTTGTTAGTTTCAGGTGTACAGCAAAGTGATTCAGTTATACATATGCATTATCTATTCTTTTTCAAATTCTTTTCCCATTTAGGTTATTACAGAATATTGAGCAGAGTTCACTATGTTATACAGTAGGTCCTCGTTGGTTATCTATTTTAAATATAGTGGTGTGTACATGTCAATCCCAATCTAGGGATAGCATTTTAAAAAGTTCATAAAGGAAGTCTATTTATATAGCCCCAGTTATGGCAGAAGTGTTTCTTCTTGTTTAAATATACTCTTGACACAATTCTAGCACATTTCTTTAAATATGCCTACTTATAATTGTGATAATGTGATACATATGTGGAAATAGGCTATCTTGTATCCTGTCTTTCTCAGCACAAATATTCATGTTTTCACAAATCCATGTCTTTTCTCCTAGCTTTGTGGCTTCCCCTTCCCCTCACCACAATTTTCCCTAATTCCTCTTATCTGTTTAGTCAAAATGTGAACACATTTAAGTGCTACTACATGTCAGGCACTGTCTTAGATGCTGGGACTATCAAAGTGAACAATTCCTCCAGAAATTTATAAGCTAATAATTAAGACAAACAAGTAACTGATTGTTATAATATTAAGCATGATGATTTCACATGAGAGGTACTATACAAATATCAAAAGGAAGTACTACTTCATTCATTGGAGAGTAAAAAAAGTTCCCCCAAAGGAGGGGATGCTTGAGATGAATCTTGAAGGGAGAAGAAGAGGAAGGGGATTCTGAATAGCAGGGATATCACGCGTGCACATGTAAGCAAAAGAGGCGTTCAGAACACAGTGCTCGGGAAATACACAGGTAGTTGGCCATGGCTGCCCCCAAGAGCTTGGGTCAGGAATGGCAAGAAGTGAAGCTGAAGAGGTAGGCTGAGTTCAGGTAACAAAAGGCCTGTGTGTTCAACTAGCAAATTTCAACTTGACTTCCAACACTCTGGAGAACAGTGAAAGATTGAAAGCATGGGAGTGACATGATCAGATAGCCATTTTCTAATAATCTTCTTGAGAGAGAAAGTGCTAGGAAACATCAAAGATGCTGTATAAATGAGATTTTCCTTTTCTGTTTTAATAACCATACCAAAGCCAGTTCCTGACCTCAGCAGGGAAATTTCATTCAGAGTATACGCTCTGTGTGGAAATCATTATTTCTCAGAATTAATCAATTTTTCCCAGCTTTAGTGAGATATAATTGACATACAACATTGTGTAAATTTAAGGTGTACAATATAATAATTTAAGGTGTACAATATAATAATTTAAGGTACACAATATAATAATTTAAGGTATACAATATAATAATTTAAGGTATACAATATAATAATTTGATATATGCAAAATGATTGCCATAATAATGTTAGTTAACCCATACTTCACCTCACATTATTATCCTGTGTGGGGGGAAAGAACTTTAAGATCCATTCTTTTGACAACTTTCAGGTATACAATACAGTATCATTAAATATAATCACCATGCTGTTCATTAGATCACCAGAATTTATTCATTTTTATAACTGGAATTTAGTATCCTTTGACTACCTTCACCTATTTCCCCTACTCCCTCTACCCCTGTCAACCACAAATACTCTGTTTCTATGAGTTTTTTTTTTTTCCTTTTAGAGTCCATATACAAGTGAGATCTTACAGTATTTGTCTTTGTCTGACTTATCTCACTTAGCATAATGCCCTCAGGTTTGTCCATTTGGTCACAAATGGCAGGATTTCCTTCTTTTTATGGCTAAATAATATTCCATTGTGGGGTATAAACATATATATATATATGCCACATTTTCTCTGCCCATTCATTTGTTGATGGACACATGTTGTTTCCATGTCTTGGCTATTGTGAATAATGCTTTAATGAACATCGGGTACAGATATCTCTTTGACATAGTGATTTCATTTCCTTTAGATATATACACAGAAGTATATATACCCAGAAGTATGCTGGATTATATTGTAGTTCTATTTTTAATTTTTTGAGGAACCTCTGTTACTGTTTTCCATAATGGCTGCACCAATTTACATTCCCACCAACAGTGTACAAGGCTTTTCTTTTTTTCATATCCTCTTTAACACTTGTTATGTCCTCTCTTTTTGATAACAGCCTTTTTGACAGGTGTGATATAATATCTTGTTTGGTTTTGATTTGTATTTCCTTGATGATTAGTGATGTTGAGCACCTTTTTCGTGTACCTGTTGGCCATTCATATATATCTTTTCTGGAAAAAAGTCTGTTCAGATCCTTTGCCCAGTATTTGTTCTTCTGCTCTCGAGTTTTATGATTTCTTTATATATTTGGGATATTAAACCCTTATCAGATATATGATTTGCAAATATTTTCTCCCATTCAGTAGGTTATCTTTCATTTTGTTCACCATCTCTTTTGCTGTGCAGAAACTTTTTAGTGTGGTGTAATCCCACCTATTAATTTTGCTTTTATTGTTTGTGCTTTTGGTGTTAATATCCAAAACATCATTGCCAAGACCACTGTCAAGGAACTTTCTATATTTTCTTCCATGAATTTTATAGTTTCAGGTCTTACATTTAAGTCTTTAGTCCATTTCAAGTTAATTTTTGTGTATGGTTTAAAATAGGAGTTCAGTTTCATTCTTTTGCATGTAGATAAGAATTGATCACTTTTATCAGGTACCTGTGAGGGCCAGCAAGTCTGATGGGGAGAAAGGAGTCACCTGGGAATGTAGAAAGCCAGGCCTGGGGGATTAACCTGACTGCGGGTCTGGCTTTTCATAGTAGCCAAAATCAAAATTTTATTGTAATCACCCTGACTTGATCCAGTTTAGTTCAGTCCATAAGAGAGCCTCATCTCTGTGTGGGAGCTGTGTTTGATCTGAGTTATACTCATAGCTGCACTGGTGGAAATTTTGTGACTCCAAATGAAGGTCTGGCTGCAGACATGAAGGACCCCTGCCATTGGCCAGGGGTTGCAGTGCACTGTGCACCCTCTTGAGGAGGAGTCCAAGGAGCATAGGTGCTTGGCTTGGATAGGGGTTCAAGCACGAGAACTAGAGTTTATTCACAAAACCAGCAGAGACCCTGGCCACGAGGTCCAGCCAACATTTTGGATTAGGGGTGAGAAGAAAGTCTCAGGAATCGTGGCAGCACCCAGAAATATCAAATTTGTACTGCCTTAGGCTTTTAGGACTACATCCCAACCCTTGTCCCTGATGGAGCTCTTATGCTGTCACACCTGGTTATTCTTGTTCCAAGAGCTGAGTGTGTAAAGATCTTCAATGCCTGCCCCCAACTGGTGCTACACAAGTTGGGTTTATTAGTAGAAATGTCACTGGGTGAATCACTCAGGCCCTGGCAGGGTGTGTTGACCAAATTAATGCTGATTAAAAGGTGTAATTTAAGACCATTTAACAAGGAATTATTTATAGAAGAGTGGGTAAAGTTACAGGAAACAGTATGGCCTGGTGAAGCACCTAGGTTCTAGCCAGAGCAGAAAGCAGTTCCTTCCCCTAGGCCTGAAGAGCGAAGGTGTTGTTGGCCCAGCTGAGAGTTGTAGCCCAGGGAAGGGCCGCCCACAGATTGTGTGATCAAAGGCCGAGGAGTCCAGCCTCAAACCATGGCCCAGTTTTTTGCCATGGCCTTCAGTTGATCAACCCAAGGGGAAGCCAGCAGGCAGGGCTAGTGAAGTGGTTGGTAGAAGTCAGCCTCCCAAGGCCAAACAGGGCAGGGAAGGGTGGAAAATTGATCTAAAGAGGAAACCAGAAAATAACCAGCACAGTATAATTGAATATTATACACGGCCAATTTGCTCTTCGACCGGCTCCAGTATGGCTTCATCTACCCCATGCTTGGGAATCAGCTCTTGTCAAGGTCACCAACATGGTCAAGTTGCTGATTCCAAAGAACATGTCTCTACCTTCATCTTGACTCTCAGGAGAATTTACCACAGTTGCCAGCCTTCTTGCATGGTTCCTCTTTCTCTATCCAATATCTGAATGCTCAAAGGCTTCAGGCAGAAGTGGGTCCGTGTTTTCGGGTCTGACACTTATCCAGTGTAGGGGTGGGGCGTTCTTTAAGTAAAATGGATATAAAATTATAAATACAAAATTAAGTATGAAGGTAAATATTCAGAAAGAGAAAGTATAATCATTTTTTAAATGTTTATAAATACCAAAAACATTATGATTTTTTTTTAAAACATTTTTTATTAATTAACTATAGGACATGCCTTCATAGTACTTTTTTCCCCTACAATTTGGTCTGGATATTTTTTGGTCACCTCTTTATATGACAGTGATTTTGTAATATTTTCTATAGAGAGACTAGAGAAATAATTCAGTATTTCTTTTGGTTGAACAGAAATTGTTTTATATTACGTTTCGCTTAGTGACTTTTTTCCCATCTTTATAACATTATTGGTAATGCCATATAAAGTTTTAGGATGGTTAACTTGGGCAACTTCTATAAAGTTTCTTTCATATTTAAGCTGTAAGATTTTATGACACTTCAAGTCTTCTTGTACTGTGATTAATTATAATTACTCTGGAACGACAGCACTCATTAACCATGTCATCAATGTCCTCCTTGCACTGGCATAGCATGAGATTTATATTATCTTGTTCATTCTCAGTATTTTGCCTCAAATCAGCAAGAGCTTTAATTCCTTTCCAGTGTGCTCCTAAGATTCACTTCTTGTCATTAATAGGATTATCAAACAATCTAAAGCTTATTATTCTTTGCTTCTATTCTAAATTTATCTTTTCCTCTTAATGAATAACTGCTCTTAGGATGGTATGAAATTATTTTTGTTACCATTTGCTTTTTGAGATTAGAATAATTTCTACTGATTTCATCACTCATCGTTATTGTTTTTGCTTCAGAGTCCATTAATAATTTTACCTGGATTTACCTTTCAATTCTATAATAAATTTAAAGATAACAAAAGAAGGGACTCTTCATATTAAGCTCAATTCAATGTGTAGTTTCTCACTTATTTTAGTAAGATGTTACAAATATCTTTCATTCAAAATTGTAGTTAAAATTGTGTTGGAAAATTAGTAACTTTTTTTTTTTTTTTTTTTTTTTTTTTTTGCGGTACGCGGGCCTCTCGCTGTTGTGGCCTCTCCCGTTGGGGAGCACAGGCTCCGGACGCGCAGGCTCAGTGGCCATGGCTCACGGGCCCAGCCGCTCCGCGGCATGTGGGATCTTCCCGGAACGGGGCACGAACGACTCTCAACTACTGTGCCACCAGGGAAGCCCAATTAGTAACTTTCTGAATAAACATTTTTGCTTCTTGTTGATGTTCAAGATCCTCTTTCAACTCTTCGACAATATATTTTAGGGTCCTAAAAAGGTCGTTTTATCTAGGTTGTAGGGCTTGAACAGCTTTGTAATGGAGACACCATCTTGTTACACTTAAATTCTTAAAAAGCAATCAAAATGACGTATTCATAACTGTTTCAACCTACTGAGTAGTCAACGGTTTTAGGTGCTGTGGCAGCAGCTTCTTCTCTAGAGCAATTAAGGGAATAAGCTATGCAAAGCACATATTATAAATACTTATTAAAGTTCTTAAAGTGTGTTTGCAGCCCTTTGTCCTTACTCTTTGTATAGTTGTATTGCCATATGACTATCCATGAACTGTCCTTCAATGGCAGGTTACAACTACCCAGAACTTGTTTCACTTTGTGGACTGTTAGAAGCATTTTATGTTTCAGGTATCTTCTGATGGTGAAAAAGTTAAAAATTGCCCTAGAGTTTTTCCCTTATAAAAGTAGGGCACAATAATTGCCAACTGACCTGTGCTTGTCACAACCAGTGTAGAATCCATCAGTAAGATGGTGGTTAGCGTGTTCCTGCAAGTTGTTCGTATACAGAGGTGGCAAGCAGGAACTTCGTACAAGGAAGAGGATGTGAACCACAGAAATATGGCTTATTGAACCTACTAAATATATTCATAACTCTACGTCCCATTAGCCAAGTTCCAGAAATGACCCTGGCCATACCATTACTACTTGACTAGGTAAAAAATTTGCTAAGGTCGACCCTGGTTCTTGGAAGGGGCCAGAATAAGTGAGTCCTCTGGCCTTGGAACTCAGTTCTTGGTCAGATTTTCTTTTCTGTCAGTTCTCTCTTCCTGATCTATAAACTTATCCAGTCCCAAGACTTTAAATCCAACAATTACAACAGATTTCAAATTTGTAGTTGTAGATATCAATTGCCAACTTGACAATTTTGTTTGGATGTCTTAATATTCCTTTCAATATTAATATTGAAGATTTGCAAAATGGAGATTTTGATAGCTATCTCCTCAACTCATTCCTACACCCCCACTATCCCTGTGCCAAAATAGCCCCCTCTTAGTTTTTCCCTTCTCCATATATGGTACCATCATCCACTTAGTTGCTAAAGCCTCAAAAGTAGGAATTATTCTTGATTCTTTCTCTTCCGTCTCTTCTCCTCTCCAACAGCAAGTCCTATGGGTTTCATCTTCAGTGTATCTAAAGTTCTTTTTTTCTCTACATATCTAGTACACTACCTTGGATCAGGCTGCCATTATATCTTACATCTCGATCTTCCACTCTTAACCTTTTCTAATCTGTGAATTGGATTATGTCCCTTCCCTGCTTAAGACCCTTCACTTGGCTCCTTCCTCCTTCGGATAATGAAGCCCTTGCTATTTACTGTGGTTTACAAGGTTCTGCTCATCTTCTCATCTTTGCAACCTCATCTCATTCTACTCTCCTATGTATTCACTAAGCAACTGCACACTGTGTTCTTCATGTTCCTTAAACACACCAGGTCCTTCTGTGCTTTGAGCTCTTATTTTCAACTTGGTGCTAGAATGATTTTTGCCACTTCTCTTCATTCTTATTTTTCAAATCTCAAGGCAAAGGTCACCTTTGCAGGGAGGACTTCTCTTAGTCCTCTCTCTAAAGTAGCTTCCCCCAGGTACTCTATTGCATCACTCTGCTTATTTCTTTTATTGTACTCAAACTGTGATTATCTAACTCATTATTTCTTATTTGTTGACTGTTTACCCCACAAGAATGTAAGTACTCTGAGAGCAGAGTCTTGGACCCACTTGTTCACACTGAATCCTCAGAGCCTAGCTTAGTGCTCATATCTAGTAAGAGCTTAATAAATGTTTATTAAATGAATGAATGCCTGGACATTTTTTTTCTTCCCTGTAAAATAAGTAGCATAGCTTTTCCCAGTTCATAGAAAGGTGAGAATTAGTAGAATCAATGTATTCATGAGCACGATGAGATATTTTCTTTTTCTGACTAAATTTGTGCTCTTAGGTTCTCATTTTCCTTCTCTTCTCCTCCTTCTTCTTATGATTCTGGGTCGCCTTCCCTCCCACTGTTCTCACCTGTGACTGCACCTATTATCGATGTCTCCATATGCTACATTTCTAGTTCTCACTTACATGCTGAACACAAACCTGTGTTCCCAACAGATGCAAAGTGGAATTGTTTTTTTTCCTTCAAATAAATCTGTTTCTGGGCTTCCCTGGTGGCGCAGTGGTTGAGAGTCCGCCTGCCGATGCAGGGGACACGGGTTTGTGCCCCGGTCTGGGAAGATCCCACATGCCGCGGAGTCTGCGTGTCTGGAGCCTGTGCTCCGCAACGGGAGAGGCCACAACAGTGAGAGGCCCGCGTACCGCAAAAAAAAAAAAATCTGTTTCTTCTTTTGTATTAATAATGTCAACATTTTTCTGAGATACTCAGAGTGTCATTCTCAACTGTCCTCTTTCACCTCCTAAAACAAACTGGTTAACAAGACTATTGCTCTGTCTTCCAAATGTACTTTGAATTTGTCCAGTCCTTCCAATTCCCAGGGCTTCTACCCTAATATGAAACCTCACTATCCATGACCTCAGGTGTCAGGCCTTCTAACAGACCTTTCCAAATCCAATATTTCCCCTGATCATAGTATTCTTCCAATTAGTACCTAGATCATCTTTTCAAATATAGTTGTTGATACTCCCTTGCTTGGAAATCTTTGAAGGTCCCTCAGCTTCAGGGTATAAACCAAAGTCCTTGGCACATCCTTCAAGGTTCTCTGTAATCTGGTCTCAGTACATTTTCCAGTCTTCTAGTCCATGATAATCCATTGCAACTGCATTCAGCTGCAGTGGACACACCTTAAGATCCCTTACTATTTGAATTAGCTCTTGCTTTACTCTATGACAGGATTATCTCCTCCTCAAATGTGTACCAGTTAAAAGCTTATTATTTTAAAGAGATAACTCAAAACCACTCGCCCCCCAAAGCCATTCCCAGTTGGTTTTCATCTGTTATTTGCTATTTTAATATGAAAACTCTTATTGCATTCTTCCTTGTATCCTGTATTTTTAACCCCTTGGTTTTTTTGTTTCTTTTTAATTTTTATTGGAGTATAGTTGATTTACAATGTTGTGTTAGTTTCAGGTGTACAGGAAAGTGAATCAGCTTTTAAAATGGCAGAATACAAGTTCTCAAGGCATTCTAACAATTAAAGAATTCAGAATTATATTGAATAAGTAAACATATTTCCTCTTCTCTTCCTTCCTCAATCCCATTTATTCCCTAGAGAAAACCAATGGCAAGTGTTACTTCCAGAACTTTTTCCAGACATAGATAAATGTGTATCTTTTAAACAAAACGTTAAATGGGTGATAACAAACATATGATTCCATAACTTGCCTTTTCACTTGCAAATATTTATTGGACATCTTTCTTGTCAGCATAGAGAGATTTGCCATCTCCTTTCCAACTGCTTCATTGTAGATGTTGCAGAGATGACATTGTCCTCCAGTAGCTTTATTTTTCCTTCTATAGTCATAGAATCCATGAGTCTTATCAGGGCACATGCATGTCAGGAATAAAGGCTACATTTCCACCCTTCTCGTAGCTAGGTATGGCCATGTGAGCTAGGTCTAGCCAATAGGATATAAGAGAAGGTGAGATGTGTAACCTCTGAGAATAATCCTTAAGGGGGGATGTGTATGTTTCTCCTTCTTTTCCTTTCTTTCTGTTGGCATGAATATAGATGGGATGACTGGAACTGGAGCAGCCATCCAGGTCTATGATAACATTGGCATTAGAGGCCATAAATGAGAGAGCAACAATGTAAAAGGAGCCTGGACCCTTGACTCTGTAGAAAACCACTCCAGCCCTGGACTGCCTAATTCTATATTTTTATAAAGAGACAAAAATTTAAGAAATTAAAAAAAATTTAATCTTGTTAAGCCACTGTTATTGTGGATTTTCTTCCCATTTCAGTTGAACCTAATCCTTTGTAAATAATTATATTTTAAATGATTGCATTCTGATCATAATTTACATCTTTTTTCTTCCCTCCTAGACCCTTAGGTCTTTGCAGGCTTACCTATGGTCTTATTCATCCTTATCTTCCCATAAGGACCTAGCACAGTGTCTGGCATATAGTCAAAGCTCAACAGGTATCTGTTAAATTGAACTAAATCTGTTTATTGCTGATCATAGAATTTACTACTTCTTCAAACTGTATGAATAGGAATAAAAAGACATTTGAAAGAATAAAATTTCTGAACTGCACTAACAAAGTGGACTTCCCTCATTTTTGAATTAATCCCAGAATACTGCCACAAGCAAGTTGTTGCTTATGATTAAAAATACCTTCTAACTTTGCAACAATGCTGATGCCGATAGTTAAAATATTTATCTTAGGGGAGCCTAAAGAATTTTGCTTGGTTTTCAAGTCTTTGTGTTATTAACCACACCTTACTTTTTCAAATAAATTTGTCTCATAAATGTTTATGCCTTGACCTCCTCTTCCTTAAAATAATAGTATAATAGTTTTTGTATGGAAGTAGAGCGTTGGACCAAACCAGTGGTTCTTACCCTTTGGTTGGTCGAAAGTAGGGAGACCGTATAATTTATCACCTAAACTAAGCTTTTAAGAGTGAAATGGGGCACTGTTAGTAATTGTGCCAGCACGTGGGCCTAAATGTGACTGTCCCATGCAAACTGTGACGGGCTCTGCTTGTCATAGGCCTCAATGAGAATGTGAAAAAAAAGCCCTAGATTTTCTTTTTAGAGAAACACACGCACACTTGCACCCTAAATTTTACATATAATTTGAGTGGTCCATGAACCCACTTCAGTTTATCTGTGGAAATGTAGGGATCTCCTAGATTAAGAAAGAACTCCTAGGCAAAATCACCCCAAATTCCTTCATTAAAATTCTATAACTCCAACATTCTAGTATGCTGATAATCTGAGTCATTTATACAGCTGATTCTGGACAGTATCTACTCTAAATACTCAGTCCTGGGCTACAGATCAGCACCTGGTGTCTCTTTACGTTTATGAGACTTTACACTTTACACTTAAGGTACAGCCTCCTTCCACAATCACCTATGGAAAAGGGAGAGATTGGACCAGCTGCTGCAGCAGCCTTACTTCCAGCCACACAGAAGCTAAAAGCAGAGGCTACCTGCTTCCAGAAACTCTTTGCCTGCCTAATGAATAGAGCTGCCTAAGGGCTCCATGGAGTCTCCTCACCAGGTGCTCCCCAACCCCATGGTTCCTGAGTGCCGTGCACCCCAGACCATAGTCCTTCTGGAATCTCTGCACCAGGGCAGCTCCCAGACACAGTAGGTGTGAGTGGCTGTCTGTGCAGGTGGAATATGGTGCCCAGTCACGGTTAAAAAGCAAATGCAAGTGTGTAGTTTTCAATTGCATACAAAATCATGGACTCAATTTTCCATTTGAATAGAATACGTAAGACTTACTGGCAGTTAGAGAAGTATTTAGAAAATGGAAATCCGGATGACAAAGGAAGGAGTAACTTTCACTTTCACAAAGGGAAAAAATAGAAAGGAGAATACACCTGAATGAAATCCAATACATAATGTAGAATAGAGATGGTTATCACATGAAAAGGTTTGAACCGAGTTTTCTATTACCAGGGCAACCATCACATTATGGAACTGCAAAACAACAAGGAAAAAGCGGCAATAACTGGAACACCAAAACCCCAGATGAGAAGAACAATTTGTGTACAGATGTGAATTTAATAAAGATGAAGTGCTGCTTTGTTTAAACTAACTTTTGCTTACCAGCAAAAGAAAATGTATTTGGAAAAATTAACATTCCCTTCTACATTTTCAGAAAATATCAGAGAAAATATACAAATGCCATTCAAACTATGTATTAAATCCTGATGAATTCATATGGGGTTTTCTTGGTCCTTTCTCTCAAAGATGTGGACGTTTCATATACAGTGATATTTAATAGTTAAAGCTCTCAGTGTGGTAAGTATTTTATTTAGTTACTTCTTTCCTCCAGAGTTCGAATTTTAATTTAAACAGGTGGACAGATTGAACAACTTTTATTTTTCCCTTCTTTGCATTTGTAGGAGGCAATTAAAGAGATTGGTACTAAGCATTTAAGATAAGTTTTGCATGAGAACGTTGACTGGGTAATTTCGTAAGGACTATGGTAGAAAGCTAATGGGGTGTTAAAGGTGACGGTCACCACTTGGTTTTTACTGAAAACTAAATAGGAGCCAAGTATGTGTGTTTACATAAAATTGACATCAGACGATGTAGAAAACACAGACTTTTTTGCAGCTATTTTCTAAAGCTCTTAGTTCTTCTTTTTCTTTTCTTTCTATTCCAACCTTGATCCTCAATTCCAGTGTGCACCCATACACACGGTACACATACACACGATACACATACACACATACAGCAGTATAGGTATAGGAAGAAATGATAGAGGGTGAACTATTAACTTGAAAGACAGTGCTGTAGGGCCAATTTGGAGAAGAATCCTATAATTTTGCATTGTTGGATCAGGTTCAGGGGCTGCCCAATGTCTTTAATCCTTTTAATGGTAGCCTTACTGATGTGTTAGTCTAAACATGTTGTTATATTCATGACATTGTTATGGCTGCTGTAACAGAAGTACCATAGACTGGGTAGTTTTTAAACAATAGAAAGCTATTTCTCACAGTTCTGGAGCCTGGAAGTCCAAGATAAGGGTGCCAGCATGGTCGAGGTCTGGTCAGAGCCCTTTTCTAGGTTGTAGACTTCTAGCTGTGTCCTCATGTCACAGAAAGCAGAGAGAGGAAGCAATCTCTCTCATGACTCTTTTAAGAGCATTAATCCCATTCATGAGTGTTTCACCCACATGACCTCATTTAATCCTAATTACCTCCTGAAGCCCCACCTTTTAATACCATCCCATTGGGTGTTAGGGTTCCAACATATGAATTTGGGCAGGGACACACACGTTTAGTCCATAGTCCATGTTTTGTGTAGCATCCTTATTTTCGTGTCAAGGAGTTCTTAAAGTCTGATTCTATAGAGGAAAACACAATGCAAAGGCAATCTGCAGTTCTGATGACCAGAAGTGATGGAAATATTGCATTCAGGATATCTGAAAACCCAGACTCCCCTGTGGATAGCTGCTCTTTCTGCGGCTGGACTAGTAAAGCTCAGCTGAGATGGCGGAAAGCTGCTGGAAAACAGTTGTCAGTTCCACCCTGCACCTGCTTTCTCTAGTTTGTATCTGTGCCACACGGGGCCTCCCTTGGTTCCTGACCCAGTTTTTCTCTTAGACTTTGAGAAAATGCCTGTCCTGGGATTCAACTTGCCACAAGGGCCATTGCTGTAAAAAGCACCCCTCGACTTCCTCTGCCCCGTCTTGTTCCACAAAATGGCCAGAACAGAAAACCCTCAGCCTCTGACATTGAACAATCCTTTCTCTATGGAAATGTCCTCTAAATTGAAACTTTGCCCCCTTGCAGCCAACCAGGGACTGTTACATGTACCTAAAGACTAGTTAGAAAATCTCCCCAATTCCCAAAATCCCACCTCAACAGAACGCTTGCCAATCAGACATACTCTCAGTATTTGTTCTTTTTACTGCATAAAACTTATACCCCGAACCCCTGCTGGATCAAGAATAAGGGCAGAGCTGGGTTCCCTTGCTTCAAGTTTATGAATTATCAGCCTTTATTAATTTTGCTTCGGAAGTCCTTGTGCCTTGAACAGCTTCAATTCTGAGCCTGGTCAGTATGTCAGTTTCCATTTTAGATCCGTAGAACAACCCTCATGGGCCTTATCTTGGACATATATACTGTTGCTGTACTTCTCTTCTGGGGTTGGTATGGATATCAGAGCCACCCTGGCTTGGGGTCACAGTGAATGCAGCCAAAAGGAAACAGGGTCCACGTTAGCTGGCCAGTCTTAGTCTAAGGGGGTGGGAGTGGTGGGCTGTTTCTCCAATCCCTGTGTTGCTGTTTTCGTGATGGTTCATTCCTATGCAAGAGGGCATCTTTTCCATGTGTATATCCTCCAGGCTGGTTTTATGGTCTTCCTGATTCTGTGAGCTATGTTTGGATTAAATCTCCTTTCTGACTACATTAGCCTAATTTGGGTTGTTTCACTTGCCAAAAACCTTCAGAAAGATAGTCTCTTTGAAATGAGAAGGAACCCAACGTCCACTTCTCTTGGCCTCATCAGGCATGCCACTTCCTGAAAGTGCTGACCTCATTCCTTAGGAGGCTAGATAAGCATTTATTCATACGATGGGATTGCAAGGGAGTGGAAGCAGAGCACCGTGAAGGGTAGAGCAGGGCGCAGAAGGAGTATCCAAGGGCTTCGGAGACTTCCCTTAAGGCCTGTTCTGCTTCCAAGAAATGCAGTCTGAGGGAGCAGAGCGGTGAGGAGGAGTCTGAGAGCTCAGTGGAGCATTAAGTGACTTTCCCGTACATGAGTTATTTGTCTTTTGGAAATAAATCTATCTGAATGTTGTAGTGATCTTTTTGCCAGGTTGGCGAAAATCCCAGGGACAGAAGTTTGCCACTGAGGATGGCACTGGTTCACTGCCTTCATAATGATACCCACTTTTAGAGACTCCTCTGGAATTTTGAAAATGCTCAAATAGAACTACTGGTTTCTAGATCGCTACAGCAGTGAGATCGTTTACTTTGGCTTTGGGAATCAGAATTGCAGTTCATTAATACCTTCCTTCAGGCTGGGAACAAGAATTTATAACACCTGATGCCATATTCAACGCCAGATTAGCATATATTACAAGAGTGATAGCTGAAATTGCTCTAAAAATGTGTAGTGACAGATTCAAACCAAATGCTGTTTATGAATGCTTTGCTGTCTGCGAAATACGCAGAATGTGGAAAGAAAAGGCAACTGAAGATAAATGGCCCCAGTTTTATTATTTTGCATTTGTTTTCATCCTATCTTTATTACTTTCCTTAAAGTATGTATTTTTGATACCAACTGATTAAACATCCAGTTTTTTTGTTTTGTTTTGATTTTGAAGATCTTGGTTTAAGGTAAGATGAAATTAGAAGAAATTACACTGGAAAGTTTCATCTAAAGATTTACCTTTAGGGGAGAACTATTGAGATAAAGGACTTACATTTGATTTTTAGCTTGTTTGGATTTTGATATGAGACTGGAAGACATGTTCTTTAAACCGGCTCCTTTACTTTCTGGGTATAAAAGAGCTGAGTTGTATTTTTACCTTTTCAATCCAATCTTCTTGTTAAAAACCACTGAAGTGAGAGAGCTGACAAACAGAATGGGCCTGACATTCCTGGGAAATGACAGTGATATCCTTCAACACTGTTTTTTTCCAATAAAGATTTTTGAGTATACGTGCAGTGCTGTGCATTAAACAGCATAGTAATTAAGCATGATATGTTGTCAACTTTACATGAAAACATAGATAAGAAAGATTTTAATTTAATGTGTTTTTGGACGACAGGGCCTGTATGGTATTTATCTCTGTTTTTCAGGCACCCAGCTAGTATACTATCTGACCAGTAGTTTGCACTCGGCAAATGCTTAAATGATGAGTAATGAATGATGAATGAGTGATGTCATGATCCTCAAGGATGTAGCGTATGTCAGGTTTTTCACCTTGTTTTCCAGCCTTTTTTGTTTTAGTGATTCGTTCAGCAAAAGTGGTTTGAGGGTCCCCTTTGTATGAGGGACCTCATAGCTGGCATTGAACCAAACAAGAGTCTCTGGCTTCTGAGGTCTCACACAGTGGTGGCCACTTGGGAGGAGGCTCTTTGTCAATCTTGTCACTTGTCTTTGAACTAGCTGACCCCACACTGATCAGTTTCCACGTGAGATGTTGGAAGGATGGCAGCTATGGGGGAGTGGGTAGTAGGAAGGGTCCTGCTTGCTTAGGTGTCACCTATTCAGGGAGCTGGTGCATTTGAATTTGAATATCCTTTCACACAAAAGCACCAAGGAAAAATAATACAATGAGATGAGAAAAGAAATTTTCTGTGAACCAAGTCAGACTGATTAACCAGGAAGAGGAGATGCTAGTTGACCCCAAAGCCTTGATGAGCACTCAGTCTCTCCTGTGAAGCCAATATTCCCTTGATTACAATCTCTTGAAAAGAGTGGGGGGTCCTCTTCTTATAAAGATTGTTTTAATTAATAACAGAGCATGTTACTAAGAATGCTTGTTTATATTTGTTTATTTTAATTAACTAATAAAGCTCAGGCAGAACAGAACCAAATCAGGTCTTTTTTCTAAAAACAAAAAAGACTCCTGATATTACTGTTAATGTTGAACAGAACTCTTAACTGAGACCACCTGAAAACTGTGTCTCAAGCATAACCTATGGATTGACATAGAATACGTAATTGTTTATTGAATAAAATAATGTAATTTCTGATTGGCATATCTATCTATTAATTTTGGGGGGGCTCTTTCTCTTGTTTGAAGGCGTATTTTCTTTTGGTTTCTTCCGATTTGTTTTCCCTACTTTTTGTTTTCAATATGTTGAGGCTGATAGTCTGAAACCCAAACTCATCATTTTCCCCCTCTTTGCCCTAGTCTCCAACCTTGCTATTTCCTAACTTTCTTAGTCCTTAAAAGATCTATAATCTTCCACCAACTCTGGGCTCAAAAGTCATTGGCAGGCCTCTTTTAATTCCTCATATCCAGTCAGATTTCAAGAACTCCATGTAGTACATCCAAATTATCTTTGCCCCTGCTCACTCCTTCCATCCATGTTCCCAGCATCCTGCAGGTTCACCTCCTATTGTTTGGATTATTATAGTATGTTGACCTGTTTCCAGTAACTTCTTTCTCAGTTCCTTTTTACATATTAAAATTAGATTAATCCTTATAAAGCAAAGCTGTGATCATGTATCTTCCTGCCCTCAATTTTTCCATGATACTTTATCTCTATATCCAGACAAATACAAATTCTTTAGACTGGCACCCTGGTTTCCACATTCTGGTCTTATCTCTCTTCTCAGCCTTATTTCCTACTGTTTCTGGAAACACATCCTGTATTCCACCAAAGTGGATTTCTTGTTGCTACAGGACTGCACTGTCCAACGCTGTAGCCACTAGCCATTAGTGGTGAGAGAACAAATCAATATACAGATGAGAGACCTCATATGAAAATAGAACTCTGATGCACAGTCTGCAGCAGACAGCCCAGAACACCAACCCATGATCTACAGTAGCCAGCCTGCTGTGTATATGTCACACTTAGAGGAAGTCAGAACGCTGTCCCTAGCAACACTGCAGGAAGCAAAACAATAACCCCTGCAACAACAGTCTGCCAAAGCCAGGATTTGACTCATAACTGACAGTTTCTCTAATTTTTGTCTTTATTTCCTACTTAGGACCAATCAGAGAAAGCCAACGATGTACCCCTAACCAACCTCATAGGTTGCCCCACTGCTAAATAGTTATGCCTTCCTCATGCCAACGGCCTCCAATCAGGGCACACCTGAAGCCTTCCCTTTTTTTCCACTATAAAGCTTTTCTGCTCCTCTGCCTGCCTTTGAGTTCCTGCAAAATGCTGAGTGCAAATTGACAGTGGCTGACTCCCTTGTTAGAGCAAACTCTGAGTAAAGAGCCTTAGCCTGTTTTCATTTCGTTGGTCTTTGTTTATTTCCACAGTGGCTAGTTAAATTTAAATTAATTAAAATTATATAAAATAAAAAGTTCAGTTCTTCAGTTGCACTAGCTAATTTAAAGTGCTCAGTAGCTCCATGTAGCTTGCAGCTACTATACTGGACAGTGTAGACATGGAACATTTCCATCATCTCCAAAAGTTTTATTGGACACTCTGTACATGTCTGTGGTTTTCCCACCTCGATGCTACTTCTTCTGCTTGAACTGCCTTCTTTCTACATTTTTACCTGCCAGGCTCCTACCCAGCCTTCATGACCTTGCTTACTGTTTCCGTCAGGAAGCCTTCACTGACGCCTCTGTTTAGACATCTCTCATTTCTGAGATTATACCTTTCTTGTGGCACTTACCAGTCCTCTAGTTCAGTGATCTCTCTCATCCTGCTATCCTGCTATACTGTAGACTCCGTGACCTTAGTAATTACTTTATCCTTGCAGTATGTATCTCATGCCTCCTGTGGAGTAGCCCCATGATAACTTATTTTTTTGGCTTAAATGTGGTTTGGGGAAAATAAAGATCAGATTGAATTACTCACTTTAAGAAGCCATGGAATGACAGATAGAATTGGGGTTTGTTTTTTGTTTGGGACATAGAATGTACAAATACTGTTGCAAATGACTTTGTTCTTCCCTTTCTGACTCTGCCTCTGTTATCCTCTAGACAGCTTCATTTAACACTGGGAGGATGTTTATAAAGTTAGCTGGGGACCATCTCAGAGTCTCCCATTGTTATTTCTCAAAAGTTCTGTGGGCCTTCAGAAGTCTTTTCATAGAACAGCAACTGGAGAGGAAGCTAGAGCTCTGAGATTCCCAAAATACTTTCAGAATGACTAACTTTTATTAATGTCTTTAACACACCGGGCAGATTCATGCCTCTGTGCCTCGCTCATATTTTCCCCTTGCCTGAAATATGACCCCCAATTTTGCACTCTTACACCACCTCTGTTCCTGGTGAACTTCTTCAGATGTCAAGGGAAATAGGCCACATTGTCTGTGAAGGCTTTCTTGCTCTCATCAAATGGAGTCACTCCTTTTCCTGGCTGTTTGTCAGTATCTGCTTGCATATCTCCTTGTTCTCAGTGTGGCAGATGAATGTAAACACTAACTCTTAAAGTAATATTACCAGGACGAGGACACACAGCCAGTGGAAGGAAGTTCACCCACTTATATTTCTTGTCAGGGGGTAGCTGTTGCTGTTGTATTTGGATACTTTAGGATAAAAGTCACTACAACCCAGAGAGAAAGCTGTTTCTCTCCCTTCACCATCAACCTAAATGCAAAGGTCATGAGCTCATCATTTCCTAACTGGAGCTAGAAAACCCTCTCTTCACTTTATACACCAGCAGAAACTGTGTCTGGGAGAAAGTTTTGCTATCCACTGGGCGCCTGAGGTTGTGAAATTTTCAAGAAACAGAAGTTGACCAGAGTACTGGGACTTAATTATTTGTTAGAGGGTATGAGATATCCTGGGATAAGGGTGGACTGTGACGTTAGGTCATAGCTGGGGATGAAACTTAAAGGGGAAAGACAGCAAGAAAAGTGGAGTGAGAGGAGAAAACGAATCATCCATGTGGGGCGCCTTTGAAAGAAGAGCCTCTTCCTTTTGAGGTTCCAGAGAGTGAGGTGCCCATTGGCATAGTAATTGATGCCATCCATCATCCTCACTCCCCTACTCTGTCAGCTTTTGGAAAAATTATATGAACCCTTCAACAAAGAAATACTTAACGCATCATAATTGTCTAGTCATGTTTGTGCAAGAAAGCATTTGGAATGGGTAGGGGTGCCCTGCTCTGATGTTCATTAAACATCGGTCCACACCCTCGTTATGGGCTATTCGGTGCCAGGACACAAACACCCAGCCAGAGAAATAAGAATATTCTCTTTTATGTTACCAGCCTCAGAGGGTACTAAGAAGAAGGAAGAGTCTTCTCCTTAGAATAATTATTGCAGAGTCATAATAATTATTCATTCATTTATTCAATAATATTTGGAATAGATTTTGGAAAAATTGTTGGCTTAAGTTAAACTGAGTAACTTGAAAGCAGATGCTGTATCTTCTCTCTCTTTGAATCCTGAATGCAACCCCTGTCGCTGACACATGGTGGGTGTTTAAAAATTTTACAGAATGAATTACTGAACCTGCTGATTTACGAGGCTCAGTTTTGGGGCTAGAAGTGAAGGCACTAGCTATTCCATTGGGGGATAATATGAGAATCTCTTTTTCAAACTCATGGGCTTTCTTTTTCAGGATGAAGAAAGAGGTGTGGGTTTAACTTAAAAAGCTATGGCCAGAATCCTCTTGTGAAGACACATTATAGAATTAGAAGATCTCAGAGCCGAGAGAATCTTAGGACCCACTTATTCCCATCCTTTTATTTTGTGGATGAAGATACTGAGATTTAAATTGTTTTCACAGAGCTTTTAAAAGGTGGAAATATTCTATTAGAGTCTTGCCAACTGCCAGGTTAATTTAAAGTTTTTGGCTTTGTAGTTCAAGTTCCTATTTAATTTCTCAAAGTTCACGAACCCTTCCCACTGGGATACAGGTCTGGGCGTTGTGCTCACTGCTGCCATCCTTTCATCCTGCTTCTTTCAGCCCACTTTCCTAGGACTCAGCTTTCTCCCACCTCTGCCGCCTCCTCTCCCATGGACACATTCAGCCCAAGGACTCCCTCTAATTTCTCCATCCACCCTTTACCATCACCGCTTCAAACATCCCCCAGCAAACTGAGGACTCGGAAAGAGAGTGTCATTTAATTATGAAAACACACCGTTTTTGTTTTCCCTGAATCTGAACATTTTCTGAACAATAGGTGAAGGAGTTTTTGAAAGCCATGGCAGTGTTTTAAAAATCTCTTGTTCATTTTACCAGATTAATCCAGAGCTGCTATGGGTTGTTCAAAGAAAGAAGGTGATAAGCTGATCTGCATTAGGGATGTGTAGGAGTTGGAACATAGATCTGATCAGATGTTGCTATACTTTCTTTTGCGCTTCTTCGGGGGCCCAAGTCAGAACTATGACTTCTCCCATCATACTGGGGAGCAGGGGGTAGGCAGTTACCTTGTGTCTTAACTCAAAAGAATGAACAGGGTGAATTACTAGCTCTCCTTTCTGCTTTAAGGTGCAGAAAACCCAACCAATAGTGGCGTAAACAAACTGGGGTTTATTTTTCTCTCATAACAGGAATCTTGGAGGTGAGGGGAAGCAGGGTCAGGTCTGTGGCTTGGTGATGCTGGAGGTCTGACAGGAGAACTTTTCCTCAACTAACTGAAGTCTGAGTGGTAGTGGTCAGGGCCTGCAAATTAATTGACAATCGGGAATTTTCTTCAGATTAACAGGAGAAAATGTTATTACACATGCATGCAGCAGCATTCTCTAAGGAGAAGCTCTCTGAACAGCCAGGGGTAAAGGTTAATATCCTATCAGCATAGTAAGGGGGTGTTGGTGGTTAAAGTGTGGGAGGCTCTGATAAGGTTTGTTAACACATTTTCACGTTTCTCATCCAGGTGCTGGTGCTAATGGTCATTCTCCTTCCTGGCTGGAAGCTCCCTGGAGGGGGGTTTGTGGCAGCAGAATTCGCACATTCTCCATGTGCTGAGGGTAAGTCTTCTGTCTCCCTCCCACCGGAGGCTGAATTCTCAGAAAGCTCCGTTAAAACAAGGGGAGTTTAGAGAAATTTTCCGTTTAGAGAAATTTTCTTTCTCAGCTGCTGTTTGTTCAGGTGTTTTCATTTTGGAGTACAGCCGTCCCTCTGTATCCACAGGTTTTGCATCCACAGATTTAACCAACCTCGGATGGACTGTAGTGGTTCCCTGAGTTTTGAACATTATGGAGTTGTTACACTCAGACTGCAAATGGATCAGGGAGTCCTGATGCTTCTCGAGTTTTCTCAAAGCTTGAACATAATATATGTACTTGTGTCTGTATGTGAGCTCTTAGCTGGTTGGTCCCCGTGGTTAAAAGTAAAGTTGTAAACTCTGTCCCCGTGGTTAAAAGTAAAGTTGTAAACTCTGTCTCCAGCAGGGCCATTATAATTATTAAGATGATCACTTAGGAAGCAGTGGGTGCTTTGCATTCAGTTTGAGGTGATATTTTGGTAAGATTGATAGGGGCCCTTTGGGCAAATACCCGTTTTGTGGATTTTGAGAGAAAAAGAGAGGTGGTCGAAGGTGCCTGCACACACAGAAGGGGAAAATACTGAGCAGATGGTGTGTGTGCCTGTGGTTAGGAGGACGCTGACCGGAAACAGACTCTCCTCCGGGAGAGGGGGAGTGGAGGGACGGTTCTGCGGGTCGGGCCGTGTCTCCACCTCAGCTTCTGAGTGTCACCTTTCTCGCTTGTAAAACGATAACCATAGTCTTTACTTTAAATGACATAATGCGTGCAAATGTGCTGAATAAACTGTGAAAAGAAATTCTTCACGATTTCCCAGTACAAGCATGTACAAAAAAGAGGTCAAGTGAGTTATTGGGAGGGGTTCGTGCAGTCCCTGAATGAGGCTCCTCACTGCTTTTCTGTCTTTCAAGCAGTAGTTGGGCCTCCACATGTGTCCTCATGGCTCAGCCTGCAGTGCCGGGAGCCTAGGTCCTCACTAGGAGGTAACTTCCCATTATCGACAAAGTGTCTCTCCTTGACCAAACTTTAGTCAGGCTCCTCTGAATCTTCTTCCCAGCCAGGCCTCAGCTTTGGGGATGCTGTGTTTGCCTTTGCATCGCCCAGTTTTAGCAAGAATCCTGCTAAGTTGGTTTAGCCAGAATCCCCCATCCTCACGATCCGATCATCCTTTATATCTGATTGGGTTCCTCACTCCCCACCCCCTTCCCCCAGGTAATATCTGATCACCCTGGCCTTCCTTTAGCAAGAATCCTGTTAGGTCAGTTTAGCAATAAGCGTACTACCCTCTTAGTAATTCTCCATTTACTGACCCTCACCCACACTCCACTCCTTGGCTGTAAAATCCCTACTTTTCCTTGTTCTGTTCTGACTTGAGCCAGATCGCTCTCTCCTACTGCAGAATCCCACTGCAGTGATCCTTACACCTACTGAAAAGGTCGTAAGTAAAATCTACCTCACGGTTTTTTTAAGTGTCATGAAAATTTTTTTCTTTAACATATTCTGTGCTTTTCTCAGAGGCAGTAGTGTTGTATCTTATTTCATGGACCAGTGTGTTGTAGGTAATTTTTTTTCTCCCACCTTTCCTTGCAAAATGTATATGTATGGTGAGATAAACTTCTATAAATATTTCCAGAGAGAACTATAATTCGAACTATTTGTTCCTTATGTTTGGTATACTGGTAAAGGAACCAGGCAATAGAAATGTAAAATTATTCTTTGGACAGCAAAAGTCTATAAAAAGGAGCACAGGGATGTCTATTCAGGTCTGCCTGTGGGAAAACATAGATCACGATGGAGTGGCCAAATGGGAATTGCTTCATCTAAAGATGACACGACCATTTTAGCATAGTATGGGCTGGCATCTTTGTCTTATAAGCCTGGCTTTAAGAATATTTACAACCCAGTGGTTCTAGAGTCTTGAGGGATTTTACTCCTTCCGTTCCACAGTTGTTGTTTTTTCTAACATTGATTTCTGTAGCTGTCCTCAGCTCTACCCAGTGCAGGTGGACTGTGGTTTCACAAATTTTAGATGGAGAATGTGTTTCTAGTTTTTATTTTATTTCTGTTATCACGAGGTACTTTGGACAAGTCTCAACCTAGTGAAACAGCTCATTTTCCTGCCGTCTACTGAGTACACTGGTATTAGGAGAAGCAAAAGGGATTTAAAAGAATTGTTTTTGTTTTTTTGTTTTTTTTTTGGTTTGGTTGCTTATTTCCAAACCTCACCTTGTCCAGTAAGTGCTGGGAGGACCTGAAGATCCATAGCTCAGTGGAGAAAGGGCTGGAGTGGGGAAGCGCTGCCATTCAAATGCACTTCCTTGTTACCAGGCCATTGTATGTGTACAAACTCTCACATTTAAAGAATCTCAAGGGGATAACTTTTCACATAGTATAGTTTTAATTCTTCTAACTGTAGGTGGAAGAGACTGAAGCCCACTAACTTTGATTTTTTTAAACTTTTTTTAAACTTTTACCACACAAGTAAATTTACTTTCAAATTGCTGGGTTTATGATTTCAAATTTTAATCATATGTTTAAATCTATTCTAATTCCTTAGCTGCTTTTATAAGACATACCTATACTTGGAACTGAGCATTTTCCACCTTCATGCTTACCTTCCAGTTTGGAATCCTAAGTACACCAGGAAAGCTCTCCTAATAAACACAGGAGACTCAGGAAAAGTCATGCTGTTAGAAGCCCCTTCTCAATAATTTTTGGAACATGAAAACCGAAAGATGTCCAACTGTGAGGAGCGAGGTGGGCAGCCTCGTTCTTTATGTGCTTTGGTGGCTGCCTAAGTGATACCAAATCAGAGTACATGCCTTTAAAGCCAGCACATACTTCCGCTAAAGAGGTAACAAGAACTTGTGTGTCTGCAGATTGCATCAGAGGCCAATCAGCTTCACCCTTGCAGGTCTCCCAATTATAGGTTTAATATGGGAAAGAGAATCTAATAAGGGACCCCTTTCCTGGTGCAGATATTTTTAGAAGCATATTTAGATAACAGGGGTTCTATTCAAGTATGTCCATTATGTTTAAAGGTGACCTTAGGGAGGGTGTGTGTTTTCATTATTTCCCCACAGTAGAGCCAGCCTCGTGCTGGTGCAGTCGAGCTGTCACACCTGGCTCCCTGTGATCAGAGAAGTGTCAAGAGACAGAGTGACACTCAGAGGCCCTGAGAGCAGATCCAATCCATGACCTTTGCCTCATTAGCAGCCTGACCCAACCAATCAGAGAAAAGCCTGCCTTTGATTCTCTAGCACAGACATGGCTGTGACAAGGACAGTCATCACCTCCTTGGTGTGACTCCAAGTGGAAGCCCTGGTTCTCTTTGAAATGCTTTGTCAATGCAGACATACCAACGTGGGATGTCTTTCACTGTCTGTCTTTCTGCCTCTGTGGATCTCATTCTCTCTTTAATTAAAATGCCAAGATGCTCAGGTTATCCACTGATCTTATGTAAATGCAGGCAACTTTGAAATCTCCATTTTCTTTTTCTCAGAAATGCATCAATGCTCACAGATTTCACTGATATCCAATATCTAGATTTTCAGATGTGTTTTTAAATTAAAAAATGTAACTGTTCCTTTGAAAGAGTTCTAGACTTAAAAGTAAAACAGTACAAAGAATTTCAATATACCCTTTACCTGGCTTCCTCAAATGTTAACATCTTATGTAATCTTAGTATAATGATTGGAACCAGGAAAGTAACATAGGATAGATACTCTTAACTAATCTACAGACCTTACTAAAATTTTTCCAGTTGTGCCACTAGTATCCTTTTTCTGACCTAGGATCCAGTCCAGGATCACACATTACGTTTAGATGTCCTGATTTCTTAGTCTCCTCCAATCTGGGACAATTTCTCAGTCTTTATCTTTCCTGACTTTTGAAGAATACTAGTCAGTTATTTTGTAAAAAGTCCCTCAATTTGTGGTTGTCTGTGTTTTCCTCATATCAAATTCAGATTATGCATTTTAGTAAGACTATCACAATAGTGATACTGTGTCCTTCTCAGTGCACCACAATGTTGATATGTCTCACTACCGGCGATGCTAACTTTGATCACTTAAGATAATGTCTGCCACTTTAAAGGGACTATTTTGCCCTTTGAAATTAAAAAGTATGCTGTGGAGAGATACTTCAAGATTATATAAACATATTGTTTCTCATCATATTTACTTACACCTTTGGGTTTTTGCAACCAAAAAGTGTTAGTGGATGAATAGAATCAAAGAAGAACTAAATAAGTGCAGTGATACTCCGTGACCATGGATAGGAAGATTCAATACTGTTATAACGTCATTTCTTCTCAATTTGATCTATAGATTCAATGTAACCCCAGCCAAAATCCCAGCATGTTATTTGGTGAATATTGGCAAACTGGTTCTAAAGATATGTAGAGAGGCAAAAGACTCAGAATAACCAACATGATATTGAAGAAGAGCAAAGTTGGAGGACTTACGCTACCTGACTTCAAATCTACTATAATGCTTAAGTAATCAAGACAGTGTGGTTTTGGAGAAAGAACTGACAAATCGATCAATGGAACAGAAGAGAAAACCCAGAAATAGACCCACAGAAATATAGTCAGGAGACCTTTGACAAAGGAGCAGAAGTAATACAATGAAGCAAAGATAGTCTTTTCAATAAATGGTGCTGGAAAAACTGGACATCCACTTGCAAAACAGTGAATCTAGACATAGACATTACACCCATTCCCAAAATTAACTCCAAATATATGAGAGCCCTAAATGTAAAACCCAAAACTATAAACTCCTAGAAGATAGCATAGGAGAAAACCTAAATCACCCTGAATATGGCAGTGACTTTTTAGATACAACACTAAGGCACAATCCATGAAGAAATAATTGATAAACTAGATTTCATTAAAATTAAAAATTTCTGCTTTGCGAACGACAGTGTCAAGAGAATGGGAAGACAAGCCCAAACTGAGAGAAAATACTTGCAAAAGACACATCTGATAAAGGATCTTATCCAAAATATACAAAGAACTCTTAAAGCTCAACAACAATAACAAAAACAACAACAGCAACAAACAATTAAAAAATGAGCCAAGGACCTTAGCAGACACCTGTTATCTGTAGTTGATAAATAAGGATATAAAAAGATGCTCCACACCATGTGTCATCAGGGAAATTTGAATTTAACAAAAATGAGATAACACTATACACCTATTAGAATGGCCAAAATCCAGAACACTGATAAGACCAAAAGCTGACAAGGATGTGGGGCAACAGGAACTCTCATTTATTGCTGGTGGGAATGCAAAATGGTACAGCCACATTAGAAGGCAGTCTGGTGGTTTCTTAGAAAATGAAACATACTTTACCGTGTGATCCAATATTGGTTCTCCTTTTACCTAAGGAGTTGAAAACTTAGCGTCTAACAAAAACTTGTTTATAGAAGCTTTATTCATAATTATTAAAACTTAAAAGCAACCAAGATGTCCTTCAATAGGTGAATGGATAAACTGTATATCCAGACAATGGAATATTATTCAGCACTAAAAAGAAATGAGCTATCAAGCCATGAAAAGACATGGAGAAACCTTAATTGCATATTATGAAGTGAAAGAAGACAATCAAAAGGTTACATACTGTATGATTCCAACTATATAATATTCTGGAAAAGGCAAAACTATGGAGATAATAAAAAGTTCTTTGTTTGCCAGGGGATGGGGGATGGAGAGGGCTGAATAGGCAGAGCACAGAGAATTTTTAGGGCAGTGAAAATACTCTGTATGATACTATAATGATGGTTACATGTCATTATACATTTGTCTAAAGCCACAGAATATATAACAGCAAGAGTGAGTCATGATGTAAACTGTGGACTTTGGATAATTATGATATGTCAGTGTAGGTTCATCATTTATAACAAATGTACCAGTCTGGTGGGGAATGTTGATAAATAGGGGAGGCTGTGCATGTGTAGGGCCAGGGGGTATATGGGAAATCTCCAGACCTTCCCCTCAATTTTGCTGTGAGCATAAAACAGCTCTAAAAAATAAAGTCTTAATTAAAAAGAAAAGTGTTAGTGGGACCGTGTAACCTTATTTTAAAGATATGCCAAGAAAAATTAAGAATATAGAAGTGAGAATAAAGAGATTTAGGGTCTAAAGCCCACTGTCATTTTTTACTATTGGCCTTTGTTCCACCAATATCAATGCTGTAGTCTGTGATATACCATTTTGAACTTTTTCTGATGTAAGACAATGGGAAAAAGAAATATACCATTCACTCTACTCTGCTAATATGTATCTGTCAGCTCATTTATGAGGATAATAATGCATATTCTCAACCATTTCAGCTCCCTCTTCCTTTTTATTCTGATTTGGTCTCCCGCTTTATCTGGTTTTTATTAGAAGGCTGAATAGACCTGGTTTGGCAATTAATAAGAATAATGGTGGCCAGTTCAATGACTCACATAACTGTCACTGCCAAGGCTTCAGAGAAAAGCTCTGACTTCCTGTGAATCTCATGCCCCCATCTCCCTGCATCCCCTTTGAGAAGCAGGTTCTCTTTCACAAGCCAGCTCAGGGCACCCTGCTTGCTGCTAAGCAGGTTAGCAGTTGCTGGTGGAGAAAAGGATCCCTTTTCCCCTAGTGTTCCACCATGCGATGTGCTCAGTATCCCATGTCAAAGACAGCAAACATGCCAATCATCAGACATTGTGAATTTAGTTCCTTCCAAGTCTCTGGGTAGATAATCATATTTTTAGTTCCTGGAAATCTGATACTCCACCTAAGTGTTTATTAATAGACAGGGCTGTCTTGCTTGCTCGAAAAGAGCTAAAAGCTCTTTATAACATGTTTAAATTGAATATAAACCAACATTTATAGAGTGGTTAAGTAATTCAACTGCATTAGTAAAATGACATGCTATTTACAAATGAAATACTCAAACCAACTGTGGTCTACATAATTCTCCCCACCCCTTCTCATCACTTCCTCCTTTTAATGTTCTCTTTGAACCTTATTCAAAAAGTATGACTAATTGGTCTGACTCTAACAATGTTAGATCTCCCCACCTTATTTCCTTAAAGAAATTTGGCTGTAGTTTTCCTATTTAATCTGAAGCTGTAATAAGAGTGATTGTCGTTTACCAAGTAGGATTATATAGCATTTGCCACTTGGTGAGTGGCAACACTAGACAAAAATAGCCCAAGTAGTGATGTGAATGTGCTACCCAGATCATAAACGACTATGAGTCCCCAAGTCTCCCTACACATTCTGTCTGTGAGCCAAGGAAGTATGTGCGGCTGAGTTGAGTGAGGAGAGGGGGGCGGAGGGAGCAGAGGAAGGTATTTTTTGGTCGTAGGAATGAGCTTTCCTCAGGGCACGTGAGAACAGTGTTTGTCCCTCTTGGATGTTACCATAGGTACCTCCAGAAATGCCTTATAGCAGCTGGGGAGCAGAGGCCGGGTCTTGTGAGGACAGCTGCCCACTCCCCTGAACAGCCACAGGAGGGGAGCTGGGGCCGTGGAGCCTCGCACCCCAACTGACTGCAGACTGTGACCCTGACTTCCTGCCAAGGCTGCACTCACTTGGTTTTAATACATACCAGTCCTTTTCCCTGTTCCAGAACTGAGTTTGAGTGCTTTCATCTTGGGAAATTTACTTACCAGCTAGATATGGTAAAGGCTTCCAATTTAATGTAGAGGTTGTAGTAAATAAGAAACCCAGGAAGAATAACCAAGTTTTTAAAGTACTCTTAGCAGGAAAAATAATGAGTGAAGAAAAGGGTGAACTACTGTAAAGTATGGCCCCATTGACGGCCTTCTTGGGAAAGCTATTTTGACATTTTTCAAATAAATAGCAAAGTGAAAAAAGAATGCAAAAATTGTACACACACAGTTATCATGACTCCAGAAAATAAATTAGTGCATATTACTATGATTGGGAAGAAACACAATAGAATGTTAAAAATGTCATCTCAGCATGATAGGGAATATGGATGAATTTCGTCTTCCTTTTACTTTTTCTTGTTTCCTATACTTTCTATAATAAGCATGAGTATCTTTTCATAATAAAACAAAATGGATAAACTAAGACACATACACACACATGTACATGTGCTGAAAATATATTGGAAACAGAATTTTAAATCATACTAACTACTGGGTTTACTTGGATTCTGAAATTCCCATTATAATCCCATTTTGAGTTGATAGCATTGTCTTCGGGATCTCATTTTAAAATATAAAGTACTGCATAATAGAGGGTAATGTTAATCCATTAACACCTCAGAAGGAAAAACGTATCTGATTTTCTAGCCTGGCCGACTGCAGGGCATGGGAGATGTATAGGTGGTTTTTTTTGTTTTTGTTTTTACATCTTTATTAGAGTATAATTGCTTTACAGTGGTGTGTTAGTTTCTGCTTTATAACAAAGTGAATCAGTTACACATATTCATATGTTCCCATATCTCTTCCCTCTTGCGTCTCCCTCCCTCCCACCCTCCCTATCCCACCCCTCTAGGTGGTCACAAAGCACCAAGTTGATCTCCCTGTGCTATGAGGCTGCTTCCCACTAGCTATCTACCTTACGTTTGGTAGTGTATATATGTCCATGCCTCTCTCTCGCTTTGTCACAGCTTACCCTTCCCCCTCCCCATATCCTCAAGTCCATTCTCTAGTAGGTCCGTGTCTTTATTCCTGTCTTGATGGAGAAAGACCCAGGTCTTGGAAACTTTTGGCTGGTGGAGGTCACAGCTCTTTAAGCAAATGCCTGGGAGGAAGTGGCACTGAAGAGGTTTTCAAGGTAGAAAAAGGTGGTCTGGCATATGAGGAGGGTTAAGGAGAATGGGATGGGAAGAACAGCAAAAACCAAACTTGCTTTATGTTTTAGCCGCGTATCATTCTGCAGCAAGCACACTTGTTCATAAATCTTTGTGCAGATATCTGTTTCTTTAGGATAAATCCCTGAAAGTAAAAATACTGTATCAAAGGGTGTGGATAATCTAAGACTTTCAATAGTCAATTTCACGCACATTCTAGGTGAAAAGCACTATTTAATATGAGCCAGATTGAGAGCACCTGACCCTGAAGAATTTCCATGAGACTTTACACAAAAAGGAAAAGCCAGTCACTCCTCAGGCTCTCTTAGGACTTTCAGGAGGACTTAAATGGCTGCATAGGAAGTGATTTTGAAGTCACTTGGTCTGAGGAACAGCTGGAGTTAGCCTGAAAGTTGAACACACACCATCACCAGGGCTCTAACCACCAGCCCCCCCATCTCAGCGTGCACTTTCAAGCAGACCTCTTTGTTTACAGCAGTCAAATGCCACTGTCTACTAGGGATCAAATGAACTGAAAATAAGCTCTGGAAGGCTGACAGCTTTAATTGTCATTTAATAGACCCATTTCCTAAACTCCCTAATATCTTGTGTTGTGATTGTCAAGGGTCCCATGATTAAATCTAGTTTAAATTGATGCTCAATTTGGCCAGGATTGAAGAACTACTGGGTGGCAATTGTGCAACATAACTGGGTAAAATTCCTTACATCTGTTGGTGGTTAAAGTATTTGAACTTTAATACTTAAAATACAGCCCATCTGGAATCCTTAAATGAAAGCTTTAATTCTCAGAGAAAGGATTTGAAGGTCTCTTTGTCTTCCACAGAAGGTTTTAAAAGGCAGTCAGCAATTAATGAATGAGATCATGGGCAAAATAAAATTCTTTTTTAAACAGGATTTTAATAGGCTCGTATCTCAACCTTGGCTTGGTACTGTTTAGGATGAAAGGATGCTGGTTATTTGTATGACCTCTGGGAGACCTATGATGATTGGGGGAAAGAAATTATAATCCTTCAGCCATTCATGCTTGGAAGATTACCTTCAATAGGCACATAAATTATCCATGTCGTGCTTTCCTTTTGGGGAACATTCAGAGGCTATTACAATAACCAGGAAGTACATAATGGATCAATATTTGCTGCACTCGTCTTTTTTGTTGTTGTTGCTCTTTTCCCTCATTCTCTATTAGGGACATCCTTGTCAGTTAAACAAGTCTGGATATAGGTTCTGCACATAAGGTTTTCCTCTGCTTTTCCTGAGCTACCTTCTGTAACACATGCCAGCCACACTTACACTTCATGAGGTTCTCATTAAACCTTCACATGAGATTGAGTCCTGCCACGTAAATGAGTAGAGCTTCTCTGAGAGACCTCCTTAAGGATCATGTGCCTTTTATTGCCAGCAATCCCCAAAGCAGGTTCATTACAAACATGAATCAGACAGGAGACACCACAGTATGCTCCCATCAAAAGCCTTAAGGATATTTGTCCTACCTTTAAGAATATGTGGTACTTTGGGCATGACAGAAAGTGAGAAATGATGTGTCCAAATCCCTGACACACGTCTACACCTCAAAATTCTTGGTAATGATAGTAACATTGAAAAAGTCACCATTGGGTGGAAAACTCTTTTGGGGATCAATGCAGTGGTATGTTGCCAAAAACTGGGGTTAGTAAACCATCCTGGGTTATAAGAAGAGGATGATGTGGTAGAAAAAAGAAAATTCAATAGATAATATCTAATGTGGAAGATAAAATGAGTTTTAAGATAATAGTTCACATTTTGAGGGAATGCTTAATTTTTTCTCTAATTCTGTGTGGCCTTTACTATAAGCTCTTTCACAAAGTGCCAATTGTGTTTTAAATATAAAACCAACAGAATTTGCTGTGATAAAATTTCTTGCCCTCAGATTTGCTGATGAATAAGAGGTAATATACAAAGGGACACGTTTCATTTTTACTTATGTAAATAGAAGGTACAGAAAATAATGTGAATCTGAAATAAACATTTTTTAAACTCCTGAAAATACCCCTAGATGTATCCCTCTGGTTGAAAAAGATATCCTAGTTTCTTTTTCAAGATTCAAAAGCAAGGGCCATGAGCTGGAGCTCTTTGCTCATTTGAAGTAAATTGCCTTGACAGTGCATAGGAGAGAGCCGAGCACTGAGATAATTGGGTTCAAAACAAGTGTTTGCAGAGTGGAGATAGGAAGCTTTATGTACACATGAAAATATGTGTAAATGAATGACTGGGTTAAAGGCTGTATCTGGGAAAGGATACAAGTAAGGATCATAATGAAGCTAGAGCATAAAAGGAGAGGATATTTGAATACTCATTTGGGAAACACAACTCCCTACTGTGTGCATAGCTGAGCATTTGGTGGAATTCAGGCACCTGCTGCAGCGGGCACCATAGCTGGAGCCGCATCAACATCTCTCACCCTCTCGAAGGTCACCTGCATCTTTGGTGGGTGGCTCCTGACCGCACTGAGGACTTTCTCCCTCAAGCATCTGGCTCTTGCTGCCAGAGGATGTTCTCTGACCACCGAAGTGTGTCCTGCCTATGCACCGTGCAGGCCAGAAGCTCTGGAGAGTTGAGGAAAGTCTCAGAGTCACCTTCAAACAATGAGGGGTATGAGTTCATGGCTAAATGGTCCTTGGGGGGACAGTTCTGGGATGTGAGATGCAGTATTTCAGAAGCTTCCAGCAGGACTGAGGCATAGCTGCCCACGGTGGTAACTCATTTACTGGTACACCCTTCATTTGTTTTCCTCCCTTCCTTGGCTTGCATCCCCTGAGCTACACCCTGCTTCCTGGGATCACTTCCCAAATAAACTACTTGTACTCAGATTTTTTCCCAGGCTTTGCTTTGGAAGGAATCCAAAGTAAGATACATGCTGAATAGATGTTTGATAGAGAAAAATTGGGGGGCATTTTTATTAAAAAAATACTGACCTTGCTTGACTGACATTCAGAAGAACAGAGTTTAATAGGAGCTGGGCCTATGTTGATGGATAGGAGTTAGAATTCATGAAGGGAAATATTTGAGGGAAATAGCAAGATTTCTTCCCAGGGTGGTTGCATTGTAATTGATTGACAGGTTGCAGTGGAATGCGGTTCTTAGCTTTGGGCATGGTCACAAAGTTTGCATCATCAGTAATGATTGGCAATGGAAATAGGAAGAAAAGAGTTGGGGGGAAACCCCACAAGGAATGAATAATTGTGTGTTTAGCATGTGAAGTCCTTAGAATTTCAGGTCTTTTCCTTCACCTGGCTGTATTACTGTATCCTTTCCAGTGGGACTGGTGGAAACATTCGCATGCACATCCACAGCTCCAATTTTTTCTTCTCTTTAGAAAAAGACTGATGCGAGGAAATGACGGAAAGGAAACCCAATGTTCTTGGGTTTCTAAATGACCCCAGAGTGTGTAATGTGTGTGTGTTTTTTTCTGCGTGCCTCAAACACCTCAAGAAACAAACAAACGAACAAAAAATGCCTTGTTACAGAAGGACACTTGCTAAATGGTTCAGGTTGACAAGGATACATTAGAACTGTTTATTCTTTTAAGAATCATCATGTAGTTGGATCCTCTTAGCCTTCAGTGATACCCGTTAACCTAGGGGTTTTTTTTGAAGCTGATGATACAGTGTTTCTTATTTTTTTAAATTCTTTCCCTACTTAGCCTTTTTACAGATTTACAGTTCTAGTTTGGATTAGTAAGGTTGTTACCTTTCTGGAACTATCTGAGTGAGTTTATAACCCATAGGGCCCAGGTCTGCTTTCAAGGCTATGCGTTGAATTAGGAGATGACAGGATGACAAGAGTAAAATGGAAGTGCTTCTCCCCACCAGCCTCTCTCACCATCTGATATGCGGAATTTTTTCCAGCTTTCACAGCTGAGGCATTGCTAATTGTTGAATTTGCATTAAGATTGTAAGCTCTGGCAAGCCTGAAATTCATTTTGGCTCATTTCCTCAGCCTCATTCCACAAATAGTATCTCCAGCCCCAAATGCTGAGGCCAAGGGAGAAGATCCCAAGCAGAGTAAGACATAACTTAGGCCTTTCCTTATTGTAGAACGATACGTTTGATAGAAGTAAAACGAGTTCTAAAAATTAGAAAATGTTCCCTTAGCAATACCTTTGATGTGTCATTGTAAGCCAAATTATTTCACATTCTGTGGAGGAGGGACTGAGTTTTTCCACATTAGGGCAGTTTGAGCAGAGGGAAGATTAGTTCTTTGAGGGGAATTGTGATCACTTCCCTCAAGTTTCTTACAGTTCTGGCAACAACTCAGAGACGGTGGCTATGTGGGAGGTCAATCTATGTTTAAATCAACACTGACTCAACAATATATTCAAGCCTTGCTTCAGAATTCGTCATGTGGTGACAGCAAAAACAATTTCAAGGGTAAATGAACATTTTTGGAAGGTGGGGATTTTTTTGACGCTGAAAATACTGCATTAAATGATCATGCTTCTCTGAGTTATAAAGAGCTAATGTGGACCGGTTTAAATGGTGTGATTTTTTTCTTCTTATAATTTCAGTTGACTTTACCGAAAATGAGATTGGGTGTGTCATAGGGAGGAGTCACACTGAAAACCCACCTCCGCTTCTTCCCTTATTAATCACATGCAGTCACTTTCTAGAGAGCAATTAGAATAAGCAACAACTTCTTCATCTTAAAATTAGCTACTAAGAGCATCTTTCTGTATTCAGAGATTTGATAAACACTCTTAGCTCAACTACCTACATCGACCCTAATGTTATAAAATGTGATCCCTTCTCCTCAGCATTTTTCCCAGACCGATGAGCCATTATTATTTTATTTTATTAATGAATGAAGAATGCCTTTAGATGTCAGTTATCAAATTGGCAAATAAACCTGTTTAATAGCCAAAATAAGAACAAAAGAAGAGACTTAAAAAAAAAAGGGCAAGCCATCCCCTCCTCCAAATGAGAAATTCAAAGAAACGTGGTTGGTTAGATGGAGTCTGAGAGGAAACAAGTGTGAGACCAATAAATCACAGATTTTATTGCATGTTTTGAATTTTGAATTGTTTTGGGATAATATGGAAGCAGTTGTAAACAACTGGGGCAGTTCAGCTCTTAAACAATTTGCATATAAATAGGAAAAAATGATCATACTAGGGTTATTTATTTCTTGATGAAGAGAGCAGAAACAACAGTAAGACCTTGTGATCAGCTTCTCTGGATGCCTGAGTTTATATAAATGTTTACATTGAAGGAAAAGAACTGAATTTGTAGACCTAACTTTAAGAACTCAGATTGGAAGCAGAATTGGGGAGTGGAGGTGGGGAATAAAGAATGATGTTACAGGTTTTCCGTTGCTACATAATAAATCACTCCAAAACTGAGTGACTTAAACAACAATCCTTTTATCATCTCTCATAACTTTTATGAGTTGCGAATTCAGGAGTCACTCAAGTGGGTGCTGCTGGTTTGGAAGCTCTCATGCTACTGCATCCAGACCGTGATTGGAGCTGTAACAGGAGGCCAGGAGCAGCTGAGCAGCGGCTGGGCAATGTCTCTTCATGATGCAGCTCCAGTGCTTCTTCATGCAGTCTTTCCACATGGGCCAGTTTGGGCTTCTTCACCGCATAGCTATTTCAAGGCAGTTGGACGGCTTACCTGGAGGCTCAGGCTACTGCCAGAGATCCAGCGAGCAGGGTGCGTCAATGTTTATGACATAGTCTCAGACATCATTCAGTGTCATTTCTGCTGTGTTCTGCTGGTCACCAGTAAGTCACAAACCGGCCCCGATTCAAGGGGAGAGGAAGGAAAATCGACCTTTTGATGAGGGAGTGTCACATTTCTAGAAAAACTCAGGAACAGGAGATGCTCTAGCAAAGAAAACAGTGGTGTGCCCTCTGCGTGCCACACCCTCTCCGCTCAGTTGGGCACGCCCTGCATGCTACACCTCTTCTGGCCTTCTCCTTTTAATCCCAACCTGCTTTAGCTTGTTTGTATTTTCCTTGTTATGAATTTGTGGATCCACACCTGGAAGTTGTTGCTCCTGGCTCCTCCTGGGTTTGTGTCGTTCAGAAATTGGGTATCCCCTCCCTGTAAGTGTTCTGGTTTCTCTGAGCATTTTGCATGAGCACTTCCTACCTTAGTCCTTGTCCCCAAAGGACTTCATCCCTTCTCCCACATTGCTAGCTCAGTCCCCCTTGCCCCAGTGAGTGACATGGGAGATTCAGGTGAAGTAGCAGGATACTATTGGCTCAGTCAGGGCTAGGGAAAGACATTTTAGGTTTTGCATTTTGCACCAACCTCGTCTTTGAGGAGTTGGTGAAGACAAAGCTGAAAAACAAGACAAAAGCTGAGTTTGTACATAAAAAGTTAGGGCTACAAAAAGTCCAGCCTGCATTTTACAGGTGAGAGAATTGAGGCCCGGAGAGATCTCCTGATTTCCTCACTAATGTTAGTACAAGGTACTTGAATTCAGGTCTCCTGACTTCATGTAGACACACATAGAACAAAAGTTTTCTGTGTACCAAACAGAGTCACTAGCAACCCACTTGTTAATCTTTTTTTAAAAATTGAAATAGAGTTGATTTATAATACTATAATAGTTTTAGGTGTACAGCATAGTGATTCAGCATTTTTGCAGATTATACTCCATTAAAAGTTATTACAAGACAGTGGCTATAATTCCCTGTTCTATACAATATATTCTTGTTGCTTATTTATTTTATACATAGTAGTTTGTATCTCTTAATCCCATACCCCTAACCTGCCCCTCCCCCCTTCCCTCTCCCCTTTGGTAACCACTGGTTTGTTTTCTATGTCTATTTTTACTTTTCTATATATATTTGTTTGTATTATCTTTTATGTTCCACATATAAATGATATCATACAGGATTTGCCTTTCTCTGTCTGACTTATTTCACTAAGCATAATATTCTCCAGGCCCATCCATGTTGCTGCAAATGGCAGAATTTCATTCTTTTTATGGCTGAATAATAGTCCATTGGATATACATGCCACATCTTCTTTATCCACTTGTCTGTTGATGGGCATTTGGGTTGCTTCCATGTCTTGGCTATTATAAATAATGTTGCTATGAACATTGGGGTGCATGTATCTTTTCCAATTAGAGTTTAGTTTTTTTCCAGATATATACCCAGGAGTGGAATTGCTGGATCATATGGTAGTTCTAATTTTAGGTTTTTGAGGAACCTTCATACTGTTTTCTATAGTGGCTGCGATTTACGTTCCCGCCATCAGTGTAGACTTTTTAATGATGTCCATTCTGACAGGTATGAGGTAACATCACATTGTGGTTTTCATTTGCATTTCTCTAATAATTAGCAATGTTGAGCATCTTCTCATGTGCCTGTTAGCCATCTGTATGTCTTCTAACATACCTTTAATCTTGCTTTGTTTGTTTTTAGAAGAAACTGTCAATAGTCATTTAAATACTCTTGTTTACTTTTTAACCTTCCAAAAAATAGTACTCTCAGAATTTAAAACACAAGAGCTATTTAGGTGCTTTGAATGATGGGAACAGGTTCTCTTCTCTTGGGCTGACTCTACAGGGGGCTCAGGAACACCTGCACATCTTTTAATCTGTCCATCTACTCTCAGATTTAGCTAGTACCTGAGGTCTGACTCAGGTGAATTGGGAGCAACATTGGTGATGTATCTTCATCCTTATCCCTTGGACAAAATGGTTCTGAGCTGCAGCCAAAATTAGAAAAAATATTTGAGAGTCAAGCTTTTGTCCAGTGACCCCTTCCTGCATCCTCAATGTTAAGGTCTAGCTAGTGGGGAAGGGCTGTCGGTAGAGAGTAAGCTGCTGAGAATTCTAAAAGAACTTCCTGTCCTGCCCCAGGCTTTTCAAAGAAGAGATGTATCAGATTTGGCCAGATGGTTCCTTGGGCAATATCTGATTTTCTTTCCTTAGGTGATTCAATGAGATAATGTGTTGTCTATAAATGTTAAACAGTTAGACACAAGTTAGTCATCATAGTGGCAGCAGATTGTAAGGGAGAAAGTATGGCATTTGGAATCAGAGACCCAGGGATCCAATTTTAGCTACACTACCTAACGGCTGGTGAGCTTGGTAATATGGTTTTTTTTTTTTTTTTTAATTTTAGGTTCATAGTCTGTAAATTAAATCATGCCTATCATGGGCTGAATTGTGTCCCCTTCTCCCCAAATTCATATTTTGAAGTTCTAACCTTCAGTCCCTCAGAATGTGACTGTATTTGGAAATATGTCTTTAAAAAGGTAATTAACTTAAAATGAGGTCATATGGGTGCGGCCTAATGCAATATGACTGCTGTCCTTATAAGAAAAGGAGATTAGAACACAGATGCACACAGTGGGAAGACCTTGTGAGGACACCCAATGAGAATGGCCATCTATAAGCCAAGGGGTCTTAGAAGAAACCAGTCATGCCAACACTTTGATCTTGGACCTCTACCAGCCAGAATTGTGAGAAAATAAATGTCTGTTGTTCAAGTTGCCTAGTCTGTGTAACTTTGTTATGGCAGACCCAGCAAACTTAGGCAGTGCCTTTGGAAAGGTTTTTAAATATTTAAATCACTGTATAAATATAAAATTATTAGTAAAACAATATTAGTAGCTACTGTCCCAGATCTTTTGAGACTGAAGGATTTGAGAATTGGGGAAGTGGGCAGATTCACAAAGTGCCCAGCTGTGGAGATTTCTCTAGAACACTAGTAATCAGTGTGTCAAAGGGTGGTTCTTGATCTGGGCTCATTTAATAGCAAAATGTGATGGAAACTGAGGCATTTCCTAGCTCTGGCCAGGCTATGTCAGGAAACCCAGAAAGACAATAAGGAAGCTCTTTGTTGTTCTGTGGTCCTATATTAGTTAAAGACTGTCTTTCAAGCCCAGAAGGAGAATCTAGTTCCCTGCTTATCACTCAGAATTTCCAAGTGTAGCTGCATTGGCAGCCAATTTCTAAGAAAGAGTTGGAGCCATGGGATGAAAGTGTGCTTATTATTTAGGAAAATGGAATCACCTCAGGTGATTTGTAAGGGGCAGAATAAATGCACTGAAGTCCGGATGCTTATTTTTATTTGTGTTGGCTAGAAGTAATTTTTCTAGTCTATACTTTTCAACTCAATGTTTATTTAGTCAAGCTCCTGGAGTACTGGGCACTGCCCTGAGAGCATTGTGGGGTAGATTGAATACACAGAAATCATGAGCCCTTTCTTTGAAGCTGATACAACATAATTTGTGTGCAGCAGGCTGACAGCAGCCAGGCAGTCACGTATCGAGTTTGCAAGGAAAACACGTATGTAACGTTAAGTTGGGGGAAAATTTCTGTACTTTCGTCTTTTATTCTGAGAAGACATCTTTTTAGAGTCTGCATAGAGGAGTCAGTCGTTTTCTATTAAAAATACTTGGAATCCATATTTAGGGCATTCAGAGCAGATTTTAATTTAGTATCCTCCTCTTCCTTCTCCTCTCCTCTACCTTCCTAAACCATGTTATGTTATACTTTCCTTGGGCAAGTCTTCAGGAGCTCTGACCCCGTCAGGAGAATTGTAATGAGAACCCCGGCAAAAAGGATTATCAACTTGGAAGCTGAGTATGAAAGGAATAGATTCTTCAGCAACTTCTGCATGATACCCCAATTTGTAATTCAGGTTTTTTTTTAACATCTTTATTGGAGTGTAATTGCTTTACAATGGTGTGTTACTTTCTAACAAAGTGAATCAGTTATACATATACATATGTTCCGATATCTCTTCCCTCTTGTGTCTCCCTCCCTTAAATGATTACTTCTTTTTTTTTTTTTTTTGACCTTGCGCCATGTGGGATTTTAGTTCCCTGACCAGGGTTTGAACCCGCACCCCCCGCATTGGAAGTGTGGCATCTTAACCACTGGACCACCAGGGAAGTCCCTTGTAATTCAGTTTTTTGTTTGTTTGTTTGTTTATTTTGCGGTACGTGGGCCTCTCACTGTTGTGGCCTCTCCCGTTGTGGAGCACAGGCTCCGGACGCACAGGCTCAGCGGCCATGGCTCACGGGCCCAGCCGCTCTACGGCATGTGGGATCTTCCCGGACCGGGGCACGAACCCGTGTCCCCTGCATTGGCAGGCGGGCTCTCAACCACTGTGCCACCAGGGAAGCCCTGTAATTCAGTTTTTAAAGAACAAAACTATGAGGATTAAAGCACTCAGTTTGATAACAATGAGCTACACAAAAATTATAGTGAATCAGAACAAGTTATCATCAGTGGAGTGCTTTGATCAACCTAAGATGAAGGAAATTTGTAACTATAAATGGTTCCTTCTTAATCAGATTGTGTTGCTCTGTTTTGGGGGTGAAATTCAGGATAGGTAATGATGGTAAACATTAGCAAAGGAACAATTACCCTGTAGGATTTGTCAGGGCATTTCATTTCTATCACTTACAGAAGCAATCATTTCATTAGGAATTTTATCACTAATTTCATTTTCTAAAAATGAATCCTTTAGAAAGAAAGGATGAGTTAAAAGCGCTTTCACAGAAGACACAGACTTAAAAAAATTTAAAAAATGAGTTACCAAGTTAGAACTCCTTGAGGTTGGGGCAAGGTGAATACATAGATAAATTGGGCTGGGGAGGAAGCAGCAATGGTAGAGTCTTAGGAGAGATTCAAGCTGGAGGTGGCACTTCTCTTACCTGTGACAGTACCTGAGGTAGTTATTCCTTCTGCTGAGGAAATATCATGATCATCTTCCCCTTCTTCCTCTTAAATATCTCCCTACAGAGTCGGGAAGAACGGTCTGGTAGTTGATTTTCGTGGCTTTAGAAGACATACTGTAGTCTCAGCCCATGTACCAAATGCCTGGACCCATTACATATCTTCGGGGAGTTCGTAGAGGCTATGCGTGCCAACCCACCTTGAAATGACTTAGGACGAGTGAGCTGCAGGTCTAGAGCAACAGACCTGCCGAACAGTGGCACGCCAGCGGGTATAGCTGTTAAGAGGTGGGATGGGCCAGTGTTGGTGTTTTTATTTCCTTTGAATTCCTGTTAGCAGTGAGGGCTATCTGAGTTTTGGTAGTTGTGTGCACAAGGGACAGTAGGGTTGGCTTAGCCCAGGTCAGTATGAGCATCAGTAGAGGAATGCTTTAGCAAAGACTTGCTTGTACCTGGCCTAATATACTGCCACCCAACACATCTTTTGGTGAGCAGGTTGGAAGGACAGTAGATGCTATAAATCCTTGCATAAGTACCCTGGGTAAGCACTTGGATATAACTTTCCCTTGGAGACTGGGGGGACCCTAGCTGGAAGTGGGTATATACTGATGAGTCTGAATTCTGTTAGCCAACTTTCTAGGGCACATGCTCAGAAACTGTTAATACGTTTTTTGTTATTATTGCTTTACTCTTACAAGGAAAGAAAAATACGTCGTTTTGGAACACTGAGAAAATAAAAGAAACAGAAATAAGATAATAAGGATGGACTGAAACTTTCCACCTGAAGAGAACCACAATTAACATACAAGTGCCCATTTTTCTGATCTCTTTTCTTTGCATATACATTTATACATATACACACTGCAAATGTAGAATTACCAAAATGTGATAATTTTATTATAACCATTGTTTTTAATGGTTGCATAATAGCCATTCAAAGATGATACCATAATTTATTTAGACAAGACTCTATTGTTTGCCATTTCAATTGTTTCTGAATTTCTCTTAGCATAAACCACATTGTCCTGAACATTTCCATAGATAATTACGTGCATGCATCCATTACTGTTTCCTTGGGATGAGTCTCTAAGGAGAATCAAGAACTTCTGATACATATAACCAAATTGCCATCCTAAAAATGTGTGTGCGTTCATCATGCATTGAACACATGTTTACTAACTGAGCACTCAGTCTATGGTCAGGATTGTGCTCTGAGATGGGGACGTAAGCAGTGAACAAAGCAACATAAACCCTGTCCTCGCAGAGACAACCACTAAAGATGTAAACAGCAGTGTTGGATGTCACATGGGGGAGACCCTGGGGCTACTGGGGCTTCAAGCAGAACCACACAGAGCTCCCAGTAGTGTGCGGGTGCTCCTGTGCCCCTGAGGCCTGGCCAGTATGTTCTAATATCATTTCACTTGTGTTGTACAGAAACAAGGATCATGCGCAGAACACTGCTGTGCGTTTGTACATCTGTACAGTCCAGACATAAGAAGTGGTGTAATCTTTTATGATCCCTGTCTCACTTAGGATTCAGTCTTACGAAGCACCTTGTTCAAAGATTTAAGTTTAATAAACAGAATCGGCAGCCTGGGGAGGGAGTAGTTTCTCAGGTTGCTGAGCCGAGCCGTCTGCTCTCAGCTGCGCTCCTCCCTGACAGAATGAGTCACCCACCCATCTGTGGGGGACCTTTTGATCAGCCTTCTCTTAGGGCATACGATGAACTCATTGCATTTTTTTTTCTTTTTATACAAGTGTATGTCTTTTTTTTCTAGATTGTGAGTAACTTGATGAGTTATACTCACAGTTCCTGGATTCAGGAACTCAGTGATGCTGAAAAGATGGTTGACTGATTGACTGAGTGAATTATTTCCACTTGACTGGTTTACTACTCATTTGGTAGGACTCTAGGTTTAAGTTATAGAACTCAGGCTTGCTTAAAGAGGCTATTTAAAATAAAATAAAAATATTAACATATTAACAAAAACAAATATTAAGCTTCTCAGTTTAAACTTTCCTCTCAAGTCCTGGATCCCCTAAAGTCTTCCTTTATTGTCCCAGGCTAGAGGAAGACAACTCGTCACCATTTTAGTGGCACAGCGGACTGGAAAGTCAGGCTTGGGGAAGAGATCGTAGAGTTCTATATGAGGAAAGCCTTAAGTGGATGACAGATGGAGAAACCACTCCCTGTTGCAGGTTGATAATGGAAAGGAGAGAAAAGCCCAAGCTGGACTTGTGCCCAAGAGGGGCAGGTGTGTTAGGTAAATTGAGGGAAGCACAGAGGACAATGGTTTTCTGTCTGATACCCCAGGAAGCTTCAGGGGCTGGGCCAGAGAGGCACCCTGGTGCAGAAAGTCTCAGAGGAGAGTGCAGCTGTGCTCTGTAGCCAGTGAGGGTTGAGGGGCACCGGAGGAGGTGCTACTGGAGTGCAAGCAGAGAGAGGCTAGATCGTGAGTTACACACTCCAGGGGTTGCAGCTGTGAATTTTGTCAGGGTGTAAGCAGTGGTCAGGTGGACAAGAGACACCTGACCTGAGGCCAGAGGAACCACGGAGCTCTAAGAACCTCTGTGCTCCAGAGCCCCAGGGCCGTATGAGCTCTGTTCCCTTTATTCAACCCAATACCATCAGGAGGGAGCTCGCAGATACAGGAGAGAGTAATTATCCCAGATTAGAGAAAGTCAAGTACATTTTCTCTCGACGAAGACCAGACAGAATTTATATTTTCTCTGCATCTGAGTGGAACTGTGAACAATTTTGCGACTCTTTAGATTAGTTTATCCGTGAGGGGAAATTTATTGGTTCACAGAATCCAAAGGGTTGTAAAGGACACAGACTAAGCTGTGAGAAGGGTACAGTCTAACCGGGGTGGGGGCAGGAGCTCAGATTTTCTTTTTTGAAAAACTCCAAGTGTTTTTATTTTTTAAATTATTTATTGATTTATCTGTTGGTTGCGTTGGGTCTTCACTGCTGTGCACAGGCTTTCTCTAGTTGTGGAGAGTGGGGGCTACCCTTCATTGTGGTGTGTGGCCTTCTCAGAGCACAGGCTCAGTAGTTGTGGCGCACGGGCTTAGTTGCTCTGTGGCATGTGGGATCTTCCCGGACAAGGGCTCAAACCCGTGTCCCCTGCATTGGCAGGCGGATTCTTAACCACTGTGCCGCCAGGGAAGCCCCAGATTTCCTCTTCTTCTAATCTCTACTTTGTTCACTACTGACCTACTTTCTCACTACTGACCAGGTCCTCCACATGGAGAAGTTTGATATTCTATACTTTGATATTCTATACCATTAGAGGAAGGGAAATTTCCCTCAAGGTTGTTTGGATCTCAAGTTCAAAATCCCAGGGAATGACTGTATCAATTGTATAGTCTGGGGGATGCTATTTTCAATGCCCCTCCTCCCCCTTGGGTGAGTTGCCTGATGTTGAACCAACAAACTGTGGTTAAGGAGTCAGGGACACATAAGTCCAGAGTGGTTCCCATGGTGGCCATGCACTGGAGGGATAGTTCCCAGGAGAAGGAAGATTGAGGGTGATGGTGAAAAAAAGCGCCAACTATCCACCAACATGACATCAACCCTCTGCCATGATGTATACACCCCAGGACATTCTTGTTTCTTGGGGGCAATGGTATATTTGGTGACTCCCTCAGGGAAGTCCACAGTAATCATACCAACCTCCAGAATAGACCCAGTGATTCTTCACACATGTGGTTTTACCCCATGTTGAATCCAGGCTGGCATGTGTGATAAACAGAACACAGTGAGTGGATGGCATATGGCTTTCCAGGCTGGGTCGTAAATAGCGCTGTGGCTTGCACTTGCTCTCACGGGTTGCTTGGTCTGGTTGTGAGGACACTGACGCAGTCCTGGGAGAGGACTATGTGGAGAGGAGCTGAGGCCTCCTACCATTAGGCAGCACCAACTTGCCAGTCACATGAGTGGTCAGCTTGTAAGTTGATCCTCGCGTCTTCAGATAATTGCAGCCCTGACTGCAATTTCATGAAGGACTCCTCCAGGTCAACTGCCCAGCTAAGTTGTTCTCAAATTCTTGACCATGAAAAAATGGCAAAGGTGATAAATACTTACTGTTTTTAAGCCACTGGGTTTTGGAGTAGTTTATTATGTATGATTAACTAATTTGTGTACGTTTCCAAACAAGGTAAGTCAGGGTGAACCTTCCAGGCCTGAAGTAGGCATAATGCCCATCTAACATGACTCAAATAGGGAGGAAATGGCCACAGAATCCTATGTTATTTTCCTTGGGTTCTACAGCTAGTCTTTCAAAAAGAAAAACAAAAAAAAAAAAATGCAGGAAACAAAGAATTTGTGACATGTATTTTTCCTAGTTTGCTAATAACATCACTGGAACATTGGGAAAGGAAATGGCGCACAGCATATTGAGAGAAAGAGGAAGAGAAAGGAAACACTGGAAAAGTATTCAGAATCTCTGCGTTTTCATCCCAGCTCTTGGTCAAGTCATTAAGCCATTTCTGCTCCAACCTCCCTGGGTGACTGGAGGATCACATGAGATAATGAAGGTAGAAGAGCTCTAAACATTTTCATCACCTTGCAGATATCACGTGTCATTGTCACAATCATGAGGACAAAGAGCGTGGATGTGGGTTAGAATTAGAAACTGGGAAAAAGGAGAGAGAGAAGAAATAAGTGAAAACTTGCCTATTTTTCCCCTTAAGGAAGTAGCGTCCTAATAATAGGAAACTATCTTTTAGGCAATTTTGAATATTACCTTAATATCATTTGGGAATATCTTTGTATGCAGAGAAACTATGAAGTCAGATCTCCAGAAGGCCCAGAGTTGCAGAGTTGGTAATAAGTGGATTCCTAACAATTCTTTGTTTCCTGGTACACTCCTGGCATCCTATAGCATAACGCAAATGCAGCTAGATATGAGGGTCACAGCTCTTGCTAATCCCGTGATGCTCACTGATGTATGGCTTCACTCTTGGAATGTGTTATCTGTATCAGTCTTCCCACAGGGATCTCATACCTCAGCAGTTATATTTCATGAGTAGAGGTGTAACTGATGAATCTTCTAATTTTATAGTCTGAAATGGGATGATAAAATGCTAGATTTATAGATATTATTTCATTTTGCACAACACTCACGTTTCTTATGCCCATCTGGCGTGAAGAAAAGAAATTTGCTCTCCCTTTAATGTGTCACACTGTTAAATGTATGTTGCTGAAGATCTTGAGGAGCTGAAGCAGAGCTGCCCACCAGCATAAAAGCTATGGTGCTGTGGACAATACTTTAATGCAAGCAGAGCTTAACCTAAGGCATTTTATTGCCATTGCAGTTATTTATTTAGTTATTTTTTTGGAAGGGGAAGATAAACCTTTATATCCTGGTTTATTAACAAAACCTGTCCTCAAATTAGGATGGACTTTCTTAGGTACACACTTGGCTGCCAATTCTTCCCCAAATTTCACGCTATTAAGTGTGCAGACTACTCCATTGTCATAGTGTGTCAGAAATTCTGCGCAAGGAGTACGTTTGCAATTGCAGCCTTATCAGGTGGCCTTCCTATGGCCATGAAAAAATGGCTTCTGATAGATTTCAAGGAATTGAAATTGCAAGTTTCTCTCTTCTGAAACCAGAACTTCTCCCCTGTACCTAACAGGGACTGCCCTCCTGACTCCCCAGATTCCCTAGAAATACCATTTTTTCATGCATATACTTTTATATTTAGCATACTCTCATTAACATGTCATTTTTTTTATCGGAGAACATTAGGCATTCATCTTATACAACAGAAGAGATACACAAAAATATGAGAGTCACAAAGGAGATGAGAGAGGAAAATGCAGGAAAAAGAATGTTTCTGTATTATTCAAAATCACTGCATTCAAATAATATTAGTCTTTACATAACTAACACTTAAAAAAAAGAAGAGAAGGCAATGCAAAATGAATTTGTGAAAGAAATTTGCAAAGGAGTAATAAGTATCAAAGGGCAAATCCTCTTTATTTGGAGAGGGGCAGGTAGAATGTCAGGTAGCGGCATTTGTCACTTTATTAACATCAGTGTATGTGTGTTTCTTTCATGAAATCGATTGATACTGCTTTAAGGTAGTTTTACTTCTCATTATTTCATTTCTTAGCACTTTTTCTTTTCTGGACCAACATTGTTCAGGAGCCTACTTAATTTTACCTTTTCATTTATTTTTTTAATTTTTTGGCTTTTTTTTTTTTAACATACAATGGTGTGTTAGCTTCTGCTTTATAACAAAGTGAACCAGCTATACATATACATATATCCCCGTATTTCCTCCCTCTTGCATCTCCCTCCCACCCTCCCATCCCACCTCTCTAGTTGGTCACAAAACACCAAGCTGATCTCCCTGTGCCATGCAGCTGCTTCCCACTAGCTATCGGTTTTACATTTGGTAGTGTATATATGTCCATGCCACTCTCTCACTTCGTCCCAGCTTACCCTTTCCCCTCCCTGTGTCCTCAAGTCCATTCTCTACATCTGTGTCTTTATTCCTGTCCTGCCCCTAGGTTCTTCAGAACCGTTTTTTTTTTAGATTCCATATATATGTGTTAGCATATGGTATTTATTTTTCTCTTTCTGACTGACTTCACTCTGTATGACAGACTCTAGGTCCATCCACCTCACTACAAGTAACTCAGTTTCATTCCTTTTTATGGCTGAGTAATATTCCTCTGTATATATGTGCCACATCTTCTTTATCCATTCATCCATCGATGGATACTTAGGTTGTTTTGATATCTTAGCTATTGTAAATAATGCTGCAATGAACATAGGGGTGCATATATCTTTTTGAACTAGTGTTTTCATATTTTTTGTATATATACCCAGAAGTGATTCCACTAGCTAGATCATATGGTAGTTGACAGGCAGTATTTTACAGATTAATTTTAAAGCACACGTTAGCGTTATCCAAATCCTCCTTTAAGAATTTGCAAACTTATAAATATTTAAATAGGGAAAAACTCTATCACTTATCCTATTTTTAATAACTTCTAATCTATTATATATGTTTGTATATATGATAAGTAATACCTTCACATAGAAAGAGAATTAATAGCCCATTTCCTTGTTACATTAAGAAATAATCTGGTGTTCCCTAAATATTGGTATGTATTTCATCATTTTCAACCCCACATATTTACCTACTATATACAAGGGACTTTTGAGAGATCTCAAAGTGATGTTGGTAAGATAAAAGCAAATACTTAGCACAGAGTTATTAGGGGGAGAGGATAATAATAATTACAATTGAAAAGTATTCAGCACTTATATTGTACCAGGAATATTTATGTATTTACCTATTACTCATTTAACACAAATTAGTTAAATGTCACCATAATTCTCACGTGGTTTCCATTTGATAGAGAAACAGATACCCATGATGATTAAGAAGCTTGATGAATCATAAGGATATAAACTGGGTGAAATGATAGTGACTTGGGAGGTCGAGTCAGAGAAGTCTTGTAAAAGAGGCAGCATTTGGAGAGAGTGATGGAGGGGAAGGATGGATGAGATGGGGTTGCTCTGGACATGCGGACGTGTGCTCTGACTTTTCCTTAGAGGGGTGGGCATCTTTTCATGTAAGAAACATGATTATGCATCATTTCACTGGCTGCATAGGATTCAACTTTATAGCTGTGTCATGACTTCCTTCTCTTATTTTTGAACACTTCATCCCACTACCTGCTACTATAAACGATGCCACAGGAAGCTGCCTTGGTCACACATCCTGAGCCCTTCCGATTATTTCCGTTTGATAAATTCCCAGAAGTAGGACTTTGTAGTCAAAATGTGTAGGCATTTAACATTTTACCCACAATTCTACGTAGCCCTGTGTGGCTTGTAGCAGCAGGACTCAAACCCAAGGCCAGCTGACCCAAGGCAAGGTTCCAACCACTAAAAGACTCCTGTAGTCTGTTGGGAGCCCCTCCAAAATCTTTTTTTTTTTAATCTTTAAATATTTGCCAATCTGGTAATTAGAAATTTTGCAAATCCTTATCACTCCTCTCCAACATGCTCAATACTGAAGTCATTATTTTCCTTAATAAACAAACAAAAATAACACCCAAAACAAGAACAAAAAACTAAAACCTCTTTTCTGTCCCATGTTCTTGTTTTGTTTATCGTCACCACCATCCATTCAGTCGTTGAGACTGGGAGTCTTGTTGGCCTCTCTCCTCCTGTTCACCAGGCGTGTCCCATCACCACCAAACCCTTCCCATTCTACTTCCTCTCTCTGGAATCTGTCCCTCTTTCCCAGCTCTACTACCACTGACTTCCTGCAGGTCCTTCTCATTTTCATACATTCTGTATTCAGTAATTCCTGGTGTCTAGAATTAAAAACCTCCATGCTGCCAGTGAGAGGTCTTTGTAAGAGGAATTGTATGGGAAAGGATCATGTAAAACCCCAGCTTAAATCCTTTCAGAGCTCCCCATTGCCACAATCCCTACAGCATTAAATGCAGACACTGTAATTTGGTGTGCTGTTCTTTCACACTCTGGCCCTGGCCGTCACTTTAGCTCCGAGCCTGCCTTTCTGCCCTGTGTCATTCCCTCAGCTTTAGCCCCTGCAGTTATTTCCAGTCCCCAGAGGGACTCTGTGCTCTGGCCTTTTCTAATTTTGCTCTGCCTGGTGAGTCTTTATCATCCTTTAAGGCCAGGCTTGCGCTTTTCTTCTGTGTGACGCCTTTGCTGGCCTCCAGAGTCGTTGCTGGGCACCCTCTCCTTCATGTCATCTGTGTACCTTGTGCACATCACCATCAGAGCAATATAAACGAGATTTTGTTTTCCTGGAGGCCAAACAACAAACCTTGGTCTGGGCAATAGAAGGAAAAAATAACATGTATTCTTTTAGTGAATTTATCATGTGAGGATAACAGAAGTACCTGCATCATCAGGTGGTTGTGAGATAACGCACGTGAAACCCTAGACGCATGTCTGCCTCACTATAAACACTTGGTATGTATTAATTATTATTGCTGTTGTTATTGTGATTCATTTAAGAAGACTTCTGATCCAATGGATATTGTAATAAGAGGGACAAAACAAATTTACAGCTGTAGCATAAGAGGAGGGATGCTCCTTTCCCAAATGATAGTGCTGCTGTACTTTAATATGGAAATTACCTTTAGGTGTCTGAGATAATAGAATGATAATAATTCTTATTGTGGTAATAACAACAACAATAAAAATAATAAATCTAATAGTCATTCGCTGCTTACTCTGTACCAGGCCATAACAGGCTAAGTACTGTATTCCTTATGTGTTATCTCATTTCATTTCCACAGAAGCCTCTCAAGGCAAGCATTTTTGTTCCTTTTGACAGATGAGAACTTCTGAAATTTAGGAAGGTCAGTTGTCTTGCCTAAGCTTCCACAACTGGAAACAGTGGAAGGAGGGTTTGAAGGAGGTGAAATTCACTGTAATTACACCCAATCCTTGGTTGACCTCTGATTTAAGCCTCTGTTGGAGCTTTATCCTCAGTCTTATGTGCAAAGGTCCTTCCCCTTGGAGACTGATGAAAGACACCCTAAACTTACAACATCTTTTCCTTGAGGAGAATCAGGAACCACCTTATGGGTGATCATCCATGTGCACTTTGAAAAACGTTTTTGAGAATTCCAGGGGGCATATGAGGAATTTGTCTGAATTCTACGTTCAGCCACTGTGGGCTTTAGAATACCTTGTGATTTGTGATCCTTTCTATGCTTCTGAGCGGACTTGTATAGGTAGGGAGAGAAGAGGTGCGGAGCCCACCCTCTTTGTAGGCTCTGCACCCAATAGGTGTTGAGCAAAGGTAAGGCGAGGGAGAAGGTTGCATTTGAGGAATGTTATTCAGTTGTATTTTAAAAATAGGACATTTAGGGCTTCCCTGGTGGTGCAGTGGTTGAGAGTCTGCCTGCCGATGCAGGGGACACGGGTTCGTGCCCCGGTCCGGGAAGATCCCACATGCCGCGGAGCGGCTGGGCCCGTGAGCCATGGCCACTGAGCCTGCGTGTCCGGAGCCTGTGCTCTGCAACGGGAGCGGCCACAACAGTGAGAGGCCCACGTACCGCAAATAAATAAATAAATAAATAAAATAAGAAATAGGACATTTGGAAAATCATGTCAATGCTTAATAATGTATCTGTGCCTTAAACCTTATTTCCAAAAGACTATAGGGTGTGCTATAGTCTAAATGGAGTTAAAAGAAAAAACTCTACTTCTTTACATATTATAATATTTTTATTTTAAAATTATTTTTATTAACTTTTATTACGCTTTTTAAACTGAGTAACGGACAATGCATCTCCTATAATTTGTATGCTTATTGCAGAAATGCTTGGTAAATATATCTGCTATTTACTGTGTAGTTATCATTAGAAAGCCAAGTTTTCTGGGCAAAATTTTCGTAGCTATACATCAATTTGTTAGAGATGTAGAACCCCTCTCTCTCTTCCAGTCTCACCAGAATATCCCCACATCTAGATTACCACAGAGCCAGATAGCTGGTCACTTAGAATATGTGTGTTTAAAGGACCTTTTAATTTTGACCTTGTTCAGTGTGGAGTCTCTGACTAACTGGAGATCAATAGGAGTATGGATGGAGCAGGGTGGGGACAGATACATAAACAACTGCATTTGAACTTTTCTGTTTTTCCCTGTTACAAGTAATGTTGCTATATTCATTCCTTACATGTCTTTTCATACATATTTCTGTTGAGTTTACACCTAGAAGTAGAACATCTGGGCAACAGAGTATGTGTGCCTTGAGCTTTAGAAGATCCAGCCAGTTTTCCAACATGGTACCCATTTAAATGCACTGATGACAATTCCAATGGTTCCCTATCCTAGCGACACTTGATATTTTCTATCTTCTTCATTTTTACTATTCTAGTGTTTATACCTTATTACTGTCTTAATTATAATTTCCTTGATAACTAGTGATTGTTGAGTACTTTTTCAAATGCTTACTGACCATTTGGATATCATCTTTTGTGAAATGCTTGAATAAATCTTCTGACCATTATTTAAAAATTGGGACTCTTGGTCTTTTTCTCACTGCTTTGTAGAAGTTCTTTGTAGGTTATAAATATGAGCCTTTTGTCACACATGTGGATAGCAAATATCTTCTTGTCTGGGGCTTGTCTTTTCACTTTCTTAATGGTGTTCTTTGATGAACAGAAGTTCCCAGTTCTATGAAATCTTACTTTTTAGTCTTTTTCTTTATGGTTAGTAACTTTTGTGTCCTGTGTAAGAAAATATGCCCACCCTTAATGTCATGACGATATTCTCTTAAATTCACTTCTAGAAGTTAGTTTCCTTCCTTCTTCCCTTCCATTCTTCCTTCTTTCATTTCTTTTTTATTTCCATTTAGGTTTGCAATCCACTTAGGATTGATTTTTATGTATAGCATGAAATAGGAACAATAAATTTATGTTTTCACTTTCGTTTTTGAAGTCTGTTTTCTCTAGTTATAAGATTTCTAGGTTGGCAGTTTTTTTCTTTCAGCACTTTAAAAATGCCATTTCATTGTCTTATGGACAATGCACAGTTTCAGTTGAAAAGTCAGCTATTAGTCTCATTATTGCTGTTTGAAGGTAATGAACCTTGTCTTACAGACTTTAGTTTTCAGCAGTTTTACTATGAGGTATCTAGACATGGTTTTCCTTGTATTTGTACTGCTTGACAGTGGTAGAGGCTCTAGAATCTTTATGTCTCTATCATTTTACGTCATTTGTCAGTTTTGCAAAATTCACAGCCAGTCTGTCTTCACATATTGCTTCTGACCCATTATCTCTCCCCTCTTCTTCTGAAGCTAATAATCATCAGATTTTTGTTTTTTTGTTTTTTACAGTGTCTCGTATATTTCTTGTGGTCTTTTTTCTTGTGATCTTTTCTGTACTTGCTGTTCCTTATTTCTCTTCATGATTTCAGTCTATGTACTTTCAATTGGTTCATCTCCAGTTTGCTAATTCTTCCTTGTACCATTTTTAATTTATCATTTAACCCATTCATCACATTTTAAATTTAGGTTATTATATTTTTTATTTCCATAATTCCCATTTGATTCTTTTTATAGATTATGTTATCTGGTGAAACTCACCATTTTGCCACCTATTTACTTGAATAATAATCATTGATATTCTAAATTTCTGATCACTTAACAGTTTGTTTTTTTTTTTTAACTTCTCTTGATATTCGGTCATTTGATGTTGCATATTTGGACATTTTTCTGTTTTTTTTTGAATTTTATTTAATTTATTTTTTTAAACAGCAGGTTCTTATTAGTTATCCATTTAATACATATTAGTGTATATATGTCAATCCCAATCTGCCAGTTCATCACACCAGCACCCCCCCATCACTGCCACTTTCCCCACTTTGTGTCCATATGTTTGTTCTCTACTTCTGTGTCTCAATTTCTGCCCTACAAACTGGTTCATCTGTACCATTTTTCTAGGTTCCACATATATGCATTAGTATACGATATTTGTGTGTCTCTTTCTGACTTACTTCACTCCGTATGACAGTCTCTATGTCCATCCACGTCTCTACAAATGACCCAGTTTCGTTCCTTTTTATGGCTGAGTAATATTCCATTGTGTATATGTACCACATCTTCTTTGTCCATTCATCTGTCGATGGGCATTTAGGTTGCTTCCATGACCTGGCTATTGTAAATAGTGCTGCAGTGAACATTGGGGTGCATGTATCTTTTTGAATTATGGTTTTCTCAGGGTATATGCCCAGTAGTGGGATTGCTGGGCCGTATGGTAGTTCTATTTTTAGTTTTTTAAGGAACATCCATACTGTTCTCCATAGTAGCTGTATCAATTTACATTCCTACCAACAGTGCAAGAGGGTTCCCTTTTCTCCACACACTTTCTAGCATTTGCTGTTTGTAGATTTTCTGATGATGCCCATTCTAAGTGGTGTGAGGTGATACCTCATTGTAGTTTTTTGTTGTTGTTGTTTTGGGGGTTTTTTTGTGTGTGTGTTTTTGCGGTATGCAGGCCTCTCACTGTTGTGGCCTCTCCCGCTGAGGAGCACAGGCTCTGGACGCGCAGGCTCAGCGGCCATGGCTCATAGGCCCAGCTGCTCCGCAGCATGTGGGATCTTCCCGGACGGAGGCACAAACCCATGTCCCCTGCATCGGCAGGCGGACTCTCAACCACTGTGCCACCAGGGAAGCCCTCATTGTAGTTTTGATCTGCATTTCTCTAATAATTAGTGATGTTGAACAGCTTTCCATGTGCTTCTTGGCCATCTGTACGTCTTCTTTGGAGAAATGTCTATTTAGGTCTTCTGCCCATTTTTGGATTGGGTTGTTTGTTTTTTTAATGTTGAGCTGCATGAGCTGTTTATGTATTTTGGAGATTAATCCTTTGTCCGTTGATTCATTTGGAAATATTTTCTCCCAGTCTGAGGGTTGCCTTTTCATCTTGTTTGTAGTTTCCTTTACTGTGCAAAAACTTAAGTTTCATTTGTTTCATTTTTTTTTCATGGTTTTTGCTTGATTTTCTTGCATGCCTGGGGATTTTTTTAAAAATAAAATTCTCATCTACTGGGAACATATACATTTGATCCATCATAAATGGAATTTAAGTGTGTTATGACAATCTTCACTCTGCTTCACTTAGCTTTCTTCCCTTTATATTTTCTGTTATGAGTCAGACACAAGTTTACTTTGTCCCACAAGCAAAGTCACATATCAAACTCCAGGAGTTACCTTCTTGAACTTGTCTGTTTATCTTTGAGGTAAGGTAGGTGGACCATCTCTCCATTTCCCCTTGTGGATAGAGAAGGAAAATGTCACAACACCCCAACAATGTTTTCCAATGATATTTTCTTTTCCATCTCAGATTTCCTTCTTGGCCTTGATAAACTCCTTTATGAATAGTTTACACCTCGTTTTGAAGTGGGAGAGTACTGACATCTATTGTTTTGTGGCCTCAGTTGAAACAAACAGAAAATTCCTTTTCAGTAACCTGTTAGAATTTTTAAAATATTATCCTTCTTGCAGATATAAAAGTATTGTTAGTATTTATTTGAAATGTTTAATTTTTTAATTTTTAAAAAAAATTTTTATCAGAGTATAGTTGATTTACAATATTGTGTTAGTTTCAGGTGTACAGCAAAGTGAATCAGTTATGAAATGTTTAATTTTTAATTGTTTAAAATTGTGATGAATCCCTAAAAAATGTAAACATTATTGGTCCATGTGTACCAATGAAGTAGTTAACCCATGGGTTCTAAAAATTTGAGAAACACTGCCCTAAATTTTTTGTCATTGAACACAGTCATATAATCCACCTGCTAAGAATCAAAACTACCCATCTTTGACCCACTGTAGTCATATATTTTTTGATGTGTTGAATTTGAGGTGTCTGGAAAACACCAATATTCAATACCAATAAGCTTTTAAAATTATGAGTCTAGACGTCAGATATTAGGATATCATCAATATATAGAAGTCATAGAAATGGCTGCGACACTCAGGTAAAGCAAGTAGAATGAAAAGACAGTGGAAGCCAGAGTATATAAAACACAAATGAAAGAGAGATGACGGTCCTAAGACTTTATATTTGGTGAAGAACCCTTGTTCTTCCAAGATTCCCTTAACTCTCGTGTACACAAATCATTTTACCTTTGAGTACCCTTATCACTCTTGCTGTAATCCCTAATTCCATGACTAAATATATATATTAATATATATATATACTAAATATATATTATATGTATAATGTATATATATATATATACTAAATATATAAATATATATATATTTCCAGCTGCTTCTAAATTCACCTACTGAAAACCAAGTGGGAGCTGAGCAGATCAGAGTCTGAGATTATATCCATTGGCTTGTGTGTGTGTATGTGTGTGAATTAACTCTGACCCAGTGACTGATAATGATTAGTGATAGAATAATGGTGATGATTATGGAATAAAATGCCGTTTTAGCTTAACTAAGCCATTCTCTTTTCCTACAGAGATAAGGTTCTGCATCTCTTTTTGCTGTCACCCTTAGTGATATCTCATGTATCTTAAACTATCATCACTTTGACATTCTGTTACTGCTGCATGCCATTAGCGTCCTGTTCCATAGCACTCTTGGAGAATCTTGACTGCCGGCGAACTGACCCAGCAGTTATGGCCAAATGCTTTAGGAATGCTCCTGTACATTATAAACACATCAATGGGCATGTTGATGTGATAATGATGAAATTACACTTTCTCCCTTTCAGTAGCTTCCAGAGAGCCACTTATATGGGGATGCCTCCGGGTAAAGCTCCTTGCCCGCCAGTCCCTGCAATGTCTGGAACCCTGGGAGCTGGAGGGATTGAAGCCCAAGAGATGCTAACCTTTGCCTTGATCTTTGACTCTGCTAATTCAATGAAAAACATAAGAATAGTATTACTAGAACCCTCCAAGATATTTACACTCAGTGAATTTACATAAATTATTGACATCAGAAAATTCCTTTTCTCTTGGATGAAGATTCCCACTTGCTAAAGATTGCGTGTTGATCAGTCACGTGGACTTAAAGAATTATAATGTAGGAATAAAGGAAAGTAGAGTCAAAATCCCTGCCTCTATCTCCCACTCCCTGGAACCTCCACTGAGATGATGCTCCCAGCTCTTGAAAACTGACTCCTTGACTTCTCTCTGCTGACATCAGTACCACTCAAGCATGGTCAACATTTGAGTTTGGTAGTGTCTGTGGGTTTCAGTGTGTGTTGAGAGTTTGGGGAAAGAAGAGGTCAGATCCAGAAGGAACACTCCTTTTTGCTAGAGACTGATACCTGTTGCAGACCATGCAGGTGATTACACTGGAGTTTTAATCTAAAGTTTCAGAACTTTATTAAGAAATATTGCTTTCTTCTTTATATCACCTATGATCTTTCCCCATTACATACTTCTTTTTCTTGGGAAAAACACACTATAGTTGCCCTAACATTAAAACATGTTCATGGCTCCAACAAGGAACTTTAGATTTTATTCTGTGTTTTCAGCTTTGATAATGTTATCTAGGGCAAGACTCAATCTCTCTGGACTACTGTAGTTTTCTGTTCAGTAAACAAAAGAGAGAAAAGTGAGAGAGCAAAAGAGATTCTGACTTTTTCTCCTTCATACATTCTTTCATAAAACATTTAATGAAGGAGCAGGAGGTGTATCAGTAAGATACAGACCAATCCATCAAAAAACTTCATTGTAGAGTAGAAGAAAGAGGCCCATGACCAATGGACATGCACATAGTATGACAAATGCTGTAGTAGGGTCATTACTATACTAGAGGATCACACATTCAGGAACAAATTAAATTAGGAAGACATTTGGGAGGGTTTCCCCAAAGAAGATGTCAGTTAGGTTGGGCTTTGGACAATGATTAGGGTTTGATTCAATGGGGTTGTGGGGAAGCAATTCCAGACAGAAGGAAGAGAATAAGCAAAGGTTTATGCACATTTAAGGACTGATGGGCCCTCAGATTTTACTAGATAGAATGTATGGGTGGTGGCAGTAGATGGAATGTGAAAGCATATGGCACAGAATCATTAGGGACATTGAATGCCATGCTAAAGAATTTACGAGAATGGGAAATAAGGTACTGTGTCTCTTCCTAGTTTTGAAAGTAATATGACAGTCACAAATAATAGAAACCAAGATAATCCCTTAAAGATGATAATTCTTGGTTGGAGAACCTCTTAATGAAAAATAAATGAGAAGAAATATGTATCACTCTGTCTTACCTTTAGTGCACTGTGGATTCAGAGTAAGTCGCCTCTTTCAAGTGTTTGCCTCATCTGTTAATGTTTACCGTGGTTACTTGTGTTTGGATCGGCTCTTGAATTATCCTGGCATTGATTCATCTTTCCAGACAGCTGCTCCTTTGAAGCATCATTGCAAGAGATGCTTCGCTACTTATCTAGACAGAGTGTACACTTGTCAATCAAAACATAAATAGCACCCAAGTAACCTGCATGTCCAGAGGCTGGGGGAAATGCAGGGCTGCTTTCCCATTGAAGATCTGCCAAGTTTAGAATGACCATCTCCTTAGCGAGCTCTGTGAAATTGCAGAGGGACTCCCAGCATGAGAATTTCTGCTTCTGCTCTCAGTCTTTCATACACACCCTTTACTATTCTAGAAAGAAGTCTCCAAAGGGCTTCCCACAACTTCAAAGGTACTACTCCACGGTGTTGTACCTGCTTTGGGGGCAACTGAATATGCTTTTCCATTGCTTTGCCTTCTTCTGTATCAGCATTAGAATTTTTCCTTTTTTCCTAGCCCCCTTCACCACCAAAATGTTCAGGCCTGAAGTTTCTCATTATTCAAATCATTGAGTTCCTTTTTCTAGTGACCTACAGCAACCAAGACCTCATGGGGTCTGAGAGAGGATCCGTGAGGACAGTCAGTGGGTGTCTTCTATTCACAGTGTCTGAATCAGAGCTGTCTTGGGAGCCAAGAGGGAGATTGATCCTGGGAGTTTATGCAAAAGCTTCAGTAGGGCTTGTGATGGACCCGTCACATTTCTCACAATGCCTGGAAGGTAGTGAGTGTGACTCGTTCTGTGTCTCATGCTCTCTATCCCTTTCCAAAGAGTGACTGGCTAGCAAACAGAAAGATTTGGCAAAGCAGGAAAGGCTGAGTGCCACCAGAACCAAAGAGTTTCTGGTTCAAATTTGTTTTCCTGTCAGGTGTTGCTGGGAGACCCATTCCCTTTAAACCACTGCCAACTATGATAACTCCAGCAATTTGGTAGAGCAAAGAAATCGTTGGCAAGTACAATACAACAAATTGTTGGCTAATGGCAAAAACTGGAGATGGCTCTGTTAATGGATCCAGCAAAGCCTTTTGTCAGCTTGGTGAGAAGTCTACTCTAAATTCTGAGAAGCTGGACCTGGAGTGGGAACAGAGTCCAGGCAAATTTCAGAAGACAGAGGATTTGTTTCTACCATCAAGAACTGTTTGTCATTTGGAAAGGACACCCAGGTTTAGTACCCATTATGGAAGACAATGATGTGATTGGATGCTTAGAGCGCTAGTGCTTTGAGGAATGGTAGGGAAAGAAAAACACATAGGCTGTATGCTAACATCTGCCCTTAGAATTTCACAGACTTCTCACCAGTTTCTTTGACAAAGAAGAAACAACGTCACAATAATGAAAATGTGTCATTCCCTGGCTCTATCTCACAGAAATGAGATGGAGTAGTAGGAGTTACATGTTGATAACGTCAGTTCTCAGAATGCATTGCTGTCACCACCTAACCAACTCTACAGATTTTTCATGTGCCTTTTGATGTATAATGTCACTGTGTTCAAAATGTTACATGTGTGGATATGTATTCACATATATTTAGATCAGGCGTATCTGAATTTTGTTGGATACTTACAAAATTGTTAATAACCATTTGTTAGGGAAATTCCTCACCCTTTATTAATTTATTTGTTCTACCAGTAAATATTTATTGGGCACTTACTATGTGCCCAGCTCTGTATTAGGTGCTGAGGATATAGCAGTGAACAAAATAGGACCAAAATTCCTACTATCACAGAACTTATATTCTAGTGCAAGGAGACAAATGTAAACAAATATTATAAGTAAAATATATAGTATGTTGATAAATAATAAGTATTAAGGAGGAAAATAAAGCAGAAAAAAAGGACAGGGTGTTGCACTTTTAATTAGGGTGGCAAGAGAAGACCTCACGGATCAGGAGTCATTTGTACAAAGATTTGAGGGAAGTGAGGGAGTAAGTCACGTAGAGGAAGAGCATTCCAGACAGAAGGAGTCACAGGTGCAAAGGTGTGGACTGAGCCTGGAGCCCACCTGGCACGTTTGAACAAGAGCGAGGAGCCCAGCATGGTTGGGGTGACATGAATAAGAGGGAGAGCAGTAAACTTCAAGATGAGATCAGAAGGTTCCCCAGGACGAGTGAGCCAGTGGTGGGACATCATGCAGGGCTTGGTAGCCATCCACAAGGACTTTGGCTTTTATGTAAGGGAGTGAGAGGTAATGGAGGACATGACTTAAGTCATGTTTTAAAGGAATCATTGAGGCTGTAGGGGGTCAAGGGCAGAATGAGAGAGACAAATTATAAAATTATTGCAAGAATCTGGATGAGAGATGATGGAGGCATGACTCATGGTGGAAGCAGTGATGGTGGAGAGATGGAGTTCGCTTCTGAAGATATTTTGAACCTGGATGAAGGAATTGTTGGAGTAGGCAGGCCCCAGAGGCAGACCTTGGGAAAGGCTAATGGCAAGTCTCAGAGAGGAACGCCAGCAGTCAACTCTCTGGGAGCTGGGGGAATGAGTGGCTTGGTCCTCTAGCAGGCATCTGGACACCCACTGTGTCTATTTGTACACCTTCCAGTGAGGTAACCAGAGTTATGGTTGTTTTTCCCATCTCACAGTTAAGAAAACTGAAGCTTAAAAAGATTGAAAAGCTTACTCAGATTCTCAAGATTGCAAATGATGCCTCTAAGTCTTAAACAGGTCTTCCGATGCCACGTCCTGCCAACACTCCTTCATCTATCACATAATCCACCTACCACCTATGACCTCCTTACTAAGTTGAAGGCCAGTTTCCACCTGCAGTGCTGAATTGCCTGCTCTTAGAGTGAGCTGCTGTGATTAAACTCCATGTCCTTATGTGTGGTCAACCTGGAAGATCTTTGGCCATGAGCATGGGCGTGGCCTGGCACACACCTGTATGTGTGATGGGCTGGGCACCTTGCCTCCTCTTAAGTTCTTCCTCTCTCCCTCCTCTCTCCCTTCCTCCCTTCTTTTCTCCCTTTCTTTCTTTCCTTCTTTCTTTCATTTGATTGATTGATTGATTGATTTTGGCTGTGCCGGGTCTTTCTTGCAGCACTCGGGATCTTTTAGTTGCAGCATGCGAACTTAGTTGCAGCACACGGACTCTTAGTTGCAGCATGCAGACTTCTTAGTTGCAGCATGCGGACTTCTTAGTTGCAGCATGCAAACTCTTAGTTGTGGCATGCATACGGGATCTAGTTCCCCGACCAGAGATCAAATCCAGGCCCTGAGCATTGGGAGCACCGGAGTCTTACCCACTGGACCACCAGGGAAGTCCCCTTTCTTTCTTTTTTTTTTCTCCTTCTTTCCCTCCTTCCTTCCTTCCTTCCTCCTTCCCTCCCTCCCTTCCTTCCTTCCTTCTTTTCCTTGACCAGCTTGTAATAATGATAGCTATGTTTTGTCTTCAGCAAACTACTAACTGCTCTCTATGCCTCTTCACATTTACTTGTTACTGAAAGTATGAACAAAAAAGCTTCTGCAAGAACCTGAGTGTGGATCCTTGTGGGGGAGAGTGATATGAGTTGGGGGAGGTTCCCCCTTTGAACACGTTCCTTCAGAGATGACTGGGGGGCATTTTGCGTGAAAGATACAAGGCTTTAGGTCAGAGAAGTCTGGCTGGAGACAGATTTGAGAGTTTCTGAACATGCTCTTCTACTCTAAAATTTGTTTCCTAAACCTCTGACTGGTAATCCGTGAGTTGGCTTCCTACCTTACCTTTTCCTTCCTGTTGTCTCTAACTCTGTGAGTGAATGTAACGAAACAAGAATTGCGTTTAGAACAAGCATGACTACTTTGCCTTTCACTCTCCCTTTAAACTTTATTTGATGGAGGTTTTTTTCCTCAGATGCTGGATGGAGATGTTGGCAGATCCCAGAATTGTCTGTTTATTGTTAGAAAGAGCACAACCTTTTATTGATTTTGGTTGCAGACATAGTCTGAATTTCAACATTTAATGTCCAGTGCAGAGCATTATTCAAGATGTGTCCCTTGGTTTAACGTCAAAGCGTCAGGCTTTTCCTGGCACAGACCTGGGTCAGTCTGGAGCAGGCCCCCGCTCTCCACCAGCTTCTGTTCCCTGCACATTGGGAAGAGGGGGAGGGGAGAGGTAAGGGGCTAGGGAGGTTCTCACTGTGCTGGTGGGTTCATACGCTGAGCCTCGTAGATGGCTGTGTTTGAGCCTCTTTAGGGGCATACCCTCCGTAGGTTCAGGTTGGGCCCTCTCACCTGAAGTTGCCTTAAGAAAGAATGAGTCTCTATTCTGTATGGTCACTTGTGCTTCCTTCCTCAGGTTGAGGCATTGGTAGGATCCCTACCCCATCCCCAAAAGCCTCTTCCTGCAGAGGCATCTCTGCCCCTCCAGACAGCTCTACTGGCCAGAGCAGGGCCCGAGTACTCACACCAGCATCCTGTGTCCTGCATGGCCCACACGTCTGGCCTGGCCTGGCCTAGGAGTGCGGGCCGTGGGGCCCAGTCACAGGGCAGTGTGTTGGCCCTCCCCCATCCCCCTTGCTGGATTTCCTGTGCAGGAGTCGGGCCCCATCAATAGTCGTCTTCAGCTTCTTCAAATGAGAATGGGAAGTCAGTTCCTGCACTGTGAAATTTCAGGGGATGCAGGCCAAGCTCTCCAGGGCGAGAGAGAGCTGTGTGCCCCTGAGGAAGTACTCTTCCTCTCCCCACATTGAGGAGGAAGGTGAGTCTTTGATAAAAGAACGATGGGAAATTACCCTCCTTCTACTACCTGTTTCTTCTCTGTTCCTCACAAACGTGGGTAAACGTATCCTAAGTAAGAAATAAAAGCAGCATGAGGAGTTTGCTTAGGCAGCAAGTTTGAGGGAGGTCAGGGAGCTTCTGGAAGAAGGGGCTGGGATGACCCCAGAGGGAGGACTCTTGGAGAAGCTGGAGGAGGGAGCAGGGAGTGGGTTCTGTCACCTCCTCCCAATACTCATTCCTTCCTTTGCCTCAGGTAACCTGGGATGGGGATTTGGTGGCACTGGCTTCCTGCCTTACTAGGCTGTGGGGTGCTCATGCTCCCAAGGAGCCTCCAGCATCGAGGAGAGGGGTGTGGGGCTGGAGATGGGCTGAGGTCCTGACTCTCAGAAGGTCCTCCTCATGCCTGTAAATTTTGCTCCTCCATAACTGTTAAGTAAAGGGAAGTAGGTAATTTTGTGAGTGGAAAAACCATTCTCAACTGCAAAAAAAAAAATTTGCTTATAAGAGTCCAAGAATTACATCTTGCAAGTCAGAAATGTCACACCCAAAATGAAATTGGCAGGAAGCCCAGAACTCGCCATTTTCACTTTAGGTACTAAAATTCTCACGTGGATTTACTTAAAGAGTAACTAGGGTATTAAAATGTCCTTTGGGCTTGAGATGTATTTGCACATGATCCGTTGGCATGGTTATTTACGTACCAAATAAATTCAGAGTTGGTTTTGTTGTTTTGAAACTGTCCAAGAATCACACATTCATTTATTTCTAAGACAGTTTATGATCAGAAAGCATTGAGGTTCTTACAAAGAATAAGTATATAATTAATGATCTGTTGGCATACTTTTACATCTTACATATTCTTCTTAAGAATCGAATATTGTAGTGTTTTCTCCTAACTGGAGGTGCTAGGATCTTATTAAGTGGTTAAGTCAGTTGAATGAGAGTCTTAGAAGGCTTAATCCTCTCCAGTTGGATATGGTAATTAAATATTTGTTACACTCCTATAGAGGGTTGTGGACTGCATAGAATAAACCGGCAGAGTCTACTGTCCATGTCCAGTACATACGTATGTACATACGCACCTGTACATATACACTCCACAGAGGCAATAAACCTTTTACCAAGTATAGTTGATTCTCACGATTTGTGGATCCTGTATTTGCAAATTCCCCTACTCACTAAGATTTATTTGTAACCCCCCAATCAATATTTGCATCATTTTGCAGTCATTTGTGGACATGTGCAGAGCAGTGAAAAATTTGAGTTGCTGGAGGAACATATTCCCAGCTGAGGCCAGACACTACAACCCTCTGCTTGTTTCTGTTCACTGTGGACAAGTGTCCTTTTCACTGTCTAATCAGTGTCCTGTTTTTGCACTTATGTAATTTTTATTGGTGATTTCAATGTCTAAAAGGTCCCCAAATGTAGTACCAAGGAGCTAAGTGTCCTAAGCCCAAGGAGGATGGAATGTGCCTTGTGGAGAAAGGATGTGTGTTAGATAAGCTTCGTTCAGGCATGAGTTATAGTGTTGTGAGATCAACGTTAATGAATAAACAATAGATATTAAACAAGGTGTTTTAAACACACATAAAACAAGGTTATGTGTTGATTGGTTGATGAAAACGTGTGACTAGAGGCTCCTAGAAACCTAAGTGTATTTCTCTTAGGAGCAATGGTTCAGTATCACTAATTCACTGTTTACAGCGACTTTATAGAACAAAATTAATATAAATAATAAGAAGCAACTGTATCGATTCTTGATTGATACATTCACTTAGGTACGTCATGCCCTCTTCCTGCTGGGTTTGGTATACTTATTTAGATAAGTCCAGTTCACTCAACACATTTCGTACTAGGTGTATCCTATATGCCAGGCCCTGTGGATCTTGATGATAAAACTGGGGAGTGAGAATAGCCACAGTCCCTGTCTCACAGGCTAGAGGGGAAGACAGGATATAAATGGACAGGTCAGTGTAGAATTACAAAATGTGATAATGATCTAAAGGCAAAGCGGAAGACCTGAAAGGAACAGAGTGAGTATCAGAGAGACCTGTCATCACCTGGCAGGTTTAGGGTGTGAAGTTCAAGCTGAGGCCTGAGGGAGACAAAGCAGTTAGGGTGGTGGATGGGAGTGGACGAGATTCCCAGGCAGAAGAGGTAGCACAGACGCCGTGGAGGGAAGGCCCGTGGCACCTCCAGGGGGCTGAAAGCACCTGAGTGGCTGGAGCGTGGCACCTCCAGGGGGCTGAAAGCACCTGAGTGGCTGGAGCGTGGAAAATGAGGAGGGCTTGGAGCAGGCTAGGGCTCGGAGGTGGGCAGGGAACAGACATATGGAAGCTTGCAAGATCGTCAGAGACGCTGGTTTTTAGCTTAACGTCCTGTGTAAGTCATTAAAAGGTTTTAAGCAAAGACATGGTCAGAGCTGTGTTTTTGTTTTTTTAAATAAATTTATTTTATTTTTGGCTGCGTTGTGTCTTCGTTGCTGTGCACGGGCTTTCTCTAGTTGCGGCCAGCGGGGGCTACTCTTCATTGAGGTGCACGGGCTTCTTATTGCGGTGGCTTCTCTTGTTGCAGAGCACAGGCTATAGGTGCACAGACTTCAGTAGTTGTGTCACGCAGGCTCAGTAGTTGTGGCGCACGGGTTTAGTTGCTCTGCAGCATGTGGGATCTTCCCGGACCAGGCCTCGAACGCGTGTCCCCTGCATTGGCAGGCGGATTCATAACCACTGTGCCACCAGGAAAGCCCCAGAACTGTGTTTTAAAATTATCACTCTTGCTGCAGAGGAGAGAACAGACTGGGGAAGATGAGGAGCCTGGGAAGCCAGCTCTCGTAGAAGTTCGTGCCTGAGACGGCGGTGACGTGAGGTGCACTGGTGTGGGGAGGACAGAGGAGTGGGCGTGTTATTAACTGTGGAGGAGGCAGCGTCGCTGCTACTTCCAGCCGACTGACTGATATTGAATGACAGCAGGTGCAAGAGACTAACCGTGACCCATCAGATACCCGCCATGCGAGTGTGCATAAAAGGATGACGATATGTGATGCGGCCCTGCCCTGAACGTGTGGAGATTCGTGAGACGTGTGCATAAATGTGAGATGTGGAGCTTCAAAGCTCAGTTGCCACATTTGCATGCAATTCCCCTCTAGAATTGCTTTCTTTGAGTAAAGTGGTTTTTCTGCTTTTGGGAATGTGCTTAGAAAAAATATACAGGGCTGTGCTAACATGGCTTTTTCCCCCCCTGTATTTTACAAAACAAATACAGATAACAAAACGTATCTTTATAAAATTTACTGGCCATTATGAATTATTATGTGATTGAAACTGAAAATACTGATTTTATATTTTACTTAATGTCATGGCACCGTTTTATGTGGTGATATGTTCAGAAGGTATAAATTACGTTCTAGTTTTTGGATATTTTTCTTCATATCAATAAAAATTTTTAAAGGCATTTGATGCTCTAAAAAGTGCTTTCCTAATTGTTTGATGAAAGGATAAAAATAATTCAGTCTTTAAAATCTGAGAATTAATGGATCTGTACTTACTTGAGGTAATTTCTACCTCAGAAGAGTATAAATTGGCATTATTTTGATGCAATTTTGTTTTCCCATCTATTCTGTACCTTGAATTGATACGTAAGAAATTAATTAGATACTGCCTAAATATGCCCTTCCCTTTTGTGTTGAAAAAGACCCAGAGGTCATCTGTATAGAAAGTGTTTGTGGTTGACAAGTTTGATAGACAAGCTTACAAGGTGAAAACATTGCTCAAGATCTGAGATTTCCAACTCCACTTTTATTTCTCTTGTCACATTATTAAATGCTTAATTCAGTTATAGGACCCCACAAGGTTCTGGAAATATAAATGTGAAAGGAACACAGTCTTTGATCTTTAGAGTTTACTAGAAGAGATGGACGTGGAAACTAACCCAACCAGATTATTTACTGAGGAAAGTTTCCATAAGCTGTTATGACAGCACAGAAGAAGAAGAAATATCAGGAACGTTTTCCAGAGGAAGGGCCAATGAAGGTTCGAAGGAAGAGCTGGGGTTGACCAGACAGTTAAAATGCTGTGTGCCCAAAGTAGGCAGGCATTAAAAAATACAGCATATTTGGAGAATTGCAAGAATTTGGGTGATGGTCATGAGTGAGTTGAGAAAGATGAAAATCTCATATCAGAAGACTTTTTCATTCCCCAGGGTGCATTTTGGCATGGAAAATTGTGTTGGCTGTGTAAGGAGAGATGCTGTGAATAAAGTATTTGATATAATTTCCTTTAATTTAAATTAAATACGTAATGAATAGTATAGACAATAGTACAGTGCATTTGGACTTTTTATAGTTAATTTAGAAAATACCTGCTGGGATGCAGATGAAATAGTTACAAGGATCTGAATCTCTTGATAAACTGCTTTCACATTTTTGAGTAGCCTGAAATGTTCTCTGTAAGCTGGTCTATTTTATTCTTTCTCCTCTTTTTTTCCCTTTCTTCTTCAAGTTCAAACATAATAAAGATCAATATTTACCAACCTTTTTGTTTTAAAGTTAAGACTCTTGGGTTTCACAGCTGGAAAGAGATCATGTTTAAAAACAAAACAAAACAAAACCATTCTTTGTAAATTTCCATCTAGTTAGATTAATGTCAATTCATTCTTATAACCTAAGAATTAAAAGTTTCCCCCTCATCATATTTCTTAACTATTTTTGAAAATTATACCTGATTCCAAATTATCTCAGATATATTCTCTACTTCATAACTATCTGCCAGTAGAAGGTCATTTGTCCACAAGATTTCTAAAATTGAGCTTTTAATAAAGGGCATGCAAACAGCTTAAACAGAATATTTCACAGAAAACAAAGCTGAGTACTAACTAAACCATTTAATACAACCATTTAAACACCTGCCCTGATTGTAAAAAATTGAAGATCTTAAAATAGATTTCGTGCAAAGCCTAGGTCTTTTCATATTAAGGAAAACAACATTGTATCCAGGTTTATTATTCTAATAGGTTTTAGGTTTTTCATTCCAAATTGGATTCAGATCAAACTCCTAAATAAATGAAGCATCTTTTTTCTCTTCTATGAGCTGTTCTGACTCTGAAGGCCTTGATTTCCTTGGGTTGGAGTTGTTTCAACGTCTTGAAATGAAACAACTAATTAGAGTGTTTTCATTTTTGGCTAGGAGTCTTTCTTTTTCTCTGGCTGGAGTTCTGTCTTCTTCAGGTAGAGCCAGTGCTACCTATTCCCATTTCCAAATTTTGATGTGGAAAATACCATTGGTTGGGCAACAGCAAAAAAATGTGAATGAAGTTTTTGACAATTGATTATTTAACTTTCTGCCGGATACCAAATAGGAGATGTGCCAAGAAACCACAGTCACCTTCTCATAACTTCATACCAGTCAGGCCCTGTAATAAATATTTTCTTTATGTGTCTATCGACTTTATGTAGTTACCTTTTGTTCTGAGTGTTTATTTATTTTAGAAAAAATAACATTTTTGAGAGCCCATATTTGCCAGGTCTAGAGGACATCATACACTTTGATATTATTTCTTGTTTATTATTTGCCCTCCCCACTCCTTTAGGAGGACCCACTTTCCTGCTCACTGTTGAATTCCTCCTGTAGGGTGTAGTGTCTGAATATGGTTAAACACTAAAGAAATAGTAACCTATTGAATGTGTGGGTGGGCCAAGTAGAGGAGACCCCTGCATTCGAAAATAACACAGACAAAGGAGGACAGAGAACTGAACCAACAGAGGAATTCATAAAAAGTTACAGTGCACCAGTGATGGATCAGTTTCTATGTGTTCAGGAAGGAGGGGATGTCAGGAAAAGAGTCACAGAGGAGATGCTGTCTGAATATTACTTCATGACCGTGTTCAATTTGAGGTATTCAGGAGACAGGAAGGGGAGATTCCCAGTGGGTTTGGTGCTCAAGATAAAGTCTTTTAATGTTAGCTTGTTGCCTAATCTTCAATTCATATATATATATATATATATATATATAATATATATTATATATATTATATCTATAATATATATATGCACACACACATATATACACACGTGTATATATATATGTGTGTGTGTGTATATATATATATGTGTGTGTATATATATATATGTAAAATTTTCCAAATATACTGTCGGGGACCCTATGAACACTAAATAAATAATACACAATTTGTACACTGATTAGATTTAGCTTAAAGAACACCTGATGCACAGTCATGTAGAATGATTTAAAACTGTTCAGTTGAGACAGTGTAATGCAGTCTTTTAAAAAAATTCTTCAAAATATAGTTGTCCATTTAAGAAAGACTATGGCCATGGGTGACCATCTCATTCCTACACACAGGAGGCACCATTACTTCCAACAATTTATTTTATATGGGTAATGTCAAATATTAGTAGAGAGGATTTGAAAAGTATTATCCCTATTCTTAAAGAAGTTACAGTATAATATGCACTTTTCCATACTAAACATAAAAGGACACAAAATAAACAAAGAAAAAGCATTGGAAATAAGTCTACCAATGGCTTCACAATGTTAAAGTCAATAAAGAGTGAAGAGTAGAGGAAGCTCAGATACTTTGAGTCCAACTTTGACTAATTACTCAGTACAAAAAGTAAAATTGCTTTGTGCATGCTGACCAATACAGAAAGCACTGTGGACTAGTGGAGCCTCAGGAGCTCTCTGAGCAAGAGGATGCTTTGGGGAGATACAAGTGAGCAGTGTCTGAGTGAGGAGGTGAGAACTGGGTTGCCAGTATTGAAGGAGGGCTAGAATGCAACTGTGGCCAAAAGAACTAATCTAGGGCAATGAGGGAGAAGTATTTGGAGACAAGGAAAGGAATCTGTACATTATCTTTAGTGCAAAGGGAATTATAAATATTCAGTAAATATCTCTCTTTTTTCCAAGAAAAGACTGTTACAATGGTAAAAATGCTATAGTTCTGCAGGTAAACTTTCAGGGTTATAAATCCATTTATGTAATCAAATCCTGACTTTGAGATGTCATTATTTTAAAATATCTTTCTCAGGTAGGGTCATTCAGCTTGATAGAGCATGACAGTATCTATCTGAAAATTCCCCTCCAGGTGTATTGTGCTAAGCAGATGTATTTATGTTTTGTTTCAACATAGGCATCCTGAGATCTCTTTGTGTGAGAGCCTTGAAAGTTGGCCTCCTCCGATTATTATTATGAATCCAGGGTGTATGGGAACTAAGAGTCCTGTTCCAGTGACCTGTAGAATATACGCTATGTTTGTCTTCTCTGCTGAGATAGTCATCAATCATGTGTGCTCTAAAAGCATACTAGTCTTTCCTTTAGAAAAGGTTAAAGGGTGTCAAGAGCATACCTCTGTGCTCCAGCTTATTAAGGAGAATGAAAAGTCCCTAGAGATGACGAAAAGAAAGTAATTCAGGAAGCATGCTAAAAATGAAAATATATTCTAAAGATGTAAGAGTGAGTACTGGAAAAATCAATACCAGTGTTAAGCAGTACAGGAGTGAATGAATGCGACACTGGGGTAAAAGACAAGGAAAAACATTATCACCGGTACAACGTGACATAAAAGTCTGCTTGAAGAGGAAACACTGTGCTTTTTTTTTTCTGGGAATAAGAAGGATTTCTAAGTGCTCTTAGTGAATGAGCAGCATCCTGCTATAACGTCAGGAGGAAGTGACCCTCCCCTGCCCCTCCAAAACATATATGCACAGTGATGGATGATGGTGGATAAATCCATACCGAGACATATGTAAGCCATAATATAAGAATGAAAGGGACCTGACAAAACCCAGTGGCCCTCCTATTTTCATCTACCCGACGCGTTTGCTTTCTCTGTACCCACCTGCGAATGCATGTTTCTGCAAAAATGAACTTAGGGTGGACTTCCCTGGTGGCGCAGTGGTTAAGAATCCGCCTGCCAATGCAGGGGGCACGGGTTTGAGCCCTGGCCCGGGAATATCCCACATGCCTCGGAGCAACTAAGCCCATGTGCCACAACTACCGAGCCTGCGCTCTAGAGTCCACGAGCCACAACTACTGAGCCCGTGTGCCACAACTCCTGAAGCCTACCCACCTAGAGCCTGTGCTCTGCAGCAAGAGAAGCCACCACAGTGAGAAGCCCACGCACCGCAACAAAGAGTAGCCCCCTCTCACCGTGATGAAGAGTAGAGAAAGCCCGCGTACAGCAACGAAGACCCAACGCAGACAAAAATTAATTAATTTTTAAAAAATGAACTTAGGGTATATTTCTAGTGATTTGGAGGATCTGAATAGGAAGCGGGTGAACTTAGAGCCATAGAGCATATTATTTCTTCTTCTAAAGTCATTGCTTTGAAAAGAAGATAGGAAGTTATAGGAAGTAATTGGATGGTAGGATATAAGTGGGAAAATAAACGAATTTGGTCCTCTGGTGTGTGGTTTATGATAGCAAAATGATAAAAAGCAGGTAGCATTCCATGAAGACTGAGAAGAAAATATTGTTCAGGAAAGGAGCTGAATGAATCTCTTGAGAACAAGGGCCATATTTTATTCATGTCGCATCTTTAGCATCTAGTACAGTGCTCTAGAAATAGCAGGAGCTTAATTTTGAGGCTTTAATTTAAGAGGTAAAAGAAGAAAGTGTTAGGCAAAAGAAACCACAAATCACAATTCTATAAATGATAATAGGTTAGAACAAAAACAAAAAATAACAAGACAAGCTAAAGTGCAAGAAGTGTCCAGTTACTCTCATGAGAAAAATGGCAGGGAAACTGGTCAAGAGTAATAACTTATGGCTGAACTTGTTTACATGTAAGAGCAGAACAATGAGCAATTCAAGCAAAATGAGCTTGAAATGTTAATACAGGGCAGCAGAGATTATCTCATAGCTATCACTATGTTTCAGTGAACCGAAATAGTAGAAGACTACACACTGTTCCAAGAAAATACATTTGATACAGACTGGGGGTATAGCAGGGCAAATCAAGAACACAATTAAATCAATAGTGTGTCTGTACAGGGGATATCAAGATATGGAGATGTCTAAGACTTAATATCTGATATCAAAGAGTCCACAATCACAAGTGGAGATGGATATGTAAATATTTCACTAAAGTAAGAAGTGATAAGAACTGTAATGATATGCCTGAAGGGCTCTGTATTCATTTCCTGGAGCTGCTGTAACATAGTACCGCGCACTGAGTGGCTTAAACAACAGAAATGTATTGGCTCATAGTCCTGGAGGGTGGAAGTCTGAGATCGAGGCGTGTGGACAGGTTGGTTCTTTCTGGGGTCTGTGAGGGAGAATGTGTTCCAGCCTCTCTCCTAGATTCTGGGGGTTTGTTGGCAATCTCTGTCATTCCTTGGCTTATAGAAGCGTCACTGTGATCTCTGCCTGCATTTTCACATACATTCTTCCTGTTGAATGTGTCTGTGTCCAAATGTCACCATTTTATAAGGTTACCACTTGTATTGGATTAGGGCCCGTTCTAATGTCCTCAGCCTTACTTAATGATTTTCAAAGAACCTATTTCCAAATAAGGCCCCATTCATGGGTTAAGACTTCAATATTCTTTTCGGGTGATAAAATTCAACCTATAATAGGCCATGAGAACATTGGAGTCATTGTGGCATGTAGAACAGATGTCCAGCTTGGTGGAGGATAGTAAAAATTCATTTTGAAAATTGTTTTAAAATACAAAATTGGCACAAAGGTGAGAAATAAAATGATTGGACAGAAGGAGGTCTGCCTATTCAGTGAAAAAATTGAATTTTTAAAATACAACTTAATTTATTAAATTGGACTAAGCACTTACTGGCCATGATTATGGGCCAGATGCCAGAGATACAAAATTGATAAGAAGTCACCATCTCCAGAATATCTAATAAATTCTTCTTATTTTGGGAAGAGGGGGTGCTCAGTACATAAGAATAGTGCAACTGTGACTGGAATTTATTCCTGTTACCTGGAAATAAGGAAAGAACTTACTTCTGATCAGATGGGAAATTAGTGAATACTTGGAAGAAGGTGACCACATCATTGAGAGATTTTTTAATGAGAGAAGGAATGTTAGGTGTAATCAGACACAGCCTCACACTTTAAGGAAGCAGATGTTATAAAGTTCAAGGAGAAAATAATTATAGTTCTATGAGCAGAGAGAACCATAAGATGTTAGACGTCTCTGTGCTGACAGAATCATCCCATTATGCCCTGGGCTTGGTGAGGTGCCCAACAGGTTGTCTGTCTCCCTCACAACCCTGGGATTGGCTTTCACATCCAGCACCTGGAACATTGTAGAGCCTGAATCCATCCTCCTGAATAATTATAATTGTGGATCTCTTACAAAAATAGTATAGAACACAAGCACACACACACAGACATAAGTACAAAATTCCATTCTGACATAAGATTTTGGGAGTTAAAATCAGTTTTTGACATACAAAAACTTCAAAAAGTGGCGATTTAGTTAGTTTTCAGGTTTGCATTATTAGAAGCAGTGCTGATGTGAATACATTTTTACATATGGGCTTTGATATTTGTCGGCCTGTTTCTGTAGGACCTGTATTACCTTTTCACTGCATCCAGTCTTACTCACTTTAAATCTCTCTTCCATGCTGCAGCCAGAGTGGACCACAAGACACCAGTGTCTCCCCACTGCCTGCAAACTAAGTGTTTACAATACTTTTCATGACTCATTCTACCCTCTAGCCGCATCTCTAGTCAGAGCGAACAACCTGCAGAAATTTTACAACTCTGCCTGTGCTCATGCTGGTCCCTTTCTATCTTTACTTATTCACTCTTACTCCACTTGCAAGATTCCAGAAACCTCCCTGAATTCCCAGGCTGGGTGAAGTGCCGACTCTGACTCCACAGCATCCTGTGTATAACTCTAACTCAGCAACGGCACCCAAATGATCTCTGGATGGTCCTTCTGTGTCCCTGGCAGAATTCAAACTCCTTGAAGACAAGGGCATGAGTTTCACCCTTGTAACCACACAATACTGAGCATCATGTATAATGTCAGCTTAATAGATTTTGGATTTTAATATCCATAACCATGGAAATAAGCTCACTATCTGTGCTGATGGGTCATCACACTCACTGCCAACGATTAGTTTGTTGCTGACAATGGACAGTTTGGGACAAGGAACATGTGATAGGCATTTAGGCCTTTCGGAACATTCTGTGAATGAAATCACCTAGGTGGAATCCACCAGAACATTGTGGCCCAGTGTAAATGTTCAATAAACCTTTGTTGAAATTGAATGAAATCAATCATTTATTTATCCATTCATTCAAAAATCTTTTATTCAAGAATTGCAGTGTCCCAGTACTAGTGCTGGAGAAATCAAAAGATATAAGTCAGGGCAGATATGTAAGCAAAGCATAACTATGTAATATGATGAGTGTTACAATAATTCTCTGCCTAGTGTGCTGTACGGGTACACAGGAGGGAGAAGCTAACGCTGTCAGAAGGCGTAAGTGCAGATGTATGGGTTGTCTGCCTATTTTCTCTACATGCATTTTCTGCCCTTCTCTTCCCTGCACTGTAACTCAGGGAGCAATATTTCCCAGGTTCCTTTGTCTCCTGGCTTCCAAAGAGGCCAGTGGGGAGACAAGATGGAAAACTGAAGGGCCAGATGAGGAGATAAATCATGGTCTTTCTCCATCATCTGTCTGCTTGCAGTAGCGTTTGCAGCAGTCACTGCTGGGTCTCCTGCATGGCTGTCAGTCCTGCTGGGTAAGCCCGCTGTTCCAGCTTCCTCCAGGTGGCCTACTCCTTGGCCCTGGAAACTCTGACTTCTTCCTGTAAGGTTCTTGCCCTTTCTAGTCTCTTGGCTGCCACCCCTCCCCGCCCCACAATTCCCCGTAGGCTCCTTGGCTTTTCCGTTACCTGTGAAATCCATACCCAACAATAAAGTCATTGAAACACCTCAGGTGCTGTTTCCCAACTCAACCTTGGCTGATTCAGAAGCTTCTCAAAGAAGGGCATATTTAAAAGCTAGTGGAACAGGGATGTTTCTAGAGATTTCATTCCCTTTCATACTTAGTATTCTATTATTGTCTTTTTTGGTGGCTGTGAAGAAAATTTTTAATTTAATTTTAAAATTAATTTTAAAATTTTAATTCAATTTTAAAATTAATTAATTTTAAAATTTTAATTTAATTTTAATTTTCTTCACAGACTCAGATTTCTCACCTAAAAAAAACAGAAAAATGTAATGTATTTGGCCATGTTGGAATTCATTCACTCGCTCATCTAACAAATTTTGTTGACACTGTGCTCCGTGGAGGTGCCATACCATGCCATACCATGAGGGCAATCATCACGATCAGGACAGCTGTGAGCCCTGCCCCAGAGCATCACAGACCAGGGGGATGAAATGTATCGGCAACACAGCCACTTAGAAGATGCTGGTTTCTACAGCAGTGCCTAAATAGTTATATTTCCTTCAAAGCATCCATTACATTTTCCAAATCAGTAAATGACCATGTAATCGTTTAAGGATCACAAAGCATGTGGAAAGCGCTCATTAAAACTAGATGGAGACCACGGATGTTTTTAGTCCAAAGAGCTTTATAAATGAAAGTAAAAGAGGTGTAAAATTTATACAGTTTTGAATAACTCAAAAGTGATTTGCTGTAACCTTCTTAATCAACAGACATGTAATTAGTGAATAAATGTGCCATCTTTGTGACTCACTCCCCAAGTGAAATATGTTTGGCAAGAATTTCTCTTCAGAAATTGCTTTTCTTCAGGAAATGCTTGTCATTTCTTTATATGCTAGGATAGGGTCTCTTACATTTAACAATGAATGGCTATCTCAGAGGGATGAAGGATGAACTTAATCAATCCTTTATTCTGTAGGTGGGAGCGTATCAAATTCATTGCATTTTGAACAGAAGAAATCTTATATTTACATACTTTCAGAATATAAATTTTAAGATCCTCCAGAAACACATTTTAGTGTCAGGAAGTTTTTTCATCTTATCTAAACCTTCCAGGCTGTTCTTAGCAAAGATAAATGACAATTGGCTACAATTCTTTGCATAATAGATCAAGATTATAACTCTGTATTTATTCACTCTTTCATTCAACAAGTTTTTATTGAGCATCTACTACTAAGAGTCAGACCCTGGGAAAAAATGTTTAGCAAAACCAGATGTGCCTCAGCCCTTTAAAATTACTTTCATAGACAAAGAGTCTTTGCTTTTTTTTCTTAGATCAATTTTTCCAACCCTTAATTTCTATTCCTACCAGTTTACATGCTGCATGGGATGGGGCAAGCCAATAACACTATGTAAAATAAGTTTGCTGAATCTGTACAGTGGGGATGATTATAATACTTACCCTTATTTCTGGTGGGTTTGCTGCAAGTACCACCTGTACAGAGAGTCATTTATCTGTTGTGTCCCTTCTGAGTAGCTCAATAACACAGTGTTTAAGAGAACACAAGCTCTGGAGCTAGGTTTCCAGGGTTTAAATCCTGGACCTAATACTCACTAGCTGTGAGATTTGGGACAAGCTTATAACCTCTCTGCCCCTGCACTTCCTCCCATGTAAAGTGGGGACAATACAGTCCCTACCTCATGAGTAAATCCATATAAACCACTGAGAATGGTGTCTCGCCATACAAAACCCCCAATAAACAGTATGACCAGGAACTCTACAGGCATGTGTGGTCTGTACAAACAATTTCCACAAACGCTGAGTGTAGCCAGCTTTTCCAGTTTGGGGGCTATTTTGAAATTGGTTCCTCCACTTACTTAACTTTTCTGTGTCTCAGGTCCTTTATTTTTAAAATTAAAATAATATTATACTTCCCAAGGATGTGTTGAGTATTAAGTGAGATAATATATGTAAAAGCAAAGGCACATTGTAGACGTTTAATAATGCTATTTCCTTCATCCCTTCTTTAAAAAATTAGAACAACTGAATAGTCCAGGACATTCTGATTGCCCTCTAGAGTTATCTAACCTTGCATATAAGCTAACGCACAGACTTTGTGACGCAGATAATCCATTTTCCTTGCCCACATTCTCATTCCCACTTCGTGTGCTCTTAGGGCAACTCAGATTATAGTGCATTTTCAGTTACCTAACCAATAGAAGGGATAAACGGTGAAAATAATCTGTCGTATGACAGATAACCCAAACCACAGATGGATGCAAAAATTATTAATATTCATTTATTTAAAAATGTTTCCTGATTCAAACCATGTTTATCAAAAATATTCCGGCAAAGAATTGTGTTGGGTGCTATTTGTTCCAGAATAATTTTGGCAGCAGGTTTACCCTAGCAATTGTTTAGTTTGGGCTTAAATTTGAATTGATTTACATTCCCTAAACACAGAGTGACTGATGTTAGAAGATGAGGTAGCCTAGGGTAGAGTGGTAACAGGAGGGAGTCAGGCTGAGGTTAGAAATTCACTCCCATCATATGGCCCAGCAATCCCCCTACTGGGCATATACCCAGAGAAAACCATAATTCAAAAAGACACACGCACCCCAGTGTTCATTGCAGCACTGTTTACAACAGCCAGGTCATGGAAGCAGCCTAAATGCTCATTGACAGACAAATGGATAAAGAAGATGTGGTACATATATACAATGGAATATTACTCAGCCATAAAAAGGAACGAAATTGGGTCATTTGTAGAGATGTAGATAGACCTAGAGTCTGTCATACAGAGTGAAGTAAGTCAGAAAGAGAAAAACAAATATCGTTTATTAACACATGTGTGGAATCTAAAAAAACGGTACAGATGAACCGGTTTGCAAGGCAGAAATAGAGACAGAGATGTAGAGAACAAACATTGGACACCAAATGGGGAAAGTGGGGAGGAGGTGGTGGTGGTAGTGGGATGAATTGGGAGATTGGGATTGACATATATACACTAATACGTATAAAATAGATAATAATAACCCGCTGTATAAAAATAAATAAAATTTAAAAAAAAATTCACTCCATCAATACTCTGTATGTAATTTCATCTGTAGAATAATGACTTCCCAGGAAGGAAGGTAAGTTTCGTATTAATATATATATTTTAGCTCTTCAAGAGCAGTCCTTTCAGCCTCAGAGAACCTGAAGGACGTGTCCATGTGACTGAGCACTGCCCTTTTTTGTAGGCTGCAGTGATGACCTTTAGTCAGGTGCCTCCAGTGGGCCATGGAGAGAGTACTGAGCACAAGGAAACAGACAGGTACACAGTGTGAGTGTACAGGGAGCATCAGGTGCTAAAACGACATATGCAGACTTGGCCAGATCACCCCCTTCTTCACATGATTCTCTTCTGAAATGGAGGCTGGCATGACCAGCCAGCTCTACAAAGAGGACACCAACCAATAAGCAGCAATGCATCTCCTCTACGATTTCTTTAAATTGGCCCTGGTAATTTAAGATGGAAATATCTCTCTGTTGGATTTAAATTTAGGTCTCATTTGCTGGTGCCCCAAGCAGATTTGGGAAATGAAGGGCAACAAAACCATAGCAAATTTGTAACATACGTTTTGGTCTCAACAGGAAAGCATTTGAAATCTGTGAAGTGTGGCTTCAGATGTCAGAGCGCTTTAGGGGCTGGAATGACCAAGTCCCAATTCTGAGCAGCATTTGAAAGTATCTACTCAGGAGCATTCATTTCTCATTAAATGTCCTAGCAATTAAGAGGAGTGTGTTCTTGCTGGACAAAGCAAGAGGGGAAGGGATAAAATGTGGAGTTTGAGGGGAAAACATGGAGCACTTGTGCACCTGTGGTTGGGGAGAGATGTAGTTACACTTTGGCATAATTATTGACAAAGTTAGGGATGAATACACTTTGATGTGCTGTTTACATTCAGCTGACAGTTCAGTGTAGAACGCCTGTAATTAGGATATTTGGAAACATGCGGTTTTGAACATTTTTCTCTTTCACTTGTAAAGTGCGTGGGGAAGAACGATTAAGGATGCCGGCAACCCCACAAGGTGGACAGAAGACTAAGGGAATATTCTTATTTTGTCTCTCATGCCCCCTAATCAAAATGCTGCTTCTGTTTTCCTCTCCAAAATCATCAGTGTATCAGGAAACACACATTTCCAAGATCTATCCTGAATCCAAACAGGATAAAATAAAATGAGATTATTTTCCCCTCCTGTTCAAAAATCCTTTTTATTGCACAGTGAAGAAATAAATGTCTACCAAAGGGAAATGAAGAGGGACTAAGAGGAGGATCGAATTGCCCACTTCAATCACTCCCGCACAGAACGCCTGGCTAAAGGATGGGTAGCAGAGCAGCAGCGTTTTGGGAAAAAATTTTAAATGAAAAACAAGGCAAAAAAATTGTTCCAGCAAGAGTTCTGTAGAGAAACGGAAGACGGCTGTTGCATTTTTCTCCAGCCTGCTATCTCTTTCCACGAGATCCAAAGACGATCCAGCTCTTGGCTTAATTCATCACTTGCTGTTTTTGATGGTGGAGGAAAATGGGGCTCACTCACCTACTGCTCTCTTAGCCAGAGTAAAGTTCCCAAAAAGGAGTGGAATGCATATCGATCGAGGGAAAGAACCAGTTCCCAAGGCACCAGAATGTGAATTCTTTCTCAGTGTTCCTCCTCACTGGCTTTCACTTTCATTTTAAGGCAGGTTTGCACAGAGCCCCATTCTCAATCCATTCTAACCCCTAAGCACCGATGTTCAAACTCAGATTAAAGACATTATTTTGAGTTGTGTCCTAATCGCTCCTTAAAATTTTCAAGCCTTCATTCAAATAGTTTATGAGATTCTCTTTCCTCCAGGAGGCCTTCCTGGATTAATTAAAACATCCACATTATCTGAGATCCTCAGGGCCAGGGTAAAGGTTATCTGAGGAAGAATTCTGGGGCCACATCTAGGCCAATCCCGAGCAGCTGAGACCAGAAGGATGCGAGCCAGTCAAAGAGGCGAGGAAGCCAGAGGTCGTTTTGAAAATCAGCAGTCAGACTTCACTGCAATTTCAAGGCTGGGACCGAGAACTTGAAATGGCGTGGTTAAATCAGGAACTTAAGTTTAATGCTGTTTAAGAGGACCAGGTCAGAACACTGAACTTGAAAGAGGTGAACTCCACAGGGTCCTCGCTTGCTGGTTGCTGGCCTCAACTTGTGGAATCAGAGAGTTGGAGCCTTGTAGGGTCCTTGAATGGCTCAGCTCACACACAGTACTAATTAATGCATTCTCTGTTTTCTTATATAACCCGGATGAAACCAAGGCCTTCTGTTTTTTTAAGGAGGTCAAGTTGGAGAGGCTTAATTAGTGTCTAAATAGAAATAAACAGAAATCGATTTTTACCAGCATTTTTGAAAGAATTTTCAAGGGGATCCAATTCCACGTTGGCCCCTTCTTTTCCTTTCTCCCACCCCCAGCCTTTCCCATAACAAACTCCAAACCTTCTCTCACTGCTCAGCCTAAGAGGGTTTTCTTCCCTCTGCCCTACCCTGCCTGAGCCCTTTATTATGTATATTGTGCAGCCTTGCACTTGTTCTTACAGGTTTCTTCTCAATCTCCTGTTCAGCCCCTCTCCACCCATTCTCCAGATTCTACATCAGAAAGATCTAGGACCTGGACCAGCCCAGCCTTGTTAGCGGGCCGGAGGCTGGGACAGAAGGCCGCAGACAATGGCTCGTTAGTAAGCCTTGGTTCTGTCACAGGTTTTTCTCTTTTATGTCCACCCACATCGATTTTCTAGTTTTTAATGAGCCCTGCTTTTCTGACCCCCGTAAAATAGTCTGGTAGTCTGTCCCATCACTGTGACCTTTCCAAATTTAAATTTCTGGAGGATAAGGTCTAAAATATTAGGCACTTTTGAATTACTTATAGTGTGATGCAAATAAGCTATTAATAATCAGAATGATGGTGAAGAAGAATAGATCTAAAATGACTTAGAGAAAAGCTGAAATAAGAGGCTCAATCTCATTGGATAGATGTCCAGGAGAGTCAGGGGTACCAGAGGGATTGAAGATACTGGAAAATCACTCAGCTTCTTAATGATCTTTTCACAATGTCACATTTGTATTGAGGACATGTGTAAGGTAGTATTGTGTAGACACATCCTTCTGAAGAATAGGGAACATTTAACGGGGGGATATTAATGATAGATACCATTTAGTGAACACTCAGTATATGCTAGGCTCTATTACCTATGCTTGATAGCTCTCATAATAACTTTAAAATGTAGCTATTTATCCCCAATTATCCCTATTTTACAGTTGTAGAAACTAAACCTCATTTTGAAGAATTTATCTAAGGTTGTGCAAAGAATAAAAGAACATTAAATTAAAGCTATGCTTCCTTCACCATTTAATATCGATGCACAAATACATCTACCCATACCCAGCATGTATGTCTCATGTGACTACGTGTACTAGACATAGGACACATCTAATATGCAGAATCTATAGCTGCACATTTATATATTTACCGAATTATATCTGGATCTCTATGTCAGACTGAAATGGAACTACTAGGGAATAGAAAGAGGTGGTGGGTTGGGATTGTTGTGACCAGAAGGATCAAATTTCATCTGGAACAAAACTTGGACTTAGAAGAAGTTTTCAAAAAGAATTGTCAACCTTTTCATTTAACCTAACATGCTGTCACTGCAGTTACTCATTTTCTCATGTAGTGTGAATTCTATAACTAAATTTAAGGAAAGAGTTTCCCACTTAACTTAAAAGATGTTAAATGGTAAAAAATGGGGGAGATGAACTTGATTTTTAGAGTGGGGAAGAGTAAGAAATCAAAGCAGAGTGTGGAATGTGAGCACAGTGGGAGAGAAGAAAGGCTCATGCCTTCCTTCACTCGTGTATCAGTTGGGAAGGAGGATACAAAGTCTCCGTCCTCAGGGAGCTCAGCCTCTGGTGAGTCAATAATGAATAGGCACTAATCATTAGAGAAATGCAGACCAAAACCATAATGAGGTATCACCTCTCACTGGTCAGAATGGCCATCATCAAAAAATCTACAAACAATAAATGCTGGAGAGGGTGTGGAGAAGAGGGAACCCTCCTGCACTGTTGGTGGAAATGTAAATTGATACAGCCACTATGGAGAACAGTATGGAGGTTCCTTAAAAAACTAAAAATAGAACTACCATATGACCCAGCAATCCCACTACTGGGCATATACCCTGAGAAAACCATAATTCAAAAAGATACATGTACCACGATGTTCATTGCAGAACTATTTACAATAGCCAGGACATGGAAGCAACCTAAATGTCCATCGACAGATGAATGGATAAAGAAAATGTGGCACATATATGCAATGGAATAGTAGCCATAAAAAGGAATGAAATTGAGTTACTTGTAATGAGGTGGATGGACCTAGAGTCTGTCATACACAGTGAAGTAAGTCAGAAAGAGAGAAACAAATACCGGGTGCTAACACACATATGTGGAATCTAATAAAACAGTACTGATGAACCTAGTGGCAAGGCAGGAATAAAGATGCAGATGTAGAGAACGGACTTGAGGACACAGAGGGGGAAGGGGAAGCTGGGACGAAGTTAGAAAGTAGCATTGACATATATACACTACCAAATGTAAAATAGATAGCTAGTGGGAAGCTGCTGCATAGCACAAGGAGATCAGCTCGGTGCTTTGTGACAACCTAGAGGGATGGGTTAGGGAGGGTGGGAGGGAGCGGATGTGGGGATATAGGTATACGTACAGCTGATTCACTTCGTTGTATAGCAGAAACTAACACAACATTGTAAAGCAATTATACTCCAAGAAAGATATAAAAAAAAGAAAAAAATAGGATACGATTTGTGCTGATTTCAAGCCACGTGAATGTAACGGAGAGAACAACTCATTTTGTAGATAAAGGAACGGATTGGAAAGGAAGTCAGTTTTCTGCTGTCTGAAAGGATGGATGGGCATTTTAAGAATGGAGAGCAAAGAACAGGACAGTTCTGGGTCTGGTAGGAAATCTTGCATGAGCAGAGGCAGAGAGTTGCAGAAGAGCAGGCAGTGCATTGGGAAGAGCAAACTGGGGTGTAGTTAGATAGTTGAGTACTTGGGGTTGGAGGATAGGAATGAAGGGAAGGAAAGCATGGAGGAGATAGATCCATACACATATTACTTTAGGTTCTCGAGAAAAACATAAAAGTGGTCTTTTCTTTGAATCAATATTGGAAAGCTGGCATGGCTGGAGGAGTACTTGTTTTCTTTGATAATTGGGCTTAACTCTCTCCCTTAGCCAACTGAGGAAAGAGCCTACTATCAGTTTCTTATGGCTGCACTAACAAATTCGTGAAACAGCAGAACTTTATTCTCTTGCAGTATGGAGGCCAGAAGTCTAAAATGAGTCTTAGCGGGTCTAAAATCAAGGTAGTGGCAGGGCTGATTCCTTCTGGAGGCTCCAGGGAAGAATCCAGTCCTTGCTTCTTTCAGCTTCTGATGGTGCCAACATTCCTTGGCTTGTGGTGGCATCACTTCAGTTTCTGCTCTGCCATCCCATTGCCTCCTCTTTTGTACTCAAATCTCCCTCTTGTTCTCTTGTAAATACACTTGTGATTACATTTCGTTGATCAAGATAATCCGGGATAGTCTCCCCAACTCTAGATCCTTAATCTATTCACATTTGCAAAGTCCATTTTGCCATATAAGCTAATAATCACAGATTCCAAGGATCAGGACATGGATCTCTTCGGCACAGTTATTTAGCCTCTACCATAAACATCGTGGCCTCCAGGTTCTCTGGTCCTTCCCAGATGGATTGTTTGATTTCCCAGACACTTCTGAGATATGTTTGGACTCCTGGGCTGCAGATTTCTCTTACGGTGAACTCTGAAGCTATCTGAGGCACTCTTTGCCTTGAGGTCTGCATCCCTTCTGTGGAGGGGAGAATCTGGCTGAACGACTTTTGGATGTTAAGAGTTCAAAGTAAATAACATTGGGCAGGAAATGGCTGCTGATGCAGCTCTGACAGCTGAGAAACGCTAGCAATAAAAAATCAGCATATATAGAAGAAGGTGCTTGGTAGGACAGTTTGAAAATTCAGTTGGTTGCTGTTGGTACAGGACCAGATAACAAGAGTAGTGGACAGAGAAAGGGCAGCTCTGTGGACATATTTCTGCAGACACCAAAGTGCCTCTTGCCAGTTTTGCCTTGGAGCCATCTTCTTTTGTTGTTTCTCTGTACCCACATGCAATCTGGCCTGTTAGCCTGCTGGTTCTGTTTCTATATATCCCTGTGTCTATTCTTTCTTTTTTTTTTTCTGATCTTGGTTATATCTATGCTTAGCTCTGACTCCCCTCACCTGGCCCATGAAAACCTAAACTTCCCATCTCCAGCGCTCACCCCTCCCCAGGAACCACACCAGCCACATTTCTCTCTTTGCTTATGGCCTTGCTGGTCTCTTTTCTGGTTCAGTTGAAATGATGAATCCGTATCACTTTCTCCATGGGCCCTTCTTTCTTACCTCTATTTCAATGCATAGTTGAGTTCCCTGTATTGCCTAGGTTTTCTTATCTCACAGTATTTCTCTTTCCTCTTTCTTTTCAGCCACAGCAATTCATGGGTCACATTTTCTGGCTCTCCTGCCTTCCACGTCTCCGGATTTGGCATACCATCCTCTAAGCCCATGAACACTCGCTAAAATACCACTTTCTCCCTAAATGAAATATAAGGCAGTGAATACTTTCACTCTACACCTCATAGGGTGACAATGAAGATGGAATGACATGACATAATAGTTTAGAATAATGCGAGAATGTAGGAAGCACTCAGTAAACATTAGCAGCCATTGTTATTGTTATTGGCTTAGTTTTGCATTACAGATCAGTTGTATTTGCAGGTCAGTTTTTTCAACTCTGTCTAATCGTCCTTCTCTGTAGCAAGTCCATGTCAGGGTGGACTACTTTTGAATGTGATTCCTGCAATTCAGTCACCAATGTTTCGATTAGTGGCTGGCACAGGACAAAGCCCTTAGGGAGATTTATACAATATTATTATTATTATTAACTATTGATGGCTCATGCCACCTTCATCACATGCTTTAATTGTCATCTTAAATCAGGGTCATCAACATATGGCGACTGGAGAAGGGACAGTTTATTAGGAAGGTATCTACTGGTAGATGGGACTGAAAGTGTTCTCACTTGATTGGACTACTTGTCCTCTTAACCTGTGCAAACTCTTAGAGGTAAAAGGATAGTGCATGTAAGCAACTTGAATTTCAAAAGTAGCTTCCATCTTCCTAATCTGATGTGTGAGATTATCATCTTACCAGGTAAAAGAAGACCTGTTTAAGACTATGCCAGGTGAGATAGCTCTTCAGGGGTGAACTGAGCATCCTCTTGATCCAAATCTATCAATGTACAGTCCTTCTGCTTCATCTGTACTCACTCTGGAAGGATGCATTGTGTGCTCTTCCAAAGAAATACACATCAGTGTCCGTAGGAGGGGCCAGGCACACTGGAAAAGAAGCCAGCCAAAAGGAAAAGAAGGATTCTGTCCCCCTTACTCACCAGTGCACGGCATGATGCACAAATGGAGAACACATTTAATGTGTGTCATTGGATAAATGAATGAGTGAATGAACAGATGAATCCAGGGACCATAGAGAAGATCTGACTCTGTCATTGAATGTGAGAACGTGCTTCTTCCCTTTCTATCCTTTACTGAGGCAGGCCAGATGGAGCACATCTCCTCCATGTGTAGAAGTCTGCATCAGGACTTAAAGCTTCCTAAGAGTAGGGGTAGAGCTGGGAGTGTCATAGCTGCTCCATCTTCTCTCTTCAGGCTCCACAGGGGCTAATTTATTATACATTAGCTCATTAAGCCTTTATTCTAATGCAGTTACTATGCCTTTATTTTCTCCTTAATGTGCAAATTATGAAGACTGCTTAGAATGTGAAAATTGGCCTTTATTTCTCTTCCAAAAAGTTTCCATACACTCAACACCTCTTTGCAATGTTGTTTGGAACTACATTTGAGGCATTAAAAAGCAAAGAGACCTAGTATTCTTTCTCACTCCTTTTCTGCAACAAAATCCCTACCTATTGTTTTAAAAAGACACTTCTACATCATCCCCAGGAATGGTTTTTAGACACACAGGATGCAAAGTAAGTAGCCCATAGTGGATATTGCTGTGATTAGCCACCTGGCATCCACATAGCTTTCCTACTTGGAGAGAATCCCCTGCAAGCTGGAGGGAGGCAGATATTCCCTTTCCCAGCTCCTTGGCTGCTATAAAGTGAACAAATGAATAAGCCTGGTCCATCCCATGTCCTCACCAGGGTATTGAATCCAGAGCCTGTAATGTAAATAGGTGGGAATGACTGGGATGTCTTGCTGTGCCGGTGGCCATGGTACCCTGGATTATGTTGCAGGGTTCCATGGTAGCAGCATTCTGAATTCAGTATTGGTCATGGTGTCCATGACTGTGATAATGATGGGCTGTGGCCAGCAGCAATGACAGCAGCTTCCTGGCCAGACTTCTAATCAGGCATGATTGGGCTGTATTTCTGGCTGCCTGGACTTTCATGGTTTTTCATGACTTTTTCAAACCTGGTTCTATAGCCTTCTCATTGATACTAGAGGAAGATAGTCTTCCAGAAAGTGTTAGTGCAAATCAAATATGAAAATGTGGTACCCAGCTCCTACACACTTATAATTACAGATAAGCTTCTCTTGAAACAACTCTAATAAAGTATATGAAAATATAAGTTTACAGACCTGATAAATTAAATGGTGATTATTTCTTTTATCTTAAAGGTTTTCTATAAATTGTTAACTTCCCCTGTGGATTCTGAGTAAAGTAAGCGATAGATAATAAATTAAGTAAATATGGCTATGAAAATAGACCACAAGAGGACACATTCAGTTAAAAAAATATGTGGATTGCAGTGGCTGTTTTGGGTTATATCAGAATCTGAGTTTGTAGGGAGGATGAGAAGATCTGAATTGTGGAGCCTTGAAGCTTTTCTGGAGCCCCTGGTCTCCACAGACTGACTACTCCTTAGGTCTTTCCTCTTATGCTTGCATTCTAGGTCTGAACCTCTCCAGTTCAGCTGACAAGACCATTTTGCCCTTAGAAGGAAGCATTGAGTTATCGAAGGATAGGTTGGAAGTGGTGGTAGTGGTGTTTACGGCCAATTCTAGAAGCACCACGTTACGTGACTTGCCTTCATACCATGTGCATTTTGTTTCTCTTTGAAACATTATGTACTTATGATATTTCACTGTAATCAAAGAACCAAAAATAACTTGTAAATAGGCTTAGCATTTTTACTCCAGGTGTGGATTTTTTGTTGTTTATGTTTTCTTCTGTCTTCAGGTCATTGTGTAAGAATCCACCTGGTTGATTAGATTTTGCTATAATGTCAGATGGTATGCATCCTGTACCTGCACCCACGTAGCCGATAGCTTAATTTTTAAATTATCTCAGAGAGAGACTTTTAAAAGGAAATCGATGGTGAAAATGAAGGAACATTATTACCCTAATAACTGTTAACACTTCACTTTATTACATGGGAATTTGAAAGTAGAATGTACAAGAGTAGTAGATGAGAAGTATAGTCTCGATATGATTTGTGGTTTTCTTAAACTTTAAATGATCCCGGTTTGGGGGTGGGGGGAGTAAAGGCGAAGTTCACTAAGCTCAGATTACATTTCTCCAAGTCTACATGCCTAAGAAAAAGTCCTTGTTAAAAAAATGTGTGAAAAATGCATGCACCTGACATAAATAGGCACATTTTTATGTTTGGAGAAGTTTACCTTGATAATTGTGCTCATATATCTTAATACTAATATCAACATTTTAAAAACTGTGGAGTTGATTCTGATTTGAGAAGCTTCTTAAAGGCAGATTTGACATTCCTGGTGTCTTTCTTTTCTTGTGATTCTGGGTGATGAACCGATTCTTCTCTGCAACCCCGCCTTCTTCCATTAAACCCTTTCATGCCTTCCAAGCACCTTTCACAAAACTTTGCTTTGGGTAAATTGAAGTCATTAGGTGAGCACATTCTTTAAGAATTCCTTCCCTGCTACCTATCAGCTCCCCCGTCCTCCAAATTCTGAGGAGCTAGGGGCTCTCTCTTGTTCTCCAGCATCTGCACGGCGAGTGCCATGCCCTCCACTCCCCCAGAGACCCCTCTAGCAACCACTGCTCTTTTTTTTCTTTAACCTCCCTCTTCTACTGACATCCCCCCTCCTGTGCCTCACACTCACTCTTAACATAGAAACGTCCAGTCACTTATCTCCCAGGTGAGAGCAAAAACATCCAAACTCAAAACATCAACATTTTTTTTCCCAAGCGATTCTGTCTTTGTATTTTTTATTTTTATTTTATTTATTTATTTATTTTTAACATCTTTATTGGAGTATAATTGCTTTACATTGTTGTGTTAGTTTCTGGTGTATAACAAAGTGAAGCAGCTATACGTATACATATATCCCCATATCCCCTCCCTCTTGCGTCTCCCTCCCGCTATTGAGCCTGAAACATCCTCCCTGTCAGCTCTGTAAAGGACAGGTCCACCTTGCTCTCTGTCTCTTTTATTTCATTCTCACTCTATGATCTGACTTCCAATCCTACCTACTCTGAAAAGACTCTGATGGGGTCTTGATTACCCTACATTTCATCAGAGCCGATAGACACGTCCCAGTTCATATCTCACTAGATCTCTCTGGCATTTGATCCAAGTGGCCGTGACCTCCATTTCAAACTCTCCTGCGTTGGCTCCTTTGGCATTTCTCTCTTGAGGTTTTCGTCCTTCCTCTCTCGCCTCTCTTTACCATTTTTATAGATTTACTATTGGTGGCCAAACTTTGGTGTTACTGAGGGTTATGTCTTTGAACCTGCACTCTCCTCTGTAAGTATTGCCCACCAAAGCCCGTGGTTTCATCTCTGACTGATATTCTAATGACCCCCAATACATATTGTCTATTTAGATCTTTCTGCTGACCTCCAGACTCATATTTCCCCGTCACAGTGAGACAAGTCCAAGCTTTATTGCATTTTGCTCCAGACCTGCTTTTGACTCCCCCAGTGACTCTAGAAAGAAACCGAGAAACAGCTTAAAATATCTTAGTCATTTCCCTGTCACAGACTTTATCTTGATTCCACCATGTTTCTGTCTGTTACTAAGTTTTATATTCTGCCTTAGGTCACATTCTCTCTAATCCGCAATTTCTTCTTTATCATTTAGCTTTAGTTTCAGGCCGTATTCCTTCCCCTCTTGACCACTGTACCAGCCTCCTGAGAACTGGTGTCTGTCTCTCCTCTTAATCCCTTTACTGCAGTGCTCTTTACTGATGCTGTAGTGGTACCTTCTAAATCACAAAGCTGCTCCCGAGACTCCTTTGTTTGAAAGCAGTCACTGTTCCCCAGAGCTTTCAGGGTAAAGAGCCAGTTCCTTAGTTTAATTCACAAGCCTTTATGTTCTGGACTCTTCTCATTTTTCTGTTTAATGTTTCCTGAAGTGTGATTCTAGGAATACTGGGGGAAAGGGAGAGAAGAGTTCTCTTCCCTGTCAGTCTACCAAAGGTGGATATACCATACAGTGTTTCTCAAAGTTGTTTGATTAAGGAATCTTCTTTTTCCCAAGGATAATATCAGAGTTCTGATAGTCCATGTAACATTTTGGAACATCTTCTTCCAACCTTATTTCCTGACACTTGCCCTTGCACACTGTACTCTAGCCAAATGGAGATCCTTGAGGGTCTCAGAACATAGGATGCTCTTCCTCACTTATGTGCCTTATCCAGGCCTTCCCTTTGCCTGGAGTGTCTTTCCCTGAGTTACTGATCTAAATAGCTCCTATTTTTCCAGGTTGAGTGTCACTGCCTCTGAGCATTCCTCCTTGCTTTCCTTCCCCTTCTGTATCTGATTTTGAATTTCCTCCTCTGTGTGTCCGTTAAACTTAGTCATAGTACATACACCATTTATTTACGTCTGACTCTGTAATAGTCAAAACTATGTCCTACTTGACTTTGTGTTCTGGGCATCTTGATATTGCCTAGCACAAATTAGGTGTTCAATAACTGCTGAATTCACAAATGAGTTAATGGATCAGATTGGAGAAGATGAAAATCTGACCCAAGGGAACAAGGCACGACGGCATTCTTGTAGAAAGGTTTGTGATCAGGACAGTAGCTGAAACCAGCTGTGCACGTCTCAGAAAGCTGCCCCCTTCTGGAATGTAAGGAGAGGAATTAGAGAGGGTTTGGGATGTTCTGGAGAAAGAAGAGAGGGAACAAATGTCCTTCTGCAGGAGCTAGATTGATTCCTGGCTTCCCTGCTAATATATAACAGATAATTGAACAGAATTAGATTTTTACATGACATTTTTCCTGATGATGAAAACTGTATATGTTCATTGTAGAAAATTTGGAGGTCATGGAAAAGCACAGGGAAGGAAATATAATCCCATTTCTCAAAAAGAATCTTTGTTAAGGTTTAAGGTGAAGCTCTCGGTCAGACTCAACGAAATTGAATTATAGTATGATGATATTTTGAGATATGCTTTTCTTTATTTAATGACGTACTGTAATCATTTGTCCAAGTCATTTTATATTCTTACACAATTTGATTTTTTAATAACTGCATGCATTCTATTGTATGCTACCTTTCACTTTGTTTAGTCATTATTATTGAACATTAGGCTGTTTAAAATTTTTTACTACTTTAAATAACATTGTGATGAATATTCTTATACATAAGAATTCCTGTGGCAGAGTTTGTTTATTCTGATAATTTTGATTTGTACCACCAACTTGTCCTCTAGAAAGATGATGTCAATCTGTCTTTAATCAACAAGATATAAGAATGATAATTTTTACTTACTCTCATCAGTTGGATTCTAAAAAGAATTCTGTGCTATTTGCAAGATGAAAAATGGTACCTCATTTAATTTCAGTGGTTTTTGTTATTAATGATGTTGTAAACTTACTCAATTTGACCATTTTATTTATTTATTTATAAATTGTCCTTTGCCCGTTTGTATTGGGATATATATTTTGATTTTACTGATGAAGATGTAAAGAGGTTTAACTTTTAAACTATCTTTTGAAACACAGATCAGTGCTATTAAAATAGTTAATGATAAATATTACAGATGTTCTGAATCTACAAAATTAGATGTCAATAACTTATTAATAATAAACGGATAGCAGCCATTTAGGTCTTTGTAATTCTGAGGAATGGAATTGTAGAACAATTCATGAACTGTTGATAATTTTGATCAAATTATCACTTTTCCCTTGTCTGTGTTCTCAGAATATATTTTAAATCACACATGCAGTTATTCCTATTGTGTTTTCACCTACACTCTCTGTGTGTGCATCTTAGTGGAAGACCATAGGCTTTGGAGTCAAAAAAGAGCTGGGTTAGAATTCTTGCTCCATTTCTATGATTTTGTGAATTTGAAATTCAACCTCTTTGAGCTTGTTTGTTTCCTTTTCTGTAAAAGTGGCTGAACAATATCTTTGACATTGGGTTAGTGTTTAAAAATGAAGTAAGATAAGAGAGAGGAGCCCAGGTCAGTACTTAGAACATACTAGAGTGGATGTCCTATAATGAATCCAACAATTGATAGGATTTCCTGATTGTTTACTATATATATCGTCTGGACCAAAAACAATTATGCATAAGCTTTGTGAGGAGCAGCTGAATGGCACAAGAGACTAGTCAAGTCACAGTGGAAAAATGCTGAAGACTCTGATCTCCAGGAGGCTGTGAGGTGACTGAGCTCTGAGACTGGAAAAAACATACAGACCTTTCTACTCCAGAGCCTGTGCCCTTGCCACATCTCATGTATTTTAAACCAGGCTTATTGTATGTTCTCTAGCTGGAGCCTTCTTCCCAGTAATCTAATCTCTGTGGGCAACATCACTTTGGATCCTTCTCTATTTCTGTCCTCTTAGTTAATTTATCATTCTTTGGGGCTTTTTGAAATGTCTGTTAGCATCTCCCCTTTTCTGTTGCCTTTTCTGCTAGTCTAGGCCCTCCTCAGTTTTGATCTGGGTGAATGTAGCTGCCTATCGGGGGTGGTTCTGGCTTTAGTCTCGCCCCACTGCAGCCCATCCGTGAAGTGATTCTTCATCAACTACCACATCAAATCCAAGTCCTCTTGTTCTTTCAAAGCCCTCTGTAATTCAGCCCCAGTATGCACATGTTTGGTGGTAGTTCCTCATACTATCCAACATGCCCTTTCTGTCCTGCAGAACACATATCATGCTTGTGTTGGACCCCCGTGGTGCTCTTTCTTCCACTCCCAGCAACCTGTCAAAATCCTGACCGCTTTTCAAGCCTTAGCTTGAGATCTCTCCTCCATGAGTCTTTCTCAGATTTCTCGCTTACATCTCTGAACTTCTGTTCCCAGATAATTGGTACAATGATTAGGGTTAATGGTTTTGTGTGTGTTGGTTTTCCCTCTGCAGCCCTGCTGTGAAGACTCTGGAGGGAATGCTCATCTATGCACAGCTATCGCTGTCCCAGTGTCTGGCCCAGATCTGGCTCAGCAGCCCCATGGTAACTTCTATCAATGGCTTGTGAATAGGATGTGGCTGCCATGGGGCGGCCACCGAAGTCAGGGCCCTCTGCCTCTGAGCCTTCACTTACACTCTTGCTGCTGGGAATGCATTCTTCCTCTAGTACTTCCTGTACAGTCCTTGATGATCTGATGATCTTTCTTTCAAATCACAGCTCTCTTTCTCTTTTTCTTTCCATGTACACTGGAAACATGAAGATGTTTCCAGTGTATAATGATCTCTGCCCTTATGTCACATGGCACAAATTGTCAACTGTTTTTCCAACGTAACCATATCCTGTTGATTATTGCTACATCAGTGCTTCTTGTTTGGTGAGCCATGAGCATTTCCTGCTTTGAGAATCCTGTGTCCTGTTCTCAGGCTGGAGTGGTTCCTTAGGTTCCCCCTTCCACTCGCAGGTCCTGGGGATCCCTCAGCCTTTCTCTTCTCTTTGCAATCATCCCCACCCACTTTATGTCTTGGGTTCTCCTACTACTTGCTGAGGAGTCAGCCCCTGGTATCAGTGCAAACAAGCATACAGATCCTTTAAACTTTTAGGATCCAGCTAATAACTAAAGGAAATATGAAGTTGGGGGAAAATACAAAGGTATGCACATGGATACAGGAAATAAGCTACAAAATACAAGATATAATTACTATACTTATAACATCTTATTTATCATTTCTGGTAATTTTTGCTAGCTGGGGCCCAGAAATCCAGCTCATCTCTAGCATTTCTTTTATAATTGAATAACTTAGTTACTTCCACAGTGGTTTACTATGTATCAGGCACTGGACTAGGAGCTAGGGATGAATAAGAAAACAACATGAATAAGAAACAGTTCCTGCCATTAACCTATAAATATGCTTAAGTCCTTGTATTGGAAAAATACCCAGATGCTCCTTAAACCCCCTCATTTCTTCAGAATCTCCAACCTAGGTCTTAAAGTCCTATTTTTCCATGAAGCTCTTTAGTCCTGAAAGTATAATTAGAGGGGGAACAATAGGCTCTAACTAGAATCCTACAGTTGCAACTTCAACATAACTAGAAAATGATGAGACTGGCACTTTAATAAGAATAGTAGAAGCTGTGCATGGACATGAGATTTATCATTCTAAGTAATTCTCTTGGGATGCTAGACATTTATTTCATTGATGTTGCTGTTGTTAAAAACACTTTTAGCATCTTTTTATTGTTTCCAAACCAATATAATCACCATTTAGGCAAATTACGCCCAGCACATTTTAGCTGCACCTAATTTTGTACCCTAAATAGTAGACCCTAGTTTAATCGTAAACATTATTCTTAAGGCTCAGCCTAGAGTAACTTTTGCCTGTTTCCAAAACATATGCATACATACCTCCCAGATGGTAAAGATTTGGCACTTTAGGGTAGATCTCCCCTCCAATGTGCTTCTGGTTCTAAAAACAGACCCTCAAATGGAATTTTCAGTAGGTCCTGAGCAAGGGCAGAATGATTAAAATTTGTGTAAATCTTCCCAAAGGGACCATTTTGATTGACAACCCCATGTTAGGATGGGTTACCTGGAAACAGACTTCTGAGATGAAAAGTTGCTTTCAGAATGTATACTGGGGAATACTTTTGGGAAATACAGTCTTAGAAAATGAGAAAAGTAGGGTTGGGTAGAGAGGAGAAACTGACCCTCAAAGTAATTGTTACATGGAAAGAAGAATTTAGGATTCTGAAAAACCACAACAGTTATTCTATTCCAATAAGTCATATGTTCTGAATATCACTCTAATTGTACAAAAGACCAAGACAATTTAGTAAGGAATGCTGCTGCATTAATACAATATAAACAGATAATCTCCCAGTAGCTTCTCATTGGATATCTGTAGGCCTACTACCACAGATTGAATTATGCCATTTAATAAAATGGCCAAAAAAGGGCATCCAGTTAGGGACTCCCAATGTAATTTGCATTTCTTAAATAGACTGTAATTGTATTATAATTACAGAAATTATTTCCTAGTTTCCCTACTTAATTCAAATTGGCCCAGTTTCATTGTTTGAAGTATATTTTGATTAACATTGAATCTACACTAGCAGGTTTATGTGGAGAAAGGAGAAAGGAATCCATGCTGATCAATTCAATCAGAGTCAATTAATGCCTGAAGAGTCAGGGGCAGCTGAATTCCTGCCTTGGAGTTAGCATTTCAGTAAAATTCTTAGCCGTGACTGATGCCTGCTACTTCTCTGTCCAGACAGTAGCTGAATGAATAGATGAATAAATGAATGAGTGTACATTGTTTTACGAGTACCAATTTAATTCTCAAATAAGGAAGAGCACCATGAAAGGTCAGCCTGCATTTTTAGGCTGTACAGGTAGGATGTTCTGTTAGAACCTGACTGGCTAAAAGAGCATAGAGGAGCCTTAGTCCCTAAATCTGGTAAATCAGTGTTCTGTCTGGATTGCAGGCCCTTTCACCACCTACAAATTCTTTTTCACGTCCCTTTCCAGCTAGGTATCCTGTGCTTCCACATACCTGCATACACCTGTCTTGCAACATTTAGGCATCTGTGTGCCTGTTTATCTCCCTACTGGATTATAAAGTACTCAATGGAAGCAGCATCCAACTTCCATAATTAGGTAATAGGAATTTTAATATCCTCACTTTGTAGATGAGAAGGAAACACTACAACTTGCTCAGAGTCTCATAGCTCCTCAGAGATGGAGCCAGGATTTAAACTCAGGACAGCGTAACTCTCCTTATCCCTGTCTGTGAAGGGCTCTGCCCTAACCATGTCTGTATCTCCATTGATGAGAGAGCACCTAACCCATAATGAACTGATAACAGATAGTTTTCAGCTCTCCAGGTAATTGAGTGGCCACTATAATAGACTCGTCCACATCAAGGAATGTAATTGACTGTAAACTAAACAGGGTTTCCTGTCTGAGTAAAGCTATATCCCACACAGGCAATCCAGCAATATCCTCTGTCCCTTGTTCTAACTCCTGATACATAGGGACTATTATTGACTGTCAGGAAGTGCCCTTCCAAGCTGTAATGGGATCCCTCTCTTCTTTTTCCCTAGAGTTGGAAATTTCAGTGGAGAGACCTCCTTTGGGAGAAGGGGGCCGGGGAAAATGCAACTATTTATCTGGCACCTGAGTTCCACTTGGCCTTTCAAATCATTCATTTACCTTTTTTTTAAATCTCCTTTCCCCATTGGGATGATAACCAATCACCATCATGCCAAGAATAATCCCTGACACATTGCTGGGAGAGCACATGAATAAGGAATGTTCTCTGGTATAGACTTTGCTGTCAGGGCTCCTGATCTGATAATGAGTGGAGAGGCTGGTGGGGCTGAGTCCAAGATGAATAAAAGCACCAGAATCCTGAGGAACAAGTTGTTATACAAAGTGTTCGTACCCTGAAGGATTCCCAAATCTACCTGCTCTTACCAGAGTTACTGAGGACACTTGCACGGAATACTTCAAGGCTTGGGTGGACCCACCTGGGTAGAGCAGTCAACTGGTCTACTATGGTGTGAAAGTATTCCAAGATAAAGAGGTAGCAGCCAATTGATTTCTCATTGGAACTAGATCCATTGGGCTGCAGATCACATTGGTGCAATGGTTTTTCAGCCAGTTTGCTACAGGACATGCTGAAATTCTTAGTTTAGTTTTTTATTTCATTATCATTGCATTTTATGTTGCTTAGGCAGCAGAACTTCACGACAGTGTCCTGACTGGCTTTGTAAGGCTGATGGAAATCTTTGCCTATCAGTTGGTTTCTCTGGCACAGGCTGCCACATAACCATGCACAACCCCAATCCTCTACAGAGGTATCATGCCACTCTGTTTGCACTGCCCCACATCGTGTCTGTCACAATGTCTAAATTCTTTGCCTACTCTGTGCGTGGAAGAGAATGAGGGCTGAACTGGGATGAAGCATGCATTACAAAACCCAGAAATTAGCAAATAGTATTTCCTGAATGAGAATTTCCAAGACTTTTTAATATTTCTAGACTTTTAAGTTGAAGGTAACTCCCTGATGTATAAAAGCATATCCTGGCACTGACTTATAAATATTTTGTACATTATGGTACAAAATAGGGCCCTAGCAAAGATCACTCCCTGGAGAAAGAAAATACATATTTAGATCAAAGACATCAATGGAAACAAAAAAATTCAACAAAGATATTGTATCAGTTTCCAATGGCTGCTATAACAAATTATCACAAATTTAGTGACTTAAAACAACAGAAATTTATTATTCCACAGTTCTGAAGATTAGAATTCTTAAATAGAACTTATGGGTCCTATTTCAAGTTATTGCTAGAGCTACATTCCTTCTGAAGGCTCTGTGAGACAATCCATTCCTTGCCTTTCCTAGCTTCAAGAGGCAGACCACATTCCTCGGCTCATGGCTATATCCCTTTGACCTGTACTTCTATCATCATCATCATCACATCTCCTTCTCTATCTCTACCCCTCCTGCTTTCCTTGTGATTCCATTTGGATCACCCAGATAATTTAAAATAATCTCTCTATCTGAAGATCTTTAATTTAACTACATCTGCAAAATCCCTTTTGCCACTATATGGTGACATATTTATATAGGTTCTGGGGATTAGGACATGGATGTCTTTAGGGGGTCATTTTTTCTGTCCACCATGGATACTATTGCTTCTGGTGTTGAATAAAAATTTTATCTGGGTAGATAAGAAATATGACCTTGTGCATTCCCGAAAGACAGAATGAAGATCATTAGTAAATCGCTCAGTCATTTCACCCTGCTTCCCGCTCTTCATCTTGTCACCTCTTGTCCAACATCTTCAGCTGCTGATGATATATTGACATTTTATTTGTTCTCTCTTTCCTTAGCTGTGAACAATAATCAAGTACTATACTGTGCACATGTCCACTGTGAATGCACAGGCCCTAACAAGACATCATTACAGGGGCAAAAGTGAACTCTCTTCTATATACGTAACGGTTTGATGCATGTCTTTGAGCTGTTCTGCAGAAATAAAAACACCCCCACCAGATGGAGGATAGTGAGTACATGCTGACCACAAGTACGTAGACCGCAGACTGGTTAGAACCAGAGAAGGTTGATGATTAAGATTTCCAAGACATCACCACCAACAAATCAGAAGAAAGTCCATGAGCTGCAACCCTCACCCCAAATATTGCTTTTCAAAACACTTCCCTAAAAGCCCTTGTGGACTTTGGGTCTTTTGAGCATTACCTGCCTGTTTTGCTTGCTTGCAATAAATGCTGTACTTGCCTTCACCATTTGAAAAAAAAGTGAACTCCCTTCTGAAGCACTTTGCTGGTAGCATGTGTAGTAGCTGAGTGCTCATCCAGCTTGGGAGTTCTCCAGTCTTGGAACTTGTTTAGGTTGGACATAGTTGCCTTTCATCCTTAGGGTCTCCCTGAGAACACTATCTGGTTAGGTTAGAGTTTCTGGAATTTCCTGACTATATTGTATTATAGTGAGTCTTCCATTCCTGGAATATATAAATCTTGTCTATATCTCCACTCATTTTGTTTCACAGCTCTAGGCAGAATAGAAGCTGGCTAAAATCTCAAATATTTTTTTTAATATAAACAAATTTTACAGTTCTAGTTATACTGATGACACAAAAATATAAAAATCAACACATACACATACATATATATGAGAGTGTTCTATTTATGTAATTGTGCATTTCAGTAAGACTGAATGATTCATAGGAATTATCAGAAAACACAAATACGAATCTTTAATCTTCTAAAAGATTTTTATGTTTTCCCTTAAGGGAACACTGAGTTTGCTTTTGCTAAGTAGTATTTAATTTTCTTTTGATTTTAGATTATACCAGATTTATATAGTTTACAGATTTCAAGATATTTATTATTTTTTCTGCATGCATGGAAGTGATATAGTGGTACCATATATTTTAATTGATGATATAGAGTTTATCACATTTTTGTTTCAGCAACAAAACTATTAATTTCTACAGGGGTTCCTCATTCAAAACCATTATATTAGGATATTAGCATAAAATTAATTCCAAAACTAGTTTCCAAAAGACTAAATATTAATTTTTCCCTTTCTCAATTTTTAGAGTTCTCTGAATGTTCATGGTATAAAGTAGCAAGAAATGAAACACAGTGTGATACATTCTCTATTATTCAAGGGTCTTTCCTCAAGTAGAAGCTTCAGACACTTTGTGACTTTGTGCTAAAGAACTTGGAACTATTCTTTGGTTTTCCCATTTATAAAGTGAAGAGCATTGTTTTTATTTATTTTTAAAATAATAATTTGGACAAGTTCATGAGGAGAAAATTGTAGTAGTAGTCAGCTGTTTAAACATGCTTTAGAAAAATGAAAGATTAATTGAGAAATGGATTTACTGTGTCCACCAACAGACTCATTGAAAACTAAGACAGTTCTGGAGTGTGGTCTAGGGTAGAAGACGAGTCACCAGCAAATAATTGAGAACGCTCTGTGGTTTGTTCTCTGGCGGCATAGAGGCCAAAATGCCTCATGTTGTCTGGGAGAGCTAAGGAAAGCTTCACAGAAGTGGTATTTGAAATGTCTTTGGGTCTTTTTATTTTTTCAGATAGGGGGAGGGCACTGTGGATTGACAAATCAGCCAGAGGGGCGAGTGGGACATTTTTTCTCGTATAGATCATAAAACTGTTACAGGCATGCTGAAGAAGTGATACAGGACTCTAAATATATACACATGTTTTGAGAGTATCATTCTGCTAAAAGTGGAACAGCTGATAAGCTTATGCCAGTTTTTGCTGGCAGGTTCATAATTTATAGGCAGTGAAGAAAGAAAAATGTTAGTGAGATAGCTTGTTCAATTTGAAAAGTCTTCTGACTGCAGAAGAAATTTATCAGATGATTTGATGTCTGCAGTTTTGCTCAGTAATAAACCACAGACTCAAGTGTCAACTGAACCCGGATTCAAATCCAAGCTACACAATTTACCAGCTGAATTACCTTGAACAAGATACTTAACTTCTTTGAGTCCCCAATTTTTCATTTGTATAATAAGGAAAATATTAATTTACACCACATAGGATTGTGGTCAGGCTTAAACAAGATAGTGCTTATAAAGTACTTAGTTCATAGTAGGCACACAAAAGTTTGTTGTTATTATGATTAAAAATAACTTTAGAAAGGGATAAATAAATGAAACCTGCATAGACACTTCTTGCTACACTGTATTCCTCAAGAACATTACCTAATCTTACAACCTAGATGCCTGGCATAAAAAGGAAGAACTGTCTTTGAGGAATCAGAATCAATTATGTGTTAACAAGACTAACACGTATTTGGAGTTTTAACCCTTCTGCCATGAGTTAATCTGGAAGCTCTGCTAATAAAATTTAAGATTTTCTTCTTCTTTTAATACTTGCTGTGGATTGCATCTAGATTTACATTAAGTAGGCTATCAAAATCTTCCACTTTTATTACAAAAGACTTGTGTAGCAGAGAGAGACAGTTTAAATGCATAAGGAATGAGGTAGAATAATGATTTGGGGCATATATTCTGATAATTACTACTTCCTTTCCCTAAGCTCCCCTGCGATAAGTGTACTGTCTTTTAAAACTTCGTTAACAGGAGATAACAAATTTTAATGGGGTACAATAATTTTACCTTAATTTTAGCAATGCATTCCAGGTATCTGTTCTTCCTGAGTTATTTTCCCTGAAACATCCTCATGATTCAGCAAAGTTCTTACAGCGTTGGTACCAAATGCTTTTATATTTTAATTCTCATGTTAGAGATTATTAAACCTTTAGTACTGCAAGTGAAACAACAGATAATTTTGTTCTTATGCAAAACCAAATTCTTTTTATCAACTTTTAAAATTTTAATAGGAATTAAGGTTTTCTTTGCAGTGCATGTGGCTTAGTGGATAATGCACTAAGAAAGTCTGGCAACCAGGGCTTAACCAGATCTAAGTGCCTAAAGTGCCTGGGCTATGATTCAAGAAAGCATTTGGACCATTTTAACATTTTATGAAAAATCACATCAACAGTGAATAGGCTTTAATGCTGAAAATGGCACTTGTCCAATTCAGAGACCACCATGGACAAAATCCTGGCCTTTCATTCACTGGTCTGGCATCTAATCTTTGTTAACATTGATCTTTTGTTTGTTTGTTTCTTTTCCTGAACGTGTTTCGTGTTCAGTGATGTTTTTAAACCTCTGAATTTGAGAAATGATAATCTACTGAAGCAATTAAGTAAACAGATTATGCAAGTTTATGCAAAATCCATTTCCGAAGTTTAAGAAAGAGCCAGAAAACTTTCCTAGAACAGTCTTGGGTTTAGAAGGAACTTCTAAGGAGGAAAACAGAAAGTTCCCCCCAAGAGAAATTGTCCTTTAAAACTGTCAAGAATAAACAAACAACAGTTATTCTCTGGTTCTCGTCTCCTCAAACACTAATAGTTCTGCAGATTGGTCCTGTGGGATATGAGAAGCCTCTGCACTTTCTCTAAGTAAGAAGTTTTGGATTTAACTTCATATTTGTAATTTTTTTCCTGTCTCCTCATGTTATCAATTATACCAGGAGGCATTTTTCAGCTTCTGTTTAATTGATTTCCACATTATTCTGTAGAGACTGTCACTGGTCATCAATTTCTCCAGTTTAATTTAAAAAAAAAAAATTATTTTTGCAATTTTCAAGGGGAGATGAATAGGACAGGATAACATTTTAAAATATGTTATAATGAATCCTTACTTCAATATTACTTTATATCCCGCTGATAACAAGAGTTGAAGACGTGATATTTCTGTCTTTTTGGGTGTGTATCACTCCAATGTACTAGCTCAAGGAAATGGCTCATTAAGATAATTAAAAAAAAAAAAAGAATTAGCGTCATTTAGCTGTTTTTCAGCCAGTTCATTGGCCCTCAGGCATTTTACCTGTGGAGGAATTATGCGGCAAATTGCTTTAGAATCGTCCTGCCAGAGTCAGAAACTGCCTTGTCTCCACTCCCTTCCCTCTCAGCCAGTCTGATGAGCCCTGGTCTCCTGTGACCTCAAGGGCATCCATTCTCTGAAATCATTTTCTGCCTCTGCCAGGAAATATGATATGGAGGGAGTTCCAGTATATTATGTTGGAAAGGGCAAGAGATTTGCAGTTAGATAAGTTGGAATTTCCTTGATTTTCTTGTGGTTAAAATGAGTGTCCAGGAGGAAAAATGTTTCCACTACCCTCTTAGTTTGGTACTTGGGGACTGCAAATTAAACAAACAAAAGACAGATAAACAGGAGAAAAAGCACAAAACTTTATTTTTACAGTCACAGAAACTCACAGAAAAAAAAAGTGAAACTCAAAGAAATGGTTAGACTCAGGGGCTTATATACCCTTTTAACAAAAGAAAGGGGGTTTGGGCTTAAAGGATGGATGAATTGTGGGGAAGTGACTGGGAAATATATGGGGGAGTTAAGGGAAAACAGGGCTTATTTTAGTGAGCTGTGTTGATGCAAACTCATTTTGATGACAACTGCCCCTTCTTCAACGATAATGGTTTTGCTCTACTCTTATTGGGGAGGGTGGGTGTGAGGGGAGGGGGCCTGAAGTGGGAGGTACCTTCCTCAAAGGGAAATTATGCCCTGCTTTTCGGCAGGTGAGAGGAGGGCAGAGAACACTTCCTGCATCTGTTGATTCTCAATTGCCTTCAGCTCAAAATAATCCTTATGCCAAAGTGGCATATTTTGGGGGGGACATATTCGATCCCTATCATGAGAATAATTGTAGGTGACTCTTCAATAGATGTCAAATTCCTTCTCATTCAACCTTCATCTTCACTGCTCCATTCACTTCTCCTCCCCACATCTTTTCATTCTTGGCTCAGGTAGCTTTTCCCCAATGTCCTTGTCTTGGTTCCTCATTTCTGTGATCTGATTTTCCTGACATTGAATCCTACCCTTCTTACTCTACTTGTATCCACAGATAAACTTGACTTTCTCTTCCTTAACTGGCTTTGCTGGGCTTGATGTGTAGTCTCAGACCACGCCTGATCAACCGGACTCCTAGGCCTGACACTGCACCCGCCCGCTTCTCCAACTGTCATTCAATGTAGATTACAAAGTTGAGGTCCCAGGGATGCATCTTGTCAAAGCATCTTCATCTATGATGATATTATCACCTGATGAGAGCTTCTCAGTGAAAGGAAACTAACAAAAAAGAGATCTATCTAGTATTTTATTTTTCATGTTGAGATACTTTTGAAAATTATGTGACATGTAATATGTTATCACTTTTTGTCACCAGTATCAGTTTTTTCTTTCTAGACAAATAGCTTTCAATGCATTAAATCATGTTCAGTTCTCTCTTATTTCTCTCTAATTAGTTCTGACCAAGCCCTCTCAAATTTTCTTCCAAATATTTCTTTAGACATTTCTTTTCTGTCCCTGACCATTGCCACCTAGCCTTATATCTGAATATTGCTTTGAGTATTTACCTATTTGATTTTTTTCTCTCTCTCCATTCCAATTTGCCAAATTGATCTTAATATACTACTTTGGCATTTTGCTCTTCTACTCAGATACTTTCAACGGCTCCTTATGGTGTAAGAGATAAAACCAAACTTGTTAATTTTTATTTAAAATATTCCACAGCCTGACCCCTTTCTTTCTATCCCTATTCTTATCACACACTGTGCATTCAGAAGAACCCTTTAACAAGGACTGATCAGTCTTCTCTCACCACAGTTCATAAAAACACTACATGGCGCCTGGCCTTTGCATCTCATGACATTTCTGCCAGTTAATTTCCATTCTTCCTTCAAACCTTAAATGTTTGCTGACCACTCTTTCCGGTTGGTCTGGAACATACATAGTTTATGCCCATTGCCTCAGCATACTTAGTAAGAATACCCTCTTTGTCATTAAAAAGTGTACCAGCTTGGAAGAGAAATGAGATGGTCACTCTCCTGATGAATCTTTCCTTTCCTATCCCAACTACAGTGATTATTCTCCTCCTCTGAAATCCATTGGGACTTTTCTGACTAAAGCCCTGCTTTAGCACATAGAACACACCATAATAATCGGCCGCGGTATGCTAGAGGCTTTAATATACTATCTTTAATCTATAACCGATTAAATCTATTTTTCAGATAAGAAAAAAACATAGAGCAGTTTTCCATGACTTGCCTGTGGTCTCAGAGACAGTACTAGAAGATCTTTGGTTTACACTTGTGCTTGATCTACTATGCAGAGTTGCCAGCTCATCCTGGCTTTCCCTGGACTGTCCCAGTTTTAGGACTGAAAAATCCCACATTCCGGGAAACCCCTTGATCCCTGGCAAATGGGGTAGTTGTTCTTCCTACCACTACATTTTCAAGACCTCAGCCACCTTGAATATGCAAGAGACATTCCTATCGTGACTCCCCAGCTGTCTTAGAAATAAGCCCTTGATTTCAGAGTTCAGGGCCTTTCCTCCGTGTCTTCTTCCAAGCCTAGCACAGTTCTCTACTGAAATGTCACGTTGCTTTCTCCCCTGCATTGGTTCATGAGTGTATTTGGCTTTTACAATGACATTATAATTATCTTTGAGAAAGAAATTTTGTCTTTTTTGCTTCGTGTCCCTGTGCTGCCAGCTCTGTGCTTGGCCTGCAAGTGATCAACGCATGCTTGCTTGCTGAGTAGGAAAGCTTGATGGCCTCTTTTTCTGAACATATAGGTTTAAATGGCAACCTGTTAAATCCTCCTTCAGTGTTATGAACAGTCCTTTCCCTGGAACACTTTTAATCTCTCCAGAAACATCTTTCAGCACAAATAGGGCACTGCCACTTGACATAGCTACCAAGGACACAGAAGTACCTTTGAGTATCGCCCCTTTCCTGTCCTCTTGTTTAAATGCCTGTAACAATTCTGTTCCCCTTAGCTTCCTGGTGTTCAGCCCATGAGAAATCACCCTTTAGGTATCCTCCTAACCTCAACACTCGTGAGAATGGAAAGAGATAGTGAATTACTGCACAGGTTTAAATTGGAGAATTTATGAAGAATTTCTAACCCAAAGGAGGACTTAATTTATTTCCTTTTTTTTTTTTGGTAAGCCTCCTTTGATGGTATTTGTTTTCTATGTTGAGGGCTGCTTTAGAATGAATCCCTTCCTTCTAAAATGATACATCTCAGCTACCTCCTTTCTCCCTTAAGTCAAATCCAGGGACAAGCACAGTTGCTGTCTTTCATAAAGCCTCAAGCTGAGGGGAGTTTCTCTGGTCTGGTTCTGGAACTGCAGTTCTTTCTGACCTTTCTTTTTTGTTTTTAATTTTTATTTTAGATTGGAGCATAGTTGATTTACAATGTTATGTTAATTTCAGGTGTACAGCAAAGTGATTCAGTTATACATACGCATGTATCTATACTTTTTCAGATTTTTTCCCGTATAAGTTATTACAGAATATTCAGTAGAGGTCCCTGTGCTATGCAGTAGGCCCTTGTTGATCATCTGTTTTATACATAGTAGTGTGTACATGTTAATCCCAACCTCCTCATTTATTCCTCACCCCCAACCTTGGAACTGCAGTTTATGCCTCCTTCTTTAGGCCCCATCGTTGCTCTGCCTGTTGCAGCAGTGCAGCGAAGTGTGTGTGTTGGTCAGCATTAGAAGTGCCATTAACTTGTTGGGAACTTACTCTTCTTTTTCAGTTTCATTACTATGTCCACAGGGGTTTCAGATTTGTAAACCAACCCACCCATCTACACCTCATCAGAAATTACTGATATGAGCTTGCTGATTTTTTTTTTCCCGTGATTATATTTTATATATTTTTAAGCTCATCAAAAGAAAAAACCATTGCTGAAAGACGGTGCAGTCAGCAATTGTCTTATTATACAAACTCTGCCTATAAGTTGCAATAATCCTCTCTGTCTCTTCAAATGGAGGTGGACAAGACGATTAACTTGCTGTTGTCCTTATGTCCCTTCACCTGTCCTTTTAAAATTTTTATTAGGCGCTTTAGTGTGTGGGTTGAAATCGGTAGAAGACAAGCTATTAAAAATTATTGGTTGGCTGTGGCTCCTCACTAAATACTAAGACAACTTGGCAGATCAGAACATGACTCAGGTGTTAGGCCTGACAGAAGCAATGGTCTAGGCAGATAGACACTATAATCCATCAGAAGATGTGGCCAGCGTGCTGCTTTGGGTTTCTTTTGGCAGCTGGTGTTCACTGTTAACATTATTCTGTTTTTTGCTTTTATTAGTGTGAGGAGACGGAGTGGGGAGCATTAACTGTTGGAAGGATCCCTTTGATGGATGCCTCACATCGGGAACTGGCTATCAGAGCAACTGGGGAGAAATAGAAAACAGGTGCAGAAACAGGTGAGTGGAATATTGCTTATTACTGCTCTGGATTAAGTGCCTGGGAGAAATGGGCAGTTTTGCTGGGTGCTGTGTGCCTTGTATTCTAGATGGACTGGTAGACAACCTGTTAATGCAAACTATATGGGGAAGATGGTCAACTGAGAAGCTTGGGGCAGCGGTAGGGCTGTGTAGGCAGAAAAGTTATTTTCTCAGGTTAATGAAGAAAAAAAGTGCAGAGGGAGGCTGATTCTGTGGGCACATACTTGAAGCTGGACGATTCTGGATGGAGAATTAGTTCTAAGACAGGGATGGGGTCACCAAGAAGATTTGGATGAGACTGAAAATACCCAGAAGTCAGAAGAATTTGGCTTTAAATCGAAATTCCTTTACGTACCATTTTTATTCCTTGTAAAATAACTTGAGATACACAAGTCAATGTGTCAGATCTTATTACTAATGAGCAAAAGAAATAGACAAGATCCAAGAATGCACCCCTGAGTTTTTCTGGTTATGAAAGTTCAAGAGTGAAATGGTGTCTCTTGGCTCCCCATGGATAAAGTGAGGAATTTATGGCCTGTCATTGCATCTGCACCCCAGGAACTCCCAATCTCTGCTAACCTCATCTCGGGTGTGGGACTAAAGATTACATTTTGTACCGTGTTTCTTCCTTGGGAAGAATTTTTTATGTTTACATTTTGCTTTACAACATGTAACCACATTTCCAAAGTTATTGAGATTTAACTCTGTTTAACTAGTTCATAGGTTACATGACATTCCCCATTTGGAGATTCTTAAATTTTTGTTTGCTTTTTGGTCAAATGAATTACATTAAGAAGTTTTTCTTAGGAAGTTGTGTGACAGAGACTGTTCTTATACACGAACAGCGATTTGGCTGAGCACGAGATTCTGGGCTCCGGATGTTATCCTCACGATGGTTTTATACGTATTGCTCTGTCTTCATCCAGCCTTTCATGTAGCAGATGAGACCTCTGAGGCCCATCTAACTGTTTACTGTTTGCATACTTTTGTCAATGCGTATGGTGGTTCTGTTTTCTCTCTTAAGTATAAACGTTACTATACGGTGTAGATAACTATTTTCTCTTCTAGCACAAATAACGGAGGATGGCTATAAGGCATTGGGAATAAACCAGGGTTACAGAAAAGTGTAGAAACTTATACTAGGAAAAGGAAGAACTGATGGAGACTGAGGGTCACACATAATAACCAGGTAGAAGAAGCCCCTGTACTAAGCTGTACAATGATAGACTAGCCAAGTGTCCCAAGAAGAAAGCTGAGCACCTAGAACAGCTCTTGCAATAAATCTGCCAGATGATCCTATTGATTATAATGAGAAAGAGATGTTACATGATGAGAAATAACGATACACAATAAAGTAATTATAAAACTAAGGACAGATATCTTATAACAAAGAAGAGAGGGACATTTAGGTAGAAGGGGGAAGTTCCAGGGAGGGAGTTGGCGGTGGAAATGGGGTAGGGGAAGAAGGAACTGTATTTCTGTTGGTACATATGTCAAATTTTCTGCCTCATCATTGAGTCTCTGGCAAATCAGTTGAGAGGCAAGAGATTTTGGGTGGAAGCTGTTCTGCTAGTTGTCAGGCTAGAGGGAGCACCACATATGAGTTAACTGAAAAGTGCTCTTTCCGGTAAATTTTCAGCCCTTTCAGTAGTAAACTTCATGATGCCTCATCACTAGCCGAAGCACGGTTTGGAGACAGGTCAACATCTTGTGGTATTTTTCTTTTATCCTTTCATTTAAAACGTCACAAGATAAATCTAAATGCATCATCAATTGGCAAATTCTTTCAATCTGCCCATCTAATTTTAAAAATTTCAACTGAGAAATATTTTCTTCAGTTATGTCTCTGATTACTGTTTATTTTTCCTATCTTCTTTGATTTCTACATTTACCATATTCTCTCCCATTCCATTCATTTATTTGCCTTTTCTCTTACTTTATGGGAGAATATCTTGGATTGTTTTTCTAGCATCCAAACTTAAATTATATTAGAATCCTTTCTTATTTCTTATCTTGGTATATATATTATATATACATATTTTCCTTATCCTGTTATATGTAGTATTTCTCTTTATGATTTTCTGTTCATTTTTCATGGAATCAGATATTTTTGCACTGAGGACATATAATAGTCTTCAAAATTGTATTATTTTCCTTAATAAATTATTCTCAAAAATGTATTATCACTGAGTCTTCTAGTGCCTGTATTAATCAGGATAAGCTAAGCTATACTTGTAATAACAAACAACTCCCCGTTTTGCGGGGCTCATAACAAAGTTCACTTCTCGTTTCTGTGGCTTAACCATAAAGTTTACTTCTCGCTCATGTAAAGTTCACTGCAGACGGGGGCTCTCTCCAGGTGCTTGTCCTGGTGACTCAGTAATACAGGGTACTTTGATCTCCTGGCTCCGTTTTATGGACTCCGCTCTCTCCATGGAGGGGGAAGTTTAGCTCACAGAGAACTCAGACCTACTCCTGTGCCACTTCTGCTCGCAGCCCCATTGGCCAGGACTGTGACTCTGCCTGACTGCAAGGCCAGACAGGAAGTGTGATCTTCCTGTGTGCCTGGGAAGAAGAGGAGAACTGGGTACTGGTGATCAAGAGCAATGTCCACCACAGCCATTGCAAAAACAGGACTGAGTCCAGATAAGTTTGGAAAACACCAGGTTGACCAAAATATTCTGCAGATCTCCTCGCTACCTTTTCTCTGCTGATGTTGTGAATGACCAGAGTAAAGATATTGCAGGCCATCTGTCTCTCCTTTACTCGTATAAATCTTTCTCGTGCAGGGACCACAGCTCTGCAGAGCACTCTTGGGAGGTGCTGTGTCTTCTCTCTTTCTCGCCCTCTCGCTCTCTTGCTTTTGCTCACTCTATGTGAGGATCAGGTGTTCCTGCACAGTGTTTTGACTGTGGTATCTTAAGGTGGGCAAAAGAAACGATGTTTTTCCCTAAAGATATCTGTCTTGGTCTAGGCGTGCCTCAGGTTAAATAAGCACTGCCCGATGCCCAAATCCAGGTGCCTGCTGTCCACAGCTGGGTGTAAAGCAGATTGACACCACACCTCAGAGTCAAGTCTTGAGTCAAGTTCAAGACTTGACTCTGAGGCATCATGAGGCATCATGAAGTTTACTACTGAAAGGTGTCTTCAAAACACCCAGCCTACCTTTCTTGTGTCCTTCATGATTTGACAGCATCTCTTTCAGTTCAGATATTCTTTTCTCCACAAGTAAAACCTGGAGGAATTGGACTTCAGCTCATTACTACTGATACTATTTTCAGCTCTCCTAATGTCTTACCGTAACAAAAGTTTGGCAGTTCTCAGAGATCATTTGCCATGGACTTTGAATTAAAAATTAAATATTTTTCTGTTTGCCTTTGTCAGTTCCTTTGGAATAAATCACTATATCCTGATGCTTTCCGGATACTTTGTTTATATCTCACTTGTAGCCATTATGTCTTGACTTTAATGATACCTTTTTATGATATAACAGACATTTCAACAGAATTTGAACTCCTTAAGGACAATGGTATTTGTTTTTGTGGCTTGGTAAATATCTGCTGACTTCTGGGAGTTAGCTCTTATACGCAGTATCCTGGCATAGGCAGGATCATCTCAGGTCTTTTAATTTGGTGACTAGTCTCTCTTCATTGTTATGACATCTTTAATTTGAAAATGTTAAAGGAAGTGAACTGTGAACCAAAGTCTATTTTAGTTTTAAAAATTATACAAATACTTTTTGGTAAAATGTATTGTACTTTGAGATATATATAATATGAGCTATATATGTGATTATATATATTATATAGAAAATATCTGTAAACTTTTAGATTTGTAATATCCTATTTCTCGTATATCTTACCTCCTTTGACTGGCTACTTTTATGAAATGTCAAGCTTTTCTTTTCTATCCATCTTCATAAGTCTGTATTTTTTATCATATTTAAACTCCAAGTTTTAGTTCCATTTTAAACATTCTGCTCCTTGCACCCTCCATTACAGTCTCCTGTCCTCATATCTTTGGTGGCTGCTCTTATAGTTGACATCCAAGTTCAAAGGTCATGTCTTCAGCAGGACCAGTCCTGACCCTTCATCCTAAAAAACAAAATCTGTCTTTATTCCAGTTACCCGATCACAAAGCACTGTCTTAGTTTCTTATCCAATAAAGGTATAAGAAATGACTTATTAATATCTTTGTTTATTCTATTGATATATGTCCCCTTCCCCAGAAGCGCACACAACAGAATGCAAAGCCCATGTGTGACAGGCCCTGTCTTTCTGGTTCCAGGGCTGAAGCTCAAAGCATGTGGTAGTTAGTGCTTGTTACACTGTAAGCCTTCAGTATGTGTTTGTTTAGTGAAGGGAGTATAAAAATCACGCTCCCCACATGTCAGTGGATCTGAAAGGAAATGTTTGAATTTATGGTGAAGAATGAGTTATCGTAAATGATAAACCAACCCCACACCAGGACAAGCCTCCACTGAAGTCCTATTAAAATAGATGAATGCCTGAGGGCTTCTGTGGGTGGCAGCTGCTCTCATTTCAGAAGAGGCCTAGTCCCTCCTCCAGCCAAAAGCCCTCAGTGCAATCTCTCCCCCATAGCTCCTTCCACCTGTAATCCTTTTTGACGGAATTCCTTGCTTCAGCCCAGGCCAGTGACATTTCTTTCATGGCTGGGCTGACTGCCAACGGCCCAGATAAAGGCAGAGACTCAAGTGGAATATTTTGTTCTAGGGTAGTGTTCACCTTCCAGCTGCTTCATCTTCCGGGAGGAGGGCAGTCTGTGCTTGATGCGGAGATGGAGAGGTATTTCTACATCTTACAGCATGTCTGAGATGGACCAGGGACAGATCCTGAAGCATTCTGGGGAGAAGCCAGTCTTCCTGCAATTCTGGGAACGTCAAAGCATCCCCAATTATGCTGTTCACCCTTCAGCTGCTCAGTGATAAACACAGTTTTATTACTCACGCTTGAATCTCTTTTCCCGGACAGGACTGACTTCCAGGAGCCTTTGAGTAACAGTGACAGAAAGATAATTTTCTTCAGCCTTTCACGTAGGCATCTCCCTAGCATAAGGCAGTGGTCAGAAGCAGCTAATTCCTCTGACTTCAGCACAGCTGAAATAAAGGCCATTAGAAGTCATCCAGTTGGAAAAATAGTGTTAGGGTTCTCGAGAGAGTACAGAAGTATGAATGGTGAAATTTCTGCAAGTGGTCAGGTCAGTTTAAGAAAGGATCTCTCTGGGGGCCGTGTCCTGGGTACCCTGCATGGGGTTTGGAGGTGGCAAGTGAGTGGAGGTGGTGGGGAGGAGAGGAGAGACAGCAGAGGGTTATGAACTTGACTGTTGATGGATGAAGGATATCTTCATATTTTCCTATCTTTTTTAGGGGTGGCCCCTTTGTAATCCCAGGCTTTCCTATGGTCTGTTTCATACACTTACATTTTGGTCAAGCCTTCTGACATTCTCAAAGTACTATTCTGTGGGAGATAAAAGGCTAATTTCTTTCTGCTATTCAAGGAATTTTTTTTTTCCTTACAAAATTACCTTGTATCTTCCCTTCTCACAAAATGCAAACAATCCAGATATTGTTGAGATCCTTTTCAGAGAACTGACCTTTCTAGGTTGTTAAACTCTTTCAGCTCCTGGAAAAATAGATTAGATGAGGTCTAAAGAGCTGATGAACGTGTTAAATCTACTATAATTCCCACAGCTAATGATTTTTATAGAAACCTTTCGTTGGCTTCATTGTTTGAATGAATAACTAAGGGTTGGGAGAGAATGGCCTCACTTGGTTGTTTGCTCTCATGCATATTAATTCATAAAACTGAAGACCTGAAGGGAACATTCTGAGATAAAAGCCTCCATCCCCGGCCTCCAGGGAAGAATTCATTCAGATACCTCAAGACATCAAGTCGACTGCAGTTAACAATCTCCGTAAGAAACTCTGCCACTTCCTTTAATAATATGCCCCAGTGTCTTATCAGTCCTTACAGACAGGTGATTTTTCAGGAGCCCTAACATAAATAATTCCAAAACTAGGGAAAAAAGGTTATTGTCTGCTCCACTCACCTGTGCAGCCTCAATTTCTTAAGAAAGTGATTGGCATCTAGTAGGCACTAACTAAATACCTTTAGAGTAAATGAATTAAAAAACTGAATAAATATATAAAAATTAAGTTATACAGCAGAGAAGGTGACGTAATTGTTCTAGTTAACAAGTATTACTGAAAACTTACTCTGTGCATAGTGCTGTTTAGGCACTGTGTGAATTTCGGAGACGTAAAAGGGAAAAGAATCTGTTAACTCCAGGTTCTGACTATTTCTCACAACGTAAGAAGGGTCTATCTATATACGCAAGTAACCCCAATCCAAAACAGATTATAAAAGGTACTATCACTGTAATCCAAAGTATACTGAGATAGCATGAAACAAAGACCTGTATTTGTATCAGGACGAATAAAGATGGCCTGGCAGTAAGATTATGAGCAGTTTTGAAGTATTGGTAGGATTTGGAGGTTGAAGACCTTTCTTGGTAGAGGTGATGCCCAAAGCAAAGGCACAGAGGCAGGAAAATGCAGGATTGGGCCCTGAAATACTGAGCAATCTGGTGTGTCTTTAGGGTCATATATGTCTGCACATGTCCATCTGCTGGTGGTAGTGATGAAGCAGGTGGGAACAGGCTGGAAAGGTTTTCTGGGGGCCCTAAAGACAGCCGCCAGAGAGTTCACAGTAGAAAAAGGTCACTCGTGTCACGTAACACCCCACTGCAGGTACTATGAAATCTGGAACTTTTGTCCATTTTGTCTACAGCTCTATCCACGGCCCCTAGAAGAGTGCCTGGAAAATAGTGTGTGCTGGGTAAATGTATGTTGAGGGACTATGAAATACTATTAGTCCAAGGGTGGAGATGTAAGTCATACCTTTGTGGAACTGTTCAACTCTCATTTATTTACATTTTCTCTGCCAATGAGACAAAATTCAAACTGGAAAAGGTAGAACATTATCAATAAAGGGCATATAAGGCCAAGACAGTAAAAAAACATCTAGAATCTTATAATAATTTCAATATTTGGGACTACTGTAAAATGATATATTAGGGTGCTGAAATAATTTTGGATATAATTCCACAACTACTATCAATAATTTTTTGAGAACTCACGGAGAATAGCAAAGGTGACAGGAAAAAAATTGGGGCTCATACTGGCCCAATTCTTAAGGGCAAATGCTACCAAGCAATATACTAAATTTTGGCTCCTGGCTAAATTCTAAAATTCTCGATTATTATTAAGTGGTTTATTTGTAAGTATTTGGGGTTGCTGATGGTAGTAGTAACTGTGTGACTCCTAGCTAGAAGGTGGTAGGAGAAAGGAACTACGGATGAGAGATGGGTCACAGATTAAAAGTGTGTCCTACCGGTACACTTTCTGAGCAACATAGCAACAGTAAAACCAGCATGGTGTGGAGTCATTGGAAATGAAGGGGGTCTTCTAATCCAGTGATAATTAACCAATCAGTAAGACAGTAATCACGTTGTAAATGGTCTAAGCTCTGCAAACAGAGACTGTAGCTGTAAAAACAAAGGATAATCTCTAATTGGAAATTACTACTGAACCCATAGTCTGACAAATGCACACATACATGGTACCAAAGCACAGAAGCTAGAGTCAGACTAATTTAAATTGGGCCTTAATAGAGCTTCAACCCAGGCTTTGCCACAGAAGCCCCACCTTTTAGGGTTATCTTGAGGTTCAAATAAGGTAATGCTTGGAAAGTTCTGAGAACAACGCCTGACACAGAATTAGGACCTAATTACGAACTATTTTTAGTAGTACAATAAAAATTAAACATCTTTAAGATTAAATCTTTATAAAAATTCTACTTGTAATTAAAAAAGAATAAACATCTTTCATGAATAAGCAACAGTGAAAATATTTGTTGATCTCTATGGTTCATTCATATATTCAGGCAACAAGCATTTATTAAGCAACTTCTATCTGCTAGTACTTCCCTAGATACTAGGGTTGGAAAGACAACTAAGACAATGTATTTATTCTTAAGTGGCTCAGTATGGTGTGGGATCTGATAATTATGTCATCTGTAAGACCTAAAATACTTTATTACACATATTTGTTTCATAACTGTCCCCGTTAGACTGTAAGCTCCTAGAGGGCAAAACTGTTTCATTTCCGACACTAGAATACAGCCTGCTACCTAACGTACACCCAGTATAGGAATGGTGACATCTGATCACATAAAAATGGACTCCAGCTATAAATACTTTGAAATACAGAATGTGATATAACAGACATTCTTTTAAAGAGAGAAATGAAATTCCTCAGTTGCCAAGACTAAAGACGGATTGGGAAACCAGAGCTGAAAACTCGAGTTGATGCTGCAGCTACTCTGAGTGATGGTGCTGGTCTCGGCAACAAGGGATTTAGGCTTTAATGCCAAGAGGCACAGGAGAGGACTGCTAAAGAATGGACTTCATAAAGGAGAAAATTGAATCCAGAGGAATGATTGCTAGATAAGAAACAACCGTGAGCCAAGAAGTTGGTAAAGACGGGCAAATGTAAATAAGCACTGACTGTTTAAAATATTGGTCTGTGATGATTAACCTGGGGGACAGATAGGCAAAGGTGACTTAAAATATTGACACAAATAGCATGTGAGGTGGAGGAAAAGATATCTCCTTTTCTAGAGGAAGAGAGATAATGATCAAATTTAGACTTTTTTAGGTCAAGCATGTAAACTAAAAATTTAAAGGTAACCTTTAACAAATAGCTTGTGTAAATTTCAAGCTAGTAGAGAGTAAAAAAAAAAGTAAAGCAAACAGTAATTGATAGAAGGCAGAAAAGAAGGAAAAAAATATGGTAAATTGAAAGCACTAAATAAAATAGTAGAAATTAAGCCCAATCACAAGTTTTAAATAAAGTAAGTGCTAATGCTTAAATTTGCAATTAAAAATAGAGACTTAAAAAAAATAGAGATTTTACAGTTGGATTTCAAAAATCTAGGATATGCTCTTTAAAGACACACACTTATAACAAAAGGGCTCAGAAAAGTTAGAAAAAAGGAGGAAAATAGATGTACCAGGAAAATACTAAATCAAAAGGAAATTGCTATATCTATATTAACATATTTTTTAAATGCAAAGACTTAAATGCATATAATATGCTATGAAGTCAATTATAATTATAAGAGTTATATGTTATATTTGGCATTTAAGGATATATTGCATTGGTGAGGAATTACATTTTTCAGAGCAAAAATCTTAACTTTTTCTTGATTTCAACTCTGAGTATGAATTATGGTGGAACATACATAGTGCTAAGAACAATAGCCAACAGACAATGGTAATAACAAGCGTTATCTACCAGCCACTATATAAGTACATTTTACAATTGAAAGATGAAACAATCCCCTGAGATAGTTATTCTTACTAACTCCCATTTTAGAGATGAAGAAATGGAGCTTTATGGAAATTAAGAGGTTTTCCCAATGATATGAGCCAACCTGGCACTCGAATCTGTGCCTGTCTGACTGCATGATAGTGTGTTTAGCCACGATGCTCTGTGGCCTTGGTTTGCACAGAGACCTCCTGATAGCTGTGTGAACAGCCAGGAGACATGTGGGGGCAGCCCAGAGTGGACGTGAAGATCCCACACACCAGGTGCCATGACAGAATGTTCATCTGGAAGTTGAAGGACCTGAGAGAGAAGGACCTTGCTGCTTTTAGAGTCCTTTACTTCAGCTGGGGAACTCAGAAGGCTGGAGCCCTGGAGGCCATGGAAGGCTCCTGGGGTAAAAATCTTGAGTGCCAGCAGGCAACTCAGTTTGTCTCAAAGCATCCTGCTGTCCTCATAGTCACCACAAACAATGGCCCCCTGTGTAAGGAGGACTGGGCAAGGGACACATTACCTGGGCACAGGCCTTCATCAACCCCAGGAGGAAGGGATGCCTTTTTTCTCATTCCGCACAAAGAGGCTGAATGGGCCAGTGGCATTTCTGGCTCGTCTTTTAGCCCTGGGAACCCAAGCACCAGAGGCATAGCCAAGTCCTAGTCCTTCCCACACATAGACTTTTTAGGGGTCTATAAAGGCTGCTCTGAAAATTTGTCTTAGCAGGATGCCTAGAAAATTCTACTTCAGTTATAATATCTTAAAGATGGATGTCTTCTGATTGGCATAAATCCATTCAGGCCCTTCTGGATTTCCCAGTGCAGATGTCTAACATGCTTGAAAGTATGGTTGTCTCAGACGGCAGTGAGTGCTGCTGAAAGCCTCTTTACCATTCGATGGCAAGAGATTTTTAGATGGCTCGTGCATCTGGCCTCCTTTCCTGACCCCATTTTTCAGGTAGGAATGTACTATAAGCCACACTCCTGACACTTTCAGCATTTCAGTTTCAACCTTTAAAGTTGTCTAATTTCACGCTGAGTACAACAAGTTCAACACTTGTCTCTGTCATTCCCCTTCATTTGGTCAAATGCTTGTTTTACTTGTATGTCTATGTCTTCCCAATTTATTTGGCTCCAGAGATCAGGGAGGACAACGTCATTCACTAGTTCAGTAAGTGTTTCTTGGATGCCTGTTATATGCCTGGGGCCCTTCTAGGTTCTGAGGATACAATGGCAAACATGGCAGTCAAGTTCTCACTGAGCTTACCTTTAAGTTATAGACAGGGAACAAGTCAACACACGCATATAGATAGATAGATAGATAGATAGATATATGAGGTGATGATAAATGCTATGTGGGAAAATAAAGTAAGCTAACGTGGATAGGGTGGCTAGGGAGCAGTGGGGTGGGGAACATAATTTTATGTTGGATTTTCAGGGAGGATCTTCCTGATATTTGAGAGAGAGAGAGAGAGAAGATTGAGCCATGTGGTGTGGAACATGTGGAATCTGGGGAAAGAGCATCCAACAAAGACAAAAAGAATTATAGAAGTCCTGAGGCAGGAGCCTGCCTGGTGATTTCAAGGAAGGACAGAGTGGCCCACTGTGGCTGAAAGAGAATCAGGGGTGGGAGAGTCGAAGTGGAAGTCCAGGACGGAGCCGAATCATGCAGGCCTTGTAGAGCATGGGAAGAACATCTGGGTGGAAGGGAACCATTGCAGGTTTTCATTTCTAGCTTTAACGTTCAGTCTAAGGTCAGTTTCTACAAGCCTTAGATTCTTCATCTTTGATTTCCCCCTCTAATGAGATGTAAAACCATGGGGATATTTGAGCAGAGGAATAAAACCCGATTTAGCTCTAAAAGGTTCCTCTGGCAATAGCTAAGCAATGTTTATATCTCCACTGGATGAAGCGTATTTTCCATATAGTAGGTTTATTAAATAAACATATTAAAATAAAGGGAAATTCTGATTTTCCAGGTTCATTTTTATGTACCTTTATTCTGGATTAACCAGCAACAAGTGCACTGATATTTAAAATGGTTCCAAATATTTATTAATAGAGTAAGTAGTAAACACCAAAACAAGAATGATGAAGTTTGATTCTCCCATTTTTTTAGTCCTTCACGTCTTATCTATAATGTAGTCAGACTATCCTGGGAGATAACAAAACGTATTTAAGCTAAATAAATGGTTATGGTATCAAACATAGGGGCTTACGTTCAGTTATTTTTTAAAAAAGCTCTTAAAATCTGGGGTGCATCACAATTAAGTCAAAGAATGAAAAAATAGAACTCTAATGCATTTCTTAAAGATAATATTATCTTTATTAATGACCATCGCTTTTGGAAACATCGATTGTTTACATTTACACTCAATTTGATATTCAAATAGAAAATTATTTCTTTTCTGCTTTGCTTGAATCAGGATGATATATCAGAATATAAAAATAAATATTTTCTCTCTTTTATTTTTGACTTTTTGATAATGTTTTTATTTCTGTACACTTAGGAAATTTACTAGACCTTAAAGTAATATATGTGTGCCCCGGGAAAGTTATTAGAAAATTGTGATGATACTTTCTTTGAACTGACGTCTAAGGAATTACCTTCTGGTGGCAGAACATTTTCCCCCACGTGTTACTATATTCTCAAAATATTTTCTTGTAATTAATTCAACATATATTAATTTGCACATTTTGAATGTTTATTTTATATTATAGTATGAGTGCAGGTAGAAGGTTAATGAAAAGGACCGTGGTGGAGATCCAGCCAGGTAGTGTTCCTCTGAAAAAGAAATTTTAAAACAAGAAGAAACATTCAGTTAGATTTCAAGATGGCTTGTCAAAAAACATGCTGCCAGTAAACTGTGGAAGTGCAAACAAAAAACTGTTGGAGCCAAGAGGAAAGAAATAAGGTCGGCAGAACTGCTGACTGTGCCAAAAAAAGCTGAAGGGATTAAAGGGAATAAAAGCTTTTTCAAATATATTGAAAAAAGAGGTAGAGCACCAGAGAGTAGGACTGCAAATGAATAGGGAGGGAGGATCCATGTTAGCTAAAGTGGCTCAAGACTGCACTGCTTTTAAAAATCGGTGTCTGACAAGGCAAACACACTTTGGGCAATTGGGATGTAATGAAGACCTGGTTTATTAGAAAATGACTTAGGCGGCTGATGGTATTTCGGCATACTAATGGGCAAAATTTAGAATCCTCAAGCATGCCTGCTGCTACCTGCTCTAAAATGTCTATAAAGTAATTTGCCATCTAAGCTACCGCCTTTATCCAGGAGCGAAATCTGAGTCTGCCTTCAGCCCTGAACACCTCCATGAAATTAAAAAATTAAATAGAACATAAGAAGTCTCAACGGACTTCTAAAAATAACAGGATACTAAGGCCGTGAGTTTTAACCCTCCTCTTGCCATCAGCTTCCCCAATGTCATTGTAGCCTCTATCTGCATCTGTCTTCTGATCTTTAATAAGGATGATTATACTCACTAACCAACAATATGTGGCTCAAGAGAGTTTAGTATGTGTCATAAACATAATGTGTTTGTGAAATATACAATTAGGAAAGAGAATGGATTTGAGTAAGAATTAAGTTGAGTTCAGTCAACCCACAGGGGTAATGTGGGTAAGGGGTTACTGGCTGTGTGACCTAGGATAAATGACTTAACTGCTCTGGACCTTTTTTTCCTCATTTGTAAATTTAGACTTGCCTATTATAAGGATTAAATAAGATAAGGCACGTAGTGCTCAATAATATCAGCTATTTTCATCAGAGCAAAATCTTCCTAGACGCAGAGAGAATGCCAGAATTCCACTACATTTGTGCAGTGAGCTTACAAGAGTTGGGCTTCAAACATGTTTTAAGAATATAGCAACTGTAAAAGAATTCGAATCAATGAAATCTAAACAGTTAAGTGTTGCACAGCTCGATATATGTCAACAAACCTCAAAGGTAAAGGTTAAGCGCTGAATTGTGCCTTATTGTTTAGAAGGAGAGCTGGGAAGTGCAGTGAGACTGAAAAAATTGCAGTCATGTTTGGCAATCAAAAGAGGGACTGTGAACTCATAAAACTCATAGAGATCTTGAGCAGTCAACTAGTTGGGTACTAAAATACTCTGTATTGAAGGCATTAAATTCTGCATTTGCCTTTCCTACACTTGCGTACTCAGAAAGATAGTATCGGATGCCTTCCATGATGATTAATTCCCTTGTTTAAGGGCACCCAGGGTTAGGGGCAGGGCAGGGTGCTGGACCCACATCCTCACCTCTCTCAGTCACAGATCATACCCTTTGTGGTTGGGAAGGAAGCCCCTTAAAAGATATAAGAAAGAGGATGCCTTGCCACTGAGAAGAGGAACCACTGGTGGCCTCAGAACTTGAGAGCTCTGGTGATCAGCAAAACTTAAGCACGATGCAGTGGGCTAGCTTACATGAATCACACCATCATTGAGCTTTTAACCAAATACTGAGAGAGAGCCTAGTGATATAAAAGGGAGTAAGATGCAATTTTTGTGCCAGGGAAGCTCAAAGCCTGGAATAATCTTGTGTTATAAGTGGGACCAGAAGCATCCATTCAATCGCTCATTCATTCACTCAACATATATTTATTGAAGCCCTACCATGTGCCAGACACTGCTCTAGGCACCAAAAACAGGAACAAAACATACATAGGTCCGTGACTTTAAGTCTGCTTTCCATCGGGGAGGGTGGGTACCAGATGATATATAATAACATAATTGTCACATTGTAACTGTGCAATTGTAATTTATGGAGGTGACTGAGTGATGACGTGGAGAAGCTAATGCCATTGAAAGAAGATTTTGGTAACTCACATTTCCTGAGCGGAGGGGCCACACCATGCCACACAGGGCCGCATGGGGAGCACCAGTGTCATTCAGGAGACAAGACAGAAACGGAGTGAGGGGAAGGCCCAGACAGAGCCTTTATTGTGGGAAAAGCAACGCAGGGCAAGGTAAGCAGTTTAGAATTGGCTAGTTCCAATAATTCCAGCAGGCTTTGGGGTTTGGGCCTTTCCCTCATTGTCTGGTACCCAACCGTGGGTTGATTAGTTTGCCTATGGAAGACATGCTCCTGGGCGAGGACTTGATTATCTCTAAGAATTAGCTAAACCTGGCAATCTCTCTCCAGTCAGTGAGGCCACAAATGCCAGGTCAACAAGAATACGGAAAATAAGAAAATATAATTAATATAATTGGCCCTATGGTGAATGGATGCCAAATAGACAAATATAGAATCTAAGAAAACACAGAACAATTATAAATAAGCAGAATTATGTAGTGTGTTATAAGGTGATAAATGCTACCGAGAAGAGAAAAAATAGAGCTAGGCACAGGACTTAGGAAGTGCTGGCGGGTGGCATGCTAACAGATCACAGCGTTAAGTACTATGATTGGGTAGGTCTCATGGAAAAGGTAAGATTTAAGGCAAACCCTGAGTCAAGACTTGCCTCCGTATAAAGATTCTAATATTTTAGGAATCTAGCAAGTTACAGAAACCGAATACATCCATGACATTCATTTATTCATTCATACATTCATTCAGTTGGTTGGTTGATCAGGCAGTCAGTTAGGTATTAAAAATTTATTGAGCACTACTGGACACTGGTGCTAAATAGAGAATGGTGAGCAAAAAAGACATAAGCTCTGCTGTTATGTAGCTTATCAGCTAGATGGGGAGACAGGTATTGACATAATGAAAATGCAAATAAATATGTAATTGCAGTTGAAAAATAGCTACATAGTGTTAAGAGAGCCTGTAATAAATGGGTTTGATCTAGCTTGGGCGGTCAGGGAGGGCTTCATCGAGATCTGAAGGATGACTAGGTGTTGAGTAGACAAGAAAGGGAGAGAATACTTTCCAGGTATAGGAAATAGTGTGTGCAAAGTCCCTGAGGTGGAGGACATTTGAGAAGAGAGAACAAGGGTGGACCATGGAGCAGATGAGGCTGAAGGTATCGTGTATGTGAAGGCTGGGGAATATGCAGGCTCTTTCAGCCACGTTTAACAGTGTAAACACTTTTCCAGAGAGCATTGGGCAGTGAAAGGAGGACTTTGAGCTGTGGTGTCATATGACCTGATTTGGCTTTGAGAATTGATGTAGGTAGAACTGTGAAAAGCTGGGAGTCCGGGTGAGAGATGGACTTGGACCTTGGACCGGAAGGGTTGTGGTGCAGATTGAGGAGGAATGGTCTCAGTGATGAATCAGATATAGGAGTGAGGAAAAACGAGGCATCAAGGGTGACTTCTGGGTCTCTGGTTTGTACATGTGGAAGGAGGAGGGTGCCATTCATTGAGACAGGGAACACTGGAAGAGGATCAGGCCTTATGGTGAAGACCACACAACTGATTTTGGACATAATGTGAGTGAGATTCCTTTGAGGCATGTATGTGGAAAGTTCAAGCAGGCAGTTTGTTTCATGGGTCTGACTTTGTGAGGAGGGATGTAGCCTATAAGTATAAATTTGGGAGTTACCTGTTTATATATGTATAACTGCTGACAGGGTATGGGTCAGATTTCCGGGAGGGAGAACACAGAGTGATAAGAAGGACAGTCCAAAGTTTGGAGCATCTGACACTTCACATAAGTAGAGAAAGGTGAACCTGCAAAAGGGACAGGCACCCAGTATTCTCTGCACTGTCAACTTCAAGGTCAGCCCTGGAGAAAGGATGAATACATGAAGGGGATTTGTCTTCTGATTACACTGATTAGACCTGATTAAAACTCCTTTCTCCAGATTCAAACTCTGAGCCTGCCAACCCCACCCAGGAAACCCCACTGAATCCTAAGCTTTCTGCCCACTACCTAAAATCTCCCACTCTTTGTAGATGAGGCCATTGCTCTTGTAAAATTAGTATTAAAATGGCTACTAAAGCTGTTTGGCTTAGATGTAACAGTCATTTCTCCTTTAGTCCAGTCTTCTTTGTACAAGTTCTAACTAGTCAGGTATGATCTCTTTCCCACACCTGTTGACTGATTATGAAACAGCTATTTTATCTCCGTTTTTCACATCTGCCCAGTCTTCATGAAGCAACTTCAGGCACTGACATAGTCTAGAAGGGGCCCCACAAAAGTAATGGAGAGGAAAAACATGATCTTTCTCTAAAATATATAAGCTTTGGATTTGGTGTCAGAACTTCCTAGTGGTTGACCTTGTATAAATCACTTAACTAAGCTTCATCAATAAGTAGGAAGGGGAACATCTGTTCTTCTGACCTCTGAGACCTGTGGAGGATATTCATTGAGAAATGTACGTTGTAAGGGCCTTATGTACCTGTAAATTGTTACTGGTCAACTTTCCTTTTAATCAATATACTAGGAATTTAAATCACACACACATATCATTGTGATCTCTACATGTTTTTATTAGGTCCTTCCCTAATTACCTGTGAGGCCCTCCCTTTAATCATTACCTTCCATTGTTTCTGGAACAGATACAAATGAACTAAATAGAACACAAGAATCTTCCTGGCACATAAACACACATGGGATTCTCCCCAGTATAGCTTCCATCAAGGATTAACTACAAAGAAATTCAGAGAAGAAGGAGAATCTGCCCTATATTTCTTTGTCTGTTCTAGATTTCTGATTAGCCCATTCCCTTATGCTGGTTATTTTTTTATCCCAATTTCTCTCCTAAGCCCATAGATTAGAATTTTCCCTACTATTAGCTTTCCAAATGCAGTCACTTTTATGGTGTGAATTAAGAATGAGTGCTCAATTTACCAACAATTCTTTTCGTTACTTTTCCCATTCATCTTTCCTCATAAGCTTTATCTGAGCTCGTGGGCTTTACCCTTCTCTTGATGGTGCTTCATGTGTATATATATATATATATATATATATATATATATATATATTTTTTTTTTTTTTTTTTTTTTTTTTTTTTTTTTGCGGTACGCGGGCCTCTCACCGCTGTGGCGTCTCCCGTTGCGGAGCACAGGCTCCAAACGCGCAGGCTCAGCGGCCGTGGCTCACGGGCCCAGCCGCTCCGCGGCATGTGGGATCTTCCCGGACCGGGGCACGAACCCGTGTCCCCTGCATCGGCAGGCAGACTCTCAACCACTGCGCCACCAGGGAAGCCCTCAATGATGCTTCATATTTGAACAATGCTTAACACATTCCCTCTGCTACAGAGGATTATTGAATGGCAACCTCAGAACAGCAACCTAATGGTGTATGTAAATCAGGAATGGCTATTAGCTCTTCTGTTTTGTGAATAAAGAATCTTAGTTTTCTTCCTTTCTGCTTTCCCCATACTGGCAGTATGGGAATTAGAACCCCCTTTGCTGACCTCAAAATAATACTGCAAACTAGACATAACACTGGGCTAAAATATTTCCCTCTCTTTGTTTCACTCTCCTGATTTATGAAAAGAAGGGGGGTCGATTTGATGATCCCTGAAGTCCTTTTAGTGCCATTATCCTTAAAGTTGGGTTCTGAGTCATAGAATATTTACTATGCCCCTGTGTGTAGTGCTTCTAACTCCAGAGATGCAAAGAGCTTATAGTACCCTCCCTGTCTTCTAATAGTTTATAATCCAGCTGGAGTGTTAGCAAATGCTAATGTGAAGGTGACTAAAGATTCAAGGTGAAACCTGCTAAATCCTACATGACTGGCACACAAAAATAAGTGCTATAGGAGAGAGGGGAAGTCACTATGTCTCCAGACTATTGACAGATGGATTGGCATCTCGAACTTGCAATTTCAAAGTAAGGGAGGAAATCCCTCACTTTCATATTGGCTACAGGGCAATATTAAGAGGAAAAAAATAAAAATTGTGTCTATTGATAAAAGGGGGAAATGTACATAAAAAATCAATGGAAAGGAAGAAATGTGGGGTGGTGGGACCGGTGCTTATTCAGTTCAAAACTAATGTAGAACTTATCATGAAAAATCTATAGCAAAAGACTTCAAGCTCTTTCTCTTTTTCACTTGTTTCAGAGTTCTGTATTCATTGAACAGTAGAATGAAAATAAAAATCAAAGCAAAGCTTTACAAGAACAGAGATATGCAGGCTAATAGACAATTTGTCTGAGGGAATAGCTTTTAGGGCAGAAATTTCTCTGTGTGTAGTTTTCCTCAGAATTTAATGTTTTTAAAGATGGTGCCCTGTGAGTTACCATGACAACCTGTAGATATCATCTTGTGAAGGCTAAGGCTACAGATCTCAGCTCAAAGTATTTTGTTCACACAATTTTACAAAAAGCCTGTTGACGCGCTGTAGATGGGCTGAACAAAACATGGGATGCTTAATGCTATCATGGGCCATTTCTTTAAAATATTATTAGTGTGGCTGAAGAGGCTTCTACAGTGTTTGAAGAACACCCTCCCTTCCATTTCATCAATACCTTTAAAAGCTAAAGCATGCTTCATTTTCAGCTCTTTATTGAACTTCTCTCAAGACAAGGTAAAAGTAAAGGCGAAAGCTCATTTCTTGTTCTGTACTTTCTCTTAAAAGGGAGAAAAGATCCAAGTGTGGTTGGTGATACTACAGTTTTAGAGCTGTTCTTTGTCCTTGGGCTGTGTTTTCTCAGGATAGTGTCCTTAATAATAAAGCTGGGCAGAGGAGTAACAACTCACTGGCAGTTGCGAAGAAAGGGGCTGGAAGGTATAGATGAGGTAACAGGTTGTTTGCTGTCACGGCTGTAGTGAAGGTGGCTGCTTGTGGCGGTTGCCCTCACAGGCGTTCAAATTCAGCAGGTTTCCCAGACAGAGTAATGATTCTGATGATGTGTTCTTAATGTAAACCATTGATTAAACAATGGGGCGGGAAATAGAGATACTTTGTTGAGTGATTGAAAACAAATATCTTCCACTAGTTCAGGCAAATGAAACATTAAAAAAAACCACTATTTCAAAAGATATTGATAATGCTTATAGCTTGGTGTGGTTGTCATGTAAGCAATCTAAAATTGCCCTGAGGTACTGGGTCGGTAACATGGAGTCAAGTGGCATGACTTTTATTGTTTTCAGAGCTTTAGCTTACAGAGCGTCTCTTTGCACTTACAAGCACAGATTTGGATTTCAGATGTCACATGGGCAGCTGAACTTTGCTGGACCAGAAGCACCTTGTTCACTGTCATTGATGGAGTGATGCATTAAGTTCTCCCAGAGGCCGAGTGTTTTGTAGTTTACAGCAATGATAATCTCATGCTTTAAGGAAGTCAAATTATTTGGCAAGTGTGAAATAATTTGTCCTTATTTTCAGTAATTTTTTGGACATTATTATTATTTTTTTTGTGTGTGTGTGGTACGCAGGCCGCTCACTGTTGTGGCCTCTCCCGTTGCGGAGCACAGGCTCCGGACGCGCAGGCTCAGCGGCCATGGCTCACAGGCCCAGCCGCTCCGCTGCATGTGGGGTCTTCCTGGACCAGGGCACGAACCCACGTCCCCTGCATCGGCAGGCGAACCCTCAACCACTGCGCCACCAGGGAAGCCCTGGACATTATTTTTTTTTTGTAATAAAGACTGAACTATTTAAATAGTTTAGTATCCAATGTGTTTTGTTTGCAAGAATAATCTTAAGGATATATTACATAATAGCTCTGCAAGAACTTAATGAGAACAGGTGAACAGCCATAATTTGGTATAATTAATGAAGCAAAAAGGCCTTATTAGGTTGTTTAACTAATGTGACTGTTGAAGTAATCGAACTGATTTTAATAGGCTTTGGCATTGTCTTAGCGTAAATCGGTGTTCATAAAAGTTAATGGTTACTATGTTTTTTACGTATGAGAATTCACATAACAAGTGGTTTTTCAAGAATAAATTGTCTTCATGAGGCAGAGTAAAATTGTGCCCACCAAAATCATTCACTTAGGTAAGTGAAAAAAAGCTTACAAAGAAAAGTCTGCCTTGCATTTCAAAAAATACTCTGCTACTGAAAAATGAGCAATGAATAAGTTAGAAGAATATATTTAAAATAATTTCCAAATTCAATCTAGTGGAAGTTACGTTACCAAATTGGCAAACGTTGCTGAGGTTACTGAATAAGGCATAGTACTATTAAGTGAAATGAAATTAATAGCCTGGCATCATTCTCCCTCTCCTTGTCTCTCCCTGTCTCTCTAATGATACTTCAAAACAACAATGCAACATAATAGAGTCACTTTATATAAGTGGCCTGATGTAACAACTGGAGAAAAAGGCGTAGAGTCAAGTGTTGACAACAACAAACTTTAATTTTACCTTCAATTCTAACAGGAAACATGATTTTTACCTTGGCACTCATTCTAAATATGCATGAGAAATATCACATATGAAGTATATGTACATACACATTTGCCATTGGCAAACTGAACGGTTCCATCCTGTGAAGATGTTAAGAGATTAGCAAATGTTACTGCTGAGAAAAGAGAAAGGACTCAGAGTTAATGGGAAAGAGAAGTAGCACTGCATTTGAAATAAAAAAAAAAACTGAGTTGCATTTTCCCCTTATGTAAGGAATACATGTCTGTATTCAGCAGTTGTTGCTTAACTCCCCTTCTTTTTCTTCTTTTTGGCTGGTGGGATCTAAATTCCCCGACGGGGGATCAAACCCATGCCCTGCCCTAGGAATGCAGGGTCTTAACCATTGGACTGCCAGGGAAGTCCCTTTAACTCCCTTTCTTGACAGCAGCTTGGATTTTTATTTGGGACTGTCTTTTCCTAATTTTCATTCCATTTGGTCTGGGTAGGGCTCCCAGAGAGTCTAGGACAGAGAACATGACCTGAGTTGATCAAGTGCTTAGTCTTCTCCTGACATGCAGATGGCTCATTTTGAGCACATGATTCAAGGCAGACCAATCAGAATTCATCTTAGGAGTTTTGCTGGGCATATTGACTTGAACTGGAAATATTTAGCCCCAGAACTGGGACTACAAGGGAGAGTCTTTCTGAGATGGAGTCAACACAGGAAGTATAATTTAGGAGAAGAGAAATGGAATCCCGATAAACTCCTTTGAGCCCCTGTATTTAGCACCCTTGAGGCAATGCCTATTCCAGAACTTTGTATCATGGAAACCAATATATTTCCTTTATTTCTCAAGTTACTTGGGTTGAGCTGCAGTCAAATAAATCCCAATAGATACATTTCTTACTACAGGAAAATTGGAAAACACAGAAAGATACCAAAATAATAAAGAAATAAAACCACCTTTGATTCAATTTTGATATATTTATTTCCTATTCTTTTTCTTGTATCTATATAACCAGATATCTTTGATTACAATTTTGATGTGTTTTTTCATTCTTTTTATTATCCCTGCATATACGTAAGAATCTTAATGTTTATGAAGTCAGGATTATTTTTGCATATATGGACATATATGTTTCTGCATATGGGTATACATATTTTACAGAATTAGAATTAGATTAATTAATAATTTTATATCCTTGTTTTTACCTAACATTGTGCCATGGGCATTTCCCCATTTCATCAACACAACTTTTAATAGTAGAATGATATTCCATGGTACAGGCATACCTTGGAAATATTGCTGGTTTAGTTCCAGACCACAGTAATAAAGTGAATAGTGTAATAAAGTGCGTCACATAAATTTTTTGGTTTCTTAGTGCATATAAAAGTTATGTTTACACTATACTGTAGTCTATTATATGTGCAGTAGTATTATGTCTAAGAAAACAATGTACATGCCTTAACTTAGAAATACTTTATTGCTAACAAATGCTAATTATCAACTGAGCCTATAGCAAGTTGTAATTTTTGCTGATGGAGGGTCTTGCCTCAGTGTTGATGGCTGCTGACTGATCAGGGTGGTGATTGCTGAGGACAGCAGTGATGTTTGCCACGTGGATTGACTCTTCCTTTCACAGACAATTTCTCTACAGCATGCAGTGTTGTTTGATAGCATTTTACCCACAGTAGAACTTGTTTCAGAATTGGAGTCGATCCTCTCAACTCTGCTGCTGCTTTATCAACTAAGTTTATGAAATATTCTAAATCTTTTGTTGTCATTTCAACAACCTTCCCGGCATCTTCGCCAGTAGACTCTACCTCAAGAATCCACTTTCTTTGCTCATCCATAAGAAGCAACTCTTCAACCATGAAAGTTTTATCATGAGATTGTAGCAATTCAGTCACATCTTCAGGTTCCATTTCTAATTTTAGATCTCTTGCTATTTCCACCACATCTGCAGTTACTTCCTCCACTGAAGTCTTGAATCCCTCAAAGTCATCCATGAGGGTTGGAATCAGTTTCTTCCAGAGTCCTGTTATTGTTGATAGTTTGACCTCTTCTCATGAGTCATAAATGTTCTTAATGGTAAATCCATTCCAGAAAGTTTTCAATTGGTTTTGCCCAGATCCAGCAGAGGAATCACTATTTGTGGCAGCCATAGCCTTATGAAATACATTTCTTAAATAATAAGACTTGAAAGTCAAAATGACTCCTTGATCCATGGACTACAGAATGAAGGTTGTATTAGCAGCCACAAAAATAACATTAATTTCATTGTCCAGCTCCATCAGAGCTCTTGGGTGACCAGATGCATTGTCAATGAGCAGTAACATTTTGAAAGGAAATTTTTTTTTTCTGAGCAGTAGGTCTCAACAGTGGGCTTAAAATATGTTGTAAACAAAAGTGTTGTCATCCAGGCTTTGTTGCTCCATTTATAGAGCATAGGCAGAGTTGATTTAGCTTAATTCTTAAGGGCCCTAGCATTTTCCAGAGTGGTAAACGAGCATTGGATTCAACTTAAAGTGACCAGTTGCATTAGCCCTTAACAGGAGAGTCAGCCTGTCTTTCGAAGCCAGGCACTGACTTCTGTCTACCTATGAAATTCCTAGATGGTGTCTTCTTCCAATATAAGGCTGTTTCACCTACATTGAAAATCTGTTGTTTAGCGTAGCCTCCTTCATTAATGCTAGATCTTCTGGATAACTTGCTACAACTTCTGCATCATCACGTGCTACTTCACCTTGCACTTTTATGTTATGGAGATGACATCTTTCCTTAAAAGTCAGCTGATAGTCTTATGGAAATTCCCAGTATGGAACTAGTTGCTTTTCTCTTGTTTATTTTAAGATTCTCTCTTTATCTTTACTTTTTGCCATTTTAATCATAATGTGTCTTGGTGTGGACCTCTTGTTTGGGACTCTCTATGATTTCTGAAAGTGGATATCTGTTTCCTTCCCCAGGTTAGGGAATTTTTCAGCTATTATTTCTTCAAATAATTTTTCTGCCCTTTCTCTCTCTCTTCTCCTTTCGAGACTCCTATAATGAGAATGTTAGTAAGCTTGATGTTGTCCCAGAAGTCACTTAAACTATCCTTATTGGAAAAAAATTTTTTTTTTCTTTTTCTGTTCAGCTTGGGTGATTTCCACTGTCCTTTCTTCCAGTTTGCTGATCAGTTCCTCAGTATAATCTCACTTACTATTGATTCCTTCTAAAAACTTTTTTTTTGTCAGTTCTTTTTCTGAGATTTTGTCTTGTTCCTTCATTTGGAGCATATCCCTCTGTCTTCTCATTTTGCCCAATTCTCTGTATTTATTTCTATGTATCATGTAGATCACTTACATCTCCCAATCTTGGAGAAGTAGCGTTGTAGAGGTCACGCCTTCTGTGGCTCAGCAATATGCTCCCCTCTGGCCACCAGAGCTGTATGCTCTAGGGGTGCCCCTATGTGGGCTGCGTGGGCCCTTTGCTCTGGCAGGGGTGACTGCTCTGGATTCAGGGATGGTTCCTGTCCAGCTGGCTGTGAGGCCCTGCCTTGTGCAGTGGCTGGAGGCCCACTGGTTTTTGGGCAGGCTCCCTGTGTGGCTGGCTCTGTGGCCCAGTGGTGCGTGATTGCTACTGGCCTGATGATGGGTAGGGCTGGGAAGTTCACCACCTTGTATGGTCACACTTCATAGTGCCCCAAAACAATTACAGTAGTAGCATCAAAGATCACTGATCAGAGATCACCATAAAAAATACATATAATAATAATGAAAAAGTTTGAAATATGTGAGAATTACCAAAATGTGACCTGGAGACACAGAGTGAGCAAATGCTGTTGGGAAAATGGCACTGACAGACTTGTTCGACGTTGGGTGGCCACAAACCTTCAATTTGTAAGAAACACAATATCTGTGAAGTTCAGTAAAGCAAAGTGCAGTAAAATGAGGTCTATCTGAACATGTAAACCACAGTTAATTTGAGCTTTCCATTATTTTTGGACATTTAGGCTGTTTTCATTTTCTGAAACCTGATTGTTTATGCTACTAGTAAGTATATCTTAGTTCAATTTTCTATTTGTTTAGGTTGGTTTCCTAGCAAGGGCATTATGGTCCTAGAGTGTATGCATTTTTAAAGACGGTGTGTGTGTGTGTGTGTGTGTGTGTGTGTGTGTATATATATATATCTCAAATGGTTTTCAAAAATAGTAATTTATATTCCCAAGAACCTTGCCACACTCAGGCATTATTATTTCTTTTCATATTTACTAATTTAATAGTCAAAAATGCTCTCATATTGTATGCTAGAATTATTTTAACTACTAGGAGGTTGAATATTTTTTTCATATACTATCGATCTTTTCCATTTCTTCTGTGAGTTGTTATTCATGTTCCTTTTCCATTTTTTTAATTGGCATTTTAGTTCTTTTCTTTCTTATTGATTTTAGGCTTTTCTTTTTCAAAATCAGTAATTGTAATGAGTAGTGTTGCACTGTTAGCTGTTTTAGTACTCACTGGTGCATCACAAATAGAGTCCTGGGACTGTCAACTCCCCTAATTCCAAACTAACCATGAAATAGATTTTTCTTTCCTAAAAGTAGCAACTGAATTGGTTTCTGAAAACAAAAAACCCAAATGGACTCTTTTTTGTAAAACTGGAGGTCAGGTGGTGAGTTTGGCATCTAAAGCTAAAACACACAACTTCAGCCTTGTTGCGTATTATTACTGATTTAACTGCATAAAGGAAACTTGCGTACCATTCATTATGTGGCATTTTATCTCACAGTTGCAATTTTTATTTAACGCATTTATTCAGTGTAAAATCCTGCTGGAGGGTTTGAAACAACTCTTTCTTCCCATAAACTGTCATCTACCAGCTTGCAACTTTATTTACTAGAAAGAACACACACTTTTCTGAGGGTAGGGTTGATTATGTTTTCCAGAATCACAGCATAACACCTTGTCAATTATTAATTCAAAAGGTTGTTTCCTCATATTTTGATGTTAGATCATTTCCTGGGGATGAGAGATAGGGAAACAACTTCTAAATTCAAGTGTACAAAATCTCTAGTTTTTAAAAGCTGCTTTTATTGGCTGAGTGAGTGAACTTGGCATTGGATTTTATTGCTGTGTAGTAACGAAATCTCAATCTGAAGAAAAGAAGGAGGAGGAGGAGGAGGAGAGGGAGGAAAAAAAAAGCTTTGCTCTGTTAAAATTTTTATGAAAAGCCAGAAAAGTCTCAGCTTACTTTTCTTCTGATGAAATCTTAATTGCTGACAAAAAGTTGCTGATTTCATAATGATAACCCATATCATATGTAAAGCATACTTTTCTTAAAAAATGTCTCTTTTATTACTTCCTTGACCCCACCTAATAATCAGCAATCTAAAGAAGTTTAAAAAGCAAGAGTCATTTTAGCATAATATTTAGTACTGTTCCGCCATGTACAGAAGCATTAATGCGGTTATAACACGTTTCCTCAGAGTTAATGACCACAAAACCTGAGTGTTCCTCGTTACATTTTCCTTACCATTTATTTTACGTTTTTGATACCTTGGTTATATTTATTATAATATCTGCTAAAAATTCTCTTTTGGAAAATTAAAAGGCTTGGGTTAGGAAGAAATACAGGATCTTGTCTTCCTCATAGCTTCAGCATATATTTCGGCAGTCAACGGCCTAGATTGGATTTGATATCATTCTATCACTTATACATAATATGTATGATATATATTTATAAAATTTCAGTTTAAAATTTTTTGAGAGGATGATAGATAAGTAAGCCAATGATTACGTAACAGTATGAGAACTGTTACTGATTTATTAAAGGAGAAGGAATTGGAATTTATGAAGTCAAAAGAGACAGAAATGCTCATTTTCTCTTGTTGTGGCCTCGGGGCTGTTGGTTTTTTTCTGCCTACTTCACTCCTCCATCCAGAAGTACATGAGGGTCTTATTTCCCCTGAACAGCCAGAAAAGAGGTGACCATAGATGTGAATACGCAGTGGTGATACAGATAGATGTGTCGAGAAGCAGCAGGGCTGTGACCAGATGAGGACATGGGTTCATGACCACATGAAGAGAAGGAGAGAAGGATAATGGAAGGGGATCTTGTAGGAAGAGAAGGGAGAAAGAACTAAGAGAATACAGAGGTAGAAGAAGGGGAAGACTCTAGATGCTCTAACCAGATACTGCACAGAACGAGGCAAAGCCCTTGCAAGGAGAGTTCCCCGGCCCACCACCTCCAGCCCAGCTGTAGCAGCACAAACCTTTACTCTCTCTCCTTCGTTCACCACACTGCTGAATCCCGTTAACCTTATCCTCTTTACACATCCCAGGTCCATCCTCTCAAAGCCATCCTGACCCCAGTGCGGTTCTGGCCATCGTGTCACTCCCGGATGACCTCCAGCCTCTCTCTCGCTCTCTATTCTCTAGTCACTATTCTTCCTGCACCAGAGGCCTCTTTCTGAAACACAAGTCAGATCACATCACCCCATATTTAAAATCATTTTGAGTGGGCAAAACTCTTGAATAGAAATTTCTCCGAAGAAGGTGTACAGATGGCAATAATCACATGAAAAGATGCTCACCATTACGGTTATTAGGGAAATACAAATCCAAACCACAATGAGATACTTCTTTATCTCATGAGGAACACTATTATAAAAAAACAGAAAGTATCAAATATTGGTGCGGATGTGGAGAAATTGGAAACCCTTGTGCATTGCTCGTGAGAATTTAAAATGTTTTAGCCACTGTCAGAAATAGTATGAGGTTCCTCAAAAAATTAAGCATAAAAATTGTCATTTAATCCAGCAGTTCCACTTCTGGGTATATACCCCAAAGAACTAAAAGCAAGGACGCAAACAGATTGTTGTACACTCATGTTCATAGCAGCATTTATTGACAGTAGCCAAAAGGTAAAAACAAGCCAAGCGTCCTTTGACAGACGAACGGGTAAACAAAATGTGGTATATATCTACATGTACATTGTACATACAGTGAAATATTATTCAACCTTAAGAAAAGAAGGAAATTCTGGCATATACTATAACATGATGAGCCTTGAAGACATTATGCTAAGTGAAGTGTCAGTCACAAAAGGACAAATATTGTGTGATTCCAGTTATATGAGGTTCCTAGAGTAGTCAAACTCATAGAAACAGAAAGCAGAATGGTGCTTGTTTGCAGGGGATAGAAGGTGGGAGGATGGGCAGTTACTGTCTAATGGGCTGAGAGTTTCAGTTTTGGAAGCTGAAACAGGTTTCAGAGATGATGGTGCTGAAGGTTGTACCACAGTGTGACTGTGTTTACTGCCACTGAACTGAACTGTGCCACTTAACTTAAAACCGGTTAAAATAATAAATTTTATTTGTTGTGTATACTTTATAATAAAAATTATTTTGTGGATTCTCATTAATTTTAGAATAAAATCCCAGTTTATTAGCATGATGCATGCGTCTTTTGTGACATGGTCCCCAGCTCATTTCTCTGTCTTGCCGTGTGTCACTTGGCCTAGACCCTAACGCTGGGCACTTCGTCCTGTAAGACTTAGTGCACCCTTTATCTCCTTCTCCGGAAAATCTTTGATGACTTACCCCACACCCCCTAATTCTAACTCCTGCCCTCACCTTGGTTGGGTGAGCCTCCTTTTTCCTATCATAGCACCCTTACACACTTTCATCTATTACAATAAATTCAAAAAAATTTAAATTCGTTTTTATCAGTAAACCCCTGTTAGGTTGTCAGCTACTTGAGGATAGAGACTGTCTTTTATCTCTGTTGCTCCACTGCTTAGAATATGACCTCATACCTTGTAGATACTTTGTATATGTTTGCTATCTGAAGGAAGGAATGAAGGTGATTGGGGAGGAGGGAGAAATTCTGCAGTTTGAGCTAAACACCTCATCCCATCTATATAAATGGGAATAATAATAGTAACCACCTGTTAGGGTTTCTGGAGAATTTTGTCACATTGATATTTGTAAAACACTTAGAACAACCTGACAAGTAGCAAGTACTCAATAAATGCTAGATACTATTATTCATTTTTATTATTGAGTCACCTATGGAACTTTTAAAATAAATTCTCCCATCCCTTTTAAAATAATGATTTTCCAAAGGGAAGGATAGAGTAGAAATTGGCAAGGAAATGCCAGAGACAGACATCAATTCCTCTGGATTCCCAGGCCCCCCTGTGGTTTGTCTGCAGAACTGGGGAGAAGCATGCCTGCTAGATATGAACAGATGGGTGGTGGTATGGGGGGCTCCCATTCCAAAGCAGCCTTTTCTGATCTGACTGTGGATCAAACCACCCCCTAGCCTGTCAGCCCTGGTGATATGCAGCCTCTCTCAGAGGTGGCTTCTCCCTCGGGCAGAGTGGGGACTTTCCTTAGGAGGATGACCCTGGAGGCACATTGCCACCTCCCACTTGATGATTGCAGCTTTGCCGGGCAGCCTGAGCCCCCTGTCCAACCCACTCCCTCCCATGGCCCAACGACCTCAGGTACTGCGCAGCAGCTGGAGTTTTCCTTTGTGTCTCCTCTACCCCATCAGGGTAGTTTCTTGAGTCTGATTATGAACAAAGAATACGCGAAGTTTATTTTTCTTATTTCTCAAAAATATGCATCTATCTAAGATATATATCAAAGATACGTATATCAAAGAACATTTAAAAAAATTACACTATGATTTAATCTGGTGGCTTTTTCTCCCCTCCCAGTTAGAGCTCAGGGACAGTGTGAGATGTATGAAAGTATATTTACTGTGTGGGTCAGAGGAGGTTGATTTTTGCCTACAAGAAATAAGAGAAGATCTTGGAAGAAGACCCTGGAAAAAAGGATAGCTTTACCTGAAAACATACAGAGGAGCATTCAGGGAGCTCAAATGTAAGAGCAGGGAGATGGAGATGATCTGGCTTTTCAGCTTTTTTGATAGAATGGGAGCAGGCAACAACTTGGGTACCGAGAGGGTAAACATTTTGTAAGAGTCTGTGTCATTACTGATTTCTCAATGATTGTTTTTCTAAAGCAATTACAATACAAGTCTGAAAACAGAAAGGGCCTGTGTGGTTGATTTTGAGGCTGCAAAGAGGGAGGAAGCTGCAGAAACTTTAGCTCTTTGCATTGCCTGTACTGTGTGTGTGTGTGTGTGTGTGTGTGTGTGTGCGTGCGCACGCACGCAGTGTCAGCTACAAAGTGAAGAGAAAAGCAGACTGAGTCCTAACCCATGACAAGGAGAAAGAAAGTGAATCCAAGCGGCCTCAGGGCTTAACTATAGAAGGACACACTCGTGTGTTTCTGGCGTGAGCACTAATAAGCAGTCGGCTCAAGAGCAGACCACAGCTCTGTAAGGAAGCAAGAATACACCTGTGGGCATTTATGAAACTTCTGGTGCTAAGTGTCTGTCATAGTTTGCCCCATAAGCCATGATTGGAAGGAAGAGTGATCACCTTTTGCCATAATTTTTCATTCAGACTTTTTGTGGTGGCAAAGGCCACAGTTCACTCTGCTGTTCCCCTAATAGCACCCCCTCGGGTGATGGTATGGTTCTGACATCCCTTGAGAAGCAACCAAAGATCATTGGGAGGAGCAGCAGTGTATGGAAGATGGAGCTGAGAAGAAAATGCAACAAAAGAGAGCAATGGTGTAGAAATTTCAATTTGGATGGGTCCAGGAGCTATTCAGAAGGAGAATATTCAGCCCAGGGAAGGGACCATAGGGCTGGTGCACATCCTACCTACTCCCCTATTTCACTTGACAGCTGTCATCTCCATTCAACCTCAGACAACTGAGAGAGCAGGGCATTACATGCTTCATTTTATGATCCAGGCCATTGTTCCCCTCTGTTAGTAAGGACGTTGACCATAGTTACATCTAATAGTGTATCTACCATGATTTAGGCTGTCTACATGAACCTAGAAGAACTGGGTCATACTGAAATTTAGTAAGTCCTGTAGCCAAAGTTTTAGCACATTGTGTGTTAGTTAAAAAAAAAAATAGGTCCGTGAAATGCAAAATAATAGGAGTTGTCTAATTTTCTTATACATTTTTTGAATAAATCAGAATAATCAATCCCATAATCATATTTGTTATGACTTCAGCTATATATATTCAGTATTTATATGAAAATTTCAGATTCATATTGAAGCATTTTTTTAACATCTTTATTGGAGTATAATTGCTTTACAATGGTGTGTTAGTTTCTGCTTTATAACAAAGTGAATCAGCTATGTATATACATTTATCTCCATATCTCCTCCCTCTTGAGTCTCCCTCCTTCCCACCCTCCCTCTCCCACCCCTCTAGGTTGACACAAAGCACCGAGCTGATCTCCCTGTGCTATGCGGCTGCTTCCCACTAGCTATCTATTTTACATTTGGTAGTGTATATAAGTCCATGCCCCTCTCTCACTTCATCCCAGCTTACCCTTCCCCCTCCCTGTGTCCTCAAGTCCATTCTCTACTTCTGCATCTTTATTCCTGTCCTGCCCCTAGGTTCTTCAGAACCTTTTTTTTTTCTTTTTTAGATTCCATATATATGTGTTAGCATATGGTATTTGTTTTTCTCTTTCTGACTTACTTCAGTCTGTATGACAGACTCTAGGTCCATCCACCTCACTACAGATAACTCAATTTTGTTTCTTTTTATGGCTGAGTAATATTCCATTCTATATATGTGCACATCTTCTTTATCCATTCATCTGTCGATGGACACTTAGGTTGCTTCCATGTCCTAGGTATTGTAAGTATAGCTGCAATGAACATTGTGGTACATGACTCTTTTTGAATTATTGAAGCATTAATTTTAATACTGTCAATACAAAGTCAAATTTATATACATAATTGAAAGAGTAACTACAGAATCCAGTGTTAAGAATTTTTTTACTTTTGTTGCTCATATGATAAACAAGCTTTTCCTTCCTGTTTCTCCAAATGTTAGTATTGCTTTTAAGTCACTTTTTATAGTACCTATAGACAATTTAATCTCTTAAAAAGCATGAGTTTTGATATATTTATATATTCATGCACAGTCCTGAAATGAGAAATTCTTATTCTTATATGCAAGATTTTATCCTCATATACATTTAGTGCTGAGTCAGAGATTTCTTATTTTCTATCTTCCTTTCCTAAAATAAAATAGTTTTGCATCCCAGAAGGTCCAAACAATTAAACAGAGAGAAGAGTTAAATTTGTACCTAAGTGTGATTCCAGACCATCTGACGTAGAGAAAGGGGACAATATTTTGCAGTGTCAGATCAGATTTTGAATCTCTAACACTTGTATCTTTACCTTAAATAATGGAAAATATATTCAAAAATATTAAAATTCAGAATTTTCTACAATTTTCATTTTGGAGAGTCTTTTCTAAGCAAGACAAGAAGAAAACCATCTAATTAGATAATGTTTTCATTGTTTTAATACTCAGTTGAAGCTAGCATAAATTCATAGGACAAACAATAGACTGGGGAGACTATTTGCAATGGGTATAGATGTGATAGAGAACAGGGTATCCAGTGTATTCGCTATCCAGCAGCAGAGAGATCTTTATCATTAAATCATGATATTCTTTTGATGAAAACCTTCACTGCTTCACAGTTTTGCTGAGTAACAGCCAGCGTCACTACTATGACTGAGGAGGTCAGCGTTGTCTGGCAGCTTCTTCCTGCCCTCATCACCTGCCTCTCCGGACCCTGCCCTTGCTCCCTTGGCCCCAGGCACACTGGCCTCCTAGCTGTTCCACGGATACATCAAGCCTCTGCCATCTCAGGGCCCTCTGCCCATGCTGATCCCTCTTCTGGAGATGCTCTTCCCACAGATACTCCCTTGGCTCCATCTGAAGGCCTTTGCTCATGTGTCCTGTTGTCAGTGTGGCCTTCCCTGAAAACCCTACACAAAAGATCGGTCCCCTCCCACTTGGACTTCATTTTCACTGCTTTATTTTCCCGATAGCACTGTGATGTACTCCTCTTACTCTTGATTAGTTGCTTTTAGTTTGTCTCTTGACTAGGAAGTAAATTCTGTGAAGTCAGGGATTTTGTTCACTGCTCTGTCCCCAGCCCACAGAAGTGCCCTGGTTGTAGTAAACGCCCAATCTTGTTTGAATGGAGGAATCACAACATACGAAGAGATTCTATAAACTGATGAGGAAAAGATTAAAATCTGGTGGAAGTATGGCTATAAAATTCACAGAAGAAATCTAAGTGGTCAATAAACATATGGCAAATGCTTAAACTTATAGAAGTAAAGGGAATATACAGTAAAAGAATAAGATACCATATGTTTACCTGTCAAATTGGCAAGAAGGTTGAAGTACAATAACATCAAGTGCCGTCACATATGCGAGCCACTGGGCTCTCCCCTACCTTGTTGGTGGATTCATGAATTGCTACTACATTTTGGGAAAATAGTCTGTCCGTATTTGTTACAAATAAATATATTGGGTTGACTAAAAATTTCTGTTCATTCTGAACAAAAAAACCTGAATGAACTTTTTGACCAACCCAACATAATACCTAGTGAGGTTCTGGGTTTCACGGGGCCCAAAGCTTAAATTTTATTAGCTTCATTCATTTTAGTCTGTTTTCATTAGTCTTTAAAAAAAATTACAATTAAAAAATGAATTCTAGGATCATTTAAGAGCTCTGTGCAACCAGGGCTTTGAAGCTGAAGCTTCTGTAGCTTCCTGGCAAATCCTCCTCCATGGTACATGCCCTCAGAACTGCAGTCGCATTTCTGGGAACATATGCTGTAGGAATAAGAGTCCCAGTGCATAAAAGATGTATGTACAAGGCTGTTTACTGCAGAATTATTTATAGTGGAATAGAAATTGGCAATAATCTTAATGTGTGAATAATGAGAATTTCAAATGATTATAGTACATCCATTCTATAGATTATTATTTAGTTATTTAAAATAATATCTATTCTGTATTGTGTAAGAAAAGACAGCTGTAAAAGAATGTGTATAATATAATCCAATTTTGATAAAAGCAACAGAGTAAGCAAGAGCAAAAAGAAGAGCAACATCACATTTGTCCATCTGAATGTATATTTACATTAATGTCTGTGTGTTTGTAGGAGCAATACAAAGCTATGGAAAGATGTGTTATTAACACTGGGTACCTCAGGTCAGGAGTGGGGATGCGAATGGTTGGGGGCAGTGAATAGTAAATTTTTCTTTATACATTCCAGAATAACTTGACTAGTTTCAACAATGCATTCATATTTTTCCAGCTTTATTGAGATATAATAGATGTATAACATTGAGTAAGTTTAAGGTTTAAAATGTGTTGATTCAATTATATGCTGCAAAATGATCACCACAATAGCATTAGCTAACACCTCCATCCCATCACATAATTACTTCTTTTTTGTGGTGAGAACATTTAAGATCTACTCCCACAGCAACTTTCATGTATATAATACAGTATTACTAACTGTATTCACCACACAGTTTATCACCAGAACTTGTTACTCCTGTAAGTGGAGGTTTGTACCCTTTGACCAATGTCTCCCCTTTACCCCCATGCCCCAGCCCCTAGTAACCACCACTCTACAGTCTGTTTCTATAAGTTTAGGGTTTATTTTTAAGATTCCACATATAAGTGATATCATACAGCATTTGTCTTTGTTTGACTTAGTTCACTTAGCATAATGTCTTCAAGTTTCATCCAAATTGTCACAAATGGCAAGATTCCCTTCTTTCTCATGGCTGAATAATATTCCACTAGACAGACAGACAGACACACACACACACACCACGCATTCTTTATCGGTTCATCTGTTGACAGACATTTAGGTTGTTTCCCTGTCTTGGCTACTGTGAATAATGCTGCAGAACGTGGGGTTTCAAATGTCTGTTGGAGATCCTGTTTTCATTGCTGGAAGTGGGATTGCTAGATCATACGGTAGCTCTATTTTTAATTTTTTGAGGACCTTCCATACTATTTTCCATAGTGGCTGTACCAATTTACATTAACAACAGCACACAAGTGTTCCTTTTACTCTACATCTTCTCCAGCACTTGGTATGTCTTATCTAATACATTCATACTTTTATAATAAAAAAGGAATAAAAACATTAAAAGAAAAAAGAAAAGATAATCCTCTTATTAAATGTAGTGATGATTTTATGGTGAAGATGATAATGCTGATAAAACGCTTTTTATTTATTGCTTTTTGGCATAGAGCTAGGTAAAGTTTGGCCCCTGCTCTCAGGAAACAAACAAACTGAAACAAGAGAAATGTTAGGAAATGTTTGGAGTGTTTCTCTTTGACATAAATCACAGCAAGATCTTTTTTGACTCACCTCTTAGAGTAATGGAAATAAAAACAAAAATAAACAAACGAGACATAATGAAACTTAAAAGCTTTTGCACAGCAAAGGAAACCATAAACAAGATGAAAAGACAACCCTCAGAATGGGAGAAAATATTTGCAAATGAAGCAACTGACAAAGGATTAATCTCCCAAATATACAAGCAGCTCATGCAGCTCAATATCAAAAAAACAAACAACCCAATCCAAAAATGGGCGGAAGACCTAAATAGACATTTCTCTAAAGAAGACATATAGATGGCCAACAGACACATGAAAGGATGCTCAACATCACTAATCATTAGAGAAATGCAAATCAAAACTACAATGAGGTATCACCTCACACCAGTCAGAATGGCCATCATCAAAAAATCTACAAACAATAAATGCTAGAGAGGGTATGGAGAAAAGGGGACCCTCTTACACTGTTGGTGGGAATGTAAATTGAAACAGCCACTATGGAGAACAGTATGGAGGTTCCTTAAAAAGCTAAAAATAGAACTACCATATGACTCAGCAATCCCACTACTGGGCATATACCCTGAGAAAACCATAATTCAAAAGGATACATGCACCCCAGTATTCATTGCAGCACTATTTACAATAGCCAGGACTTGGAAGCAACCTAAATGTCCACTGACAGACGAATGGATAAAGAACATGTGGTACATATATACAATAGAATATTACTCAGCCATTAAAAGGAACAAAATTGGGTCATTTGTAGAGACATAGATGGACCTAGAGACTGTCATACAGAGTGAAGTAAGTCAGAAAGAGACACACAAATATTGTATATTAATGCATATATGTGGAATCTAGAAATGGTACAGATGATCTTATTTGCAAAGCAGAAATAGAGACACAGACATAGAGAACAAACGTATGGATACCAAGGGGGAAAGGTGGGGCGTGGGAGGAATTGGGAGATTGGGATTGACACATGTACACTATTGATACTATGTATAAAGTAGACAGCTAATGAGAACATAACTGTATAGCACAGGGAGCTCTACTTAATGCACTGTGGTGACCTAAATAGGAAGGAAATCCAAAAAAGAGGGGAATGTGTGTATGTATAGCTGATTCATTTTGCTGTACAGTAGAAACATAATACTGTAGAGCAACTATACTCCAATAAAAATTAATTCAAAAAAAGACTGCTGGGGCTTCCCTGGTGGCGCAGTGGTTGGGGGTCCGCCTGCCGATGCGGGGGGCACGGGTTCGTGCCCCGGTCTGGGAGGATACCGCCTGCCACGGAGCGGCTGGGCCCGTGAGCCATGGCCGCTGAGCCTGCGCATCTGGAGCCTGTGCTCCGCGGCGGGGCGGTGCTGTGGCAGTGGGAGGCCTGCGTACCGAAAAAAACAAAAAAAAAGACTGCTCATATGTATCAAATGGATAATATTAAAATGTTTGAAAATAAGGCAAAAAAATAAAGAAATGTTTGGAGTGTTCACTGAGGAAACAGTAAAATGCCAGCTGTTCTTAAAAAGAAGAGCAATGAAGAACTGGAGCATAAGATAACATTACAGTAGAGAATTGGTGTAATCATCAATGGCAAGCAAGCAGAAGTTTGAGAGCCAGCCTCCTGGGGCAGTGTCCTCAAGAGGGGCAAAGAGTATACGGTCAGGATAGAAAGTGACTAGATACACTAATGTTGCTACAGTACCAATATTAATGAGGGCTCAGCACATGCCGGGTACTGGGCTGATTACTGTTGTTTAGCCCATCTAATTTTCCCGTGGCCTATGAATTGAGCACTCTTATTACACCCATTTTACAGAGAAAGTTCAGAGGTTCATATGACTAGAGAGTGTTGGATCAGGAACTGGAGACCAGGCCTGTCTTATCCAGAGCCCTTGTGTTTAGTTACCGTGATACTTGGCCTCCTTGAAGTGTAACAGGTATATGCATTTTAGGATCCTCCATGCTACACCTGTTGAGCAGGAGTCGTTAAACACTTAATAAAAGGCCAATTTGGCCTAAAAAAGTACTTCTCAGTAAGAACTTTTCAGTAAGAGATATGAAATGTGTAACTTTGTGTAAAAGGTGGGTTGTCTTGCCCTAGGGGTATGATGAATTCTGCCGCAGCACAAAGCATAGATTAAAAAGTAGGTTTTATTGGATAAGAGGAAACTTGCACAAGCAGAAGGGTTGGATCCTCTTATCTGTCCTTTGAGAGGCATACGCCAGGGTCTGGGTGCTCTGGGCCTGCAGTGCTGGTCTACGTACACCTATAGAAATGGCACCCCCGTGGCTTCTGTTATAGGACGAGCATATGTACTGAAAGCCACAGCGTGCCAGGTATACAACATGGATACAAAGAAGGCTCTGGAACTTCTGACTTCAAAGAACTTAAAATTTGTTGGAGAGTCGGACAAGGGGGCAGTTATTAGGGCTGTGATGTAAGTGAGATGACAAACGTAAGCACTGGTTTCTTGAAGTGCAAAAGAAAGGCATCTGATTCGATTCTGTGCAGTGCAGGGAAGCTTCCTAAGAGAGATCGTCTTCAAAATGAATCTTTACCTCATCTATTTGAAGTCAGGGGACTGGACAAAATGACCTCTTTAGTCCTTCCTGGAGTTCTGTGACATTGTACATGGTGAATGAATCTCAAGAGAAGGAGGGCTTCAACTCAACTGCTAGACTTCCCTGACAAAGATAAGAGGAAAAAAAGGGCTGTGAAGAGCCATTAGAGAGATTTAGCTAAGGTGACCAACTCTTCAGGGGTTTGTTGGAGACTTTCTGGATTTAAAAATCGTAGACCAGGCAGTGCTGATAAAATTGTTAGCTGCTGCAGTAACTACACACTTGATTTTTATGGGATCTTTGACATTATCAGAGCTTCTAGAATTGAGGAGGTGACTCCATGCAGGTGTGAAATGGCCCTTGATCTGGAGAAGGGTATAGAATTGCAAGTCCTCCTGCAAACCTCCCTGGACGGCACATTTTCTATTCCACCTGTCACCTGTTTCTTCCTACAGAGTAGGAAAATAGCAGCCTTCTGTACCATCAGTCTTGAACTAGAGGTTGTTTCAAAGTCATCAGCCATGAAAACGAAACTGTTTACACATCCTTTCTATGATGTCACCTTCAAACTTGTTGATTGAAAACGAAGGGAAAATATCATGACCTAAGTGAACACAGGAGGAGGGCAGGGGGATAGAACAAATGATATTTATGACTGACTGAGAATTTCAATCTCAGCAACTAAAATGGTGAACTTGGGATCACTGGAAATGGAAATAGTTGACTTAACAGATGGTAGGCGGCTCTTGTCAGAAAAGACTGTTCTGAGCATGAGCCTAATTGAGTAGTTTATATCTGTATAAATTAACATTTTTTAAAGCTGTGATATTCTCAGGAGAATTTTCAGGATAAACATTTAGAGTTTTCCAGGTGTCCTCAGTGGAAAACTTATCATTGAACAAAGGTTAATTTCACTAGTTTAAAAATTATACATTGGAAATTCAAATGGACCATGATCTGTCTTTAAAATGATGCAGAAATTTGAGAGCTGAAGATGTACTCTTTTTCTGGTTTTTACCATGTTCTTCTATAAGTTCTTTTGTTTGAACAGCTCCTTGGGGCAAACATCTGCCTACTTGAAACCTTATTAGGAAAATAACTTCATTTAAATCTTCCCTCATAGCCCTCTCCTGCAAATTTCAGTGTATAGTCAAGCATGCTAGGGAAAATTGAAGCAATTAGGTATGTCTCAATTAAATATTTTTTTATTTTTAGGTATATGCCATAGTAATTTTTATGTATAACTACATGTTTAACACTGAATATCTGTCATTTTCTTCCTTAGATTCCTGAAGACTTGTCCAACTAAAGCTTATTTCATTCTGTATTGAGCCCAGTTGTTCCTGGGAACTGTAAAACCAAACATTGCTAATAAATGGGCATGCATATGTCCAAGTGTAGGGTTCACACAGCAGAAAAGAAACACTTTATTTCTAAGAGAAGAAAACCACATAAGGCAGAGAAACAAACAAGATCTGCTGTTGCTGGGCCAGTAACATGAGAAGGAAGAGAAATCCATAGCAGACTTGTGATACTTGTAGTTTTCCTAAGAATTCTTGGGGTCAACAAAGAATTAACTAGTAATGCTTGTTATCTGGGCATTGAATAAAATTCAAATGATCTCTCTATTTTTAATTTCAACAGAAACTATTTATCCATCATTAAAAATATTCAAACAGAATAGAAGGACATGAAATAAAATAAAATATCCCACCAGACCCAACTTTCATTGCTCAAAGCCATGATGTTTAAACTTGTCTGTTTTGATTCTTCCAGTGGCTACCCCCATATGTCTAAATCAGGTAATTACAGCAATATTTCTTGGTGTACTTTAAAAAAAATTAAACATACCCAGTAACTTCCCATTATGAAAGATGAAGAATTCAGCATACTTAAGCTTCTCTTTCCTTCTCCTCCCACTTCCCACATTTTGTTATTTATGTTATAAAGTTTGGATCTTGTTTTGGTTACCTCTGTACCTCTAAATAATGTACTCAACCCTCTCTTCATCCATCAACTTTAGACAGTATCTCCAGACACCCATTAGGAGGAGAAATAAGGCTTCATACATTCCTCCAGAGAAGAGTTCCACTACTTTTACACTGTCAGAGATTCTGTTATTTACATTCCATTCTCCTCAAATGAGGAGGGCCTGAACAACCCACAGGCTAGTACCTCCAGCCCTGCATTGGTGGATTATAACTTCTTTAAGGAGCACTTTCCCAGTTTTAGCCTGAAGGTAGGTAAATATGACTGGTAGGGACCTGAGAAAGCAGGCGGAAGGAGGACTACAGGCAGGGTTGTTTCATAGACAGACCTTCAATTACCACCGTATTTTTGCCTTACTTTTCATTCCCATTCTTTCACTCGCCAGTCTGGAGCTCTGAGCTTCTCCTGAGCTTACCATGAAGAGTGTCTATATTTTTTGATGCTCAGTGTGGACTTTCCACATTCTTTTCTTATCCACAAATGTGATCTCATTAAAGTTCTGAAATTATATCAAATTTTGAAAATTTATCAAACTCTGGCTGGTTCATAGACCCACTCTCATTCTCATTCGGTGATATTACGGATCCATTGCTTTTGTACTTCTTTGAGAGGAAATGGGGTGAAAAGTGTGTGCTTGGGCCACCATCTTGAATAGAAAAATCTCCATCTTTCATTCTAATTCTTACTCTTTAGCCAAGGCATTTAATTCTCTTTTGTTTATGCAGAAATTGGAATGAATGCAGTTCTGGTCGGTCTCTGTTCAAAGACATGGAATGTCCTTCCAAGAAGTCTTCACCCCTTCTTAGTTTATCAGTTCTCATTGACTCAGTACAAAAACAGCTCATCTATAGCCTTGCTTCCCACTACTTCCTCATGAACACTTTGCCCCAGTCAAACTGAATTGCTTACCGTTTCCTCAAGATAACTTTAATTTCCTGTATTTTGCTTTTATTCTGCTGTTCTCTCCAACCTCCCCCCACGAACACACAATGCTTCCCTACTTCAAATAATCTTCCACTCTAAATGCAATCTAGCCTGCAGGAGCACAAGGCAAAGATCATCTGCTTCTATGAGCTTCCTCTGACTTCAGCCAGAGGTCCATGACTTTATTAAGTCTGCTTTCCATTGCCCCAGTGGAAAGGTGGGTACCAGGTGATCAATAATGACATGATTGTCTCACTGGATCTGTGAGATTTTAATTTGTGGAGGTGACTGAGTGATGACATGGGGAAGCTAATGCCACTGAAAGAAGATTTTGGTTACTCACATTTCCTGAGAGGAGGGGCCACACCATTGTCACATAGGGCCAATGTGATCTCATAGAACATTATAGCAGAGAGGTTTGTACCTCTCTGTGAGATTTATGACATGAATGTTGAATTGTGGCATTTTATGCTGTGTCTCATCTTCCTTCACCAGTAGCCTCATGGAGGATAGAGTATATGTCTTAAGCATGTTGGGATTCTCTGCAACTCCTATAACAAGGGTTTGCAGATTTTTCACTGGAGGAAAATGCCTTCTTTTCTGCTCCCATACACTTGCTTAATTTCTTAGCATTCCTTACATATCATAAGCATTGTTTTGTCAACAATTTGTCTTAAGAATTCTTAGTATCACTTCACTTCTATACTCAACAATGTTCCAGTTAGATGTTCTATAGAAGTATAGGATGGTTGCGGGTTTCAGTGTGGGGTGACTTGCGGGTGATGAGAAGTGATTAAGAAATTAAAAAGACAACTTGAGAAACTTGGAGGAGAACTTCTAAAAGTAGGTGGGGCCATAGCTGAAAACTTTACCACTGTCCAGATTATCCCAACCCTGGAAACTCCATGTGTTAGTCAGTTCGGCTTGTTTATGCTGCAGTTAGGAAGAACTGTCGGTGACTTACACCTCACAGGTTTAGTTCTAACTCACTTTACATTCAGGTGCAGGTCAACCATGGCTCTGCTCTACGTGTTCTCTTCATTTCAGGATTCAGGCTAAAAGACTCAGCTCATCTGGGGTATGCTGGTCTTACGACAGTAGGAAAAGAGTAATGGAAGTGCTACATGATGGCTTTATAAGGTTCTGCTCTAAAGGAGCATCACCAATTTCCCTTACATTTCATTGCTAAAAGAATTTGCGTGGCCAAGCCTAATATTAAAGAAGTATTATCCTCCCAGCTGGAAAAAATCATATAAACTACCTCACCCCAGAAAATAAATATTAGTGATAATAATAATAAATTACAAGTGAATAATAAAACTGACAAGTGGGCACCTCCATGGCCTGACACTAAGTAACATTTTACTTTCTCCTTAGACAGCCCTGCCAGGTAACTGGTAGGAAACATACTCAGAGAGGTTAGTTAGTTTATTAGCTTAATGTGACCCAGCTAGTTAGGTGGAGAACCAAAATTCTGAACCAGGTTTCCTGGCACCTGGTAAGAAATGAATAAATTCCCTTGTTAGACCAAGGTACAGCCATCAGGACAATGCACAGTTACGCCAGCAACATGTAAAACTGTGCTCGCACAGCACTGCATTATTCCTAGTTTTGCTTCCAACGCTAGCTGAAGCTACCTTGGCAGCCTCCAACCTTCTAGCTTCTGACCTCTTACCATCGCCCACCCACGAGACCTGGGGCTTGTCATCATTTCAGTCTGACATCACCTTTTGGGGAGGCCTGTTCTTCTGACTCTCCTATCTTCTGTTGCTCTGAGTAACCCTCCAGGACCCAACCAGAAATCTCAAAATCTCCCTCCCGTACATGGTAATGGCACCAGCAAAACCCAAACACAATCGAACCCTTAGGTGGCCTGTTTTGAAAGAGGTTTGGTAAAGTTAAGCTACTCTCAGGGACCCTCCATAAATATTCATACGTAGGGATCTTTCTGATAATTTATTATGAATAGAAATTGTTCCCCCTCAGTTTCAAGTTGTCATCTATTAGGCAGTCCTGGTATTTCATTTTAATGTATAAGAGATCACTTAGTGATATACTCTGATAATTCCTGAAATCTGTCACCTATCATAGAATAACATTGGCAGTCCTCCAACACTTACTCGAGGCAAAGCACAATCAGGCAAGAAGGTAAATATTCAGTCAGGAAAGTTGGTTTCTACACTGAGCAACACTGAATTATACATTGCAAAATGCTTATATAATTAGCAGCCTGTTTATCAACTCATCTGCAAAATAGGGGTGTGGAGGGGTATTGACAATGAAAGTTCTCCTTTACCTTCATCACTTAAATCTCCTGGATAATTCATGAGCAAAAAGTGAAGTGTGGTGGGACTTCCCTAGCAGTCCAGTGGTTAAGACTTCGCCTTCCAATGCAGGGGGTGCAGTTGCAATCCCTGGTCGGGGAGCTAAGATCCCACACGCCTCGTGGCTAAAAAACGAAAACATAAAAACAGAATGTGTAACTTTTACACATTTTTCCCTGTAATTGATATCTAGTCTCATAGCACTGCGGTCGGAAAAGATACTTGATATGTTTTCAGTTTTCTTAAATTTACCGAGCCTTGATTTGTGTCCCAAGATATGATCCATCCTGGAGAATGTTCCATGAGGACTTGAGAAGAAAGTGTATTCTGTTCTTTTTGTATGGAATGTCCTATAAATATGAATTAAGTCCATCTTTCTTATTGTATCATTTAAAGCTTGTGTTCCCTTATTTATTTTAATTATGGACAATCTGTCCATTGGTGAAAGTGGGGTGTTAAAGTCCCCTACTATGATTGTGTTACTGTCGATTTCCCCTTCTATGGCTTTTAGCATTTGCCTTATGTATTGAGGTGGTTCTATGTTGGGTGCATAAATATTTATAATTGTTATATCTTCTTCTTGGATTGATCCCTTGATCATTATGTAGTGTCCTTCTTTGTCTCTTGAAATAGTCTTTAAAGTCTATTTTGTCTGATATGAGAATTGCTACACCAGCTTTCTTTTGTTTTTCATTTGCATGGGATATCTTTTTCCAACCCCTCATTTTCAGTCTGTATGTTTCCCTATGTCTGAAGTGGGTTTCTTGTAGATAGCCTATATACGGGTCTTTTTTGGTATCCATTCAGCCAGTCTGTGTCTTTTGGTTGGAGCCTTTAATCCATTTTCATTTAAGGTAATTATCGATATATATGTTCCTGTTAGCATTTTCTTAATTGTTTGGGGTTTGTTATTTTAGGTCTTTTCCTTCTCTTGTATTTCTTGCCTAGAGAAGTCCCTTTAGCATTTGTTGTAAAGCTGGTTTGCTGGTGCTGAATTCTCTTAGCTTTTGCTTGTCTGTAAAGGTTTTAATTTCTCTGTCAAATCTGAATGAGATCCTTGCTGGGTAGAGGAATCTTGGTTGTAGGTTTTTCCCTTTTATCACTTTAAATATGTCCTGCCACTCCCTTCTGGCTTGCAGAGTTTCTGCTGAAAGATCAGCTGTTAACCTTATGGGGATTCCCTTGTATGTTATTTGTTGCTTTTCCCTTACTGCTTTTAATATTTTTTCTTTGTATTTAATTTTTGCTAGTTTGATTAATATGTGTCTTGGTGTGTTTCTCCTTGGACTTATCCGGTATGGGACTCTCTGTGCTTCTTGGACTTCCCATATTAGGGAAGTTTTCAACCATAATCTCTTCAAATATTTTCTCAGTCCCTTTTTTTCTCTGTTCTTCTTCTAGTATTCCTGTAATTTGAATGTTGGTATGTTTAATGTTGTTCCAGAGGTCTCTGAGACTGTCCTAAATTCTTTTCATTTTTTTTTCTTTATTCTGGTCTGCAGTAGTTATTTCCACTATTTTATCTTCGAGATCACTTATCCATTCTTCTGCCTCAGTTATTCTGCTTTTGATTCCTTCTGCAGAATTTTTAATTTCATTTATTGTGTTCATCATTGTTTGTTTGCTCTTTAGTTCTTCTAGGTCTTTGTTAAACGTTTCTTGTAGTTTCTCCATTCTATTTCCAAGATTTCGGATCATCTTTACCATGATTACTCTCAATTCTTTTTCAGGTAGACTGCCTATTTCCTCTTCATTTTTTGGTCTCGTGGGTTTTTACCTTGCTCCTTCACCTGCTGTGTATTTCTCTGTCTTCTCATTTTGCTTAACTTACTGTGTTTGGTGTCTCCTTTCTGCCGGCTGCAGGTTCGTAGTTCCTGGGTTTTTTTGGTGTCTGCCCCCAGTGCATAAGGTTGGTTCAGTGGGTTGTGTAGGCTTCCTGGTGGAGGGGACTGGTGCCTGTGTTCTGGTGGATGATGCTGGATCTTGTGTTTCTGGTGGGCAGGACTGCGTCTGGTGGTATGTTTTGGGGTGTCTCTGACTTTACTATGGTTTTAGGCAGCCTCTCTGCTAATGGGTGTGGTTGTGTTCTTCTCTTGCTAGTTGTTTGGCATAGAGGGTCCAGCCCTGTAGCTTGCTGGTCATTGAGTGGACCTGGATCTCAGCAGTGAGATGCAGATCTCTGGGAGATCTTTTGCTGTTTGATATATGTGGGGCCAGGAGTTCTTTGGTGGACCAATGTCCTGAACTTGGCTCTCCCACCTCAACGGCTCAGGCCTGACACCCGGTCGGAGCACCAAGGCCCTGTCAGCCACTCAGCTGAGAAGAAAAGGGGTAAAAAAGAAAGAAAGAAAGAAAGAAAAAAATAAAGTTATTAAAATAAAAAAAATTATTAAAGGTAAAAATATTAAAAAATAATAACAAAAAAAAGAAAGCAGAGAGCCACCAAACCAAAAAACAAATCCAGTGATAACAAATGCTAAAAACTATACAAAAAAATATATAAATAAGTAAATAAATAAATGGACAGACTGAACCCTAGGCAAAATGGTCTAACAAAGCTATACAGACAAAATCACACAAAGAAGTATACATATACACACTCACAAAAAGAGAAAAAGAAAAAATGTGTATATATTTATGTAAATACTAAACTAAAATAAATGTAAAACCAGAAACAAATTAGATGCAGAAAGCAAACCCCAAGTCTACAGTTGCTCCCAAGGTCCACTGCCTCAATTTTTGAACGATTCCTTGTCTATTCAGGTATTCCACAGATGCAGGTACATCAAGTTGACTGTGGAGATTTAATCCGCTGCTCCTGAGGCTGCTGGGAGAGATTTCCCTTTCTCTTCTTTGTTCGCACAGCTCCCAGGGCTCAGCTTTGGATTTGGCCCCGCCTCTGTGTGTAGGTCGCTGGAGAGCATCTGTACTTTGCTCAGACAGGATGGGGTTAAAGGAGCAGCTATTAGGGGGCTCTGGCTCACTCAGGCTGGGGGAAGGGAGGGGTACGGAGTGCGGGGCAAGCCTGCAGTGGCAGAGGCTGGCGTGACGTTGCACCAGCCTGAGGCGCGCCATGTGTTCTCCTGGGGAAGTTGTCCCTGGATCACGGGACCCTGGCAGTGGCGGGCTGCACAGGCTCCCAGGAGGGGAGGTGTGGAGAGTGACCTGTGCTTGCATACAGGATTCTTGGTGGCTGCAGGAGCAGCCTTAGCGTCTGATGCTTGCCTCTGTTGTCCGAGCTGATAGCCGCAGCCTGTGCCCATCTCTGGAACTCCTTTAAGCAGCGCTCTTAATCCCCTCTCCTTGCACCCCGAAAACCCCTGCCTCTTAGGTCCGGACTTTTTCCCAGACTACCTCCCAGGTAGCTGTGGCTCACTAGCCCCCTTCAGGCTGTGTTCACGCAGCCAACCCCAGTCCTCTCCCTGGGATCTGACCTCCAAAGCCCGAGCCTCAGCTCCCAGCCCCCGCCTGCCCCGGCGGGTGAGCAGGCAAGCCTCTCGGGCTGATGAGTGCTGGTCAGCACTGATCCTCTGTGCAGGAATCTCTCCAGTTTGCCCTCTGCATCCCTGTTGCTGCGCTCTCCTCTGTGGCTCTGAAGCTTCCCTCCCACCCACCCCCAACCCCGTCCAGCCCCTGTCTCCACCAGTGAAGGGGCTTCCTAGAGTGTGGACGCTTTTCCTCCTTCACAGCTGCCTCCCACTGGTGCAGGTCCCGTCCCTATTCTTCTTTTGTCTCTGTTTTTTCTTTTGTTTTTTTTTTGACCTACCCAGGTACGTGGGGGAGTTTCTTGCCTTTGGGGAAGTCTGAGGTCTTCTGCCAGCATTCAGTAGGTGTTCTGTTGGAGTTGTTCCACATGTAGTTGTATTTTTGATGTATTTGTGGGGAGAAAGGTCATCTCCAGGTCTTACTCCTCCACCATCTTGAAGGTCCCTCCAGAAGCAATATTGTAACAAATATAAAGACTAAAAATGGTCCACATCAAAAAAAAATCTTAAAAAAAAAAGCACAGTGGGGATCAGAGCTGAGGCACAAAATGGTTCTGCAGATAATCTGTAATGAGTTTAAATGCATTCTTTCTTCCGTATGTCAGCAAGCAGAGTTGGTTTGCTTAGAGTTCACTTTAACTCTGGCTTTACATCAAAAATGGAACATCACTTTGTAATCATTAAGCGTTTTGCTTCGATATTAAATATTGAAGTTCGTCTGATTGCTAAGCCCATAATTAAGAGGGGAAGGAAACCTGTAATGTTACAGATGTTTTCCCATTTGATAATCATGTGGTGAAAGCAATCATGAATAGAAATATTGTAGCTGTTCAGAATAAATAGGAACTCCTGAGGAGACTCAGAGACAGTAAATAAAATCACTGGAGGCGTGTGATTGCAATGTCAAAGGAGAGAGGAAAAGGCCCACGTGTGCGCAGGAATTTGGAGCAGCCGAGGAAAGGTAGCACAGGGTTCCCCGTAAGGATGCTGACAACGGGCAGCAAAGGCTGGATGCGGAACCTGTCCAGGATTCAGTGCTTACTGCTTGGAGGCCCTAGGCATGCTGTTCAGAGCTTCACTCTTCTCACCTGTAAAATAAGGAAAAGAATGTCTGCCTTGGACTGATCTGAGAATTAAAGGGGGTACTGGGTGTAAAGTGTTTAGCCCTTGATACTTGTAGCTATCATCATCCCCTAGTTTATAAACTCCATGAGAACCTGGATCTTGTCTGACTTACTCACTGAAATATCTTTGGTCCAAGAATGGTTTCTGGCTTATAATGGACCCACAACAAACTGTTATTGAAATAATAAATTAAAAAGACAATAGGGTTTCCCTAGTGGTGCAGTGGTTAGAAATCTCCCTGCCAGTGCAGGGGACATGGGTTCGAGCCCTGCTCTGGGAAGATCCCACATGCTGCGGAGCAACTAAGCCCATGCGCCACAAGTACTGAACCTGTGCTCTAGAGCCCACAAGCCACAACTACTGAGCCCACGTGCCACAACTACTGAAGCCCCTGTGCCTAGAGCCTGTGCTCCGCAATAAGAGAAACCACTGCAATGAGAAGCCCGTGCACCTCAACGAAGAGTAGCCCCCTGCTCGCTGCAACTAGAGAAAGCCCAAGCACAGCAATGAAGACCCAACACAGCCAAAAATAAATAAGTAAATAAATTGATTTTTAAAAAGACAATAATAAATGAATAGAAATGAGAAACTTGACAGAAAACAGTGTATCAAAGAAATTGGTTTATGAGAAAATTAAGAGAATTCTGGTTAGGTGATAGGAAACATGTATTTGAAAAGGTAAACTCCAGGGCAGGGCAGACAGACGTTTCAAACGACCTTACAGAATTAGCAGAAATAAGGGTTTTGAAGGAAAGTAAAATTTCTGTATATTCTCAGGAAATGGTTTCAGTATTAACTTTATTAGTCTATTGAGTGATGTTCCACAGTGAAGGTAAGGAGCCATTCTCATGAGAGAACAGTTAAAGTTGTCGGGATATATAACAAAGCAACACTGCCCTGGGCTAGACAACACGACTGCACCAGATTGCTTTCTGTTTCTGACTCCGGTTCTCTGACAGCCAATGGACAAAAAAAAAAAAAAAAACAGTAGACTCTTCTCCCTAGAGCCCCAGAAAAGTAGAATCTTAAAGTTTTCAGCCCTATGCCTACATATGCTTGTTTGAAAGCATGACATAGTTAAGTCTCATGATGATTGTTTGTACAGTTAGAGTTGGCTGCTTTTGGAAAAATCCCCAAGGTTTTGCTGCTGGCTCTGTAGTCTGACCACTTAAGGTGCCCTGAACAATCATCTTTATGATTTGACTGTTCTAGTCTCTTAAGACAATGTGTTAATGTTTTAGAGGAATGGGCAGGAGTTAAACAACTCCAAACCAACCTAAGGAGAAGTTGTGGCATTTTAAGCTATTGCAAACCAAATATGAGATGTAAAAACATTGTTGAAGGTATTCAGGTCAACACTGAGCTTTGAATAGGGTTAGAGGATGCACGTTTCCACCAAGTTTTCAATAAGAGGGTTAATATTTAATTATGATCAAAGTCAAAGTGCCATGATATCTAGGATATCTGCAAACAGCTTTTTGACAGCTACTCATAGTATTACTCAGCGCACATTCTGTATTAGGTTATATAGAGCTTAAGGCAAAGTAAAGTGAAAGTACTTGCATTTTGCTGAAAAATGAGTCACTAAAGGCTCCAGAATTTGGAGTCTAGACGGAGTGAGTGAATAAGCCAGGCAACAGAAGGGCTAGTCATCACAATTGGTCCCGACAGCTTTGCCCACGCCAGTCTGCACTGCTGAGCCAGGCCATCGGTGTGACTAGCTCAGATGGGCAGCTGCCCTTGTTTCTTCAGGAAGGGCCTTCCTTGGTTTCATGCGCCTGCAGTGAAACCTCCGGAAGAAGAAATGGAGTGTAAGCAGCATAGCAGCATTTTGACATGACAACACGTTGAATGGTGATGCTGTGGGGGCAGGACTGAGGGACAGATGTCACTTAGCTCCAGAATTTGCTTCGTGAGTTTTTAATAAGAACTGATCTGTTCACAGGTCAACTGGCAGTTATTCATTTCACGGTCACCCCAAGCTTGCTGGGGACGCACAGTGTCTCTCCCAGTGCAAAAGAGCCTCTCTCCCGAGCAAGTCACGCTACATCTCAAAGGGAAGACGAATGCTTGTCTTAGGAATATAATACCTCCTTACAGGGGCTGAGAGAAACGCAATTCTCTCCAAGTTCCTGTCAATTAGGAGGCTCACCCTTAGAAGCAGGAGGCAGGGCTGGGTCTGGTTTTGCTCACTGGGCCCCCGTGTGTAGCAGTGATGTTCTGTTGCTTCATTGTGTTGAATACTTGGGATGAGTAATACCTAGTCTCTCCAACAGATATTCTTTGGAGAAGATGATTTCTTAAATGAAGCTACATTTCACTTAAAGTTCCTTCATTAAGCCTTTTTTTTTTTTTTTTTTTTTGCGGTACACGGGCCTCTCACTGCTGTGGCCTCTCCCGTTGCGGAGCACAGGCTCCGGACGCGCAGGCCCAGCGGCCATGGCTCACGGGCCCAGCCGCTCCGCGGCATGTGGGATCCTCGCGGACCGGGGCACGAACCTGCGTCCCCTGCATCGGCAGGCGGACTCTCAACCACTGCGCCACCAGGGAAGCCCCTCATTAAGCCATTTTAAAAAGCAAATGCCAAATTGAGTGCTTATTCTGGCTTGATTTTATAAGGTTTATTTTCATTCTGCATGAGTTTCCTCATCAATAAAAAAAAATGTATAAACACTGCTCCTCCCAATCTTTTGATCATGTATCAAAGACACAGGAAAGCAAAAATAATCCACAGTTGACCAATAAACCTGGCACGGGACTGCACAGTTAGAAGCCCCCCCCCCGCCTCCCCCCGTGGCTCCAAGGCTGGGGCTGGTAGGAGAACCGGCAGGTGGGGTGGCGCTGTTGATCCAGGCTGCAGCCCTGAGTTCACTTTTCCTCTTGAGCATCTCGCTGCTGCTCCGGCTGTTGCTGGCTAGGCTCTCTTTGAGGTACCCCAGCTCTTACCTCACTGTTCTTCTCTGAGTAAGATGGTTAGAACTTTCCTCTAGGCTTTATCAAATACTGAAAAGAGGACAATGAAGAAACAAAAGACACGTGTGCTCAGGACATGTGTGCTCAGGACATGGTTAATAAGGGTGCTTTCATTTTATACTAAATAGATCACCCACACAATGAGAATGAGAGGCTGGAGGTTTAGGGAGAGCATGGATGTGGGTGGGAGGTACAACCCATCCTAGAGAGAAGGCAGTTCCTGGAGGATTCTAAGAAAACCTAGTTGCTGATTCAAAACCAGGGGCTCCTGGTACATGATGACTTCCTCTTCAGGGCCTTGCCTGCTGTCTCCTGGGATGGAATTGTGCCTCAAAGCTTAGCCCTTTTTTCCGGGCCCTTCCTGACTGCCAGGCCTGCTCCTCAGGCATCCAGGATGCTCTCTCATCCACCTGCTGATCTGGGTGCGAGCTCCTGGCTCCATCTGGCCCCTCATCTTTCTCCAAGGCCCTGCAGCCTCCTAAGGTGCTGAATTGCAGCATTCTAACCAGGCACCCGGGAAAGGCTTCGTCCTTCCCACCCCTGCTCCCAACTGATGTTCTCTACCTCTCTACCTGTGGTGGGAGTTAGAAACGAGCTGGGTTTCAACTCACAGTCGTTTTTGGTCCAAGGACTGTCAGGCTGGACACCTGAGGAGTTGGAGGCATGATGCTTGGTTCTGTTTCTTTCCCTTTCCATTGCCAGGTAGGAGGAAAAAAGGCTTTGCCAATGGGTATCTGCGTCTGCTTCTTCCCACCCTTGGATTTCTTCAGTGGCTTTTAGAGGAATAAGTAGGAGCTTTAGCAAATTGAATTTTAATAAAACTCACTTATTAAACATCTTTTATCCTCAAAGTGGTATTCTAGGCCCTGGATGTGGGGAAGCAGGGGTGGGGGCCCCAGGGATTAGGGAATTCCTATCCTCACTGGTTCCTGAGCTCACCATACTGGCTTAGAGAAGGACTGAATATTAATCTTTTAATTTAATGCAGAAAGGTCAGACTCTTTTAATGAGTTAAATATTTTCATAAATAAAGAAGCTTATATATTTGTCTAAACGGAAGTCATGCTCAGATGTACAGATTTGTATGTGTCCTGAATAATAAATCCCAAATTACCAACCACCTGTGCGTGCAGATGATGGTCATCATCCAGGCCTACTCTTCCTTCCGTCAGAGCCCCTGGCATTACTATGGGAGCCAGGGAAAGCACATCCAAGCTTTTCTTTTTTTAAGACACCTGTAATTTCAGAAATAAAGAAGCCATACATGGCAAATAAAATATGAAAAGATGCCCTACATCATATGTCATCGAGGAATTGCAAATTAAAACAATGAGATTTTACTACATACCTGTTAGAATGATGAAAATCAGAACACTGACAACACCAGATGACGGTGAGGATGTGGAGCAACAGGAACTCTCATTCATGGCTGATGGGAATGCAAAATGGTGTGGCCACTTTGGAGGACAGTTTGACAGTTTCTCATAAAACTAAACATAGTCTTACCATTCAATCCAGAAATTGAGCTCCTTGGTATTTACCCAAAGGAGTTGAAAACGTATGTCCACACAAAAGCCTGCACATGGATGTTTATAGAAGCTTTATTCATAATCAACAAAACTTGGAAGCAACCAAAAGGCCTTTAAGTAGGTGAATGGATAAACTGTGGTACATCCAGGTAATGGAATATTATTCAGTGATGAAAAGAAATGATCTATCAAGTGATGAGGAATCTTAAGTGCATGTTACTAACTGAAAGAATCCAATCTGAAAAGGCTACATACTGTATGCTTCCAATTATATGACATTCTGGAAAAGGCAAAATTATGGAGACAGTAAAAAGATCAGTGGTTGCCATGGGTGGGGAAGAGGAGAGAGGAATAGACAGAGCACAGAAGATTTTAAGGAAGTGAAAATACTCTGTATCATGTTTTAATGATGAATATATGTGATGATACATTTGCCCAAACCCATAGAATGTATAACACCAAGAGCGAACTCTGATGTAGACTGTGGACTTTGGGTGATTACGATGTGTCAGTGTAGGTTCATCCTTGGTAAAAAATGTACAAATACAGTGACTGATGTTGATAATGGGGGAAGCTATGCATATGTGGGAGCAGGGGGTATGTGGGCAATCTTTTTACCTTCCTCTCAATTTTATTAGTCTTTTGAGACTATTTTCAGCAGGTCTACACTTATGGGAGGGTGATGGTGTGTGATTGGGCAGTCCCACATTCACGTGGATTATTTGGGCAGATCATGTTCAACCCAAGCATCTGAGAGAGCAGCTCTGAGCAGGGGCAGATCCTGTGGATCCCAGAGAGGTCTGGCGGGGGGAGAGCAGGTCCTGAGTGGAGTGATATGTGGGCACCCTGCTGATGAGGTCTTTTAGGAGGAACACGGAGAGGTAGGAAAGGGCTGAAGAAAGGCAAGTTAAAGGAGGCTAAAGCCAAATTTGTCCTGTTTCAGAAGTTGTTGGGAGATGGCTCTGAGCCAGGAAAACCAGAGGAAGCTGATTTTCTCTTTTTGTTTTTCTTCCTTTCATCCAAATAACCCCCAGAAATAGGATTCAACTACGTTATGGGTTAAATAGGCACTGTAAAATTGGTCTGGGGCTTGATCACCGTGTGGGATTTTGTTCTCATGGGAAATAAATTCCAACTTCCAAATGACTGACTCAAAGAGGCCACTTTTAAAAGTAGCAGGTTGCTTACTCCTACATTCACTTTTGTGTGTGTGTGTGTGTGGTACGCGGGCCTCTCACTGTTGTGGCCTCTCCTGTTGCGGAGCACAGGCTCCGGACGCGCAGGCTCAGCAGCCATGGCTCACGGGCCCAGCCGCTCTGCGGCATGTGGGATCTTCCCGGATCGGGGCATGAACCTGTGTCCCCTGCATCGGCAGGTGGACTCTCAACCACTGCGCTACCAGTGAAGCCCCTACATTCACTTTTAAAGGAACTTGTAACTAAATATTAAGCTTTCCAATTGTGAGAGTTTGTAATTTTGATCATTCTAGACTCTTGACTTCATTAAATAAATTTTTCACTCTTTCTGATTTCTTGGTGCCAAGCTCTGAATACACTGTATATACTGACATTTCTAAGTTGACTTTTAAGAAAAGCTCTATGTTTTACCAAAATCATGAAGTATCTATATTAAAAAAAAAAGTGAATAACCTAGTATAGAGATAATATGGTTATAGATAATATGGTTATAGAGAACTAAAGAACAGATTAACTTTTCATTAGAGCTAGAAATACACTTAAGCTAAAAAATTAGTTGTCAGTGTGGTCTGATTTGAGGAGCCCACAAAACTCCAGTGGGCCAGGTCTCTCCTACCTTCTCGAAGCACACGATGGAGACTACATCATCTTTATTTCATTCTCAGGCTCGGGTGCTTCACTGCCAAAGGATTCTTATATGGTACTGGAGGGAAACTGAGTTTACTCGTTAGTGTAACGTGGCCAGCAGTGCCTGTCCTACTAACTTAGGATGAAATGAGATGATGTATATGAGCACATGTTGTATGTTATAAAGTATTTTTAAAGCTCACATATCTGTAGGGAGCAAATAATTAAGCAGCAAAATCCAGCCGCCTTACATAGGGGAAATTTCTTATAGTGTGACATGAGAAATAACAGTGATAATAACTTCCAAGCAATAGAATGAGTTTTGTTTTATTCTGTTTTGTCTTTGCTTTTATTTTGTTTTGCTTTATTATTTTTTTTTTTTTTTGTAGCTCTCAGCCTGAAGTTATTTTCTGTCCCCTAAAGGGTATGTTTATATATGTGTGTGTGTATATATATATATACAATTTGCAAGAAAACAGAGCCTAAAATAAAGATTATGTGCCAACACTTTATTAAAGACTGAATCCTAGGAATGTAGGAGTGAGAAGGGAAGTGGGGTGAGGTGGGGAAGGAGAGTGAGCAAATAGAAGGGAGCGTGTTCTTGAGGTGCCTGCGCTTCGTGATGAACTGCGTGCTTGGTGCCCCAGAAAGCTTTGGAGGATTCATGCTGCTACCGCATCTCTCAAGAGTCTCTCTGGAGGGAGAATAGGAGAAGAATTATTTTACTGACTTCCATCTCCTATTGGGTGAAACTCACCTCTGTAGTACATGCACACACTTCCTTCCTCAGTTACACATCTGGACACACTGAGCAGCCACAGGGAAGTGCCAGGGTACCTGCAAGGCCTGGGTGTAAGGTGAGGCACCCACACAACCAAAGACATGCAGCCCAGGCCCTGGGTCTGGAGAATATGTAGCAGCCCCAAGCAGGCCCCGTGACTGTAAGCAACACCAAGGCGCGTGTGTGGGTCTAGGGTGATGCGGAAACCATACATTATAAAACACGGCATCGAGGGGCTTCCCTGGTGGCGCAGTGGTTGAGACTCCGCCTGCCGATGCAGGGGACACGGGTTCGTGCCCCGATCCGGGAAGATCCCACATGCCGTGGAGTGGCTGGGCCCGTGAGCCATGGCCGCTGAGCCTGCGCGTCCCGAGCCTGTGCTCCGCAACGGGAGAGGCCGCAGCGGTGAGAGGCCCGCGTACCGCAAAAAAAAAGAAAAAAAACAAAAACAAAAACAACACAGCATCGAGGAAGTCACCTTAGATCATTTCTGCTGCCTCTTCTGCTGAGTGCGCTTCTGAGAAGGGAGGGCATTTTTGGTTCTCACACTGCAGAGCTGTGTAGCAGCTGACAGTAATGGAGATAATTAGAGGTATGGGGTTGATCACAACTTGACCTATAATGAGCAGTTTGAGTAGTTGTGACAGAGAGAGTAAGATCTTTCTGTAAAGCAATATTTCAGATATTATACAAGGGAGCAACTTGATAGAGATGAGTGTGACAGGGACAAGAACGCAGGAAACAAGATGAGTCACTGATTCAGAGAAAGATCCCAAAGAGCAAGAAAAGATGGTTCTAGTGCCAGTTAAGCTTCATCAGGCCTTAGTGTCACAAGTTACTGAAATGTCATATTGATTTTTTAGTATCTATGTATAATGTATGTTTTTACTCATGCAACAGATATTTATTGAGAGAGCCTACTGGAGGCTGGGCTCTATTCTAGGCTTTGCCCACTCAGCAGTTTCTGCCCTCTTGGCACTTAGATTCCAGTGCAGGAAGACAGACAGTAGCGTGTCAGAAGGTGGTGAATGTCGTGAAGAGAAATAAAGCAGGACAAGAGAGAGGGTGTGTGTGGTGGAGAGGCAGGAGTTGCTATTGCTATAGAACAGTCAAAGAAAGCCTCTGTGGTAAGGCAACATCCCAGCAGAGACCGATATGTGTATATTTAATATTGTCATCCAGATATTCTCAATTTTACTGTCATCATAAATGTCTGAACAGAAGAAACTCTTTATGTTATTATCCAAAAGAGATATCTGAAAATGGTAGAACCCACTGGCAACTGCACTCAAGATCCTGGTTTCTATGACCCAGTAATAGTAACTATGCAAAAAATCATCTGGGCAGATAGGAAGGACTTGCCCATGGACGGTTGTGACACACAGCAAAGTGTAGCTGCCAGATGGGACAGGACACCAGTCAAGTATGGTTTAAGGTTGAGTTGGGAGAGAAGAAAAGTCCCATCTGTGGTTGATAGCTATAGGCCTGAGGACTTGTTTTGAGGATGTTTTATTTGGCCTAAGGATAGTTAACATTTATCATCTGTTGAATGTTTAAAAAGTTTCTTGAGTTAGTGTGCCTTTGGGTCATGTGTGTGTTACTGCAGCCCGCTGGAGTGGGCTGTGAATTCGTGGTGTACCAGCACGGTGGAAGCAACAGTAAGCAAGACAAAAGGCACCATCGTGGGGGACGAAGGCAGTTAGAGAGTCTCATGTGGGCCTGAGTAATACACTCCAAAATGTGACTACAACAAGCTTACCCAGCCTCTCTTAATCTATCTTCTGGCCCTGACACATGCTTCAGTCATTTCTATCACCCGGGACTTGGAAGTTTGTGAGACGTGGTCCTCAGGAAGGTGAGGAGTAGATGGGACACTCGCTATGGTTGAGGACCCCGGGGACCAGTGAAACTGGGGAAGCATTAATAAACAGGCACTTCATCATGTGAAAACTGCACCTCTCAACATCAGAACGAATGTTAAATATGTGGAAAGAAGTAATAAGGCAAAAATCCAGGTAATGCACACACATGGGAATACACACCTGGATAGAACCAAAAGGGGTATCCTGACCATTGAAGAGCCACTGCAGTGCATCTGTGTGTGTTTGCTTGGAGGTCTAGGCTATTGTTCAAGGTTTATAAATTGGCTATAAAAATGTATCTGTGAATTTTAAGTTTCAGCCTGAGAGAAAATTTTGGCTTTTAAATTCAAACTCACTATTCCAAAACTCATTCTGACACCATTTTAGGGCTTGATGAATTGTTTCAAAGATGTTTATTGCTTTTAAGTCTCTGTTTTATTGCCAAGCTTGTAATACGTAAACTGCTTTGAATTTCGTTAAGATAGTGAGTGATTAGGCAAAGACACGACTTCAAAACAGAAAACAGCCAAGAGATTTAACTGGATTAAGAGAGAAGAATAGTACATTTTATGTAGGTAGGCTGTTTCTAACAATTAAAATATGCCTCCTCTGGATATGTGTTTCCATCGTGCAACATAATAAGAGAGCTCCAGGAAAAGCACTGTGTTCTTTGAAGAAAGGGTAACAGTTTGCTCTGTATCAACAGCAATATTGTGTATTTCAAACAGCTTTCGGCTGGGATCTCTAAGTTCTGTACAAATATTAACCAGACTACCTAATACAGAATAGATGTTGCAGTAGGTTGAGAGCTACACGCTCTTGAAGCTGGCTCAATTTCTTATGACCCAGAGTCAAGTGGCTCAGAACATCTGGGTGCTTCTCAGGTCAAGAGCCTCTTTAAACTGCCAAACTCATTGTCAAGTATCTGACTGCTTTCAAATATCACAGCTATGCAACTTGATGCATCCTAGGATTTTAGATTTCTGATTGCAAGTTATAAAAATCAACTGAGGGCTTCCCTGGTGGCGCAGTGGTTGAGAGTCCGCCTGCCGATGCAGGGGACACGGGTTCGTGCCCCGGTCCGGGAAGATCCCACATGCCACGGAGCGGCTGGGCCCGTGAGCCATGGCCGCTGAGCCTGCGCCTCCGGAGCCTGTGCTCTGCGACTGGAGAGGCCACAATAGTGAGAGGCCCACATACCACAAAAAAATAAAAATAAGCGCAATACTTAGCAACTTAAAGCAACAAACATATACAATCTTACAGTTTTTGTGGGAGCAGGAATCCAGCTGTGGCTTAGCTGGGTGCCTCTTCCTCAAGGTCTCCCACAAGGCTGCAGTCAAGGTGTTAACTAGAGCTGAGTCTTATCGGAAGATTCTTCTGAGAAAGGATTCGCTCCTCAATTCACGTACATGGCTGCTGGTAAGATTCAGTCCCTTGCAGGTTGTTGGGCACACCAGCTATGGACTTCCCACAGTTCCTTGCAACATGGCCTCTCCATAGGGCAGCTCACAATATTGCACCTGGTTTCCGTACAAAGAAAGTCGCAAGAGAGGGAGAGTAAGAAGTTGCTGTCTTTTTGTAACCTAATCTCAGAAGTGACATACCATGACTTTTGCCTATTCTCCTTGTGAGAAGTGAGACACTAGGTTCAGTGCACACTCAAGGGGAAGAGGGCAGGAATTCCAGTATATAGAAAGCACTCGGAGCCTTTTAGAGACTGCTTATCACACCCTCTCTTTGTCTTTCTCCCAATTCCAAAGTCGTTAGCAAAGGCTTCTTTTTGACCCAGCTTGGATCCTGTGCCTGTTGTTCCAATGAGCTGTCGGGGGATTGAAGACTCATGGTGTAGACGGTGTGCCAGGTGGGCACAGTAGTCAGGCGAGACAAAGGGAACCATCCCGGATGAAGAAGGCAGTTAAAGAGTACCAACCTGAATAAAACACTCCAAAATGTGACCGCAACAAATTTACTCAGTCTTTCTTTCTTAATGGGAATAAAATTTCCAAGCAGATAATTCACCTCCCCAAAAGACTGGTTCTGTGCAGGCAGATTTTCTGAATAATTCAGATGTTTGAAGCCCTTAATCCTAAAGTATATATGTAACTAAGTCTAAAGTACGTTTTAAAGAATTCATAATAAGTGCCATTATCCTTTTTTAATTTGTTTTTCATTGTTAAAATTATGGTGTATACATATATAAGACAAATTTTACCATTTTATGGCTAGGATTCTAGCCTTCTAGCAGTTCACTCAGGGATGGAGTAACCTGTGGCTTCTTTGGCCTCTTCAAGTGGATTTCCTGAGCTTGGCTGGGCTGGGAAGGAGCAAAGTATGAAATTTTGTAGAGGAGCGGTGTCATGGTAGGTGACAGTATCCAGTGGTGGAAGGGCTACCTGGGCTGTTACAGCTCATTCAGCTCACCATCCCATGCCGCTCCCATCCCAAACTGTACTCTAATCATAGCTGTCATGTAGGGTAGGCTAAACTGCTTACACAAAGACTCAAGGTATAAGAGCTCAACATAAGGGAAGTTTTCTTGCCCCCTCTGACAAGCTCAGATTCATCCCAAATGAAAACATGTCCTGTATTCCAGAATATTTTCGTGAGAACCTAGAAATCACCTAGTGTTGATGTGAAATCAGTAAAAGCCAGTGCTCTTGGCAAAGGGCTGAAGTCATTTCTCTTTCATGGGATATGGGGCAAGGGTTTGGGCCTAGTCATGATAACTCAAGTCAGGGCTATGCATGGAAGGGGAGGCTTCACTTAATATTCCTGTTAACATTTCTATATATTTTTTTATTATAGTTATGTCCATAAATTCATTTTTTATAAGCTCCCACTAAAAGAATGGAAATACTTAAGTTTTTCTACCTAAATAGCTCGTTAGGATTTCAGCCTGTAACATTTTCACAGACAAGCCATTATTTCTGATGATTTCACACTGTGATGTACAGCTGCATCATGACAGCATGGGGCCAGTGAATATTAGGGTTAGGCTGGGCCATCCATTATCAATTCCTGATGCCCTCCCCCTGCCCAGTGCATGAATGAACCCCTGACATCCCATGGTTTTTTATCATACTCAGCATTATTCTTTAGAGAAACTAAAAAGTTTGCTCCGTTTTGCTCAGTCATTATTATTTTTCCCCCTCAGAGTGATGAATTGGTGGAATAGAGTTCAGTGTGGTAGATGTAGAGTCCTAGAGAACAATCATCTCTGCTGTGAATTCAGATTAATCAAAGAGCCCCAAATAGAGGTCACTTAGCAGTATCCCTAAGGCTTCTTTTAGGTTCTGACTGACATTGCCCTGATTCCAGGGGCAGTGAGAACAGGGGGTCAAGAAGAGAGTGAAGAAAGGTGTTGGTGGCTGATCCCTTTGCCTATTTATGGGGTACGAAAAGCTCTCCCGAGGGTGCAATAACACACAATATTAACATGGAGGCTATGAAAGTATTTGGAGATGGGACCAATATCCTAAAGACTCAGAATACAAGCATAGCTTTGAAATTACAAGAAAATCAGAAAATTTCTACTTTGGTTCTCATCAAGGTATAGGAAAACATGACCTCCATGAAATAAAAGAAAAGGTTCCACAAGGAACCTCCTGGATGAGATAAAACAATGGGAGCCTAAACTCCCCTCCAAGACAAGCTGGGGTCTGAGGCACAGATCCAGGCAGAGTTTTCAGGATGCCAGGTCAGATTTGAAGGGGAGGCAGGATTAGTCTGCCAGTTACAAAGTATGAGGCAGGGGAGATCCAGTAAGAGCTAAGTAAACCTGTCCAAAGGGGTCAGCCTGAATAGGGTCGGCAGAAGGGAAGACTCCAGGACCAAGGGCTCAGACAGAACCCAGGGGAGGAGCCTTGGATGAGGCCCTTTGTGCTGATGCTTCCTCAGGCACTTGGTTGGGTTCCATCTGACCTCCCCCCACAGGCCGGAAGAAACCTGCCAGGCTCTGAGCTGGTTCAGAGAAGGACTGAAACACAGGATGAGATGATAAGGAAAGAATAAAAGGGATCTAAAAAGCGTAACCGCAGAATTATAACTCCATCGTAGAAACAGCAAAAAGTCAAGCCTTAACCTCTGCCGTGAACTAGCTGTGGCTTATTGAGAAATCAGAGTATGCTTTTGGATCCTTAGTTTCCCCATCTGTAAAGTGGGGCTCAGAATTCAGTGTAAGTCCTCATGTCTGACACAATCAGTAATTTGGTTGGTGAAAAAAAATCAGTTCATGTGGGCAGCCTTAAGCAGTTATATGCATTATACCTGAGATATTTTTAAATGTAGAGAAGTATGTTTGTTACCCAGTATTTTGGTGCAGGGTTAATACATTTTTTGGAGTAAGGTTGGAGTCCTTCCTTTATCCTGCAGAAGCAGCACCCATGATGAATTGTCAGTGATCTCATTTTTTTGGTTTTGTTTTTAAATGGAGTGAAATCTCAGACTTCAGTTTAGACACAATCATTCTAGATCTATCTTCTCACTCTCATGATTTCCACCACCACCCCTTTTATTTTCTTTTTTCATTTGTCTGGCCGGTGACAAACTTGATTAAATTCTTTAAAAAAAATTTTTTTTGTTGACTTGACTTTAAAATGAGTCCTTTCAGATTATGCAACTTAGTTTTCATAGAAACAACAGCTTTCTTTCTTTTTCACTCTATTTCATTATATATTACTATTTCACTAGATTACCTAATTATAATTGCAGCTGGTTTGTGAGCAAATGCAACTGGTGTTTGGCAGGCAACGAACTCAAGTGGTGAGAGCAGAAGCCAGTGAACATGCAGAAGAACGGCCTCCCACTGGCTGCAGACATCTGCTGGCATATGGAGAGAACAAAGAACATCAGTCATTTCAGTTTAAGTGAAGATGTGTTAGGAGTACTTCTGGTGAACCTCCTAACATTATCATGGGGATTAAAGGAGAAGCTCATGTTGAAGTCTTGTCCAGCGGCTCGTGCTCAGTAGAAGCTGGTTCCCTTCCTTTCCTTTAGAAGCCTTTCTAGCACAATGTCTTGCAGAATAGTGATTCCTATACAAGGAAGTCAGCTTGTTAATTATGTATTCAAGGCTGTGATTTGAAATTTCAGTTCCTTTATGCCTCCTATGCCACTGCTTTAAGCACATCAATCTGTCTCACAATCCTGGACGGTCTTTCCTCTCCCTGCTCTAGGGCTATCCTGTTGAAGTTTGAGTTCCATGACTTTGGAAATGCACAACTTACTGCTCAGGCTAAACTGGTGGAACGCTAATGTCAGGCTTCCAGAGCAAATTGTTGGGGAGGCTGCCCTTTAAAGGCTAATGGATCTGGAGTTCCATGTGATTTTGTTCCAGGCCTATGGGGTATGTAGAGCTGCTTTCGATGTTCTGTGACGTTTGACAGTAGAGTCTTCAAAAAGTCAAATAGGATAAAGTGTCCACCCATGAGGTGGCTGTGCAAAGATCACGCTGGGGAGACGTCGTGCTCTTCATTTGTGAAGTATTTTGCTTTACAAGGCACTTTCCATACGGGTACAACAAAAGGAAGCGAACGTGAGGTAGGCGAATGTGCTTTCTACTTCTGATGAGTCTGAGTTTCCTTATCCTGGCTCAGCAGGATCTGGGCTGCACACACTCCCGAACGCCCCTTCCATTCTTCCAGGGAGCCTCCTCGGATATGTTTATAACTGGACAGAAGGAAGAAATATTAAAAGCCCCATAGAGCTGCTCACCCCTTATCTGGGTGCTTAAAGAAAGGGTAAAGTTTTGTTCTGCCAGCCAAGTGAATTGAACTGGAGTGCTTGGCAGAACTAAGTCAGAAAACTGCCTCTTTGTGGCAGCATCATTCCATGGCCGTGCTTTGAGGGCTGTCGTTTCTCTGGTTCTTTGTGCAAGACATCTGGCTACTCTGTAAAAGAACTAAAACTCTGTGAGGCTCTTCCAGTGGTCCACCACAGCCATCGAGAGATTCATTACACGTAGGAAAGGAGCACCCAGTGCCTGTTCTCCCTCTTCTAATCCATTAAAGGGGAGTAGCAAGCTCAGAGGAGGTTCCCATCTTCTCTTGAGTGGGAAAGAGACTCTTTCACTCATAGTCTCTTGAGATGTGATTCGGCATGAATAGAGAGTATAGGAGTTTCTTACAAATATGTTGCCTCCATAGCCGTCAGCAGGGTTTGCTGTGTCTCTACTCTGGGCAAAAGCAAGCCCTCACTGCAGGAAACTTCACAGACTTCTCTGGAAAAAAACACTAAGATGGCATAGTGGGAAAAGAAAAGAAGAGCAAAGGAAATAGGTCCTCTAGGCCCCAATTGCAAATTTCATTTCTTACATCATTTTGCATGTATCTGGCTGGGGGTAAGGTGGAACCCGGAAGGATGAGGTCATGCATTCAACCCCACTGCTTCTCTCCTCAGCTGTGACTATGAGCTCACAAGGTGAACTTGTGGTTCACAGGATGGGATCCCTAGTGGGCACATACCACTTTGCAAAGTTTATTTAAAACATACAGGGAAAACACCTAATGCTTTTATGAGGACTGTTTTTCTGAGTAAGAAAACAGAATCTTCTGAGGAATCCTTAACTTCAGTGGGAGAAACCCATTACTTCTGGGCCCAAGTTTACCTATTTTGTTGTTGTTATTGATACTGCATAGCTTTTGGAAGCTACATCACCTTAACTTAAAGAGAAACTTCTTAATGATGAAACTAAGCAAGAAATCAAAAATTCCCCAAAAAGAAATTAAAATTTTAAGGATCTGTAAAAGTCTCAGCCTTACATGGCCTAATTGTCTCTGTCAAGACTTGTCCCAGCAAAAGACCATCTTTTAGTCTTAAAATGCTTCAGGGACTTATGGGTATGCACTGTCCTCTGAAGCCCATGTCACCAGAGACATATGGGAACAAACTTGATGACCTCAAAATGGCCTGAGTTTAAAAACTGGTTAACTATTAATCTCAGTAAACTCACTTTTGTTTTCTTTTACATTTAGTTAGTAAACAGATTTTACTGTTGTAATAATGGCTTATGTTTCATCCTGCATGTCTACTCTATTGAATTAGAAATCTGAAGTGCTGAATTCTGATGTTTTGGATCATAAAAGCTGCCAGGTAACCACGATTCTAATACCTTTGAGAGGAGTTGACAAAAGGGATCTTTGTACTGCAGATTTTCCTATATAAACTCCAAGATACAAAGAAAATCTCTAGCCTCAGTTTTAACAAAACTGATAGCCAATCTGAAACGTGTCTAATTTTGGATGACTTAAAATTACTAGATGGTTAATACTTCTGTTATTAACCTGCTATCCTAAAATAAGGTTGCTTTTATTGCAAAAGCTTATTTTAAAATTAGTACTGTGAGATTCGCCATTTTTGAGTTTGTAGTTTTTAAATGACTGCTTATTTCTTTTTAGAAACTTTTCCTGTGATAAAATAAAATGTAACAAGAGGGCAGCTGGGACTCATCTCATCTTGCAAGAGTTGGTGATATTCGCAGCTTTCTTGTTCAGTTATAATTTAAGCCTCTTTGGTATCTTTAGTACTAAATTATTACATGAACCTTCAACACAGAGTAGCCAGACAGCCTATGATCACAGGTTTAAATCTACTGCTCTGCATTATCCTGTCTCACATTCATTATGGATTAATTATTTTTAAATATAGTATTCTTGTTTATAGTTTTATTAGAATCAAGTTGGCTGGGCTTGATAGACCTTCACTTTGTCTTTCCAGCTGGTGTTATCTTGTAATGTGTGAGAGGTATATGCAGTAAACAGAATTCTCAGTTTAACATAACGCATGGCTGGATTCGGAATAAGATCCATGTTCTTTTCCAGCTCTTTCCAGACGCACTCAGTTAACTTCTCCATTTTACAGACAGCAAACAGGTCACTTACTGATAAAAGAAGTGTTCTTTTATCACCATCCAAGTATTTACCAATGTCCACTGGACATTGGTAAATACTTGGATGGGGGGGGGGGGGACGTAAGCTGTGCTGTGGCCTGTGCGATGCCCTGTGCGATGCATGAAGATACCAGGCTGCCAGTTGGTAGAGACAGTTGGAGTCAGTTAAAAACATGGGAAGTTATGATTTAGGTGTACGTGAAATGTGTCTGGGAAATAGAGGCTGAGAAGTTCTGCAGTAGAGTATATCAAAAACAACCTGAACACCCTTGCTTCAGTGGTTTTGTCAGTAATTTTAAGGTGTAATTCTATAACTGCTTCTCATTATTTGATAATACTTTTCCCCCCAGTAAACCTTTTTGACAGCCAAGTGCTAAAAGAAAAATGAAAGTGCATGTTTAGTTAAAATGAAGTTCTGATTTTCTATTTCCCAAGGAAGTGATAGTAACTGTGTGACTTGCACAAAATATTTATGAACATTTACCAGCCATTATGGGTGTCATAGTGATATCACTAACTATAAGAAAACCAGAAGATAAAACTTTTCTAAAGAAGCAACAATATATACTTCAAAAATTGGTAGTTATTAAAAAATGTCCAAGGATGTAATTTAACATGAACGGTGGCAGGAAGTGTGTTTAATTTTTTTTTTTTTTTTTTTTTTTTTTTTTGCGGTACACGGGCCTCTCACTGTTGTGGCCTCTCCCGTTGCGGAGCACAGGCTCCGGACGCGCAGGCTCAGCGGCCATGGCTCACGGGCCCAGCCGCTCCACGGCATGTGGGGTCCTCCCGGACCGGGGCACGAACCCGCGTCCCCTGCATCGGCAGGTGGACTCTCTACCACTGCGCCACCAGGGAAGCCCGTGTTTAATTTTTATTACATGAATTTTCATTTATATCAAATAATTGTTCCTCTAAATTTATTTTTACCCGTTTTAGATTCTTTGGTTTCCTTTGTATACATGAAAAGTAAAAGACAGCTCTTAGTAAATTGGCCATATTTTTGGAAGAAGAACTTGGCAAACAATTGAGGAATGTGAGTTTTATATCAGTGCCATCAAATGATTCAAATAGAAAAATCAGTCAAATTAATTCCAATCATAGCTCAATATTTTCAACCAATTTATGCAATCAACATAAAGCTCTGAATGCTCATTAAAGAGAAGATAGAATACCTGCAATTACTGTACATTTTATTGTAAATTTAGTTAAACACTTCAGTATTGAAGATAAAATTATTTGAATATAAATTGGTGTAATGCAGTCTCATGGTAAAAAAACAAAACAAAACAAAAAACCACCTCTGATTATAGTGAGAGACTGATCAAGCTGAATCATATTTGGAATTGGTTGTAATGCACACGTAACTAATAGGTGGCAGTCCAAACCATCTTAATACTCTACCACTTGAAGTAGAAATCAAGACTTGACAAAATTTACAAATATTTTTCTCTCCTTTGAGGCCTTCTGTCTTCTGGATGTTGACACTCTATTTCAATCTTCTATATCTCCCAGTTTTTCTTTTGTATTTTATCTATTTATCATTTCCTGGTGATTTCTGGGATGGTATGATCTTTCTGGTTCATAAATTCCTTTTTTATGGAATATATCTAACTACTTATTTATTGTGTTCTTTATTTCAACTATTATTTTGTTCATATTTAATGTTTTCTCTCAACTTTTTAATATTTTCTGTGGATATAAATGTAAATAATATATAGTGCTTTTTCTAAAAGATTGCATACTTAGAATAAAACAGGTTTCAAGGAACACACATAGGTCTAATCTTTAATCACCAATTCTTTTTTTTTTTTTTGTGGTACGCGGGCCTCTCACTGTTGTGGTCTCTCCCGTTACAGAGCACAGGCTCCAGACATGCAGGCTCAGCAGCCATGGCTCACGGGCCCAGCCGCTCCGCGGCATGTGGGACCCTCCCAGACCGGGGCACGAACCTGTGTCCCCTGCATTGGCAGGCAGACTCCCAACCACTGCGCCACCAGGGAAGCCCTAATCACCAATTCTTAATTCACATTGTTTTATCCACTATTTCCCCCATATTTGACAATTGAGTACAATCCTTCTTTTACTATGTGCTATGGGTTGAATTATGTCCCCCTGAAAGATATGTTTAAGTCTTAGTTTCCAGTACCTATAAATGTGGCCTTATTTGGAAACAGGGTCTTTGCAGATGTAATCAAGATAAGGTCATACTAAAACCAATGACTGGCATTTTTATAAGAGAAAGGAGAGGGAGTCTTGGATACAGAGATACAGAGAAGACATAGGGGAGAAGCCTGTGTGAAGACGAAGGCACAGATTTCAGTGATGTATCCACAAGCCAAAGAATGCCAAGGATTGCCAGGAGCCACCAGAAACTAGGAAGAGGCAAGGAAGAAATCTGCCCTAAAGCCTTCAGTGGGAACGTGATCCTGCCAATATCTTGATTTGATTTCTAGCCTCCAGAACTCTGCAGATAACAATACTCCAGAGTTTGTTCATTTCTCTATGGAGAGGAACTTCATTACCTGCTTAAATCTGATCAAAGTACATGCTTTGGTTTGCATTAGATAGTTCGCTTTACACCCCAGATTTCTGCCAGATTAATGCTTATTTTGTTTTTGTTTTTTTTTCCATGTCCTCTTGGCTTTCATAACTTTGCTGACCCTGAATCTAAAGGAAAAAGTAGAAAATTGTGAGCTCTTTGGACAGAGTGTGGGCAGTGGGGGAAATTGACCTAAGTGTCTGATTTATGTGGGTGCCCTCAGCATCTCTCACAGTGCCTTTCACATGCAGGGTGGTAAAAAAAAAAATTATTGACTTTAAAGTCAGTAGGTTGTCTATATACCATAGGAGGATAAAACTACACAAGTGTCTTTCTCTAAATACTGAGGGATGATTTTCCTCTTCAAATTTTATGCAATAGCCCCTTAACAGGGGATTAGACACATGTCTGGTTTTGCTGCAGTGCAGAGTTAGTTACCTAGTCATCAACTGCAATAAGAGATTTCATTATAACTTGAATACTCTTAATTTTTACTAAAATTTTTACACATATATTTGCTCCCCTAAATAATCACAGATTATTTTTCACATTCTATTATTATCTATCACCATCTATGCGTGGAAACCAAGACTCAGCAAGGTTTAGATGTTTAACCTAAGTCACAGAACCTCAATTCAAGGCCCTGTCCAATACCGCATTTCAACAAAACATTAAGAACTGTGAGAGATACTGAGAAACATCATTTTCATCTCTTTGCCACATTTGTGGTATATGTCATGGACAATGGTTAATGTAAAAATATTTTCTTTTTCCATCTCAAAGTCTGTCCTCTTAGTTTTGTATTACAGAGAAGAGTATATGGCCAGCAGACTAACTGGGAGAACTAATTTGAAGTGGGTCATGAGGTAGAGCAATTTTTTTTTGCAGAAAATGTGAAGTAATCTGCTAAATTTCTTTTGTCAGGGTGGCCAAGATGAGACAATCACTTGGATAGTGATAGATGAGAGAAATTAAAGGAGGTCTTATTTTAGTAACATTCTTTTTTTTTTTTTAGTTTATTTAAAAAAAATTTTATTGGAGTATAGTTGATTTATAATGTGTTATTTTCTGCTGTACAGCAAAGTGAATCAGTTGTACATATACAATCCACTCTTTTTTAGATTTTTTTGCCATATAGATCATTACAGAGTATTGAGTTCCCTGTGCTATACAGTAGGTCCTTACTAGTTATCTACTTTATATAATAGTAGGGTGTATATGTCAATCCCAGTCTCCCAGTTTATCCCTCCCTCCCTTTCCCCCTGGTAACCATAAGTTTGCTTTCTACATCTGTGACTCTATTTTTGTTTTCTAAATAAGTTCATTTGTACCATTTTTTTTAGATTCCACATATAAGAGATATCATGATGTTTGTCTTTCTCTGTCTGACTAACTTCACTCAGTATGACAATCTGTACATCCAAGTAACATTCTTGATAATGTAGATGAGCTGTTTTTCTAGCTTTAAACAAATTCAAGAGAGAGGAATTTCCATAGAGAGAGGAAATGCGGGCTCAGCCCTTATTTTGAAAAATGCTTTCCAGTGAGATAAATGCCCACACCATCACGCCGTTGACAACAACAGTTACTCACTGGACAGCAACTGCTTGGACTACTTAAGGTTATTATGTGATTTTGAAATATTTTACTGTGCCCTAGGAAAATTCAGTTCAAAAAATTGGCTTTCATATACATGTATCCATTCTCTCCCAAACTTCCCTCCCATCCAGGTTGCCACATAACATTGAGCAGAATTCCCTATGCTATACAGTAGGTCCTTGTTGGTTATCCATTTTATTTATTTTTATTTAATATCTTTATTGGAGTATAATTGCTTTAGAATGTTGTGTTAGTTTCTGCTGTATAACAAAGTGAATCAGCTATATGTATACATATATCCCCATATCTCCTCCCTCTTGCAGATCCCTCGCACCGTCCCTATCCCACTCCTCTAGGGGGTCACAAAGCACCGAGCTGATCTTCCCTGTGCTATGCAGCTGCTTCCCACTAGCTATCTATTTTTCATTTGGTAGTGTATATATGTCAATGCTACTCTCTCACTTTGTTGCAGCTTACCCTTCCCCCTCCCCATGTCCTCAAGCCCATTCTCTACATCTGTGTCTTTATTCCTGTCCAGCCCCTAAGTTCTTTAAAACCATGTTTTGTTTTTCTTTTTAGATTCCATATATATGTGTTAGCATACGGTATTTGTATTTCTCTTTCTGACTTACTTCACTCAGTATGACAGACGTTAGGTCCATCCACCTCACTATAAAAATTTAATTTCATTTCTTTATATGGCCAAGTAACATTCCATTCCATTCCATTATGTGGTATATATGTGCCACATCATCTTTATCTGTTCATCTGTCGATGGACACTTAGGTTGCTTCCATGTCCTGGCTATTGTAAATACAGCTGCAGTGAATATTTTGGTGCATGACTCTTTTTGAGTTATGGTTTTCTCAGGGTATATGCCCAGTATTGGGATTGCTGGGTCATATGGTAGTTCTATTTGTAGTTTTTTAAGGAACCTCCATTACTGTTCTCCATACTGGCAGTATCAAGTTACATTCCCACCAACAGTGCAAGAGGGTTCCCTTTTCTCCACACCCTCTCCAGCATTTATTGTTTATAGATTTTTTGATGATGGCCATTCTGACCGGTATGAGGGGATATATCATTGTAGTTTTGATTTGAATTTCTCTAATGATTAGTGATGTTGGGCATCCTTGCATGTGTTTGTTGGCAATCAGTATACCTTCTTTGGAGGAATGTCTGTTTAGGTCTGCTGCCCATTTTTGGATTGGGTTGTTTGTTTTTTTGATATTGACCTGCATGAGCTGCTTGTATATTTTGGAGATTAATCCTTTGTCAGTTGCTTTGTTGGCAAATATTGTCTCCCATTCTGAGGGTTGTCTTTTGGTCTTGTTTAGAGTTTCCTTTGCTGTGCAAAAGATTTTAAGTTTCATTAGGTCCCATTTGTTTGTTTTTGTTTTTATTTCCATTTCTCTAGGAGGTGGGTCAAAAAGGATCTTGCTGTGATTTATGTGATTTGTGTCATGGAGTGTTCTACCTCTCTAAAGGTTTTATAGTGTCTGGCCTTATACTTAGGTCTTAAATCCATTTTGAGTTTATTTTTGTGTATGGTGTTAGGGACTGTTCTAATTTCATTCTTTTACATGTACCTGTCCAGTTTTCACAGCACCACTTACTGAGAGGCTGTCTTTCTTCCATTGTACATTTTTGCCTCCTTTATCAAACATAAGGTGACCATATATGTGTGGGTTTATCTCTGGGCTTTCTATCCTGTTCCCTTGAACTATATTTCTTTTTGTGCCAGTACCATACTGTCTTGATTACTGCAGCTTAGTAGTATAGTCTAAAATCAGGTAGCCTGATTACTCCAGCTCCGTTTTTCTTTCTCAAGATTGCTTTGGCTATTCGGGGTCTTTTGTGTTTCCATACAAATTGTGGAATTCTTTGCTCTCGTTCTGTGAAAAATGCCATTGGTTCTTTGATTGGGATTGCATTGAATCTGTAGGTTGCTTTGGGTAGTACAGTCATTTTCACAATGTTGATTCTTCCAATCCAAGAACGTGGTATATCTCTCCATCTGTTTGTATCATCTTTAATTTATTTTTTCAGTGTCTTATAGTTTTATGCATACAGGTCTTTTTTCTCCTTAGGTAGGTTTATTCCTAGGTATTTTATTCTTTTTGTTGCAATGGTAAATGGGAGTGTTTCCTTAATTTCACTTTCAGACTTTTCATCATTAATGTATAGGAATGCAAGAGATTTCTGTACATTAATTTTGTATCCTGCTACTTTGCCAAACTCATTGATTAGCTCTAGTAGTTTTCTGATAGCATCTTTAGGATTCTCTATGTATAGTATCATCATCTGCAAAAAGTGACAGTTTTACTTCTTCTTTTCTGATTTGGATTCCTTTTATTTCTTTTCCTTCTCTGACTGCTGTGGCTAAAACTTCCAAAACTATATTGAATAATACTGATGAGAGTGGGCGACCTTGTCTTGTTCCTGATCTTAGTGGAAATGCTTTCAGTTTTTCACCATCGAGAAATAAGTTGGCTGTGGGTTTGTCTTACATGGCCTTTATGTTGAAGTAGGTTCCCTCTATGCCTACTTTCTGAAGGGCTTTTATCATAAATGGGTGTTGAATTTTGTTGAAAGCTTTTGCTGCATCTATTGAAAGGATCATATGGTTTTTATACTTCAGTTTGTTAATATGGTTTATCACATTCATTGATTTGTGTATATTGAAGAATCCTTGCATTCCTGGGATAAACCCCACTTGGTTATGGTGTATGATCCTTTTAATGTGCTCTTGGATTCTGTTTGCTAGTATTTTGTTGAGGATTTTTGCATCTATGTTCATCAGTGATATTGGCCTGTAGTTTTCTTTTTTTGAGACAACTTTTTCTGGTTTTGGTATCAGGGGGATGGTGGCCTCGTAGAATGAGTTTGGGAGTGTTCCACCATCTGCTATATTTTGGAATAGTTTGAGAAGGATGGGTGTTATCTCTTCTCTAAATGTTTGATAGAATTCGCCTGTGAAGCCATCTGGTCCTGGGCTTTTGTTTGTTGGAAGATTTTTAATCACAGTTTCAATTCAGTGCTTGTGATTGGTCTCTTCATATTTTCTGTTTCTTCCTGGTTCTCTCTCAGAAGGTTGTGCTTTTCTAAGAATTTGTCCATTTCTTCCAGGTTGTCCATTTTATTGGCATATGTTGCTTGTAGTAATCTCTCATGATCCTTTGTATTTCTGCAGTGTCAGTTGTTGCTTCTCCTTTTTCATTTCTAATTCTGTTGATTTGAGCCTTCTCCCTTTTTTTCTGGATGAGTCTGGCTAATGGTTTATCTTTTTTTTTTATCTTCTCAAAGAACCAGCTTTTAGTTTTATTGATCTTTCCTATTGTTTCCTTCATTTCTTTTTCATTTCTTTCTGATCTGATGTTTATGATTTCTTTCCTTCTGATAACTTTGGGGGTGTTGGTTTCTTCTTTCTCTCATTGATTTAGGTGTAAGGTTATGTTGTTTATTTGAGATTGTTCTTGTTTCTTGTGGTAGGATTGTATTGCTATAAACTTCCCCCTTAGAACTGGTTTTGCTTCATCCCATAGGTTTTGGGTTGTCATGTTTTCATTGTCATGTTTTTCTAGGTATTTTTTGATTTCCTCTTTGATTTCTTCAGTAGTCTCTTGGTTATTTAGCAGCATATTGTTTAGCCTCCATGTGCTTGTGTCTTTTACAGTTTATTTCCTGTAATTGGTATCTAGTCTCATAGTATTGTGGTCTGAAAAGATACTTAATATAATTTCAATTTTCTTAAATTTACCAGTGCTTGATTTGTGACCCAAGATATGATCTATTCTGGAGAATGTTCCATGAGCACTTGAGAAGAAAGTGTATTCTGTTGTTTTTGGATGGAATGTACTATAAATATCAATCAAATCCATTTCTTTAAATGTGTCATTTAAAGCTTGTGTTTCCTTATTTATTTTCATTTTGCATGATCTGTCTATTGGTGAAAGTGGGGTGTTAAAGTCCCCTACTATTATTGTGTTACTGTCAGTTTTCCCTTTTGTGGCTGTTAGCATGTCTTATGTATTGAGGTGCTTCTATCTTGGGTGCATAAATATTTATAATTGTTGTATTTTCTTCTTGGATTGATCCCTTTATAATTATGTAGTGTCCTTCTTTGTCTCTCGTAATAGTCTTTATTTTAAAGTCTATTTTGTCTGATACGAGAATTGCTACTCCAGCTTTCTTTTGATTTCCATTTGCATGGAATATCTTTTTCCATCCCCTCACTTTCAGTCTCTATGTGTCCCTGGGTCTGAAGTGGGTTTTTTGTAGATGGCATATATATGGGTCTTGTTTTTGTATCCATTGAGCTGGTCTATGTCTTTTGGTTGGAGCATTTAATCCATTTACATTTAAGGTAATTATTGATATGTATATTCCTATTACCATTTTCTTAATTGTTTGGGGTTTGTTTTTGTATGTCTTTTCCTTCTCTTGTGTTTCCTGCCTAGAGAAGTTCCTGTAGCATTTGTTGTAAAGCTGGTTTGGTGGTGTGAATTTGCTTAGCTTTTGCTTGTCTGTAAAGGTTTTAATTTCTCTGTCAAATCTGAATGAGATCGTTGCTGGGTAGAGTAATCTTGGTTGTAGGTTTTTCCCTTTCCTCACTTTAAATATGTCCTGCCACTCCCTTCTGGCTTGCAGAGTTTCTGCTGAAGGATCATCTGTTAAGCTTATGGGGATTCCCTTGTATGTTATTTGTTGTTTTTCCCTTGCTACTTTTAATATTTTTTCTTTGCATTTAATTTTTCATAGTTTGATTCCTGTGTGTCTTGGAGTGTTTCTCCTTGGATTTACCCTGTATGGGACTCTCTGCACTTCCTGGACTTGACTATTTCCTTTCCCATATTAGGGAAGTTTTCAACTATAATCTCTTCAAATATTTTCTCAGACCCTTTCTTTTTCTCTTCTTCTTCTGGTACCCCTAAAATTCAAATGTTGGTGCATTTAACATTGTCCCCAAGGTCTCTGAGACTGTCTCTGAGATTATTATAGTATAATATCAAACATATTGATTTCATAATTATGTGAAGTTTGATAATGAAGAAAATGCAATAGAGAAGACTTTTATGTGAAAATATCTTTAGATATTGTTCATGTTATTGATAAATTCAAGAAATATATAAAACAAAATGTTTATTTTTAGTCAGCATCATCTGCCAAATGGTGTTATTCTGATTCAAGAAAGATTTAATATTTCTTTACGATTTAACTTCTTTTATTCAGTAACAAATCTTATTGATTGATTACTTGTATTTTATTTGTATATATTGCACTGAAAACCAGAGAAATGGCCTCATATTTTTCATAGGCATCTCTACCTGAATTCCTTGCCAATCACTGAGAAAAATGCTATTTAAAACTTTCCTCATCTTTTAAATGATTAAATATACAAGTATTGTAAATTGGTAATAAAAAGTTCTACTTGGGTTGAGTTAGTAAATATGAGGGATTCTTATTTATAAAATAAATGTGTTCCTAACATTGGTAAACAAATAATACACTATCACTTAAAAAATACTAGAAATTATGTGTTCAGTGAATAATATTCATAGGTAAATCTTATTTTAGATGTCCTAATGGAATTTTTAATGGAATTTCTTTGTAAATACTACTTTGTTTTAGATAATTTTGTTTGTTTGTTTGTTTGCGGTACACGGGCCTCTCACTGTTGTGGCCTCCCCCATTGCGGAGCATAGGCTCCGGACGCGCAGGCTGAGCGGCCATGGCTCACGGGCCCAGCTGCTCCACAGCATGTGGGATCTTACTGGACCGGGGCACGAACCCGTGTCCCCTGCATTGGCAGGTGGACTCTCAACCACTGTGCCACCAGGGAAGCCCTAGATAATTATTTTTATAGATCAAATTTACCTCATAAATGTACATTATATAAATAATTTATTAAAGACTATCACTCTGTCCACTTTTACCTGAGAGAAAAAGTGCTCTATACGTTTTCTTTATTTTTCAATCATACTCTCCTGACCACTCCCACTATTTCCTCAGTCCAGGGCTTGCATGAACCTTGGACAAAGGGTCTGGAATTTTGGTGTCACTATGTTACATATACCCCATTTGCAGGATGACAGAGGGAGAGTGAGTCACGATCTCTGATCTCTGCAAGCACTCATCAAGAGCAGCATGAGAGATCTGGAAAGAATTCACCCCAGGACCTTCCATGTCCTTATTAGAATTGTATAGAAGAGAAAATGAGTCAGAGGTGAACATCAGACTCTATAAAAAGCTATTCTCTCTTTGGTATCAGATATGACATTTCATTTCTAGGAAGCACAGTATGATGTAGTGTTTAAGAGCATGGGCTTTGCATCAGACAGCTCAGAATGCACATCTGACACTTTAAACAGCTGTTCGACTTTGGGTAATTTACTTAACCTTTCTTTAGCTTTCATTTCCTCATCTGCAATAGAGCCTTGAAATAATACCTACCTCCTAGAGTTATTCTGAGATTTAATGAGATAATACATGAAATCACTAAAATATTTGGTACCACCTAGTAAGAACTGCATAAAAATGTTGGGCTGTTGCTTTGTTATCATTGTCATCCATGGAAAAATGAAGGAGAAACTATAAGAAAATATAGGAGAAAACAGAGTCCTTAACTTTCTAGGATTGGAAACATTATCATTGACAGAGAAGGGCAATTCTGAATTCAGTTATGCATCACAGTACTCAGAATAAGGTACGATCAAGGTACTTTTCTCCTAGTAAAGCCCCTTGTTACTCAGATATATTCTATTTATGTAATTTATATTGTGTAATAAAAGATAGTGTTAGAGCAATAAACATAAGACTGGTCTAGAGGTTAGCCAACCTGACTGAGATGTACAGCTTGCAGATTCGTTCAAAGTAGCATATTTCAGAGTGAGCAATATTCAGATGTGTGGAAGTGGTTATTGGCTTATGAACAACAAAAGTCTCGAGAAACTTGTTTCCATAGGTTTCTATATAGTGAGTTATCTCTAAGGAGACAGCGGTACCACTTATGTGGTCTTGCTCTAGTCTAAATATTCAATGTATCTGATTTATTTTAGATTAGCAGTTCTGCATTTTATTTTAGTTGTTCATTGCATTTTAAGAAGCAATCTAGTTGGGAAGAGTCTGTTAAAAATATTTTAGATATTCATAATTCCTAATCATTCAATATCCATATCCTATTATGATTTGAGTATCTCTACATGAGGTCATTTTGGCTGATGATTTTATGTTTCAAGATTCATCATCTCTACTCTGATAGGGTGATGAAAATGTCTAGGAAAATATTATATAACTTTTGAGGCACAGAGAGATTTAAGGTAAAGTATCTCTATTAAATTGTGACTTTAGAAAATATGACTCAGTCGAAAACAGATTTGCTCTTCCATTTCAGCAATTTCCATTTATTTTTAAGAAAATAAGAAAGGCTACTGAAAAGCACTGTACACAGTATTACATTTTTTGGTACTATGTGCACTGTCTTAATGCATTACTATTAGGCAATTTAATGCATTACTATTAGGCAATTTATATTTATATTAGGCAATTTATATTTATATTTCTTAGGAAAACTAACTGTCCTTGTCTAATATTCATTGATGTAAGTGATTTTATATAAAAGATCTGCATTCATTCTTTTCAGAATTATATTTACAGAAATAATCTGCAGAACTTCTGTTGTTCTCTCTATCACAAGACCATGTGATGTAAAATGGAAGTTAACAGCATTCATCTTTGAGATTAAGGCCCTTGGTTTAACAGGAAGGGTCTTGCATATTTAGAAATCTGGCTGAAAACGTAAAATAGGATTTAAAATATGTCTGATGAGCTTCACCTGGTCTTTCTGTTCCACTGTTCATCATATCCATTACATACATCTTTCAAATCTCTTTTGAAGGAGAACATTGGTAAATTTTTTCTTAACTTGTATTGTTGTCACGGCAGTGGTTGCCAGAATCATAGACCAGCTGAATGGAAACACATGCTTTCCAAATTATATGTAATGAGGGCTTTAAAGTTGGGCCATTGGCACAGAGTAGTCTAACAATGCAACACTTACAGAAATATGTATGTGCCTGTATATATATGTGTGTCTGTGTGTGGGTGTTTTTTCTACTATATGTATATATGTATGTGTAAAATATATATGAGTTTTGCTTATGTATGTATAATATATATATGAGTTTTGCTTATTCTTTACAGTACTATACATAATAACTTTTGGCTTAGTGCTCTGTCTTCTAGATCAGTGGTATTCAAATTTTTTTTAATGTACACACCATCAGTAAATTTTTAAAACAAACATCCTTTCTGCCACAGTTATAAATTCTTTGTACTACTACACTAATATGCATATTACTAAATAGACAAAAAAATTAAAACTTAAAAAGGATATTTTAGTTTATTAACACTGCAGAAAAACTTTCTCACTTTTTGCTCTGTGTGATTTGAAAATTTGGAAAAAATCTCGGTTTTATATATATATATATATATATATATTTTTTTTTTTAAGTCAAGGTGATCTTTATTAGCTATGCTACTTAACACTTCTGGTTCTTAGCTCCTTCATTTGTTAAATGGGGATAATAATGCTTATCATATGGGCTATGTGGGAACAGAAAACAAAAATCTGGACAACATCTGTCAAATAGTAGAGTCCAATAAAAATAATTTCCAATATTGTTATATCATTTGGTTATTATATCTACTGCTCTGTGAAGTTAGTACAACAGATTTTTTGAATGTAATATTTAAGCATAACATACATAGTTTTCACACTAAACAATTTTTTTTAACATCTTTATTAGGGTATAATTGCTTTACAATGGTGTGTTAGTTTCTGCTTTATAGCAAAGTGAATTAGTTATACATATACATATATCCCCATATCCCCTCCCTCTTGCGTCTCCCTCCCTCCCACCCTCCCTATCCCACCCCTCCAGGCGGTCACAAAGCACCAAGCCGATATCCCTGTGCCATGCGGCTGCTTCCCACTAGCTATCTACCTTACGTTTGTTAGTGTATATACATCCATGCCTCTCTCTCGCCCTGTCACAGCTCACCCTTCCCCCTCCCCATATCCTCAAGTCTGTTCTCCAGTAGGTCTGTGTCTTTATTCCTGTCTTACCCCTAGGTTCTTCATGACATTTTTTTTTTCTGAAATTCCATATATATGTGTTAGCATATGGTATTTGTCTTTCTCTTTCTGACTTCACTCTGTATGACAGACTCTAGGTCTATCCACCTTATTACAAATAGCTCAATTTCGTTTCTTTTTATGGCTGAGTAATATTCCATTGTGTATATGTGTCACATCTTCTTTATACATTCATCTGATGATGGGCACTTAGGTTGTTTCCATCTCCGGGCTATTGTAAATAGAGCTGCAATGAAAAATTTCAAAGGTCTGGATCTCAACTCATTTTATTTTGATATTTGCCTTTAACTAGGTATTTATTGGATATAGTTGATAATCTACTTTCATTCTCCCTTCCTTTAAGTCTTGCATAGGTTCTTCTAGTCAGTGCAAACGTATTTAATTCATATTCATCAAAAGAATCTAGAAAATTTAAATATTGGTTTACCAGGTTTTATAATACGATAATAACACTGGAGAAATAATTATGGGATGAGTCTGTGGACACTGGGAACCCACTGTGAGACAGTCTTGGGCCAAAATTCTACCTTTTTCTTTTTTCTGCCAGAGATTCTTGAGCCAAAACTCTACTTTTTTCTATTTCCTGCTAGTTTCAATGATGCCTCCACTAAATGAGGTTGAGATACCAGAAATTCCTTAAATAATGTAGAGGGGGAATCCAAAGACTTAGAGAGAGAGGAATTTTTAATTGAGTTTTGCTATGACTCTTTCATCTTCACTTTTACCATGTACCAAGAAAGGACCCCAAGGACACTCCCTTAGCCAAGTACTAAAATATATATTAGCTATGTAGAGATTAATATTTTTGAAAAATGCTAGGGAACAAATGTCTCTGGTAGGCCCAGTATGAAAGTTTCAAAAGATCCTGGCTTTGAAACTAGTTCCCTGACTTAAAGAGTATGATAGGATCTCCAGTTGGCAGAGTCTCAGAGGCAGTAATTAATCAGCAGAAAATTGTCATCTGTTACTGAAATAAGCAGTAGGTTAGTGGGATAATCACAGTAGCTTGATCTATAAGGGTCTTTGTGGTTAATTGATCATGGGATCCCTAGAACTCTAGTAAATGGGGAGACTTGTAAAGTTAGGCTTAATTTAAAAAAAATCTAAATCTGGAAATGAAGGTGTGATTTGAGTCACACGGGTGAGAGTCATGGTCACTCTCTCAATGTCCAGACATGAACCAGTTCACAAATCCTTGCAGAAAGACCCTAGGACATTGGAATAATGTCTTTCTATGTGTTCTCAAAGAGATTTACAGCCATTTATCAGGAAAACTCCGAGTTGAGGAGAGTGTGGGCATTATTGACTACTGACTTCAAATTACATAAACCCTTAAGACTCAGAATATCATTGTGGGTGCTTTTGGAGATCAGTGGTCAAGTGGAGTTGTCCTCTGTCTGCCTACAGTGGGTCCCTGTGTCTATGTACATTTTCTCTACCATAGTTATTTCTCTGGTTCCTGAAGGCATAGTTGTAACAGACAAATTTGGCTGCTGACAGATTCCCCAAAATAACTGTCTGATAAGAGGAGTGAAGGCTGTTATGGGAAGAAGGGCTAAGACGCTGGAATTTGCACCTCTAACTAAAAAAGTTATATATAAGCAGTTCTGCACCTCAGGGTGAACTGCAACACACATTCTCAAATAAGGCAAATGTTTTTCTGTGCAGAAGATGAAAGGGTCTAGGAGAATGACAGGGGACTATTGTAAACCGAGCAGGTGGTGATTCAAATTATACTTATTGTTCTAGGTGTAGTCTGTTTTCTAAAACCACCACTGCCCTGCACATGCTATGTAGCTATTTTTCCGGAAAACACTTTTTAAGACCATTCTAATAAACAGAGACTACTAGAAGCAATCTACTTTCACCTGAAAGGTACAACAGTACACTTGTGTTCTGTGGGGCTGTGCTGTGTCCTACTAGGGCAAAGCCAACTCTCCTACTCACCGTCATATTCTAAACCATGATCATCTCATCATTCCATTTCACTCTGATTAATGATATCATGTTATAGCACCTTTGCAGCAAGAATTAGTAGATGCCCTTGATACCTGATTTGGTAGATTGTATTTTCCCAAAATGGCTGCAGTAGTGTCTCCAATCCCACATACTTTTTTTGCACAATGGGATTCTGACACTCCTCCCACTCAAAAGTAGAGTTGATTCCGTCTTCCCTTCCCTGAAACTGGGTGGGCTTTTCTAACTGCTTCAATCAGAAGAGCACATCAGAAGTGGTGCTATGTGTCCTGTTGGTCTACGTCATAAAGGATAAAATGATTTCCATTTTACTCGGTAGAATATCTGTGCTTGAAGCCTTCACTTGCCATATAAGCAGAAAGACTCTATACTGTAAGGAAACAGAAGGATCATACAGAGAGACCTGAGACCACATTCAGGGAGAGATACTTGGCCTTTCTCCAACTGCCTCAGCACCCCATCTGTTCCAGTCCCAGACACAATCTGACTGCAACTACATGAGAGATTCTGAGCCAGAACTGCCCAGCCAAGCCCTTCCCACATTCCCAGTCACAGAATCCTTGAGAGATAATGAAATGATTGTTGTTGTTTTAAGTCACTAAGTTTTGGAGTGATATGTTACACAACAATAGACCCCAAACACTTGGTAAGATATTTACCTGTCCGGGGTGGAATATAAACCCAATGAAAATGTATGTGCCTGTCATCTCAGAGAAATTTCTGGTACTCTTGTAATACAGGGCATGTCAAGATATTGCATCCAAAGTGAAGACAAGTTTCTATATTTTGCAAAACTCCCACCACTTAAGAAAGGAGGCTTTGGGGGTTTTGAAGGCAATAATTTATCACATTTGGGAGCAAGTAAACTCTGCTGCATCGTAAGAAGCTCTACTACTTGGACCTTATGTCATAGTGAATCTAATTCAGTATTCATTATGATAGACTGGGATACACGGAAAGCCCCATTAGGAGAATTGCAGTGCAAGTCTCTTGATTTCCAGAGCAGAACCGTACTTTTTTTCAAGAAATATTTATTGTCTTTTAAAGAAATAACACCTGGTTTGCTGTTGAGCCTTAGAGATACCAAGTGGCCATGCAAATCGAATTTCTATAACAAGCAGGGTGTTATATGACCCACTGAGCCATAAATTTGGATAGTGGATCATCATCAGTTATAAAATTAGGTTTGAGTAGGTATTGAAGGCACCAGGATGTTGCATGGTCAGGTGGCTCGTGGTCTTAATGCATCTGCTTTTGCTGCATTGCCTACCTCTCCCTCACCCTGCAACTAAGGCATCATGGGAACCAAGGAGAATATTCAAGCCTGATTTAGATATATGTGTGTACAATGTGCTAGAACCAGTCTGAAGTGGGATGCTGCAGGTTTATACCTTACCTGAGGGATATCCCACAAGTGTGACCAGGAAGGGAAATTCTCCCTGTGGTCAGAATTTCAAATGATACATGTTTGTCCACTTTGCTTAGAAAGAGAGATGAGCAGAGGTGTGGAACTATAGATTCATGGGAAGCTGTTAATAACTCTGTGGGATAGCCTGATATTTGTAAGGAAGGATACTGAAGGATTGGTGATAAGGAGGCCTAGAAAAGAAGTATGTCAAATGAAGTCTCAGAGGTGACCCAGGGTCTGAGAATATTCATTTTACACATGAATTCTCTGCAAAGAGGATTCTCAGGGGTCTTTGAGACCATTTCAGATGGTCCACAAATTCAGAACTATTTTCATAATAATATTCAGATGTTATTTGCAGTTTTCACTCATAATCTTTCATGATTATAGGGTGGTATTTTCCGGGGGCTACAAGATATGTGACAGTTCAACATGTTGACTATAAAATCAGATATGAGACTTCAGCTGTCTTCTAGTAAGACAGACATTAAAGAGACTTGCAAAAATGTAAAATAATGCTATGCTTACCAGCTACTATTTTATTTTTCATAAAAAAGTTATGTGTTAATAAAGAATGGAATTATTGTTAGTTAAAACTGAATAAAATAGATTTCACAATTTTCTCAATTTTACTTTCTAATATATATAACTTATACCAATAAAACACTTTGAAGTTCACCATAGCTTTTTAGGGAATGAAGGAGTCCTGAGACCAAAAAGTTAAAGAACCATTCTCCTAGTCTATCTCCTGCCTTATTTTCATATTTATTTCTGTGTTTTGGTTCACTTTCCTAAGAATTTGTCTACTGAATTGTATTTATTAAATTATAACCATTTCTTCAACTTATCAAGGCCATTTGCATCTGGATCTTTATGAGTCGAGATTCACTATTTCTCTTTCCCCCATTTTTGATCACTCTACAAATGAAAAATGCTGCTCCCTATTTTATCAGATAGCATCTCGATGAAAATATTTCTCATCTTTGGCACAGATGGATCATGGCTGGGAACCCACTGATAATTATTTGTCGTCATGGTTCACCATGATGATGCATCAGTCCCACACTTAAGTGGTCTAAACCACATTTTCCCACTTTATTACTGATCTGCTCTTCTTGGACAAAAACCAAAGCCACAACAAAGTCACATGGCTATACTAGATTGCAATCTTTTAAAACCCCAGGTTTCTCCTTCTAGTCTACAACACATTGGCAGGATTCAAATTCAAATTCTTTGTCTTCTGTGCTGGGTAGACCCTGGAACATGTGTCTAGCTCTTTTAGCCTTGCAGCTGTTGCTTTCTGCCAGACCCTCTCTAGTCTCCTCTGGGCAGGCACATTTGCAGGTCAGCCAAGGGTGTGCCAGCGCTTTATATGTAGATTTTGAGTATCTTGGTAGCTACAGCCTCTCCAGGATTTTTCCCCTTAATTTCCAGCTACTGTACTCTGATAGCCTCAAACACCACCATGTCAGAACACTTCAAACCGTAAGAACGTTACTTTCTGCTTGAGTTGTAGTCATCCTGTGCTTCACAGAGAAGGGAGTGTCCTCAGGAGAGGTTACATAAATGTGGATCTCACACTATGCAGTCCCTTCCTTCACAGGCTCCCTTCTCCCTGGCCCCAGTTTTTGTCTGCTTTAGATGCTTTCAGTACCTTGAAATAGCTGAATTTTTTGGTTGTTGTTAATAGAATTTGTAATAATTATCTGTGTGAAGGTTAGTTCACTATAAGATAAACCACCATTATCAGACTGCCATTTGATTTTAAAACTACTTTTTACAGTTTTTAAATTTTTACAGTTCTGACAGTAATATAAATTTATGTATATGTCAGATCCCTGGGCTTGTGAATAAAAGATACTCTCTTTAAATTTAAAATCAAATAGAAATCATAAAGTCATTATTAATCATGTGTTTTATTTTGCTAACTCCCTTTTACACACATACACAGACACATTCTGATTCTTGAAGACAGCAATCTATTTCTATGAGGACCAAATTAGTAATAGATACCGCTTCTTGTGGGAAAGTAAGATAAGGGGACTTCAACTCTTACCTTCCCTCCTAGAACACTGCCTACCTTCAGGACTGTGATAGTTAATTTTGTGTGTCAAACTGGCTCGGCTATAGTGTCAAATACAAATCTAAATGTTGCTGTAAAGGTATTTTTTAGATATGATTAACTTATACAATCTTTACGTAAAGAAGCTTTAAGTAAAGCAGATTTCTCTACATAATGTAGGTGGGCCTTATCCAATCAGTTGAAGGCCTTAACAACAAAGACTGAGGTTTCTGGTAGAAGAAATTTTGTCTTAAGACTGCAACACAGAAATTGTGCCTAAGTTTCCAGTCTAATGGCCTGCCCTACAGATTTGCCCTCAATAGTGCAAGATTAACTCTTACCTGAGTTTGCGGCTTGCTGCCCAGCCCTACTGGTTTTAGACTTGGCAACGTCCACAATTGTATGAGTCAATTCTTTAAAACTTCCCTTTCTCTCACTACCTGTATGTCCTATTTGTTCTATTCCTCTGGATACAAGGAGAATACTTAGGAACTCATGATATCTGTTAGAATTGAGATGCTGATGCTTATTTTTGCCAAATTTTAAACTGCTTCATCCCCATCTCAGAAATGCTTTCCAACATCTATTGACTTTGTGATTACTTTTAGTGAACATTTTTATATCATAAACAAAAAATTTTTTAAATTAACATTTATTGACACCATCTTGTTTTTACTTTTGAAAGAATTAGGAAAAATGGAAGGATTTGAAGAATAATCATTTATTACTTTGCAATTAAATAATTGAATATTAAAAGAAAATATTCAAGATATAAAAGAATTAATGAATTACATTAATTTCCATAAGTTTACAAATTACAAGGAAATGCACCAAGGTTACACTTTTGCGAAAAGTTCTAAATTATGCACAAACATGTTTTTCTTGTTTTGTTTTGTTTTTAAAGGTTGACAAACCTTTTATTCAGAAATGTTGAAATGATTGCATGCTAATTTGAATAGCTAGGTTGTAAAAAAATGACTTAAAAATTCCCTTTCTGATGTCCTCCATGAGTTGGATTCCATTATATGTGTCTTTTTTTTTTTCTTCCAAACCTCTAATTTCAGACTGGAGTTCAGCAGAAATATATATGGCTTACAGTTTCCCTCAAATCATTCTTGGGCTCCTTAAAAAGTGCTAGACCTTTGAGCAAACAAACAGATTACTGGAAATAACCTGTTTGTTATAGGGAAAGACAAAGCTGTGGGTGATAAAGGTTCCTTATTCATCTTATCTCCCCACTTCTGTCTTCCTCAGTTTGCTGTTATTTTTAATCTCCAGTCCAGCATCTCCCTTAAGCCCAGTCAGTTTGCTTTTAAGTATCACACAAAATAGAAATCAAAGAAGATGACTTCAATTTTCCGCCATTTCCTTTTCTTGTCTTATCATTTTTTTTAAATTTACAAGATGTAAAGTTGTTATTCACAAAAAACGATAGTGAGATTTTGAACTTAAATCTGGAGGTAAATAATGCTAGTGGCATTGTGTCTCCTCCTTAAATGTATGAGAGAAAGAGGAAACTCCCATTAACTCACAGTGACTGTCCTGACTCTATCAACTCATATGGCTGCAGCATGTGGCTGCACTTCATACTGACCTCCAGTCTGGGCTGATAACACACGGGCTTTTCACCATCAAATATTCAGTTTATGAGCGTTGCAGAGATCACAGCTCATAGGTGAATTTATGTGGGTTTTTTTTTTTTTTTGGTGAAAAGAAAAATGAAATAAAAACATGTTTTCAAGGGAAAGTTTCTATAGCATTTGAATTTCAGGATCCTTCCAATGAGTTATTAATTGAGAAGAAAATATCCATCTATTAGATGTGGAATACCCCATAACAATAAACGCAAAAGCCCCCTGACTTCCTGTGCTTGGAGTGAAGTAAAGGCATTGCGCCTGCACAGTAGAGAAATGGAGTGGGAACAGCATTCCTGTTAGGAGTATCATCACGAGGGCTGTTCCCTGAGATGTTCCCTCCATTGTGCTTCTCTAGAAGATACAAGTGTCCTGATTGTTTATTTCCCATCAAAGGTGAAAAAATTGAGAGTCACTCTTTACTGCTTGAATGGAGAATTGCACAAACGTCCCCTTGCCAGCAAGCAGAAAATAAGCACATCTGGGCCAAACTTGCCTGGAATGCAGAGTGGGCAAAGGGGAAGCCAGGAGTGCTTTAGAAAACAGCCTTGTGTGTAGTGCCACTCTCATAATCCAAGTGTAATTGTGACTAGTTCTGTTGAAGCTGGATAGTGTATTTTAGTTTTTTCCTGTTTTTCAACACCCTGTCTGCTTTCTTAGAGAAGTTAATACACCAGAGTAACCACTAAAAGTACAATAAAGCTATCAAGAAATTTGAGATCAAGTCTATGTATGGCTTGTACAACAGTAAGGAGTTTTCTAAGGTCAAGTGAAGACATGCTTTCTGATAACAACCATTCTATAAGACTTGCCTTAAATTGAATGACATGGAGGAAGGGAAAATGCCATTGGCTTTTCATTTGTCATTTTCTAGCACATCCCCAGGGTCTAGGTGCAAAACCTAAAGAGAGGGACCAACCTCCCCATTCTGGAAGCTGATGCAGCATGGCTCCAGTTCGGGTTGGACCCACAGGCTCTTTGGAGAGTATGTAACTTTGGGGTGATGAGAAATTGTTCTCAAGTCTCGAAAGCACTGTCCCTGTAGCACCTTTTCTAAGGGCTATGGGTGCTGGACATCAGGAAGCAGGGTGCTTCAGAAAACCCTGACAGAAATAATCATAAGCAAATGGGAAAAACCCCAGAGTGTCTCAGGATAAGTGGAGCAGTCTGTGCAGATGGGCTGTTGTTGTACAGGGGGGTCTGTAATCACGTAGGCCAGCAGACTATGAATTCATGTCAGTGTGATCTCAATCGAACCCATAGTTTGGGGTGGCCTGGGGACATTTGAGTTATATATATTAATAAAACTGATGAACATTTACTTTTCCCCATTACTTGATGATATTGAGTTAACAGTCCCTGAACTGCCTTGTAACTTAATGTCACTCATTACTGTTTATACATTAACTAAATATACTCAATTGAGTAATCTTACACTTGACTTGTTTCTATTTATTTTTCTCACTGCTAGCAGCTTTCGTAATTTTTTTCTATTTCTGTAGCACATACAAAGAGTTATATATGAACACACAGTGAAACAAAGAAATCTGCCTATTTTTTCAGTATGCCTGAAAAATAAATACTGGTCATAGTAATGGCTTCTTTGCATATGTATGTTATATTCTTTTGTGGGAATTGGAAAATAATTAAAAATAATTTGCATTTGCATTACAGTTAATGTTTTATGGCCCTTTCATAATTTAGATCTCAGTCTGGCTTCCCCGAACTCTGAAATCTGGGTGAGGCAGATGTTATTATTCCCATTTTATTAATAAGAGACATAGAGCAGTTTGGCCGTCCTGGGCAGGAAAATTGCTGAACAAGCCCAGGTCTTAAAATAAGGGTGTGGAAGGACCAATTTGATTGATTCATTCAGGAAATAGTAAAGTATTTTTACTCTGTGTTTCAAGTACTGTTCTAGGTGTTAGATACCCCATAGTGAACAAATAAGACTAGAATCCTGCCTCCATGAAGCTCACATTTTCATGGGGGAGACGTGGAATGTGAACAGAGAAAAGAGTAAAATATGCAGTGTGTGGGGCCGTGATGTGAGCTCTGGAGAAAAATGAAGCAGGATTAGGGGGAGTGTGTGTGTGTGTGTTGGGGAGGGAGGATGGTATTTTAAACCATTTTCCAGAAAAGATTTAAATGATAAAAGACCTGCAGGGTTGAAGCGAGTGAGCCATGTGGATATGGGGGAAGGACAGGCCAGGCAGGAGGGGTAGCCAGTGAAAAGCCCCAAGGCTTGCCCGGTATGTGAGATAAATAACAAGATGACCAGGCTAGGAAAAAGAAAAAAAAAAAGAGAGGGAAAGCCATGAGGTCAGAGAGGTATGCAGCAACCTTTATATTTTGATTTCCAACTTTTCAATGACATATCTCTTTCAAGAAATTTTCTTTTCATTTACGAGGGAATTTTTAGACCCACTTTGGAATATGGGTTTCTTCCCTTTGGACAGAGGCAGTGGAGTTGATTTTGATCCCAGCAGCTATGAGAAGAAAAGCTGTTCGGCAGCACTCTTCCTTAAATGCAGCCACAACCGTAAACATTGAGGAACTATTAGCAACTGCTTTGGGGTGGGAGTGGGGCTGCAGGGGAGGCCAGCAACCCTCAGCCAGCATTGTACTTACAACGTACAGCACTGTGAGTTGTACAGCACCTCAGCTTACAGCGCAGATGTTTCCAGACAGTTTTCCATTAATCCACTCTCTGCCGCATTAATTTTCAAAGTGTGGTCCTAGAAGGAGCAGGGACCTGGGAATGTTAGAAATACAAATTTCCAAGCCCCATCTCAGATGTGCTGAATCAAAAACTTTGGGAAGGAGCCAGAAATCTGCATTTTTATCAAGGCTTCATGTGATTCTGATGCAGGCTAAAGTTTGAGAACCAGTAGCATCAGGAGGAAAACCGAACCGCTCACTCAAGTGCTTCTCCAGCTGGACTCTACCTAGATCTCCAGCCATATCCCATCATCTTCCCTTAGGCTCAGTAAGCTCCAGCCACACTGGCCCATACCCCCATGGTTACTCAAGTTTATACCCATTCTATCTCTCTTTGCACTTTCTTCTTTTCCAGGAGGCTTTGCAATTCTAGGACCTTCTTTATGAAATCAGATTCACTCTTCTAGACCCAACCAAAGCATCCCCACCTCGGCACTCCCATAGCTCATTATTCATAAACGGCACCCCAGTTCATAACCACTTATATGTGAGTTAATTGTCCACATGTCTTCCTTCCTTTCTAGACCATAGACTCTGTGAGGACAGGGGCCATGAGCTTGGATTGTGTCAGCAGTGCAAATATGGTGCCTGGCCCATAGTGACTTGAAAGCCTGTCCTTTATACTACTGTTGAATGAATGAAGGACAAGGAATTAAGCCACCATCAGCTGTTGATATTTCAGCAGATATGTGTGGCCACTGTTGCATTAGAAATTCAAAGGCAGTGCTGGCAGAAGGGGATTCCAAGGAAAGCATCTGGTTGAGGGGAGAGGTTTGGTCTGAACTATGAGGTGCTCTCTGGGGAAAATGGGTTCCAAAGGGGAGCCCTGGGCTTTGGGCAAAAGGTGAAGCCAGGAGGGTACTGGACTTTCAGGAGGAAACTGAAAGGCTGGAGCCTGAACTGAAAATGGAGGTCAGGGAGCCCAAAAGGTGATGTTGGCCCAAATTGTCAGGGAAGCAGTTGTGCATAATAGTCATGCTATGGTGAGGGTCTGGACAGCTTTCAAATCCGGGGTTGAATCTTGTCTTCCACAATTAGCTGTGTTACCGGAGTGTATTATTCAGTCTTCCTAAAGCTCAGATTCCTTTTATATCAAGTGGGAATAGTTACAATAGCTAACAACAGGAGCTAACATTTATTGAGCATTTCCACAGGTTATTTCTTTACTCGTCACAATCACTCTGTGAAGTCAGTGTTCAGGTCTCCTGTTTCACAGCACCGAGACTCACCGGCTTGCCTAGAGTCAAGCGGGGAGGTGGAAGGTGGGGGTATGGACTTGAGCCTAACCGTCTGGCCCTGGTACCAGAGTTACTGCCGTGATGTTATACCACCTCTTTAGGGGTCTGTGAGATCATATATGGAAAGCACCCAGCAAAGGGACACAATAGTTTGAGGACCAAGCTGGTTTCAGGATGTGAGACAGAAATAATCCCAGAATGTGGGGAAGAATTTGGGGATAAACAGCAAATCCCTCCGTGTTTCTGTCTCAGTCCCTTGGCTCTGGCAAGTCTCTTCTCCTACACTCTGCTATGTTTGCCCGTTAACCTTTTCTCACCTGATATTAACCCTATCCTTATTTCCAAAAAGAAAACTGCTGTTTCAGAGTCCGTGGCCTTAATCCAATTATGAAAGGTGATGTTTCAAACAACACAGTATTAGCTTCTGGTGAAAAGCATGGGAACTTCCCTCTCTGAACACCTTGGAGAAAGCAAATGAGTGGAAAGGCATGCTGTCCAGGTCTTTTCTGTTTCTGAGAGTGGGATCTTCACCCTGTGGCTTCGATTCACAAGAATACCACCTGTCTAAAGAGTTTCTAGCAGTCTCCTGACATAAAGACAATGCAAAATCTCTGTGCTACCCCTAAATAACAGCCTCTATTTGGCGAGCAAGGGCAGGCACATCTCGCCTGGAATGTTTTCTCTGAGCTGCACAGAATGAGTGATTCACAGGGCTGAGGGGGCTTTGCCCGATCTAGAGGTCTTGGAGAACACTACTGAATGGAAAGCCAGGGTACGTCTGTCTGCTGATTGCAGAAAGGGCAGCCCCTCCCAGCTGACTTTATTGGTGAGCTCCTTGCCCTACACCTTCTCCCCTGGAGCCTCAGGAAAGGAGACAGGAGCACCCATAGAAGCTGTTGTCAGGCTCAGTATCATCAGGTGACCTTGACATCCAAGGCCACAGGGTTGCCCTTCATTTCTTCAGTGGTTCCATTTTAACGCCTCTACTTTGGTTGACTTTCCACCTGGTGTTCAGTGAGTTTGTCAGGCAGCAGGGTTTGGCCTGTCCTGCCGTGGGCCTGGGAGAGTCATGTGTGTACCCGTCTTTGTACAGAGAGAGGAATGGGCCTGTTATTGACAGAATCGTGTTCCTCAAAAAAATATGTTGAAATACTCACCCCCAGTACTTGTAAATGTACGCTTAATTGGAAATAACGCCTTTGAAGATGTAGTCAGCTTAAGATCAATTTAATATAACTGGTGTCCTTATAAGAAGAGGGAAATTTAGACACAGACAGACACAGAGAGGAGAACATCATGTAAAGACACAGAGACACACAGAGGGAAGGCAGCCATGTGAAGACGGAGGCTACTGCAAACCAAGGAACACCTGGGGCTGTGAGCTTTGGGAAGAGGCAAGAAAAGATCCTCCCCTAGAGGTTTTGAAGGAAGCATGGCCCTGCCAACACCTTAATCTTGGACTTTTAGGCTCCAGAACTGTGAGAGAGTAAATTTCTATTGTTTAAGACCACACAGTTTGTGGTCCTTTGTTATAAGGCCTGAGGGAACTAACTTAGGGTCCCATTCTAGAAGGGACGGGAGACCGGGGCCTGAGCACTCGGGGAGCGAAGGGTTCCCTTCATGAGCTTCAGCGCCTCTTCAGATGTCAGGGTGACGACAGGGCAGGAGGCGCTCTTCTGCAGCTCTGGGCAGTGGCGACACCAAGGATAGTCTTTCCCCTTGTACAGGGGATGTAGGGGTTGTTCCTGCCGCCCTCCCCCCCCCCCCCACACCCCCATGATGCAGCGCAGCAGCTACAGCCCAGCCTGCGATCACCTTTCCAAGCCTGGGCTGCTAGCTGTTGTGCTTCAGGCTGCAGGCCACCCCTCTGCTCCTCACCTGGTTGGGAGAACCTGTCATCACGAACCACAGGATTCCAGAGAGGCAGCCTGGCCAGTTACCTTGACAACCTCATGATGTAATGCTCTAAACCACTTCCTGGCTTCAGGTCTAATGAGATTCTAGGCGCTGCTGGCTCCTCCCAGCCCAGGCGGCAGGCAGCTAAAGCGAGAGCAGGAAGTTCATTTTCAGTGATCCCTTTTGTGATATCGATAGGATGCATTTGCATGAGCAATCAGAGGGGAATCGAACTGTCTCCTAACTGCGTGGAGAGCCTTGCCCAGGGGACCTGAGATGATTGCCGGCAGGTCGGTTTTTGCTGTGGGCACCCCCAGTCTGCTCTGCTGCTGTGAGGCTTTCCTCTTTCTCCTTGGATGCTTTAGTTCGAATCCCCTGCATCAGTTCAGCAGTAAAGAATGAACATGATCCTCAGTAAAATGGATTGCTGAGAACTTCCCTACCAGAACTAAATCCTGAGTATATCGGAGAATATACCAAGGGATTTCATAACAAAGCCGTTTCTCTTGGTCTCCAGCCATTCCCCCACCCACCCACCCCAAAATGTTTAGTGTTTTGAAAGCATGTTTTTAAACAGTGAAGGTCCTGGAGCAAAGTCGACATCAGCACTTCGCATGCATGCTTTACAGCCCTAGAAGTCCTTCTGAAAAGTAGCCCCCAAACCACATCCCGATTAGCCAGAAAGTGGGAGCGGGGGTGGGGTCCTTTCTCCTTCTGCAGCTGCGCTTTGACAGAGGCTTAAAGAGGGTGCGTGCCTGGCTCTGTGTGTGAGAGATTTTATTCGTTTGTCTCTTTCAATGAGTAAGTGGCCATTCACCTCCTAACGGCACGCAAGAGAGGTGGTGAGCAGGCGGACCCATGAGCTCTGTCTCTCCACGGCTGGTGTTGACGGCAGCTGCAACGAACCAGCAGGTGGCGCTGGGGAGCGAGTGTCAGAGGTGCTTCTCCTGGTTCCTGTGGGGTGAGGGCCAAGGGGTCCTGACACACTTAGAACATAACAGGTTGTGGCTGATGATCCCGATGTCTGAGGTCAGAGGCTCCATCTAATCCTTGAAAGCCACACGCTCAGTGTCAATGCTAGGAAATCCTTTGTTAAGAAGCTTTCAGGCCCAGAGTGTATTTTCTGGATGGTCGAAGGCAGTGAAGTGCCAAGTGGTTCAGAATCTCCTCAAGCATATGGATACTGTTTTCTGATACCGAGCCAACTTTACTGTGGCAACATGGTCATTGTGCCCCTTTAGTTACGCCTTTGAAACGATGACTTGTCATCTGGCTGGACCTGGGGGGCGGCAGGGGGGTGTCTCACAGTCTAGGCAGAATATGAGAAAGAGGGTGTCAGAACAGAAGCCCCTGGGTCTCAGCATGACCCCCATGCCTGCAGGACTAATGGAGACGTGCTGCTGATTGAGACACAGCTGTGATCTCTGGTGACACCTTTTAGCTCCTCTCCCTTGGGGTAACATCCTGGTATGTCTATAAATGAACACTTCGATCGGGCTTCTCAGCATAAACCAAAACCGCAGGAAACTGTTACATGCTGAGAAAACATTTGTATTAGTAGGTCACAAGTTGTGGTCACTTTTCAATTTCCGTGACTAGAATTAATTAATATAAGCATGTTGTGTACCATCTAGAGATTCGCCTTCAAATTGAGCATTGCCACGCGACTTCAGGGACTGCTTTGCACTTTCACTTACGATCTTTTTTATGCCAAGTGAAGGCAAATGATATCATAGCATTCTGAAAAGAAGATTTTACGGTGATTCAGATCAGAAATGGGATGGGGAAATGAATCATTGGGGACCTATAGAATATAGGCATGCTGGAATCCAAAGAGTTTGTGCTGTGGCAGTCAGTATCATATTTATGTTGGGAGCAAATGTATTATGCAGATTCCATTTTTGCACAGGCAAACTTGCAGCCATTCATCAGCGAAAAATGTAGCAGTAAGAAAGCAATGCAGAATTTTCTGTTGATTCTAGCAGTAAGTGGATTAGATATCTAATGCAGGTTTCAATAACACTGCAATGTGAAACTGATCTTCCAGTGAACAAACTAGATGGTTGTAGAGTTACCAAGGGATACCTTATTAAAATGTGTTTCCCAGGATTGACAACATTTTGGATTTTTATGAGGCCTGATTATTCTAAATGAACAAACAAAGCTTTAAAAAATAGTGGTGTATTTTTGTACAGCTTATTTATGCCAAAGAGGTTTGTATTTAGTTTCATGTTTTTGCAAGTTCAAGCACTTATTTTGCAAGTTCAAGTCACAGATAATTTATTCGAGGTGTGCTGAATTTGTTTTTCCTTTACAAGGACTCGTAGTAGGCAGCCTCCAAGATTCCCTCAGTAATCCCAGCCCCTGGTACTCAAGCCCTGTGTAATCACCTCCCACATTGTATTCCTGTTGGTCTGTAGGACTGATACAATACTGCAGAAATGATGGGACGTCATTTCTGAGGTTAAGTCATCAAACAGTGTGACTTCTGCCTCTTTCTCTCCGATCACTTTCTGGGGAGGCCAGCTGCCACATCATGAAGACTCTCTGGCTGTTCTATGGAGAAGCTCACGTGATGAGGAGCTAAGGCCTCCTGCCAACAGCCATGTGAGTGAGCGTCTTACAGGCAGAACCTCCAGCCCAACCTTTAGGTGACGGCAGACTGCACACCGACAGGTTAACTGGGAGGCCCTGAATCAGAGTCACCCAACTACCTCTGGGATCCCTGACCCTCAGAAACTGTAAGATAATAAGTGTTATTTTACGCTAGCAGTTTTGGATTGGTTAATCCGCAACAGATATCTGATGTAGGTGCCTGCACAGAAATAATGACTGAGAAGCACGGTGAAATGTCACTTCCTGAATTCAGGCAGTAGATGTATTTGCTTAGTTGCTGACCATGACTTCAACACGAGCAGTATTTTTTAAATGGTATCAGCCTCGCCTCTTCGGGTGAGCTCATTAACCACATTCATTCCATGTCCACATATTCTTTCAAAATATGCACGTAAGAACATTGTCAACCTCTAGCGCTGTCACTCCTCCCTACTGCCGTGGATCACCCCATTCCCGGGTTCACCTTGATGAGGTACAAATTCCTGGTACATCTACGGGTTCATCTATCCTTTCCCACTTCTCATTTGGTTTGGCTATGGAGTAGGACGCAAATTTCACTCACGCTTTGGCTAGGATATGCAGAGAACATGTGGCTCTTTTTTTTTTTTTCCTGTAACTAATCTGGTTTTCTTGCCACTAGTTACCTGGGGACAAACAAACCAAAACAATTGACAACTATAATATCTTGGATTCTGATTTGCAATCTTAAAGCACTTTCAACTCAGTCTTTTAGGAAGAGAAACCCGACACTATTTATCTCTTAAGATTTGTGTCATCTGCTTAGCACCCAGTTTCATTTCAAGAAGTCGTCTGGGTACGTGGTAGGAATGCTGAGACTCACAAGATCTCATGGCAGAAGCAAAATCAAGGTCTTTAGCCACGGTGTCCTTTGGCTCCCTGGCTTCTGGAAGGAGTTCTAACATCCTGTGAACCTCTGTAGCTGCATTCTGGCTGTTGTTTCTTCCTCTTTGTCTTGGTCAATGTCTGTCACACTCTGCAGGACACTTAGCCTCCAACTCCTCTCCCAGGGGTGCTAGGAAGCCTTCTGAGTTCTGAGGGTGACTCTAAATTGGCTCCTGTCTAGGCAGCATCCTCCAAAGCCCTCAGTGCAGGGCCACCTGGTCCCAGGGAAGGTGCTGCTCTTTGTCAAGGCCCCCAGCCAGACTCTCTGGTATCCCTGGGTCCTGTCTATGTTGTTTGGAACCAAGAGTGGTCCAGGGCAGCTAAATCTTAGGCCTGTCTCTGCCTGACTTTGCTGAACAACCAAGTTGATTTTGGTGTGGCTGTGTACAGGCTGGTATAGGACCTTTCTGCACTCCCAGGAGCTCCCAGCTGCCCTGGGCCTAAAGGTCCGTGGTCTGGTATCTGATATCCACACCCGGGCGAGGCTGAAGCTCAGAGAAGACAGACAGTGTTTGTTGTACAACGTACCGGTCACACAATGCAGCGGCCTTCCCCTCCTCCCTTTCTTTTTCTCTAGTCTCTCACCCCGTCTCCTGTGTAAGGTCTACATAGAACCATAGGCCTTATTGCCTCGCTCCCCTCGTCACAACATAGCCAGCAGGGTTATTTTCTTTATACTATGGAAGAAGAAATTTAAGAATAAAGGGATTTAGAGCGTTAGTAAAGTTCTACACTGCTAAACATTCCTGTGGTGTCAGAAGCCAAGTGTAACCTCAATCTTTCCCTGGTCATTCTGGAACAAATCTCAATTTCCCATGCAGGTGGTTGTCTTGGGCCAATTTGGGTAAAGACCATGAACTCAGAGAGGCAAAGAAAAATTCACGCTCATAAGTTTCAAAATCTAACCCCATTATGTCTGTCTCTATTATTATTTTTGGTTATCGGTTACCCTTCATGGATTGCAATCTGCAAAATGGAGGGAGTGACACTTGCTTTTCATTCGACACTATTCCATTTGCCTTCTAAGTGCCTTGGAAAAGGCCTTGTGAGTCTCCTCCTTGTGTCCCCCTCCAGACACACAGGCCATCCCATTTTCCATAGGTTGTAGGGTGTCAGTTTCTTATGTTCAGTTGAGCTGATGAGCAGTGAGGCTGGCTTTGTGTTCTTGGGCAGCTGCACAATGCATGCAGCGCCCTCAGGAGAACAGGATGGTGGATCCTGCCTCGGGACACTCAGCAAGTCTGTGAGGCCTGCTCTGGGCCTCTTCCACATTCCTGCTCACACCTCCCTACTCAATGGCAGGAGATGAAGTGGGTCCAGCCAAGCCAGTCAGTTCTACCTCGGAGGGTCCTTGCAGTGTCAGTAAATCGCTTTCCCTTCAGCCCCCCAGGAGCACAGAGCCACCCACCATTCGAGAGTTCCCCTTGTGTTTAACATGACTTTCGTATGCTTCTTAACTTAAACTTAGACCTGACTGTACCTTCCAGATATAACCAGACCTCTTCCTATTGCTCTCACATTAAGTCAACTACATAAGATGGCATGGAACCAAGCCTTTATCAGATTCTTTAATGCCTTCCATATCAGCGACTCTAGCTGCAGTCCTGGCCCGGCTCCTGCAGGCTTCTATCAGAACCCTCAGCCCTCGGGAGACTCGCTGCCATGCCTGCAGCATCTGTCTTTCCTCTTCGTAGGTGACAGTGCTTAGTGTCTGCTCCTACTTTCATTTAAAGATGACTTTTAGAGAACATGTTCTCAGAAGGAGACATTAACATTTGCATTAGTCAGTTCCAGGCTTGTCTGTGTTTAAGTCTATGGTGCTGGTAATGGTCACCAACAGTTATTGACTGCCTACTGTACCTAAGGCAAACCCTTCATAAGCATTATTTCATTTAGTCTTCACGGACAACTCTAGTTATTATTTTCTCTCCATTTTATAGATGAGAAAACTGAGGCTTGGATAGGATAGCTAAGCAAATTGTCCAAGCTCACAGTTACTAAATGGCAGTGCCAGGGCTCACACACAAGACTGTCTGTCTCCAGAGCTTCTGCTCCTCCCTGGTCTGCTTAGTTCACATCAAGATCTCAAGGTTTTGTCAGATATGTGTTTTATAAAAATGACAAATGAAAAGGAGCAAGCTTCCCGGAGACCTCCAGTTAGATGTCTTCCAGGCACCATGGAATCAGGTAATTGCAGGTGAACCCATCCAGGTCTACCCTAAGCCTACTCAGATCCTTGAAAATGAGCAGCAGTGCTGGCCTCTGGCTCTTTGAAAGCTGTTATCCCTGGGGCAAGAGCCATAGAAGCATCTGCCGGCAGCTAACTGGTGCACGCCTTGTCACAGTGGGTACCTTGCCTTTCTGAGACTCATCCCAACAGGAATCAACTTTTTGAGGGCAATTTCTTCATACGACATCACAGCATAAACAGCAATGTAGAGACTGGGTGTGGCAGGCTGGTGGCCCTTCATCCCTTCTCCTGGATTGCCATTCCCACGCATGGCAGCTTTTCCCGGCTTGCTCATTTTGGCTGAAAGAGGTACTTGAGGGTGGCAGTGAGGAGCGAGGGAGAGCTGGGTGTTGAACAGAAAGAGATGATGAGTGAGGAGATGAGGGCCGAGTGTTTCCATTCCTCAGATGGCCCAAGAGATGCGCTCTGACGCCTGAGAAGCTACAGGGACCATTTGACGAGAGGCATGCGATTGCTCATGGTATCTGCAGTGCTGCATGAAGGCCCAGGTGACACGATATTGCACAGAATTCAGGAGAACATTCTCTGTTTCTGTGCCAAACACAGTGGCTGCAATCACAGGGCTCTGGAAGGTTTTCAGAGGGAGAGGTGCTGGCCATGCCCTCTGGAATTCACTTCTATAGGATAGAGCAGCAGTGGTGGAGGGGAGGTGACTACCTCACAAAATCTGTGGGCAGCAACTTAAATGATGAGGCCAGCAAGTAAGAGAGCGAGTGTCCTGGGTAAGTCCTAAAAACAGCTGAGGACACCATGAGGGACTGGGATGATATCACATTATGCTGATGGGAAATCTGAACTGGCTACATTGTAGTACAGTTGCTGCTGAGGCTGTAATCTGACCAGCAAACCAGAGTGGCAGGTGGACGTTCAAGTTTATACATCTTCACAACAATTACAAATACCGTGTGGGTATGACAGCCATGCTAGCAGCCTCTTCTCAGTTGGATACTGATAGAACCCTGTGTTCCCAACAGCTTGACTAGCGTTTCCCATCGGATCCCTTTGTCCTTTTTTTTTTTTCTTTTTTTTCTTTTTTTTTGCGGTACGCAGGCCTCTCACTCTTGTGGCCTCTCACTCTTGTGGCCTCTCACTCTTGTGGCCTCTCCCATTGCAGAGCACAGGCTCCGGACGCGCAGGCTCAGTGGCCATGGCTCACGGGCCCAGCCGCTCCGGGGCATGTGGGATCTTCCCAGACCGGGGCACGAACCCGTGTCCCGTGCATCGGCAGGCAGACTCTCAACCACTGCGCCACCAGGGAAGCCCCCCTTTGCCCTTTTGTAGCCCCAGGTTCTGCTGGATCATTTTTGCTTGCACGTTAATCCACATACCATGATGATCCATTCCATGTTGACTAATGTCAAAGCTTGGAGTTCATATACTCATGCAAAGAATTTTTTCCTGTGATGGCTAAACGTATTTCTTCCATATAAGAACTTTTTGTCTTGCAATAGATCATGCGCATCTCATCAACTACATTTTATTTGCACTGCTCCTGTTTCTAATGGCTAATTTCCAAGACTGACTACTTGGTGGAAAAACTGGGCTCCCCTTCAACAGCTGGGCTGGTGCTTTCAGCACAAATACCTGTGAGTTGTTTTTACGGGATGTTGGGGAAAGATGGTCTTGCCTTCCCTACCTTTGACTGGGAAAAGATGAGCAGCCTGGTTATGAGTGAGCTGGAAATATCTGTTTTTCAGAAGCTGTATCATCTGTGGTTGGTTCTGTATCTCATAAACACCCTTTCCCCTCCTCCATACTCCCAGGTTATATGAAATGTATATATTCCATTGAAAGGAAGAAGTATAACTTAATTATTTCATCCTACTTATATATAGTTTATGTTACAAGTGTTGATGGAAAACCAAGTTAGCAAATAAATGACGCCCGTTTCTGTTTCAAGGCAACTGCGCTAGAGAAACTCACCTTAGACGGCAGTTGTAAAACTACCTACCACCTGCAATTGGTACTTGGTTTGCATGCGCTCTAGGTAAATCTGATAGAAAAGGAGTTGGGGTTAAACAAGAACAGTAACAAATATTTCCCTACTTACCTTAATCATAGACATTTTGATTATAGAAATGATTTATCAGCAAATGCAATTTGGTTATCATTTATTTTCCTGTCTTCAAAACTGGATCCCGTGAACCATGAAGGTCTCAGATTGCTTTTGCAGCTATTGGATTATTTTAAACAGAAAGGGAAACAGCCACCGAATAATTGAATGAGTCTTGTTATATAGACGTAGCTCCAAGCCAAAACGCTAGGCATTTATTTTATTCTATATTCTTGTTCTAGAAAGACTCCATGCCTTTTCTGAGCACTATTTCAGTTTTTTTCCCGTTTCCAAATTCGTTGTATATTCAAGATAGTCTACTTTATCTTTACGTTTTACATTCTGAGAATTCATGTTTAAGCAACATGCTGCCTTTAGAAAAAATCAGAATGCATTAAGCTTCACTATTTCCCTTTTACACAGATTCCTTTAAGCTTTGAGATTTTTAGGGAAGTCAAGTGGTAAATCTGTTCTCATCTGTGGTGTGTTCAGACAACTGGCAGGAACGCTTTAGGCTGACATGATTAAAAAGGAGCTCCAATCCCAGTCTATTTAGCTTTACTTTCCTTTGTTTTCAGTGATGTATGAAATTTCTTTTAGGATATTACAAATTTTCTTCCAAATTTTTCTTCCCTTTTCAGCTGAAGAAAGCTCCCTTATGTCACACTCTTGCTGCTGGGGCCAGATCATGACGTGAATCTTTAATTAACAAATACCCAAAAACATGGGTCTGACATCTGCCCTGGAAACCTGATGCAGCCAGCTTGAAACTTTCTCTCTGACAGAAGCAGGGCAGAAATAGAGCACGTTTTCTGTCACATTAATCTTAAATAATGTGGCTTTGTTAGAAAGAAAAAAAATCCTTCTAAAAATCTTGTGTTGAATTTATGTCACAACGATGAAGTTATCTATAACTCTGTAATTGCATTTTGAAAAGCAGTTCCATCAAAACACACTTTAGAAGGGCAATTCTTTACTTATAACTCATTTTATGGGATTTGGGGCTCATTTTTCAAGAAAGACAGAACAAATTTAATTCTTTTTTTACTTTTGACATTTTATTAATGAAATACTCATTAATTAAGAGGCATTTGTGTAATTTGAGAAAGAGACTGATCAAGATGTCCAAGAGTACTAAAAAGGACAATTATTCTGTTTCCACCAGGTTTTCTACATTTTATTTTTCTAAATCATTCACATAGAGTTTCACGGTTGGGAAATTCTGAAAGTACTTCTTGCTTCTTCTTTTTTGAAAAGGGAAAATGTTCTCACTTTTGTGAGAATGTCTTGATCTTGCTTTTGGAGAGAGGGCCATGACCAGAATAACAGAGTGTCTTTTAAGACCTAAAGCAGAGATCCTAATGCCAAATTGTCAAAACTAAAGCAGCCTACTTCCACATTTAGTAACTGCTTTCTGGCTGGTACTGAATTCACATTATGCTATTTATGTTTCCATTTGTTACTGTGACTTTTTTTGAGATAAAGACTCTTAAGTTGTGGCTGTCAGAGAAAGCAGTCAATGGACTACACCACCAGGACTGGGGAGGTACCTTGGCCCTCATTCCAGGCTCCTGATCCAAATCCTGTCTAAGGCCCTTGAACAGCTACAGATTTTGCACAAGAGAACTTGAAATCTCAGCTACTCACTTTCCATCCCAGCAACAATCAGACCACAGGCCTGGGCAGAAACTCTGGAAGAAAGCATTAAATGTGGGGATTCAATATAGACTAAAATTATGCAGGAAGAAAATAGTATTTAAGAAGTTTAGAAGTTCTAAGAATATTGTGGTTCGAAAAGAAAAGAGCCTGTGTCTTCAGTTACTGTATAGCAGGCAGAGATAACTCATTATATTGAGATTGTAGAAAGTGTGGTGGGAGAAATGAGGCAATTCTCTGAATAATACACATAAAAACAAAACTACTTATAATTCACTATGTGGTTGTTTCTAGGGGTAAGTTTTTCTAGAATATCTAGGTAGAATTATTCAGAATGGTGGCTTCAATTCTTTCCTTGACACCTTTAAAGTAAGTTTATTTGCATAACAAATGTACTTGCATAAAATGCATGTAAAAAAGAACTCACGTTCTGTGTCCACAACTGGATTAATTATCATAAAATTCACACACTTATGTGACCACCCCCTAGGTCAGAATGTAGAATATTCTAAGCACTCAAATGCCCTATTCATTCAGATCCCCTCCTAAAGCACCTGTTACAAGCCGTGGAGTTACTGGAGAGCCTCTAGCTGCTGCATTTTCCGGATCCACCATAGGGCTGACGCCAAGGCAACTGTCTCCCTGGGCTGCTCTCAGCCAAGGTCCACACACGGCCAAAGCCTCGAACCAGACCATTCCTGCCCAATGCAGGACTCCTCTAACAGCCTGTCTCTGCTCTCGGGCCCCTACAGGCTTGGCCATGATCTTTTCAGAGCTACACTGCAGTCGACCACATTCTCATTCTGTGTCGCTCTGTCTTTGTGGAAGCCAGGCTGGTATTGTGGTTTGAGGCTCGTGCACCTAAGCCCGCTCCCTTTCCCCTTCACCCTCCACAGGCATTTCCCTAACAAATCTCTTACACTTCTAATTCTGTCATGGTGTCTTCTTCCCAGAGGATGCTAACTGACACACTTGGTACTAGGAAAGCAGAAGGTAAGAAGGATTTGGGGGACCAGACCACTCCCCATTTGGCTTGTTAGAAAGAAGTTCAGTGGAAGTCCCACTGTAAGTTACATGTGGAGCACAGACAGTTCCTGGCACACGGTGGTGGCCTAACTGCTAAACCTTTCACTAAGCCTGGGGAGACATCCTGGTGGAAGGGAACACCCTTACTCCTTCAATGATTCCCACATTTGAAAAACACGAGGGGGACAGTGCATAATGACAGCAGAGTTGGCTGGCTATGACTAAGTTGTACTGATGGCCTGCAGAGGGATAATGAGGAGATGAAGGCGGTGACATGAACGCCAGGCTACTGGTTGAAAAAACTTGAGACCCTGAAGTATGGTTGAGGACATCTGGACAGATGTCCCTGAAGACTGTGTCTCTGTAGACTCCTCTGGACCTGCCACAGTTACAGAGACGGCCCTCATCCCTTCTAGGAGCTGGCACTGTGGAGGCTTCTCAACAAGGCAACAGATCCCCCCCCACCCGCCTCAAGAATTGTGCCACCACCTTTCTTGGATGCCAAGCCAATGAAGTAGGGCTAAATCCCAGCGTAACCTGCTGGACATGGGAGGGGCAGAAGGATATTACACCCTGAAGGAGTTGCAGGGATCAGCTAGCATGTACTAGCAGGATCTAGGGAACACCCTTGGGCCTAGATTTTAAGGATCTTGATCAAGAGGACTGGAGAGTAAAACTGTCAAAGCAAGAATTCATTGACCTGAAGTCATTCTTTAGAGATATAGGATTTAACACTCAGGCAGGGAGCCCAAAGGCTAGGAAAGACTCAAAGCTAGGGTAGGTCTAGGAAGCCTGGAGAGACTGGTGACCTTTGCTGATAAAGATGAAATGCCTGAGTGCCATGGCAGATGACAGATAAGGGGATTAAAAAGCTCAGGGATCTTGGCACACTAGAATATATATACATTCAGGAGATGTTGTGAGGCTGAAAGACTTCCCAGAGGATTGTTTCTGTGAAAAGACCCAGAGGAGACAGCATTCACCAAGGTCATGAGGAACGTATGGACGAGAGGATTACCATGGGTCAGGGAGTGGCCAGGACCTGTACGTGCATTACCTCGTGAATTAGGTACTAGGTTATCCCCATTTGGCAGAGTCTTTAGAAGCTAAATAGTAACTACTTAGTCAATAGGAACCAAAATTGTAGTCGATCTCATTTTTACTGTTATTATTTTAGATTTAACTATATGCCTCTCGCTTATGTATCTAATATTACTCAAGCTAAAAAAGACACAGAACTATTTCTATCTAAAATTGTGTTGCTTGCTGTTTCTTTCAAGCTTCCATCCCAAACACTAAATCAATTTAAGATATATTTTGAGACTATCTAATACTGCAACAAATTGGTTTATATTAAATAGCTCCTTCAAAAATAATTCTAGGAGAGAGATACTTGGAAAAATCAAATGCTTAAGCTGAAACCTGGGAGATCCTTTGCATGGTCAACAAGATGGTTTCAAATTTGTTGTAAAATATTCAAACTGTGTGGTCTATCATTTCACATACCAAAAGCAAGACAATATTATATAACAAATGAATCGAAAGTGGAGAAAACACATTCTGATAGTTCAGGTCACTTGTAGCAATTTGGGTTATTGGGTAGTTGATTTGAAAATGTGATTATCATTTAAGATGTCAAAACACCTGTTAATCTGATGTCAAATATGGATATAATAATTATTATTTGAAATCTAAAGTACAACACTAAGTTATTCCAGTTGAATTCAATTAACCTTTGAAGAGCTAAGTGCTGTGTGAGGACCAATTATCATTTTGTTTTAGCAGTTTGAATTTGGCTACATGTCTGGATACCAAAGCAAAGTAATTGTTTGTATTGAGTTTATAAATTAATAGCCTGAAATATATATTTTCAAAAAATATAGTAATTATACATTTAGTATGTGCCAGATACTCAGCCAAATTCTGGAGATAGAAGAATAAGATAGGCCTTCCCTGGTGGCGCAGTGGTTGAGAGTCCGCCTGCTGATGCAGGGCACGCGGGTTCATACCCCAGTCCGGGAGGATCCCACATGCCGCAGAGCGGCTGAGCCCGTGGGCCATGGCCGCTGAGCCTGCGCGTCCGGAGCCTGTGCTCCGCAACGGGAGAGGCCACAACAGTGAGAGGCCCGCGTACCGCAAAAAAAAAAAAAAAAAAAAGTATAAGATATATCCCTTGCTCTCAAAGATCTCAGTCTAGTGAGATTTAATTTCAGACATGTAAGCGTAGATCTTAGTGATTACATTCCTTCTCAAAAAGTACTGACAGCCTAACTTATAAAAATAATGCTTGATTCTCGTGATAGTTAATTTTATGTGCCAACTTGACTGGATTTCGGGTCTGTCTGTGAGGGAGTTTCTGGAAGAGATCAGTATTTGAATGGGTAGACTGAGTAAAGTGGATCGCCCTCCCAGATGTGGGTAGTCATCATGTGATTCATGTGGGCATGAATAGAACCAAAGGGTGGTGGAAGGGAGGATTTGCTCTTTCTGCCTGACTACTGGAGATGCATCTCAATCTTCTGCCCTCAGTGCCCTTGTTTAAGGCCTTCAATCTTTGACTGGAAATTATACCCTTTACTCTCTGGTTCTTGGGCCTTTGAACTTACACCACTGGCTTTCTTGGGTCTTCATCTTATAGAGGGCAAGTCATGGGACTTCTTAGCCTCCATAACCATGCGAGTCAAGACCTTACAATCAATCTCTCTCAACCAATATATCATATTGGTTCTGTTTCTCTGGCAAACCCTGACTAATACAATTCTTAAGCCCAATCTGAGACAATCAAGATTTCAATTGAAGATGAGCCTGATACTGGTTAGCATAGGACTTTAACTCATAAGAACTTAAAACCAAAAAAAAAAAAAAAAAATTCATTAAACTACAAATTTTTCTTTTGAGTATTTATGGTCCCTGGTATAGAAATGAGATGAAGCAGGATTTGTCTACATATAGTGGACAAAAAAGTTAAAGAGGATGTAGACATATTGATATTTTTAATGTTTTCATACTTAAAGTACATTAGGAAAAACATATTACCACATTGTGGCATCACAATAAAATATATATATGTAATATATATTTACAATAACATATAAAATATACAAATACTATATATATCTGTGCGTACATATGTATGCATATTTGTGTATATATATGTGTGTGTGTATATATATGTGTGTATATATTGTATGTATGTATGTATGTGTGTGTGTGTGTGTGTGTGTGTATATATATATATTTGTTCTTAGTTTCTGGTTCCTGGCATAGAGTTTCAAAACCCCTTGAAATTTCCAAAGTCATAGGGGTGTTTTATTATTCATAAGGAACTCCTTTCAACCACACCTGAGTTTATACTAATAAGGGGAGGTTCTAGGTAGCTTGAGGATGAAGACTGAGAAAAACTAACCATGGGATTAGAGGGTTGGAATTTTCAGCCTCATCCTCTGCCCCTCCCCCCAAATTCTGGTTTAATCTTAATGTTTGCATTATTAGCAGATGGTTCTTTCAGTACCACTTTATATGTAATGTTTGCTTTAATATAAAAATAAAATTTGTCCCAAATCTTCAAGTAATACGGACCCTGTGGGTTGATATTCCGTTTTATTCTAGGGCTTTTGTCCCCTTGCCCCATACCACCACTTAACCCCCTGGGTATCTTCTCTGTACACCCCCCTGACCAATCTCTAAGCTACATGGGAAACACAGCTGGAGGAGGAGAACCCAATTCCAGAAAGTGGTTCTGAAACATCAGTGTGGATAAGATTCATCCTAGGAAAGTTTTGTACAAACACAGATTTCTGGATGCTAGCCTAGAAGTTCTTATTAATAGGTATGGCAGTGGGTCTCAGGAATCTACATTTTATCCAGCACTCAAAGCATGCCTAATATTAATAATCATTGCACTAGACTTTGAGCAAAACCGTCTTAGGCTTTGCTCTCCGCTAAGTGTGTGACCTGAGTCAAGCAGTTGACCCCCCCGGTCCTCTCTTCCTTATCATAAAACAAGAGGGTTGGTTAGATGTACTTGACCATTTCTTCCAGCTCCACAAAGTTCTAGCATTCTTTGATCTGTCATACTTGATTGCAAATAAATCATGAGAAAAGTTAGAAGATAAAAAATAAAATCCTCCCTGATTATGGGATACAGATATTGAAATATAACCCTGCTTTATTCATAAATAATGCTCAGACTTCCTCAATAAAGTATTTCCACCTTAAAAAACTGTACTTTGCCCACCAGTGCATTAAGTTTTCTACTTTGGTGTCTGTGAGTCACTTAAATTAAATCTAAGATACTGCAGGAGTGTAACAGTATAATTGGTCTCAGGTATTTCATTATTGTGACTGTCAGTACTGTATCCTGTAATTTTCATCAGCATATTAATAAATGCCTTAAGGAAATATAACTTATTTATTCACTGGCAGAGAAACCTATGAAAATATTTTTACAGTAATTATGTTTTGAAAATTCTCATTACAGCATTTATATGATTCTCAATGAATTATTTTATTCCTACCCCCCCCCAAAAAAAAACCCCTAGACACTGCTATATCTAGGGTAATCACAAAGACACAGACTTTTACATTAAAACTTTGGCTGGGGAAGGGGGAGCATATGACAAATAGGGAGGGTCTGGTGCATAGTAGCCAGAGGATGAGGCACTGAAGTTCCAGATATGTACCTATTATTTTTTACTTTTAAATATGGGCATTAACAATAATATACAAAGCATGGAGAAAAAAGAAAACAGAAAATCTAGATCTAAATAATAGCTGACAGTAATAGTTTGTGTAGGAAAAAGAGTTATATTATGCAAATGCATCAGTATCCCTGGTCTCCCCTATTTCTAGCACATTCAAATCTGGAACACAAGGATCAACCCTCCTTTTACCCCAAGAGACTGTTAAAGGATGTGAAAAAGAAAGAAACCAAAAGGTGGAGACAGACCGATTAGGAGACCCAAAACAGAATAGAGACCCCAGACAAAACCCCACACGTATCTGATCAAGTAATTTAGGGTCAACTAATTTGCAGAGAAGAGTAAAAAGGAGTGTCATAAAGACTTCAGGAAATTTTGAAAAGCATGGGCTTCCAAAGGAATACTGTATAACTCCTGAGGAGTTGGGAGGAAAGTCCTTCCCTCTAGGTACACACATTCTAGAAGTTTATTTGCTCCCAAGGAACGGGGGCTTCAGGTGTGATGTCCTTCAACCAGTGTGTCCAGCTGCACCTTGTGATGACCCACATTGTGCTAAATCTCTCGTTTCCTTCTTCTCCTATGCACAAGCCCATCTGACAAGTTTGGGTTGGTTCATAAGAAAAATTGATAGTTAATGTCTTAAACTGAAGACAAATTACTGGGAGGATGCGTTTTCCGCGCATTCAGCGGCTGTGGGAGGAAAGGGAACTTCAAAAGGCATTGTTTTCAGTTCACGGCCTTGCTTGCGCCATGCTCCTGAACATGGGGGCCGCGTGCTGTTCCCGCTTCCACGCCCATGTTCAGCCAGAGTTTTCGTCTCATTCTGTATGGGGTGTGTTGTTATCATTAGTGATATGATGTTAGAGTACTGATTACTGTATTGAGCAGGAAACAGATGGCTGGCTCAAGAGGGGTGATTGAAGGGGTTGAGTAAAGCGGCTGTTTACAAAGGTGCAGCACTGGTTAGGGAGACAGACCCGTGATGCTCCTTACTCCAGAGCCGCAAACAGGGGTGGGCCAGGGGGCGCCAGCAGCATCCCATGGCCTGAGCGGCAAGGGGAGAGAGCAGTTATCAAAACCAAAAGAGAGCTCAGCTGGGGGACAGGGCTGTCCGGCAGAAACTGGAGCAGAGAAAAGCAGTGGTGTTCCCCCAGGTCTGGCATAGAGGGGACCCAGGCAGACCTCTCTGTCTTGCTGCTCTCAGGAATCCTGCTGGTTCCCCTCTCCATACCCCTGCAAACCTTCCTGGTCAGACTCCCAGGGCAGAGAGCAGGGTGAGAAGGGCAGAGAGTTGTTTTAGAGGGCAAGCAGAGAATATCCTGCACAGCTGAAAGATATGTAAAACCAGACCTTTGCAAAAGAAAATCAAACAGACCTTCTTTCAGTGCAAACCTGGCATCTGCCCCATCACTTCCTCATCTGTGTGTAGAGATTGGCTGACCTCACCTTCTCCTCTGCTGCTTATGTGTGGCTCCCTTTTAGCTGTGAGGGAGAAGGGATACAATAAGTTCTGGGGTGGGGGGGGGGGACATCAGCAGAAGGAAACTGGGAAAGCGTTTGCTTTCCTGATAAAAGTTGCAGAGAAAGTAGTGATGTCTTTCCCTCTTATTCCTGCTTTTAACGGGTGTATAATGCCTGGAGTAGAAGTAGCCATTTTTTTAGCAATGAGGTAACAAGAATGAAGGATGCTGGTCCTGATGTTGTTAAGCCATTGATCCAATGCCAACAGCGCCTACCGCCAGATATTTTAAGTGAGAAAAATAACCTCTGATTGTTCTCCAAGTCTTCATAAATTGGGAACTTGGTGCTTGATCAGATGTAGGCTGAGTGGAGTGGGTGTGACAGCTAGACTGCTGCAGGAGCATTTGCAAGAAACTGTGTAACTGAAGCGTTTTGGGGACAAAAACTCAAAAATTTCGATCCACCTAGGTTAGATTAGGGTATCTGTGAGATATCTATGAGGAAACCTAGAATGAGAAGTTGCATTTATGTGTCTAAATGAAAGGCTAACTTAGAAATAAAAATTTAGTAATATATGTTATAAATGACAATTCAAGTCTTAGAAGTAAAATGAGATCCTCTTCCTCTATTTTATATAAAGAAAAGTGTCAGAACCAAGTTCAGAAACTCCAACATTTAGAGCTTAGACAAAGATGGGATGCTCCCAATGGTAGATTTAGCAAAGAACCAGGTAGAGGTCAAGAGAAAAATGCATTTTAAGAAACAAACAGACAACAACTTTTGGTGAAATGGAGAAGTTAAGTAAATTAAGGAAGATGTTGGTCACTGATGATATTTAGAAGGAAAAACTCGTTCTTGGTGGCTGATCTGATGTTTCAAGAAACAGCACGCCTGTTATAAAGGGTTGCCATACCCAGCATGGCTTTCCTCTATGAGAACAGTGCTCAGACCTACTTGTTACTGGCACAATTTAAATATTAACTGCGAATAAAGATAAGGAATAATTCTCTTTTGCTCCTTATTTCATCTGTAAATGTTGTTTTAAGGTCTGTTGGAACATCTGTTAACGAAAAAGTTCCAAGAAAGAGAGAGAGAGGAGGGGGGAAAGAGAAAGAAAGAACGAAAGGAAGAGAAAAAGGAAGGAAGGAAGGAAGAAAGGAAAGATATGTAAAGAAAAGAGAAAGAAATTAGGGAATAAAGGTCAATTTCTTATTACCAGATGTTGTAACTGGATTAAAATAATGGTACTAAATATTAAGTTAGAAATGGAAAATTTTAATCAAATATGCAGATGATGTCTCTATTCTTTGTCATTAGAATAACAGGCCCCAAACTGTAAAACACGCTGAAAGTAGGTGAGGAACACAACCTCTAATAGGATGTCACTAAGATGACTGAACCACATAGAAAATGATTTGAAGGTTTATCTGCATCTTATTAAATAATTGCTTGGGGCAAGTTACTTAATCTCTCTGAGACTTGAATTTCTCATTCATAAGACAGGGACAAGAATGAGCACCTTGAAGATTACTTGTGAAGATCAACCACAAAATGGGAGTGTTGAACTAATTTCTAAGACCCTCCCCAAACTGCTCTACCTGAGCTCATGGCCTTCAGTGCCGGTTCTCCTGTTACCCAGGAAGCGCCTCCTGATTTGCTCCACATTGTTCTGAACTGGCTGTGTTTCTTTTCACTTTCATGGCAAGTAAGACCTTGATTATCCTTGAATGGCCTTGCCTGGGTGAACTGAGATTTGGAAGGGCTGAAGAAAATGTTTCCTCTAAAAGTATACACTTCCGGCATATATCCATCTTACCTGTGATGTCTTAGGGCTTAAAAGTTCAGCATCTGCTGACATCAGTTCTAATATTCACTGTCAGCTGCTGCCTTTGTCAGTCTTACATGAGTCAGCAGTGATATTATTGTATTGTTGATTTAGTGCTATTTCTGCGTGGGCATTGCCAAACCACACTTCGGTATAGTTATCATTATATTTAAACTTATTCTTTTCCGTAAACCTTTTAGGGCATTACAAAAAAGAATCCTTTCCCTCAGTGAGATAGATTTTTATAACTGCTTGAAACTTCAGACTTTTTTTTCAGGGTTCAGTAAGATGATGGTATGCTGGATAACTAACCCTGTGTCAGCATTTTCAAGACGTGACTCTCATTCCTCTTTGGGCTTTGCCTGCAGTGCCAAATTGAATCAAAATAAGTTGAAACTTTCTTATTTTCTTTAGAAGAAACATTTGAGGTCACATGTATTTTAGGGGAATTATCAAGACACTATCTCTATAATCCAGAACTAAGAAACACTATCCATTTGACATACTTAATTTCTGACTGTCTACTGTATTTATAGCATTGTGCTAAATACAATGAAGACACAGTAAACAATCAACAGATTTTGCCCTTTATATGCTCATATTCTTTGGAATAGATAAGACCAGCAATGACATCACACCAACATAGCAAGTAACATGTAATCTGCAAGGGGATTTAGAAAGAGAAAGATTATTTCTAGTGGAAAAGATTGCATCTACAAGATAAGATTTAGATTCCTTGTCTTTTCTTCATACTCCTCACCTCCTTATTTCCCTGTGTACTTGTATATAAGTATTCCCCTGATATAGTCTCTATTCCCAAATAGCCATATGCTTTTGCATCTGTAAGTCCTTGCCCACACTGTTCCCCTCTCCTGAAATGCTCTTTTCCACCTGTTAGAAGCCATTCATTCTTTAAAAGCTGATTATTTTGTTGCTGCCCATGTGATGGTTTCATTGACATCTCTGTTAATCATTCTGACCTATGGGGCCCCAAAGCACCTTATCAATAACTGTTAACTAATATTTCACGATGAATCATTTTCCATGATGAATGATAAAGTTATCATTTTAATATGTGTATCTCTCACATTTAATATGTGAGAGCTCTTATAAGGAAAGGACCTTGAAATATTTACCATTGTACTCCTAGCAACTAGCAACATTCCTTACAACTTAATAAACACACATAGTAAATAGTTGTGGAATAAGATAGCATTTATGTTAAGACAGCATAAGGGCCAGACCAAGCAGAGGGACTTCCAGTTACCCTACCCTCTCCTGGAAAAATGCTTTTATACCTCATTCATACAAATCACCATGTGGTCTTTCTACCCTGGCCGTGGCTTACTGGATCAGGCAAAGAGAGTGAGCCCAAAGCCTTCATTTACCAAAGGATTATAGGTTGTTAAGTGTAGAGATCTGCCCTTTACTGGTTGGGTGAACCAATCAGATGCTCTCAAGAAGTTTGAGATCAAAACAGGAAGGGACAATGTCAGCACACTTTTCAGTAAAGGCAGAGACAGAGTTGCTGATTCATCATGTGATGAAGCAGAAATGTTGAAGCCACAAATTCCTGCTGTTGAGTAAGCAGTCAGTTACCCTGGTTGCTGGAAGTTCATGTGTCCAGAACCAAATTCAAGAATACATAGTTCTGAATAAACTGGTTGAGATAACACTGAACTGTTTTCTATATAAAGCCTAAACAGGTAGAGAAGAGAAAGTATGTTATAATAGAATTTATTTTTATTGCTGTTATAGACTTAATGTTTGTGTCTACCCCACCCGCAATTTATATACTGAAGCCCTAATCCCCAGTGTAACTATATTCGGAGATGGGGGCCCATAGGGAAGTAACTAAGGTTAAATGAGGTCAGAAGGGTCGGGCCCTGATCCAATAAAATTGCTGACCTTATAAGAATAGACACCAGAGAGCTCTGACCGCCCACACACACCCCTTTCCTTGGTACATGCACCAAGGAAAGACCATGTGGAGACATTAGGGAGAAGGCAGCCATCTGCAAGCCTGGAAGAGCTCTCACCAGAAACTGAACTCTGCCAGACCTTGACCTGGGAATTCCAGCCTCCAGTACTATAGGAAAATAAGTTTCTGTTAAGCTACCTTGTCTTTGGTATTTTGTTATAGCAGCCTGAACTGACTAAGAAAATTGCCTATAAAATAATACATATTGATTAAGGAAAATCTGAAAACTATAGAAACACACAAAGAAGAAAGAAATTAACCATCTAAATAACCACAGGAAGTAACACTATTTACATTTTTCATATATATCTCATAAATACTTAAAGGATAAATTCAAGTTTGGACTCTTTATTGTTTAGCTAGTGGGAAACGATTGAAGGTGACAGTCAAAATCGTGCTTCAAAAAGACAGGTCTTGCTGTTCTCTAGGTAGGATTGGAAAGTTTGGAGATACTGGGACAAGTTAGAAGTTACTTTATCAAACTAGGCTATGCCAAAAAGACCTCTAATAGGATATCGGAATATGAAAAAATGTGACATATATGTAAAACATTTGAGAAATACAAATGCTATTGCTTAACGACATCTGGGTGTGAGAATAGGGATACTGAGAGAAGTCAAATATGATGAACATTTGGGTAAAAAGTATATATAAATACTAAAAAACACATGTAAATGAGAAAATATGGGACTTGCTAACAAAATTAATGCTTTTTGGCTGTAACTGCATGATAACATATACATGTCACAAACTGGTATTGGAATACTACATGGTCTTCATTGTCTAATGGTTACTGTTTCCAAGCAATTTTGAAATCTAATAGAGAAAATTCCATCAGGTTTTCAAGGAATAATTTCCTGTGGCTTGAGGCTATTCTCTGGTCCTACAGTTCTGTCCTCTGCACCCACAGCTCAGGCTTCACCTTTGCTTCTGCAGATCTAGCCTCTGTGCCCACAGCTCTGGCCTCTGCCTCTGCACCTGTGCCTCTGTTTTGAGTCATTTTCCCTTCTTGAAGGGTAGCATATGTTTGCTGATGAATAGTTTTTTTCATTCTGTAGAATTTTTAGGAATTACCCACCCTTCTTACATTTTATTCTGTTTCTTTCCCTTTCTACTTCAAGATGGCAGTGTTTCTTCTGGTATATTCTCAAAAACCTTGTGGGTCTCCTGTGTATGTCACCTGGATTCACATTTTTAAACTGTGGTCTTCTGCAGATCTTTCCTGGGTAATCTTATCTCTATTTCTGGCTTCTGCTGTCTTCAGCACTAGCAAAAGGTTGTCCAGCAAAAGCCTGTCATATTACCTTCCTTTTATATGTGTTAAATCTTCCTCTGCTTCTCTCTCACAAGGACACTTATGACTTGATTTAGGGCTCACTCAGATAATCCAGGGTAATCTCCCCATCACAAGATACTTAATCATAGCTGTAAAGACCCTTTTTCCAAATAAGGTAATATTCACAGGTTCTGGAGATAAGGATGAGGATCTATCTTTCGGAGCTGTTATCAGCTACACATCATTTATATTTATTGGAAATAATTTAGTCACATTTTATAGCTAGAAGAAAGGAAGGCTGTGAAGTACAGTCTACCAGGGAGCCAAGTGCCCAGCTAACACTCTACGGTTCCATTACTGAGGAAGGGTAGAACAGATATCATGGGGACAATTAGCTGTCTCTTCCCATCCATCTCCTATGTATATGAAGAGGAGTGTTCTTGATTCTCTGAGACATTAAAAAAATAAATCAATTCTTCCTCTGGGGAAGTTACCATCTTGGTACAGAGACAAGTATCTGCCAAGTTAAGTCAGTCTATTAGGCAGTATTGAATTAGGCTCCAAATGGTGACCCAAATGGTATGGAACACATTTTCAGAAAATGATATGGTCTCTGTGGGTTGAAGTGTTTTTACTGAAGTCTTTTTGGAATAAATGAGGCTTGAAATGAGTCTTAGAGGACAAGCAGAGTTTTAACCAGGTAGAAAGGGCATACTGACGGGGATGGTCAGGAGGTTTCCACTGGAAAATATAATCTTCTGTAGAAGCTTCTCTAAAACTGGGAATATCTAGACTTCACCTATTCTTCATCAGTCAGGAAGTGTTTCTTCTGGTTATATCAGAATATCGATGAAATACGAAAAATAGGTGCCAAAATGGGTGGAGAGTGTTTAGTGACTAGGAAAAGTTAATACTGCACTTGAATCAAGAGAACAGGAGCAATTACTGAAGACCATCAGGAGTTTCATGAGAAAATATCATCATCAGTTTTTTTTATTAGTTATCTATTTTATACATATTAGCGTATATATGTCGATCCCAATCTCCCAGTTCATCCCACCACCACCGCCCCCGCTTTCCCCCCTTGGTGTCCATACATTTGTTCTCTACATCTGTGTCGCTATTTCTGCCTTGCAAACCAGTTCATCTGTACCATTTTTCTAGATTCTACATATATGTGTTAATATATTTGTTTTTCTCTTTCATGATCAGTTTTTGAAAATAGGAAAGATGAGTTTTATATTTGATATTGATGAAAAAGCATTGACTGGTCCTCAGTAGCAGAATGTATTCCAAGTACATACTCACTTCTTCCTCACTTTACCAAACAATTGGGGTTGACGTAGTTCAGAGAGACAGGAAACTTTCCCAGCATAAAATCTTGAACTGAAACTTAGAAAACTTATTTATCCCTTCTGGCTCAATTTTTTATTACTTGCAGATAGAAGTGACTGAGCTGGGGGTGGAGAGGGACCCCAGAGCATTTTTCTTACTCTCCAGAAAGGCACCATTGCTGACTTGCTTCTGTATGTGCTCAAGCCTGTATCCTTATGTGTGATGGGGTTTGCTGTGCAGACAGGAATGAGCGGGGTCAAGGGTGGGGATACAAATTGCATGGAGGTTTGTATTCTTGACTTTCTCTTCCCCACACCTCAAAAAATCACACAGTAGCCAGCTGTCAACTTGCATAGTGATCAAAGTAATAAAGTAGTAACAGCTGCCAACTTCTATTATTTGTAGTAAAGTAACATTCAGGATGCAAAATGAGGGCTGTATCTCTGCTGATGACATTTATTAATATTTTCAAACTCTACATTTAAAAAGTCATAATGCCTTTGTTGAGTTTGTTGTCAGAAGACTGAGGAATCTTTTGGTTTTGCATATTTTCAAGAAGTAACTCCTGAGTGTTTCTTTCCCCTCCCCTCCCCTCCCCCAAGATGTGGAAGAAATCTTTAACTGCTCTTTACAGGACACTCAGAAGCCCTGAGATGGGCTGTGGGAGAACTGGAGCTGGTAGAATTGTTCTACAGTCATTCAGGTGATACAGGACAAGCCCTAGCCTTTTGGAACAAGAATAGGATCACTATAAAGGAAACAGACACCTAGAAATCTACAGCCTCGGCTTGTAAAGCCAGCTTCCTATTTACGTTTAAGAGATGTGTGTTTCTGTGACATCCGTTGGGAAGAAAGAGCGTGTTTGTTAGCATATGCAAGAAGCACAAACCAGCATTGTGTGTGATCCCGAGCTGTCACTAGAGATGGATTCCCCCTGAAGGACCATTAATAAAGGCTGTGGCAGGGCCTGGATTTGTAAAAGGACAGAGAAAAGAATAGAGGTGCTGAAAGACTTCTGTGCCTTCCTAATAGGAAGAAGACAATGTCCAGTTGATAAAAAGGGAATCCAAAGAAATTGCATCCACAATTTATTCACTATAAAAAAGTAGAAAATATCAAAGATTAAGATAGGTAGACATATAGATGAGATAGGTAGACATATAGATGATAGATGGATATTTTATAGTTTCAGAATTAAAAACTTCAAATACCATAGTATTTATACAATATAAGATTTAATTATATTCATTCTCATTTTTAATAGAATGAAAACACTTCATCTGATTTTTAATGAAATGCCGGAGGAAAATTTAAGCATAGAACTACTTAAGTGGTATCTGCTGTCATACCATGGTTACTCCCAAACATATAAGGAAGTGGTGAAAAATGATACAAAAATGCTATTCTTGAGGTAATGTTAACACCTTCCAGCAGAAAACTCTAAGACTGGGTAAATAAAAGAACACAATGAATGAATAAATTATCTGGGAACAGGGTAAAAAAAGTAGCCCAATCCTTTAACATCCTGTGCTTCTGCTTTACCCAGCCCAGGTTCTTACTGCTTCTGTGGACTCAGTAAACAGGTCCTAAAACCTGCAGTCTCTCCCACCACCAAGTGACCCTAATCACCACACCCTATTTCATTCTGAGCTCATGCTCACAGGAGCCCTGGGATGAAGGCGGGGCAGGGATTATCCTATTTTGAAGCTTAGAGTGATTGAAGCCCAGGTCATAAGAATGTTAAGACTGGCCAGGACTCAAATATTCTAAATCATATTTTGGTCTTTGCTACTCCCTGCGCTTAAGTTATAGTCCCACAGACATTCTTATTATGTTACTGTTCTTTTTAAAAACCTTCCATGATTCCCTACTTCATTTTGAGTCAAGTCAGTCCTTCTCAGCCTTCTGTATAAAGCTGTTTATACAGCGGCTTAATCTATCTATATCATCATTTCCCCCATGCCCTGCTGTCACTGAGGAGTCCAGACCCACCCTGGGCATCCCTGTTTCCATGTCCTTGTTCACATTCTTTCCTGTTCCCCAAACCTCTCTCTCGTCCACACATGCTTCTCATGTCCTCAAACAAGAGTCTTAGTATTCTGATTGCTTCCACTGCATTCAGCGATCGTTTTTTATTCTAGCACTCACCAGAGTCTCTCTTGAATTAGAAGTATTCATATACTATGATTTTACCCTTCAGCAGACTGAGTTCTTGGCCACAGATTCTTCTATTTGAATTCTCTGTATTGGGTCCCAGAGTTCCTATAATGTATGCCTTGCAGATAGATGTTCACTAAATATTTCTTTGAATCTAACATCTGTTGGACTGTTGTTTTATTATTTAGCTTGTCACTCATCCATGCTTTTCCTACCCAACTAAATTACATGCCCTTTGAATACTGCTCTCCTACTTTGTAGGAACTTAAAAATACGATGACTGAAGGAATTCCCTGGTGGTCCAGTGGTTAGGACTTGGCGTTTTCACTGCAGGGGGCTTGGGTTCAATCCCTGGTCTGGGAACTAAGATCCCGCAAGCCATGCGGCAAGGCCAAAAAAAAATGATGATTGAAATGTGGTTGGTATAGTGAGAAATGATACGTGCAAGGATGACTATTTTAAAGCCAATGTGTGTACCCAAACTCTGTGTATGTGGCTTATATAATCATAATTATGTTGCCCGTACCATGGCAGCATAATACAAAGAACGATTTCTTTTACTTACCTTCATTATGGTAATTCCAACAGGTAATAAATATTTTAAGCAAAGAGGTAACAAATATTTCACTTGACAGTGATTTTTGGATTTTGCCAAGCTTCTTATATTTTTTGGAAAATAGCATCTGGAATTTACTGAGAGAATATGAGATTCTCCATGCTATCAAAGTGTAGGATATTGTGACTTTTAGAGGGAACATTCTCTAAAGTTTGCACATACTAATCACTGACATATTTTGAGGGCTTATTATGTGTTAGGCACTCTTGTAAAGAGCTTTACATGTGTTATTTTATGTAATTCCCATAACAACTTAAGAAGCAGCCTCTGTTATTTTTCCCACTGTTTTACAGTTGAGGAAACTGAGATAGTGTTTATATAATCTGCTCCAAGTCACACAGTTGCTACACGGCAGAGCTGGGATCTGAGTCCAGCCAGCCTGACTCCAGGGGCTGAAGACTTATCCACAGGGTGATATTACAGGAGGGAGGGTTGTTTTCTGTCTGCATTTGTGGGCAAGGCCAGCCATCCACAAAGGTCACTGCTGCCCCAGGTCAGCAACTGCAGCGGTGTCAGGCAGCAAGGAGGCCCTGTGATGTGCGTGCAGAGTTCTCTCCTACTCGCACACTGTGTGTAGGGACTGGTGTATGCAAATTATTGCTGGGAAGTCAAGCAGTTCTTAGAGAGCATAGGCATTTAATAGGAAAATGATTCAATCTTCAGGTGAAGTCCCGAATTGACTAGAGTTGATTCAGTTTAACGAGGTGTCAAGGTGTAAGTTAGGATATTAATCACACTTTGTCCCTCCAGCCATGACTCCTCCCCTTCATGGGAGCGGGAACCTGAGGGCAGGGGGAGGAGGGCTCGGTGCTCCCAAGAGCTGCTCTGCAGGGCTGCTTCCCTCGCTCTTCCCATTCCCACTGGTGCCTTGGCTCTGTCCCCAGTCTGCCAGCCTCTCTGCTGTGTTCAGCCCCAAATCGTGTACAAACTAGAGTCAAAACAGTACTCAGGAAAATGCATTAAGGTGAAATTGTACAGCATCCGTTTCAAATCTAGTTAGCTGATGTTGAATATTTGCAGCGCATGTCATTTTTGTTATTGCTCATTCTTAAGGTTCACTTTGGTTATGCATTTGCATAATACAAAAATATATACGATGTAAACAAAAAAAGCATGTGGTGTGTCTATATAATATAGATGGCTTGTATAATGATATATAAATACATGATTGACACCTAGGCTGGATAACAGATATCAGATAGGTAGATAGATTGTCTTAACTAGTTACTCAAGTCCAATACACCAAGGTTAGAATCTCAGCTGTGACATTTACTAGCTCACTGTTAACTTTTTAAAGAACTTCAAGCTCTAAAGTGAGTTTAATGCACCTACTTCCTAAGAGTATTCCATTTAGAATTTAGAATTTTTTTCTCCCCTGGATACTGAGTTTCCTGGCTTTTAGAAAATTTGGGTTGAGGAAATTCAGAATCTCTGACCTTGAAATCAAAATCCTGCTCTCCTAGGGAGAGGCCCAGATGTCAACAGTAGAGGTAACCATTCAGCAGCAATCCCCTCCTGCCTTCTATGATAAATTTCCTAAATTGATCTGGAATCTACATGACAAATTGTCGGAGCTAAAGGCCCACAAGCTTCATCTATGTGGAGTAAGGGTCTTTTGAAAAACAAGTAAATCCAGTTAAAGAAGAACACCCAGAAGGAGGAAGACAAAGGGTTTGGTTTGTTGTGTTCATTAGGCCAACCCAAGAATGCAAGAGTCAGAAAGTCTGTAACTTTCAGGTGAGTAAAAATACATACAGATAAGTCTCAAAGCTTTGCTCTTCATTTATTGGTCTCCAAGCCCAATTATATCCCACCCTTTCAAGTCAATGGATTCTTTTTTTTTTTTTTTTTTAGCTCACAGAAACAGAATCCAAAATGGCAGGAGCATAATTCTAATTTATTTCCATCTCAGACTTTTATACCTGTAATTATGTTTGTGTTAAATTAGATGAAAATGTCACTCTACCAATTTGCTTCTTCCTTTATAACCTTTTGCATACCAAGTTTATCATTCTGACTAAAAGAGCTCTCCAACCTTGACACCGAAGAAGAAATGCAAATTATATTTTTCCACATTAGAAAACAACTATCAATCATGTCATTTAAAAATTAGGTGAGATATCCAATGAAGTTTGAAATCTTTAGCTGTTTGGAGTCTATGGGATAAAAATATGACTTAATATTAAAAGAGCAAAATTAGTAAGAGTAGATGTTATAATTGCTAATTCAAATAACCAAAATAATAATTGAGGGCCTGAATAAACTGCAGATTCCACTTTCGGAAAGGCATTTTGAAACTTTTGCTTGGTTTCTTAAGGGTGCAAATATCTCCTCAGAAACAGAACTCCAGTTTATTTCAATGAAATAGAAGCTAGCATTTTCCAAGATATCCTACCTTGTTTCCTCCCTTCCCAGAAACTATCCCATTTCTTATTGTTATGTAACATTTCATTTCACAAATTGCTACTTGAACACTGGCCTTTAAAATATGAACACTGGTTTTCCTGACTCTTAGCTGCCCAAGAAGAGTAAATCTTCGGAAGTTTCGAGTCTAGATAAAGCAAGTCCCAGGGGAAAGGAGCTCATTCCTCATCTCCTCCACCACCAAGATGAAGGTGGGTTGTGCGACCAGCCATTTTCTGTGACTCCTTTTCCATCACAAGTCATTCCTTTGCTCTCCCTGCTCTTGTTCTCAGACAAGGACTTTGGGAAAGAAAAGAAGACAGGTGTACAGACCATCCTGATTGGAATTAACACCAACATCTCCAAGATTACCACTTCCCTGAATTCTCTGTAGGCAGATACTATGTTTCCTATTTTACAGGTGCTAAAACTAAAATGCAGAGAATTTGAATGACTGAGCCAAGATCATCATGGAAAGTTGGAGGCAGAGGTGAGACGAGAAGCTACATGTTCAGGCTGAAACCACGGCCTTGAGTTTCCCGTTTTTCAAGCGCAGAACCTGTATTTGTTTCTGCTGCTTTGTACAGTTCCTTTAAAGCACTCCCCCACCACTACACACACAGGTAGGTTTTTCCTAAATGATGATGCTTTGCCTTGGTGTGAGTGATGGTGGATTTTAAGGGCCCTTCCCTGTCAGTCTAGCGCTCTTCCTGTCCCAAAATGTCTCTGGATTAAGTCTTGTCTTCACCATGTCTACATGCAAACGCAAATAAATTTCCCTGGAAGGATAACAAATTAGTCCCCTGTAAATGTAACATATGTCATTTAATCAGAGTGTCACAGAAAAAAGTCTAAATCATCTCTTCTTATCTTGAATTCATGGATCTAAAATGGGAGTGGCTGAGACAGACATGTGGGTATATTTAGCTCTGAAAACCCTACCTTGAAACTATATTCACAATTTTGAGTTTATCTGCATTTTTTGGAGGAGACAAAATATCATTTTCATAAGATTCTCAAAGAGGTGTGTGATCCTCCAAAATTTAAAACTTTAATCATACAGGTTATCTATGTGCACTGGATCTAAGACCACACCTCATCTAGGCCTTCTCGAAATCAGGGAATCCTTGAAACCCACCTTTCCCTCCTCCACAACACTCACCAGCACTATTTACCTTGAACCTACATAATAAGTAATCTTATTAGGCCATTTATCCCTGTGTATGTTGGCCCCCACAGGTCAACCATCATCTCCCATGGGGAGCCCCACAGGCTCTGTACATGCTTCATTCTGTTTCCTTCAAGCACTCCTCCTCAAGGCTTGGTGCCTTCCATTGTGCTCTCTGGAAACGAGGGTCCATTATTAGCAACGTGCTCTATCCCCCATCTATTTTCTGAACGTTTTTTCCACCCTCTGGTTAAAGGGCCAACTCTCTTAAGGACCCTGTTTACTGCAGCCCCTTAGTCGTGGCTCTTGCACCTTCCACAGCCTTTATGTCTCTGGCTTGGAGAAGGGATTGGCTAGACTTCCTCATTTCTCCTCATTGCTGACATTTGCCTATTTCCCCTTCCTTTTTCCTGAAAGCCTCTTTTTCTATTTCCATTTTGAAATTATATTACCCACTACCCTTCCTTGTTGCTGTCATCTATCCACTCCTGGGACACTCTTTTTCCAGGAATTTAAATGCCAATACTATTCTTATCTTAACCTTAATGAATTCAGTATACTCACAGATGATCCTATCAATATCCTGGTCTCTCTGCTCCTTGAACTTTTTTAATGATCTTGCTTTCTATTCTATTTCTATTCTATTGAAATATTTCTATTTTGGGAATTCCCTGGTGGCCCAGTGGTTAGGACTCCACACTTTCACTGCTGAGGGCATGGGTTCAATCCCTGGTTGGGGAACTAAGATCCTGCAAGCTGCATGGTGCAGAAGAAAAAAAAAAAAAATCTATTTCAATTAGTCCCGTGGCCATACCCTCTAGTTTTTGTCCAAAGGGGCTCTTCGTCTGATCCATAGAATTCTGCAGATAATTGGAGTGAATATTTTCTCAGATCTCTCAAAGATGGTACATAACTAATGCCATTCTAAATTCATAGGAGTGAGGTTAATTCATTACATATTTTAGATACGTTGGGCATGAAAGCTGAATTCTCTCAAGGAACTCTGATTGAGAATGTCTGCACCAATGATTGCAATAATCCTAATTTCAGATATTTTATCTCTGACAATAGCATTCTACCTTCCCAGCATACGCCCACTAGTAGCTCATCTCTCTATCTCAATATCCTTGACTTAATAACAACTGCAAAGTCCTGTTAGCCATAGGAAGATAACACATTCACAGGTGCAGGGAATTATGCAGTGAACATCTTTGCGGGTCATTATTCTGTCTAGAACCTAGCCCAATTTCAACCATCACTATCAAGATTATAGATGGTTTATATTCTTTCATCCTGTTATATTTCCTTGGTTTCATTTTCTTCTTCAGGGATTTCTGTTGTTTGGATTTTCTTTGTTTATTGTCAATACTTGTCACTTTCTCTTGAACTCTTTTTATCTCTTCATTCCTTTTTTGATTTTTAAATATTTTCTTCTTTTCATCTTCTGTTTCTCTCAGGACATTATTTTCTCTTGTATTCCTTCCAGTAGTCTGGTATGACTTTTAGTCTAATAGTCTGAAATGGTTTTTTTCTTTTATTTCTAATTAGTTACTGAGTTCTATACTTCATTTTGTAATTTCTCTAATTTTGGTTTATGTTGTTCTTTCATGTCTTATGTCAGTTGTTAAAGGTCTTTTACCCTTGGTTTGAAATAGTAGGTACAGATTTTATCCGTTTGCTCAGCATGACTTTGAGATGTCCACATAGGGATTCTGCTCCTTATTACTGACCTCACCATGGCTTTGCCTGTTTTGTTTTGCTTGATTGTTTTCTGTTGCCTACTTTTGAGAAATTAATTTTTTGAACTTTTGGAAGGATTTGTGAAACAAAGGTTCACTTCATGGACTACCCTCTTCTATTTTGTTTTGTTATGCTTTTTTGTCATATAGTATTAAAAAGTAGGACAGCCTTCTTTCTGAGATTTCTTGGCTCTGTTCTCTCTTCTTACTTTTATTGGGAAATTCTCTTTCTTCATCTTTGTGTCCTTATTTTGCTCAATTACAATTTCAGTTCTAGCAGTTTTTCTTCATTAAGTGGCCTTGTCTTGGAGGAGCCCTGGTACGTCTGTGTAGGGAGTCTGGGCTGTTCATAAGGACGCTGACTGCCCCTGACCCTTCACACCTTCCTGAAGGGTTCTTGAACTCACCCGCTAGTAGGCTGGGCACAACCTCTCCCAGCTTCAGGTGCATTTCTCCCATTCTCTGGTCATGCCTTCCAGTGAATACTTGTTGACTATTTGGGGATTCTATCCTGAGATCTATCTGATGCTCCCTCTGCTTCTCCCTGCACAGATTCTGGAACTGTACGCTTTGGTGGCTATTGGTGGCTCACCCACACCTGCTTGGCATTTTGACATTCATAGAGACACCACGCCAACCAGATTTGTGGTAAATTTTGTCATGGGTTTTCTATTTTACTATAAATCTATAGTATTTACTATTTTGCTTCATCTGTTTTTATGTGGTGAATTCAAGAGATCGAAAATTATACTGTCACCAGCATTTTTCTAGAATGCTAGAGTCTTCTCCTTAGATAGATAAATTTATTTATTAAAAAATATATGTACAATTGGTTATTAACGTTTAATTTTAATGTTGTTAAAATAAAAATTTACTCATTGAAATACTTAAAAATTTATTAAAGTGATATTATTTATTTATTAAAATCATATACATATATTTAATTTGTTAATAACCTTTTATTTTAAATAACTTTAGATTTACTGAAAAAAATACAAAAGTAGTACAGAGAGCTCCTGTATACCTCTCACCCAGTTTTAGTTTCCCCTAATGTTGTCATCTTATATTACCATGGTATATTTGCCAAAACTAAGAAACCACCATTGCACATTACATTTAACCAAATTCTAGACTTTATTTGGATTTCACTACTTTTCCCACTAATTACTTATTTTCTATTCCAAGATCCTATCCAGGGTCCTTATACCATATCACAGTAAGTTTTCATGTTTTCTTAGCCTCCTCTGGTCTGTGACAGTTTCTCAGGCTTTCCTTATTTTTCAAATCCTTTATAGTTTTGTGAGTACTGGTCAGATATTTTGTAGCATGTTCCTTATTTGTGTAGAATGTTCCTCGATTTTATCATCATTAGGTTTTTTCTTTGGTTTATTATTTTGGGGGGGGGGGCATGGTTTAAATAACACACAGGTGAAGTGCCCCTCTCGTGACATCATATCTGGGAGTACGTGATATTAATATGACATTAATAGCTGTGTTCACTCTGATTACTTGGTTAAAGTTCCATACATTTTTGCTGAATTATTAACCAAAAGTATTTTCCTCCCAACCTCCTTCACACAGCTACAAACAGCATCCACTCAATAGTGTCCATGATCTCTTTTAAGATATTAGGCACTTCAACTTTCTTTTTCAGGGTCCAGGCACACGTACTTTAAATATTCAGAGTTTTAACTTTCTATCTAGAGAAAAATTGGCATCTCCATGGCTGACATGGTGTGGCTATGTGAGGAACATACCAAATGCTTTTCCAGGAAGACTTGGCTTTTTGATAACCTTCAAGTCACAGTAATAAAATCCATATGAGGTGTTTTCAGAGATTATAAATTGTAAAATTAAGAGAATGTATTGAGAAGTTTAAAGTAGATCATAGGTTCACCACAGAACTTGCTTAACTGACATATGCCAAGATCTGGTTTGATTCTAATGAAGCCCCAGCTCCCAATGCATCTCTCTCCAAAGGAAATTTCAATGACAGCAGAAAAATGAAGATCTTACTTTTTCCTGACCCATCAGATTCAATTTGGGCCTACATGATTTATAGCTAGCAATGTCTTTTATCCGCCTTTAAAATAAAAGGAAAATGGGACTTTTCAAATACATTACTGCTGTTAGTTCATCAAATTAAACAAAACCTTAGAAAATGGAAAGGTAATATTAATCACATGTATCCACCGACATTAAAAACATTACAATATAAAGCAACAACTTTGCTAATCCAGTGGAAATTCATATACTGTTTGGGAAGAGGGTGTTTGCAAAAAACCTGCTTGGTTTTGTGAGTTTAAAATGGCTAATCTATAATAATAAATGATGCAATTTTAGGGAACTCCAAAGAGTAAGGGATACTTTTACATTTGTTGCCTCATTTTATTCTCACATATCTCCTGTGAAGCATGGATTCTTATACCTGTTTTACAAATGAGGAGGCTAAGGCTCAGAAAACTTAATACCTAGAAACAAATGACAATGAAAACACGACGACCTAAAACCTATGGGATGCAGCAAAAGCAGTTCTAAGAGGGAAGTTTATAGCTATACAATCCTACCTCAAGAAACAAGAAACATCTCAAATAAACAACCTAACCTTACACCTAAAGCAATTAGAGAAAGAAGAAGAAGAACAACAAAAAAACCCAAAGTTAGCAGAAGGAAGGAAATCATAAAGATCAGATCAGAAATAAATTTTTAAAAATGAAGGAAACAATAGCTAAAAGCAATAAAACTAAAAGGTGGTTCTTTGAGAAGATAAACAAAATTGATAAACCACTAGCCAGACTCATCAAGAAAAAAAGGGAGGAGACTCACATCAACAGGATTAGCAATGAAAAAGGAGAAGCAACAACTGACACTGCAGAAATACAAAGGATCATAATAGATTACTACAAGCAACTATATGCAATAAAATGGACAACCTGGAAAAAACGGACAAATCCTTAGAAAAGCACAATCTTCTGAGACTGAACCAGGAAGAAATAGAAAATATAAACAGACCAATCACAAACACTGAAATTGAGACTGTGATTAAAAATCTTCCAACAAACAAAAGCCCAGTACCAGATCGCTTCACAGGCGAATTCTATCAAACATTTAGAGAAGAGATAACACCTATCCTTCTCAAACTCTTCCAAAATATAGCAGAGGGAGGAACATTCCCAAACTCATTCTACGAGGCCACCATCACCCTGATACCAAAACCAGAAAAAGATGTCACAAAGAAAGAAAACTACAGGCCAATATCACTAATGAACATAGATGCAAAAATCCTCAACAAAATACTAGCAAACAGAATCCAACAGCACATTGAAAGGATCATACACCATGATCAAGTGGGGTTTATTCCAGGAATGCAAGGATTCTTCAATATACGCAAATCTATCAATGTGATAAACCATATTAACAAATTGAAGGAGAAAAACCATATGATCATCTCAATAGATGCAGAAAAAGCTTTTGACAAAATTCAGCACTCATTTATGATAAAAACTTTCCAGAAAGTAGGCATAGAGGGAACTTACCTCAACATAATAAAGGCTATATATGACAAACCCACAGCCAACATTGTTCTCAATGGTGAAAAACTGAAACCATTTCCTCTAAGATCAGGAACAAGACAAGGTTGTCCACTCTCACCACTATTATTCAACATAGTTTTGGAAGTTTTAGCCACAGCAATCAGAGAAGAAAAAGAAATTTTAAAAAAATCAGAAAAGAAGAAGTAAAGCTGTCACTGTTTGCAGATGACATGACACTACACATAGAGAATCCTAAAGATGCTACCAGAAAACTACTAGAGCTAATCAATGAATTTGGTAAAGTAGCAGGATACAAAATTAATACACAGAAATCTCTTGCATTCCTATACATTAATGATGAAAAATCTGAAAGAGAAATTAAGGAAACACTCCCATTTACCATTGCAACAAAAAGAATAAAATACCTAGGAATAAATCTACCTAAGGACACAAAAGACCTGTATGCAGAAAACTATAAGACACTGATGAAAGAAATTAAAGATGATACAAATAGATGGAGAGATATACCATGTTCTTGGATTGGAAGAATTAACACTGAAAATGACTATACCACCCAAAGCAATCTACAGATTCAATGCAATCCCTGTCAAACTACCACTGGCATTTTTCACAGAACTAGAACAAAAAATTTCACAATTTGTATGGAAACACAAAAGACCCCGAATAGCCAAAGCAATCTTGAGAAAGAAAAACGGAGCTGGAGGAATCAGGCTCTTGGTCTTCAGACTATACTACAAAGCTACAGTAATCGAGGCAGTATGGTGCTAGCACAAAAACAGAAATATAGATCAGTGGAACAAGATAGAAAGCCCAGAGATAAACCCACACACATATGGTCACCTTATTTTTGATAAAGGAGACAAGTATATACAATAGAGAAAAGACATCCTCTTCTATAAGTGATGCTGGGAAAACTGGACAGTTACATGTAAAAGAATGAAATTAGAACAGTCCCTAACACCATACACAAAAATAAACTCAAAATGGATTAAAGACCTAAATGTAAGCCAGACACTATAAAACTCTTAGAGGAAAACATAGGCAGAACACTCTATGACATAAATCACAGCAAGATCCTTTTTGACCCACCTCCTAGAGTAATGGAAATAAAAACAAAAAATAAACAAATGGGACCTAATGAAACTTAAAAGCTTTTGCACTGCAAAGGAAAACATAAATAAGACGAAAAGACAACCCTCAGAATGGGAGAAAATATTTGCAAATGAAGCAACTGACAAAGGATTAATCTCCAAAATTTACAAGCAGCTCATGGTCAATATCCAAAAATCAAACAACCCAATCCAAAAATGGGCAGAAGACCTAAATAGACATTTCTCCAAAGAAGACATACAGATTGCCAACAAACACATGCAAGGATGCTCAACATCACTAATCATTAGAAATGCAAATCAAAACTACAATGAGGTATCACCTCACACGTTTATTGGCCATCATCAAAAATCTACAAACAATAAATGCTGGAGAGGGTGTGGAGAAAAGGGAACCCTCTTGCACTGTTGGTGGGAATGTAAATTGATACAGCCACTATGAAGAACAGTATGGAGGTCCCTTAAAAAACTAAAAATAGAACTACCTTACGACCCAGCAATCCCACTACTGGGCGTATACCCTGAGAAAACCATAATTCAAAAACAGTCATGTACCACAATGTTCACTGCAGCTCTATTTGCAATAGCCAGGACATGGAAGCAACCTAAGTGTCCATCGACAGATGAATGGATAAAGAAGATGTGGCACATATATACAATGGAATATTACTCAGCCATAAAAAGGAAAGATATTGAGTTATTTGTAGTGAGGTGGATGGACCTAGAGTCTGTCATACAGAGTGAGGAAGTCAGAAAGAGAAAAACAAATACCATACGCTAACACATATATATGGAATCTAAAAAAAAGGAAAAGTTTCTGAAGAACCTAGGGGCAAGGTAGAAATAAAGATGCAGATGTAGAGAATGGACTTGAGGACACAGGGAGGGGGAAGGGTAAGCTGGGATGACATAAGAGAGTAGCATGGACATATATACCCTACCAAATGTAAAATAGATGGCTAGTGGGAAGCAGCCACATAGCACAGGGAGATCAGCTCAGTGCTTTTTGACCACCTAGAGGGGTGGGATAGGGAGGGTGGGAGGGAGATGCAAGAGGGAGGAGTTATGGGGATATATGTATATGTATAGCTGATTCACTTTGTTTTAAAGCAGAAACTAACACACCACTGTAAATCAATTATACTCCAATAAGCATGTTAAAAAAAAAAAAACAGAATAGTACCAAGGTCCCATATCTTGCAACCAATGTCCATACAGATTCATTAAATTGCTCTTTCCTTCCACCTAAGCCTGATGCTGTGCTTTGCTTTCATCAGTATGACTCATTTCCCACTAATAAACTTAACTCACCAATTATAAGAAAAGGATCAAAATGAAGGGCAAACCTGAATAAGAGATTATATAGTATCTACTTTATTTAGCACTTACTGTGTGCCTCTGTAGTTAATTCTATAGTTAATTCTAACTGCTCTGTTAGATAATATTCTTTCCTTTTTTATTAGTGAGAAGTAATTGAATCTCAATTAATGTAAAGGATGCTAACTGCTGTAGCACATAAATCCCAATTTTAGTGTTTAAGACAATAAGGGTTAATGTCTTGCCCCTGCAGAATCCAGTACCGTTTCTGGCTGGTGAATGGCCTTCCGTGGGGTCAGTCAGGGTCCGGCCTCTACCACCCTTTGGGATACTGCAGGATACTCTGCATGTTCCTATTAGAAATACTGTTCATATAGTTAATAAAGGCTTTATTGGTAACCCCACATTAGATTTTATTCTGGTTCCTTCTGAGTTATATTAATTTCAGATTGATGTTCAAATTAATGCAAGCTTCCCAGGCACAAGAAGTTCTAATGGACAGGACCTGGAAGCGGGATGTTTTACTTCTGTCTACAGTGCATTTGTCAGAGCTCCCTCACATGTTCACTCTGGGCTGGCAGAGAGGGTGGGAGACATAGTCAAGGTGTGTACTCAGATGGCAGGGAACAAAGGTTTCAGTGAACACACGGCCATCTGCCACACTGAGCAACTTGCCCAAAGTCATACAGGTAGTAATTGGCAGAGTCAGAGCTTGAATTTGGTTCTGATCCAAGGCATATGCTCTTTTCACTGTATTATACCCCTTCCAAATATTTTTTAAAATAAACTTAGTTTTATTATTTTCAGGGATAGATCAAATTTTCTGTGGCAATATTAATTATGGACATAAACAATGCCGCTTTAATTGTAATAAGCCATATTTGGATTTGGCTGAATCCTTAGTCCTCCCTCCTCTGCTCTCCCAAGCCCTTTTCTAGCCCCCATATGCCCCTTGTCCATGATTATATCTGGGACACCCAAATATATGAGTCCCGTGCACTGGGAACACATCCTGACTACCACCACCTTGTTCTTCCCTCCAGAACCACCAGTGATATGAAATCACCAGTGCCTCATGAAGAAAGACTTTCCTCCTTACCCTTCCCCCCATTTTCTCACCTAATGAGTCATCTAATGAGACAAAAGCCCAACATCTGATAGAGTCATTACTGCCAGTACCAGTAATGCAAATAGTAACTCCTTCACCTTCTATCATCCCCCCTCTCCTCAGTCTTCAGATAACATCCGAGAGGCTGCCAGAGAAACAAATTCTAAAAGACACAAGTCGCTGCCTTTCCCATCACCCACTGCTCCAGTGTGGATCCCTTCCAACGAAGAGTCCCAAAGAGTCAACCCAAGTAAATGAACTCCTGGTAGGCCCTCCCCATCAGCCTAGCTCACATGCCCACAGTTCCCCGTACAAGCAGTGGACTTAGGTTAGCCTTAAGCTGGGTTTCTGTGATATTGTGATGTATAATAAGAATATAAATTTATATTATATTTATGATATATAAATATATATAATATGTAATATATGTTATATATAATATATACATTTGGTCTTCATCCTATTTCTGATACAGAGCTCCTAAAACTCTTGGAATTTCCTGTGATAAGAGTGATAAAGTTCTTTTGTTAATGAGGTGACTTTTGGAAATCCCCTAAGCAAACCTAAGGATGGGCTGGTTGCCAGGAAACCCAACCTTGTAATTAGAGGGTTAGAACTTTTTGTCCCCGCCCCACTTTCCCCTCTACCTCCTGGGAGGGGAGAAATGCTGGAGGTTGAATCAGTCACCAATAGTCAATGAGTTAATCAATCATGAATATGTAGTGAAGCCTCCATAAAAACCCAAAGGATGGGGTCTGGATTGGTGAACACGTGGAAATTTGGGAAGAGTGGTGCGCTTGGAGGGCACAGAAGTTTTCCCCACACCTGGCCCTCTGCATCTCTTCCATCTGGCTATTCCTGACTTACATCCTTTTATAATAAACCAGTAATCAGTAAGTAAAATGTTTCTTTGAGTTTTGTGAGTCGCTCTAGCAAATTAATTGAACCCAAGGAGGGGGATGTTGGAACCTCGAATCTATTGTCAGTCGATTAGAAGCACGGGTGACAACCTGCACTTGTGATTAGCATAGAATTGTATGTTAAATAGGGGAAAAAAACAACATGTTGGAATTGGATGCAGAACCCTTAGTTTCCCACTACCCAAGGACACACAGTACCAGAATACAGATAACCAAATGTGTTTAGTAAATGTTCTTAGGAGACTTGTTTTGATAAATAGATAAGAATAGGTTATTTGGGGAAAGAAAAAAAAAGAAAAGAAAATGCTTTTTAATTGGTATATCAATCATTTGAAATTGGAATCTTGAAGTTACTTAAAACTATTCTCCTCTCATAAGCATTTTACACATTCTCCCTGAAATGTTGCTTATACAATTAATAAAGTCTTCATAGGTAATCCAAAAATAGGTTTCACTGGGGCTCCTTCTGAGCCACAATTTTCAGATTGATGTTCAAATTAATGCAAGTGTCCTGGAGATCCTACATTTCAGTTTTATGTATATGAACACTGAAGTATATACACTCTCACATAAAAATACTCCCTGAGAGTCCCGAGGCACCACACAGTAGCAGATAAGAGTCTTAGGGTCCCCAAAGACTCACTGTCTCTGCCTATGCACATTAAATGAATAGCCCTTCCACTGGCTAATCTATTAATTCCAGCCATTTAATGATCAATGAAGATTGCTGAGTGAGTGATCTGAGATGGTGATCAATATGCCTCATGAAGATACCTGAAATGGACACCAGCCACATATTGATGTGGCCTAAATCAGAGGAGAGTGCACTCAGAACCCAGAACAAGCCTGGTCCTGGGCAGACTGCAAGATAATATTTCTACCTTCCAGAAGACTGTCCTGGAGAGTCCCTTCTGAGGTATCCTGCAGTGCAAGGACTCAACCTGGACTTGTTCCAGGGAAGTCTCTTACTTCCCTTTCAGTGGAATACTCGTGCTCCAAAATCTTGGGGCCCAAATCTGATTTTTGGACTCTCTCGAGTATTGTGTCCATTGATTGTTTCATACCTATCTTGCCTTAATTCAAAAAGGATTTGATGCTTGCCGAAATATATCTCATTTAGAAGATAAAATCTCGAAGGAGTGGGAATTTGCAGCATCTCAGGGGTATGGGAGATGATACCTTTGGATTGGTGGTCCCTATTGCTGCAGCCAAATCCGCACACTGTAGACCCCATTTATCAATGCAATCCACATAGAGACCTAACTCTGGTCCCAAGTTTCCAGGCTGTTTTTCACCCCAAGATGAGAAAACAAGAATTAGTGATACTTAGGTATACATATAGGGGAGACGACAGAAAATACCTTGGAAAATACTGAGTTTTTTGGAGGTGAAGAACTAGCTAAGAACCATTAATGTCTCACCTTGGCCCTGAGAGAGGGTCACTGTGGGTCTGGTCCTAACAGCCGACTCTACAGAAAATTCATGATTTCTCCTAATAAAAGGTTAAGAATTCAGGCGTGCCAGGGTCCCTGGATTAAGCCTCAACCCAAGCTGACATGGCAGTGATGGAAAGGCCAGATAGTTGTGAAACAAAGGAGACCTGAGTATTCATTCCTCTTTTCTTTTTCATAGAGCAAACAGGGTTTTGTCTCTCACTTCTGCAACCATCATATTCTGACTAGCCTTAGCATCTAGAGCAGAGCTGGAGAAAAATTAGAGGGGACCTGGAGGAAGAATGTCCAGCAGCAGAGCTGGGTTCAGAGGAGCTCAGGAAGAGAAGCACAGGAGGAGGTTTGTCTCATGGAAAGAAGCGGTGACCCTGGCAAATCCAACCAGCTAACGTCCCCGCAACCTGGAAGGGTGTGGACCCAGGCCCCTGGGTACTCCACTGAAGGGGCCCTTCCCCTCACCCTCGCTGGCCTCAGAGTCGCTCTCCTGGTGGAAAAGAGCTCTGAAAAGAAAAGGTCACTTGGGTTTTTCTGGCACTCGTAACGGAAGAGCCTCTACAGTCAAATATGTTTTTAAACTAGTTGCCATGGAAACATGTTTTAAAGATAGCTAATACTACCAGGGAAATCTGACTGGCTGTGATGGCAAATCAGGCTTTGATCTAACCTCATATAGTCTGTCGAGCAATTTCAGAACAAGTGTATGCGTGACACGGAGGTTTCACAGTCTTAGCCCCGTTTGCTTGAGTGTGGAGAAAGCACTGTGTGAGGAGTTTCTGTCAATCGCTGATTATTCAGGGTGCGATTTTGAAGCTGGAGGGTTTTCAGTGCCTTTGCTTCCCTTGCTTCTCCTCCTCCCCCTGTGCACTGTGCTCTAGTCATTTTCATCGCTAATTAGCGCTTCCACCAGAGAGTGGAGAGGATATGAAATTCCAATCAGCCTGTTAGCAGCTTTCAGGAGAGATCTGCCGAGGAAAAGAGCTAAACCCATTGGCTGAAATGAGGTTTGCAAATCATCTATGGATTTCATTTATGATTTCCGTGTGAGTAATTTGATCATTTGGCTTTGGCTGCCTGTGGTTCCATTGGAAACAGCAGCTTTGATGAAAACAGCCTTATACATATGCACAAAGATTTCTGTCCACACTGGATTAAGTAAATAAACATCTAGAAACCCCAATTTTTTAAAAATAAATGGCAGAAATGCAGATCACTCAGGCTCTAGAATGTTTGTTGTGATGTAAAAAATCAGTTTGACTACCCAGATTGTTCAGATTTATCTAATAATTGCCAAATTATTAGCAAAACCGTACTTAAGTAGATTTAACAAACAAACAGGAAACCAGAAGGAGAAACTTCTGAGCTTTCATTGAGGCGCTGACAATCTATAGATATATATATTGTCAATACACACATACACATATATACATACATTATATATATGTATATTATACATGTATGGCAGGGGCTCTTTTATTACTTTAATATTTCTCATCCATGAAATGCAGACTGTGGTTCTGTATTATAATATTGTAACAATGCAAAACGTGTTAACATATGCAGAGTACTTTGAAAATGAACAACTTCCTTTCAGTGCTATTATTACTACCCCTCACACTTCTGTGGAGTGAGTGATCATAGCTAGTGTTTTCTTGAGATGTAGACACCTATACCCAATTATCTATGCATCCTCTAATGATTCATTTTTCCAATGGAAACAATTCTCATTTCTTTCTTTTTCTGGGCAGAGTACAAACTAGAGACCTCTGGGGTGATGCCTTACTTCAATTAAGAATCACCTGGGTCCTCCCTGGTGGCGCAGTGGTTGAGAGTCTGCCTGCCGATGCAGGGGACACGGGTTCATGTCCCAGTCCGGGAACATCCCACATGCTGCGGAGCGGCTGCGCCCATGAGCCATGGCCGCTGAGCCTGCGCGTCCGGAGCCTGTTGCTCCGCAACGGGAGAGGCAACAACAGTGAGAGGCCCGCGTACCACAAAAAAAAAAAGAAAAAGAATCACCTGAATCAGGTATCCTTCAGTTGTTCCTTTACAGAGATTTTTTTTTTCAATTTGAATAATATATTTTATTTAACTCAGTGTGTCCCAAGTGTTATTATTTTAACATATACTCAATATGAAATATACTCAAATGAGATTTTTTTTTTTTTTTTTTTTTGCGGTACGCGGGCCTCTCGCTGTTGCGGCCTCTCCCGTTGCGGAGCACAGGCTCCGGACGCGCAGGCTCAGCGGTCATGGCTCACGGGCCCAGCTGCTCCGCGGCATGTGGGATCTTCCTGGACCGGGACACGAACCCATGTCCCCTGCATCGGCAGGCGGACTCTCAACCACTGCGCCACCAGGGAAGCCCAATGAGATTTTTTTTATTCTTTTATTCTAAGTCTTTAAAATTCAGTGTGCATTTTATAGTTAGAGCACATCTCAATCGGAGCACTACATTTTCACCGCGAATACCGTGACCTGTATTTAGGTTTCACAACAGTTACAGTTGAAAGAATAGGCGATCATATCCAAGTTGGTCCAAACATACTGAAAATTTTTCCAATAACTGAATCAAGTTTAAATTTTTTAAAGTCAAATTTAAATAAATTAAAATAAAATTCTTCAGTCTCCCTAAGCCATGTTTCAAGTGCTCAAAAGCCATACATATGTGGCTAGTGGTACCATCTTGGAGAACACAGCTTTATTCTGTCCTTTGTGAGCAATTTAAGATTGCCCAGGATACCAAAACTTTACTGACAAGGTTTCAGACTCTACATTTGCAGCTAACTTTTAAGAAACCACTTGTTGAGTTTTGGTTCAGTGGACTGGATATCCATAGTTATCTGAAAAGGTATTAAAATACTCCCCCCTTTTCCAACCACATAACTGTGTGAGGCCTGTTTTCTTTTTCTTTTCATTTTTTTATCGTGGTTAAAGATACGTAACATAAAATTTACCGTGTCAACCATTTTTAGTGGTACAGTTCAGTGATATTAAAAGTGGTATTTAAAGTTGGTCCTCATTCAGCTTCTCACTGCCAAGGATCAGTGCATGGCTGCCTGGGGCTCTGTTGTTTTGCTGAGTGCTAAAGCAATGTCTTTTCATTTCTTGCTCTGGAGACCTCCTCTCCCCACAACACACACACACACTGTGTTTCTAAGGAGCCACAGAACACCAGCAGGGAGTGGTTCTGTTTATTGAGCTTCTCAAGGAAAGCAGTTCTATCAAGTCCAATTATAGAGGAGATCAGACTTCTAAAAGTTCTCTTGTGCATCTCTTCATTTAATATACCCCAAAGATATGGTGGTTTATCAAAATTCTTATGTTGTGCTCAGGTGAAGCGTACTCTTTGAATACATTTTATTGATAAATTCATTTATTCTAGGAAATATAAAATAAATATACAATTAAAATGTTGAAATGATGGAATGAACATTATTGAAAAAGTCCTTTTTCACTTAAGCATAGATCTATCCAAATGATAGCTACTTCAAGAAAAAGCATTAAGCTTTACTCATCTAGATTTTAAAGGATCTGTCAATTCATCTGTAAAGAACTGCATGAATAAGTGTTAATATAAAATGTTCAAATTACTGTACATGCCTGTTTAGGACATTTCTAATCCACATAACTGATGTACCTTCATCCTTTGGAAGAAGAGTAAATGAAGTTTATGCAGGAAGACAAGCAGGTTTTTACAGTTTGTACCTTTCCTTCCCCCAGTTTCCTCTCCTTTCCCGATCTTCCCTTTGTCTCCTTCCGTTAAATATTTTCAGAAGGCAGCAAATAGAAGGGTGGTGCTCAGCAAATAGTTAACGGAGAAAACCAAGTTGCAGACCCTCTGCATTAATCAGGTGAAATTCTTCCATCATAATTCAGGTTATGGCAATGACTTGCTGCCACTATAAATATGCACATCCAAGCTGTGTTCTCTGTAATGCTTTAACACCGAGATCTGAAGGTGTTTGTACCCCAGAACAAGACCCTTCCCATATGCTTCTGCATTCTCCCCATTTCACAGATGGCAAATTGAGATGCAGGGAGGTGGGATTCCTTATTCACGGGCACACCACTGGTAAGCAAACCCAGATTTTTCTGGCTCAAAAGCCCACCTGCTGACCATCCTGACTCTCACCCGGCTGGTACAAGGAGGATTCTGGCCAATTATTATTTAGGGGGCCTGACATTTCCCCTTCCTCTATGCGGCTGTCGGGAATGTTCACCCACAAAGTAAAGCACAGCCTATTCAGAGATTTCACCACCCTCCAAACTACACCACAAGGTGTTTAGACACGTCTGTCCTTTCCCAGTCTTTACTAGCCTTGCTGTGAGCCCTTGGGTGGGGCCTGGCTTGTTGGGGCAGGCTGTCGGGTGGTGCACCCTCGGGAGTCTGCCTGCTGCAGGTGACAAGGTCAGCAGGCACTGAAAACAGCGGTGAAAACATCAATTTTAAAAGTTTGGGGCAATCAAATAGGTCATTAATTAAATCTCCACAGTAGATAGGATAACTTTAATGCTCATGAGAATGAATCTTTGCTCTCTTTTAAGTTCATTAAACTATTTAAAATTTCAACAGACACTACTTTAGGAATCACATTTTCTACCTGTCTGCAACGACTGAACAGTTTCACTATTTTACTGACGCAAGTTTCAGCATTCAAAGGCACGCAACTCTTGATGATTCTCAGTTAATCAACAGGATGAATTCTACAGATTCACAGTCTTGTTTATGACTTAACAACTTCCCTTGGGTTCTTTACAATCATACTGCATATCTATTTCTGGAGGTCTGTGTACACACATATAGGTATGTACTCTTGATAAAAAAAAATGCAAACTAAAATGTGTAACAGCAGGGAGAAAAAATGATCAGATTGTTTTAATTTAGTTCTGTTTACTACAGTTTGTGTGACTAGGTTAATTATTGTCTGTTTATAGGTCATATGTCTGACATTGAAGTCTCAGGCACATGGAAGTGTTAAGTAAGCTTGGTTTTCTGGTATTAAATGTAGTAATTTTAAAAGCCACATATATTTGCCAGAAAAAGATATATTTGCATTTATCACCAGACTATTCAAATAATTAGCTCTGGATAAAGACATTCAATCAGGAACAGACTGAATGTTTTTGCTAACTTTTTATACCTGTTACAGACATTAGATGCATCTGGTCTTGACTTACTGGAGATATATTTTTATGTTTCATCCAATGTAATTTATTAAAATATTTATTGAGCACCTACCTTGTGCTCGGCAGAATGTTACATGGTAGTTAATTGAAGAGCTATTAATTCTTCTGTGAAGGAGCCAAAAACCCACATAAGAATATAACAGATTATGGTTAGTGTTGTTTGAAACTGAACCAGTAAGGGAATGGGTAAATTCTAAGTGAATGACCCCCAAAACTGAAGTCACCGTCACCCTCACCTCAAAAGAGTAACTCCTCTCCTTCTGTTTAGCAAATAATAATTCTTTGTTTTGTTGATGTCTGACCTGAGGTCTCTCCCTAAGATTTGGTTTTATAGACGAGAATCTTTGCTACATATGTGCCTTAAGTCTCTCTAACATCTGATTATGTTCCACCCCTGGCCAACCTATGGTCAATGGTTTCTGGATCCCCCTGGAATAAAGCTTTGAATCCTCCAGTTGGCATTCACAGTTCTCCATCTGACCCCAACCTTCTTTCCAGCCTCATCTGTCCCTAATTAGTTTTCTGTACTTTATGCTCTGGCCAGTTTGGGCTACTTGCTTTCCCTCCACGATCAGGTCCCCATCACTTGCCTACATTATCTCCTCAACATAGAACTCTCTGCCTCCTTCCTCATCCTTGTCTGTGAAAACCCTATCCATCCTCTAAGGAAGACCCAGATCTTGCTCCCCAGCCTGGTGCAACTACTCCCTGATCTGGGTTCCGACAGGGCTTGATTTGTCTACTTTTATGCGATCTGTTCCCTAGTCTGCGATGTTTTATTGTTTATTTGTGTTAGTTTTGGATTAAATTGTAAACTTTTAGGTGGGATAAATGCCTATATTTCATTCGTCTCTGGATGCCCTGTTGAACTCCATACCAAGGAACTTGTAAATGCTCATCAAATGAGTAAGTGAATGTAGGCCTCACACCCCCTTCACCTTCAGCCCTGTGATTATGCAAATGAGAGACATAGTATATATTTAAGCCCCCCATTATGCCTTGCCTACCTACATCTGTGTAGAAGTGCCCCTGTACTGAGTCTTAGGCGAGCATTGAACTATCCAGTCTATTTCAGACAACAAATAGTAGTGGCCAATTGTATGTCTTCCTGGCAGATCCCCATTTATGCCAACACCTCAGGGGATTGTGGCCACTAGGTGTCACAGATGAAGTGATAGGTCATCATTCATGAAACATGCCAGTGGAATGGCCAAGAGCAGAGCAGCCCTAGGAGAGAAGTAGATGTTTTCCCTCCTCAGACATGCACTGACCCCTGTAAACCTGCAGGGGAACCATGTGTATGGAATTCTGCTGCTCTTTATTCTCTCTGTGACGGAGAGAACTGGGCATTTACTGGGCCAGCCCTAGTCAAAAATAGGGAGGGAAGCAAAAGTATGTCTTCCATATCTCTTCTCTGTATCCCTCTGTCCCCTTTTAGCATTCTACTTCTTAGACTATGTCTAATTCATATACACTGTTAGGGGTAGAAATCAACTTAGTATAATTCTCAGCAGTATTTGCAGTATTTAAAAAGAAGGTATAGAAAGACAGCAGTTCCTGGAAAGTAAAGTCTCTCTCAGTCAGGAATTTCAGTCTTAGGACTGAGCATGTCAGTATGGTTTAGTAGTAACAACTGTGATTATGTATGACCTAGGAGAATATACACTAAGTTAGTTTCCTTATTTATAAAATGGTGGAAATAATAGTACCCTCCCAAAGTTGTTCAGAGGATTAAATGAGATATTACTTCTGTCAAAAACGGGGAAGAGTCTGAGATTCTACTGTGCTCACAATCTAATGAGTTATCCTGCCAAAGTTAAGTTTCATGGATGCTGGCAGAAGACATGAGACCCCTGGGTCAGAGACAAGGGACTTTCTGACTTGCAGCAAAAATAGTAGCCAGAGTAGCACATTCTCTTGTGCCCCAGTTCCCACAGGGCGACACAAAGAGGGCCAGGTGACACCTGCACGCACACAGTGGCTGCGTTGCAGAACTCTGAGCTTAGGGAGCCTGAATCCTTCAGGATGGGCAGCAGCATGCTTGTCCTTTGCTTCAGAAAGGGACATAATGTTTATCATATTGGACAGTAAGTCTGCTCCTTGCTCTGGAGGGAGACACTTATCTATCTTCTTTATCTCCCAAAGCTGTTTTTCTAGACAGACATCTTGAAAAAGATCATCCGGGACAAAGGCAGTCAGTGTCTCTGCTGGCAGGACACACAGCAATGTGAGTGAGCCATGGAAAACTTGACTCTCAACTTGTAAAGCACTTATAATAGGACCTGGCACAGAGCAAGCCCTTGGTGACTGTGATTATTGCTGTTATTAGGTCAAAGAGACAATTCCACCTCATAAAAGATGACCTTGTTCAGTGACTGATGAAATAAAAAGAAAATGCAAACAAATCATCATGTATCCCATGTGTTCTAGAAATTGAAATAGCTGCTAATTGTTCACAGTTACCCAAACCAAGTCAGAAAGCTCGAGGAGAGCTTTTACTCTTCCCTCCAGTGCCTTTGGTATTGGCACTAACTCTGCACTTCCTGGACACTCAGTGGATACTGTGCGGCTCTTGGGAGAGACTCTGTAAGAGGGGGAGCTGCCCATTCATCAGCAAGTTCAGTCTTTCCACCCTTGAGGTACCGCTTTCTGCTTCAGGACGCAGAGCTGTGTCTTGCTTCTTTTTTGCAGTATGGATGTGTTGTGGTCCATTTCCTTCTAAAAATAAATATGCACCTGGACATTTTGTCTTCAAAATGCCATTGGGTTTTTCCATTAAGTTGAAATGACAAAGGATGGCTCTGAATGGAAATGGAAGCATCAACTCAAGGACTTGATGAGCTCCTAGAGGCAAGTTGGGTCACATGAAGACAGAACAGAAGGGTAGGCTTGTCTTAGGAGAGCTCTTTCTTCTGTCCCTTGAATAATTCTTCCTGCCAGAGAGAAGCCTGCTGTCCTCTGAATGCCCAGCTCTCTTGTCTCTGAGGAAAAGTAATTCATTTGCACTAAACTCGTTAACCCCTAGCATCCTGTGCTATGTGGGGCACATAACGCGAGCCCGTTCAAAATTTCGTAATGTTTTGACTAAGAAGTAAGGGACCCATTCTCTTCCAGGCAGTGTTTGAATTTTAATAAAAATGGCACAGCTTAGACAAAAGATGAAGGTCTAAAAGGATGAACTGTGACATTTCAACATGAGTGAGAAAGAAATTTTGAGAAAGGCTTGGGGTGGGTTTCTATTCCTGGTCTCCTTCAAATCCTGTGACCGGGACTTGTCCTGTTTATTTCAGGAGATCGTCTGCAGTTGATGCTTCTCCAGCGTAACAAGCATATGAATCACTTGGGATCTTGTAAAATGCACATTCTGGTTTAGTGGATCTGGATGGGGTCTGAGCTCCTATGTTTCTTTCAAGCTCTCAGGTGATGCTGAGGCTGCTGATCCACTGAGGAGAGTTTGAGCATCACTGATGTAGAAAACTTTGCTAAAGAAGGCTTGAGGTGGAGGAAGGGGCAGGGGGCTCCGGGGCTGTCTGCCTCTCAGGGCACTCTGAAAGCACCCAGAGGTTCCAGTGGGGGTGTGAGCCCAGAGTTTCTCTGACACTCTGCACCCCTCCCAGCTGAGTCCAGAAAAGCGGGTCAGGATAAGTGGTGGTAGTGGGGGGGGGATGGAAATAACCTAGACAGCGCTGCTCCTGTGACCTAGCGCGGGGTCCCAGCGCCCTGTGGCTGGCACAGCTCAGGGCTCTGAGAGCAGATGGCAGGGGGCAGCGTCACGTGGAAGAGCCCCAGGCCTGCTCACACCCCCTTTCCTCGGTTGCTCTCACACCTCCCTCCTCAGCTTCATCCCAAGATGAGTAGAGAATCACCTGACAAGCAGACTGTCTGCTGATTATTAGTCACATTCCCAAGTCCTGGTGTCCATGCCCAGACCCCAAGCTGGCAGCAAATGACCCTGCTTTAGAAAAACCTGCTCCAGCGCCAGAGAGAGCCAGCCGGTCCTGTGATGTCGGACTTCCAGATCTGGGGTGACATCTCTGGGCTTCAGAGCAGAAAGCAAAGAAACCAATATGTTCTCAGGCTGCATATAGCTTGTTTCCTAAAACATTACAAAACAAAACATAACTAAACTGAAGTAATTTCTGGTGTGGTGCCTGGAATGATGATGCAGGTCAGTTCAATCCAAGTCAATTCAGCAGATATTGGCGGCGGGGTTTCCGGTGCTTAGCCAGAGTCTGCCCGAGCTGGATGAGACCATTTTCTCCTTGGATTCGAGGGGAAAGGTGTTCCCAGGGCCCTGGCCAGCCTGCTGCCTCCTCTCACCCCTTTCCATGGCTTGCCTTACTCTGCCTCTCCCCAGCTTCTCTCGCTTCTCACCACCCTGCCATCCCAGTTCATTTCCTGAAGCAAACCTGGCAAGTGAATTTGCAACCAGGTTTTAGTGAGAAGGGCAGCCCAACATGTCCTCAGATATGCTTCACACAAATCATCCTGTGTTGATGTTTCACAAGGAAGGGCAGGAGGCTGGGGGAGACTGGGGTCAGGAGGGTCTGCTTCCAGGCCGCCTCCAAGCAGTCCAGAGAAGAGCTGCCTAATAGGTATAGTCACCCGGACAAATGGAAGGGGCTCTCTACGGGCCAGGAGAGGCAAGACCAGCCCGGGGCAGGGAGGGTGGTGGGCGTAGGAGCTGTGACCATAACATCTCTAACCTCAGGGGTCCTGGAAGGCAGCCCTGAGCTCAAAGATATTTGGGGCCAGGGTGGCGTGAGCAGGTGCACATTCTTAGAATTCCTCAGATCACTTGGCGCAGATGATTCTGCCCTGTTTCTATCAGTGGATAGTGCGCTTGGGCCAAAATGTGACTGAAATCAGTGATCACCACCGAGAAGAGGTGTTATCAGCTTCCCGGCCGCTCTCCTTCCCGCGTCTTCCCCCTCCTCTGCCCTGTGTTCTGTCTCCTCAGGATTCCAGGGCACTCAGGCTCTTTCCTCTCCCTCAGGGTTGCATCATTCATAATCTTTCTATCGTAAATGATAGAATTATTTTAAATGTTATTTTATTTTCTAACAAATCTGGTCATAGATAAATTTGAGTTCAATTCCTACTTCAATAGTTTTTCCTGAGAAAGAGGCCAAAAGTGGTTTCAGTTTCCAGTGAAAAGGTTGATTTTCATAGAGGGCTACGACTTGGGGGTTATGGGGTGATCTTCACCCCTGTGATGCCCTAAGGCAATTGTCACTGCCACTGCATCCCTGTGTCATAGGCAGAGGAGCACAGGGAGGGACAGGCAGAGGCACCGAGAAGTTCCACAGCTTGTAAGAGGTTGGCTCACAATTCAAATCCAAGACTCGGACTCCAGAGTTCTTAATTCAGGCTTTGTTTGTCTATCTATCTATCTATCTACCTAATCTATCATCTATCTCTCTATTATCTATCTATCCATCATCTGTCTCTCTAAAATATATTCTACAATATACCCCAGCTCTGAATGCAGTGGTTTCAGGCAGAGACTACTTTACCTCAGGATTTAGAGGCATCTCAGGTTTATTGTCACCAAGAATAGTGAGGGGAGAGTTAGGTAGATCCCCCCCTCATTAATTCTTCCATCTTCCAGCTGACACCATCCATTCACCCACCCAGCCAGCCATTCAGTCATCCAGCCATCCATCCATACTTCCATTTACTTGTTCCCCAACTACCATCACCACCAAGCATGTAGCAGTTCCTTTTAGTAACAGCTGCTTTTATGTCATCATGAGTCTCATCAAGGTGACTAATTTCAGAGGAAGTTTGAGGATCCAGACTTAGAGACTGGCATTGGGTGTCACTGAGCAAACAGCAGGCAGATGTTAGCAGGAGCTCTGCTGTTTAGGGTGGTATTTTCCTGGAAGTCTGTCAAGGAGTTTTCCAACTAAAATTAACTTAGTGGCATCCGAGCCAGAAACACAAGCTGTGCTTCATTCTCATCTTCCTATGTGAACTGTTGAGTGTGTGTGTGTGTGTGTGTGCGCGCCTGTGTGTGCCTGTGTTAGGGATGAGGCCAGACATAAAAAGTGCTTTGGAGAACAGTAAGAAAGGGCAGCGTTGTATTAATTGATGCATCTCTCATAAGAATGTACCCGGTGTGTAGCTCACTACAGCACACAAGTACACTTTCTGAATTGCATTGAATTCAAAGCAAAAGCCCACGCTTGTCAGGTTTACACCTAGGAATGCAGTCAGTCACCAGCAAGGGTGGTTATAACCCTGGTGATAATATGCGTGTCCTTACTTATGTGGGAAATGACAGTGAAAGATGAGGCACTGAGGGGTCTTGGAACTAGCAACCAGAAGCCTTGGCTTTCTCTGAGGCTGACTCTGTAGACCACGTTTTGTAGAGCCTCCCTTCCCAGAATTGCTCCCTGAAGGCACCACTCTTTGGATTCCACTAATAGGCTTCCTTGCCGTCTGGCTTTCAGGTGGGTTTGGCCAGTGGTTGGGGAGGAGGGTCAGGACATAAGCAGGGGCCAGAGGGGGTGTGGGGAAGAGACGGGTTAGGTATTTATTACCCCGGGCTCTGCCACATAGGCTTGCTCTGGGCAGGCTGCATCCCTTGACTGAGTTCACCCTCCTGTCAGGGTCCTCTTAGGTCTTTTCTACCTGTACTTGCCCCTTCATGACTCGGGATGGTAAGAGCAATTGCCTTTCCCAGCCCCAGCCTCTTGTAGTACCCCCCAGGGATTTCCCTAATCCTTGCCCATGCCTTTGTAATAATTCCCTTTATTTAAAATTATCCCAGTTTCTGGCCAGGATTCCCTGATATACAGGTAAACTGGAGTAATGGGATCCTAAAGCAAGACATCTAACCTATTTATGTATGATTTTCCTCCATTGGAAGTTATGTAATACCAGTCTTGCCTTCTCACTAGGAAGTTGTAAATGCACAATAAGAAGGTAGAAAAAGAGGCTCTGGAAGAGTTCAAATAAAAAAGCAATTCAAAAGCAAGGTGCTAATACAACTTATGCAATGTCCTCTCTTTATCTTTCTAGCCATGATACTAGGCAAGGTAAACTGCTTAGTCACCAGCAATCCCGGGAAAATGTATCCTGTGCTTCTTTCTGGGGTGTTTTTCAAGAGGCAGCATTTTGCTTTCTACCAGCAATTCAGCCGAGCATGGAAAATGTTGCACACAAATTCCAAACTTCATCAGAACATTCCCACACTTGGCCGGATGCCCTCCATTTTGTGGACACAGATATCCAGTGGCTTAGACAAATGAATCACATTGGTAACCAGTGAGTGCAATGAAACCACGTCTGACTTTGTAGAGTACAGCTCACCTATGTTTCATGTTTCCCCACCCAATTCAAGGAGGAACCTTCCTAGGCCTTCCAGGGCACAGCCTGTTCTGCTGGGTAAAAACCATCCACGCTGCTCTAGGACACACACGCCTCCTGGGCCACTTCCTCACATCCCTCAGTCCTGGCCACGGGCTACTCTCTGGCAATCTTGTCCAAGGAGGCACGGGGGCTCTAAAGGTCCCAGTGAGCACACACGGACACAAGGGTCAAGTTGTTCTGCTCTCATTTCTCAGGGGTTCCTTCCATACCCAGAGTTTCCAGAATTGCTATGTGTCTTGTCACACACACCCCTAAGTCTGATCTTTTAATTAAAGGTCCAGGCCCCCAGATCTACCTCACTAGCTACAGACACTCAAAAGTTTGACTTGTGCAAGAGTGAAAGGTGTAGCAGGCAGAGGCTTCCTGGTTTAATGCTTTTCACTCCTTCAAGGAACAGAAAAATAATCTTCAGTTTAGGATTAGGGCTGGAGAGGAAAGAGGAAGAATAATATTGCATGTTCTTGGACCTTCCTGTTACGGTTTGGTAGTGACTTCTAGGTCTTTGCATGGCCGTGCAATCGAGAGTAGGAGAATATTTAACACAAGGGGGCCCGTGGCTTGTTGGTGTGTTCTGCAAAGTTTAGGGCCCTCCTTACAGAAGGTTCTAAGCCAGGCAGCTTGGTCTGTACATAAAGGCCTCCCCAACCTTACCCTTCTAAGACTATACGTGGATACTCGACAGCCTCAATAAGGCTTCATAGCAATACCCCTGACACCATTTCAGATGTAGCTTCTGGAATAAGCTCCCCACATCACTCTGTCTTCCTCTTCTCCTTAGTCATAGCAGTAGGGACCCAGGGAGGAAGAATGCTGTGTGTTCCTGTGTGTTCCTTCAGGCTTCCTGGAAGAGTGTGGTCCCTCTCCTGACAGAGTTTCAGGTTTACCCTGATGGTCTGTGCGATGCAGTGAGGCGTGGTGGCACCTCGCTGGCATGGTCTGTCAGCTTGCCTAGAATAGAATCTACGGCAGGGCTGGTTGCCTCCTTCCGCCACTCCAACTGGCAGACAGGTTGTCTCTCCCCCGGCAGCTGGCTCCCGTCTGCCCCCTGTTGGTCTGCAAATGTGATCCTGTTTTTACTCTCATTTTCAGCAGAGACATGAACAGCTACAAATGCCATATGGATTTCAAACATTCACTTTTGAAAGTGACACTTTAGTTCAGTCATTTAAAGCCAGTATCTCCACCAGTTTCATTAAGACTCCCCATTTTGCTGATGCCAGATGATTTAAGTGGAGAAATTCCCTCAATTCTAGGAAGTTGGAGGTCAAAGCCACTAAGTTAAGTACATAATTCCCTTTAAGTTCTCTTACAACACCCCCGAAAAATGTCCAGAAACTGATTCAGGATACGTTCTCCTCTGAAACTGGTTACTCCACATCTTGGTGGCATGATACAACTCCATTCCAGAAAGGACTCTTCACAGAGATCATCCAGTTGAAACTGACATTAATACTGGTCACCTTCAGTGTCTCAGAGAAGAACTTTGTGAGTTCTTCCCACTGAAAACAGTGATTGCATGGCTTAAAATCCACCAGCTATATGCCAGAACTACTCTCCCTTCTTTAAGAAAACAATGCGACAGTACACGTGGAACAGCTCCTACAGAACACCTACTGAACGCTGGCAGAAGACCTCAGACCTCCCAAAAGGCAAGAAACTCCCCACGTACCTGGGTACGGCAAAAGAAAAAAGAATAAACAGAGACAAAAGGATAGGGACGGGACCTGTACCAGTGGGAGGGAGCTGTGAAGGAGGAAAGGTTTCCACACACTACGAAGCCCCTTTGCGGGCGGTGACTGCGGGTGGCTCAGGGGGAATGCTGCGGGGCCGCGGAGGAGAGCACAGTACAGGGATGCGGAGGGCAAAGCGGACAGATTTCCGCACAGAGGATCAGGGCCGACCGGCACTCATCAGCCCGAGAGGCTTGTCAGCTCAACTGCCGGGGTGGGCGGGGCTGGGAGTTGAGGCTCCACCTTTGGTCAGAGCACCGGGAGAGGACTGGGGTTGGCAGCGTGAACACAGCCTGCAGGGGGTTAGTGCACCACGGCTACCCGGGAGGGAGTCGGGGGAAAAGTCTGGACCTGATGAAGAGGCAAGAGGCTTTTTCTTCCCGCTTTGTTTCCTGGTGCGCAAGGAGAGGGGATTAAGAGCGCTGCTTAAAGGAGCTCCAGAGACTGTCGCAGGCCGTGGATATCAGCGTGGACACCAGAGACTGGCATGAGACGCTAAGGCTGCTGCTGCCGCCACCAAGAAGCCTGTGAGCACAAGTTACTATCCACACCCCCCTTCCGGGGAGCCTGTGCAGCCCACCACTGCCAGGGTCCCGGGATCCAGGGACAACTCCCCCGGGAGAAGGCACAGTGCGTCTCAGGCTGGTGCAACGTCACGCTGGCCTCTGCCGCCGCAGGCTTGCCCTGCACTTCGTGCCCCTCCCTGCCCCACGGCCTGAGTGAGCCAGAGACCCGAATCAGCTGCTCCTTTAACCCCGTCCTGTCTGAGCAAAGAACAGACGCCCAGAGGCGACCTACACGCAGCGCGGGGCCAAACCCAAAGCTGAACCTTGGAAGCTGTGCGAACAAAGAACAGAAAGGGAAATCTCTCCCTGCAGCCTCAGGAGCAGTGGATTAAAGCTCCCCAATCAACTTGATGTACCCTGCATCTGTGGAATACCTGAATAGACAACGAATCATCCCAAATTAAGGAGGTGGACTTTGAGAGCAAGATTTATGCTTTTTCTCCTTTTCCTCTTTTTGTGAGTGTGTATGTGTACGCTTCTGTGTGAGATTTTGTCTGTATAGCTTTGCTTCTACCATTTGTCCTAGGGTTCTATACTTCCTTTTTTTTTAAATTTTTTTCTTAATAATAATTTTTTATTTTAATAACTTTATTTTATTTTACTTTATCTTCTTTCTTCCTTCCTTTCTTTCTTTTTCTTTCTTTCTTTCTTTCTACTTCAACTAATTCTTTCTTTCTACTTTCTCTCCCTTTTATTCTGAGCCGTGTGGATGAAAGGCTCTTGGTGCTGCAGTCAGGAGTCAGTGCTGTGCCTCTGAGGTGGGAGAGCCAACTTCAGGACACTGGTCCACAAGAGACCTCCCAGCTCCACATAATACCAAACAGCGAAAATCTCCCAGAGATCTCCACCTCAAACCAGCACCCAGCTTCAGTCAACGACCAGCAAGCTACAGTGCTGGATATCCTATGCAAACAACTAGCAAGACAGGAACACAACCCCACCCATTAGCAGAGAGGCTGCCTAAAATCATAATAAGGCCACAGACACCCCAAAACACACCACCAGACGTGGACCTGCCCACCAGAAAGACAAGATCCAGCCTCACCCACTAGAACACAGGCACTAGGCCCCTCCACCAGGAAGCCTACACAACCCACTGAACCAACCTTAGCCACTGGGGACAGACACCAAAAACAACGGTAACTACGAACCTGCAGCCTGCGAAAAGGAGACCCCAAACACAGTAAAATAAGCAAAATGAGAAGACAGAAAAACACACAGCAGATAAAGGAGCAAGATAAAAATGCACCAGACCTAACAAATGAAGAGGAAATAGGCAGTCTACCTGAAAAAGAATTCAGAATAATGATAGTAAAGATGATCCAAAATCTTGGAAGTAGAATAGAGAAAATGCAAGAAACATTTAACAAGGACCTAGAAGAACTGAAGAGGAAACAAGCAATGATGAACAACGCAATACATGAAATTAAAACTACTCTAGAAGGGATCAATAGCAGAATAACTGAGGCAGAAGAACGGATAAGTGACCTGGAAGATAAAATAGTGGAAATAACTACTCCAGAGCAGAATAAAGAAAAAAGAATGAAAAGAACTGAGGACAGTCTCAGAGACCTCTGGGACAACATTAAACGCACCAACATTTGAATTATAGGGGTTCCAGAAGAAGAAGAGAAACAGAAAGGGACTGAGAAAATATTTGAAGAGATTATAGTTGTAAACTTCCCTAATATGGGAAAGGAAATAGTTAATCCAGTCCAGGAAGCACAGAGAGTCCCATACAGGATAAATCCAAGAGAAATATGCCAAGACACATATTAATCAAACTGTCAAAAATTAAATACAAAGAAAACATATTAAAAGCAGCAAAGGAAAAACAACAAATAACACACAAGGGAAATCCCCATAAGGTTAACAGCTGATCTTTCAGCAGAAACTCTGCAAGCCAGAAGGGAGTGGCAGGACATATTTAAAGTGATGAAGGAGAAAAACCTGCAACCAAGATTACTCTACCCAGCAAGGATCTCATTCAGATTTGATGGAGAAATTAAAACCTTTACAGACAAGCAAAAGCTGAGAGAGTTCAGAACCACCAAACCACCTCTACAACAACCGCTAAAAGAACTTATCTCTAGGCAAGAAACACAAGAGAAGGAAAGGACCTACAATAACGAACCCAAAACAATTAAGAAAATGGGAATAGGAACATACATATCGATAATTACCTTAAATGTCAATGGACTAAATGCTCCCACCAAAAGACACAGATTGGCTGAATAGATACAAAAACAAGACCCATATATTTGCTGTCTACAAGAGACCCACTTCAGACCTAGAGACACATACAGACTGAAAGTAAGGGGATGGAAAAAGGTATTTCATGCAAATGGAAACCAAAAGGAAGCTGGAGTAGCAATTCTCATATCAGACAAAATAGACTTTAAAATAAAGACTATTACAAGAGACAAAGAAGGACACTACATAATGATGAAGGGATCGATCCAAGAAGAAGAACTAACAATTGTAAATATTTATGCACCCAACATAGGAGCACCTCAATACATAAGGCAAATACTAACGGCCATAAAAGGGGAAATCAACAGTAACACATTCATAGTAGGGGACTTTAACACCCCACTTACACCAATGGACAGATCATCCAAAATGAAAATAAATAAGGAAACACAAGGTTTAAATGATACATTAAACAAGATGGACTTAATTGATATTTACAGGACATTCCATCCAAAAACAACAGAATACACATTTTTCTCAAGTGCTCATGGAACATTCTCCAGGATAGATCATATCTTGGGTCACAAGTCAAGCCTTGGTAAATTTAAGAAAATTGAAATTGTTTCAAGTACCTTTTCCAAACACAATGCTATTAGACTAGATATCAATTACAGAAAAAGATCTGTTAAAAATACAAACACATGGAGGCTAAACAATACACTACTTAATAACAAAGTGATCACTGAAGAAATCAAAGAGGAAATAAAAAAATACCTAGAAACAAATGACAATGGAGACACGACGACCCAAAATCTGTGGGATGAAGCAAAAGCAGTTCTAAGAGGGAAGTATACAGCAATACAATCCTACCTTAAGAAACAGGAAACATCTCGAATAAACAACCTAACCTTGCACCTAAACCAAATAGAGAAAGAAGAACAAAAAAACCCCAAAGCTAGCAGAAGGAAAGAAATCATAAAGATCAGATCAGAAATAAATGAAAAAGAAATGAAGGAAACGATAGCAAAGATCAATAAAACTAAAAGCTGGTTCTTTGAGAAAATAAACAAAATTCTTAAGCCATTAGCCAGACTCATCAAGAAAAAAAGGGAGAAGACTCAAATCAATAGAATTAGAAATGAAAAAGGAGAAGTAACAACTAACGCTGCAGAAATACAAAAGATCATGAGAGATTACTACAAGCAACTCTATGCCAATAAAATGGACAACCTGGAAGAAATGGACAAATTCTTAGAAATGCACAACCTGCCCAGACTGAATCAGGAAGAAACAGAAAATATGAACAGACCAATCACAAGCACTGAAATTCAAACTGTGATTAAAAATCTTCCAACAAACAAAAGCCCAGGACCAGATGGCTTCACAGGCAAATTCTATCAAACATTTAGAGAAGAGATAACACCTATCCTTCTCAACCTCTTCCAAAATATAGCAGAGAGAGGAACACTCCCAAACTCATTCTATGAGGCCACCATCACCTTGAAACCAAAACCAGACAAGGATGTCACAAAGAAAGAAAACTACAGGACAATATCACTGATGAACATAGATGCAAAAATCCTCAACAAAATACAAGCAAACAGAATCCAACAGCACATTAAAAGGATCATACACCATGATCAAGTGGGGTTTATTCCAGGAATGCAACGATTCTTCAATATACGCAAAACAATCAATGTGATAAACCATATTAAAAAACTGAAGGAGAAAAACCATATGATCATCTCAATAGATGCAGAAAAAGCTTTCGACAAAATTCAACACCCATTTATGATAAAAACCCTGCAGAAAGCAGGCATAGAGGGAACTTTCCTCAACATAATAAAGGCCATATATGACAAACCCAGAGCCAACATCGTCCTCAATGGTGAAAAACTGAAAGCATTTCCACTAAGATCAGGAACAAGACAAGGTTGCCCACTCTCACCAATCTTATTCAACATAGTTTTGGAAGTTTTAGCCACAGCAATCAGAGAAGAAAAGGAAATAAAATGAATCCAAATCAGAAAGGAAGAAGTAAAGCTGTCACTGTTTGCAGATGACATGATACTATTAGAGAATCCTAAAGATACTACCAGAAAACTACTAGAGCTAATCAATGAATTTGGTAAAGTAGCAGGATACAAAATTAATGCACAGAAATCTCTGGCATTCCTATACACTAATGATGAAAAATCTGAAAGTGAAATCAAGAAAACACTCCTATTTACCATTGCAACAAAAAGAATAAAATATCTAGGGATAAACCTACCTAAGGAGACAAAAGACCTGTATGCAGAAAATTATAAGACACTGGTGAAAGAAATTAAAGATGATACAAATAGATGGAGAGATATACCATGTTCTTGGATTGGAAGAATCAACATTGTGAAAACGAATCTACTACCCAAAGCAATCTACAGATTCAATGCAATCCCTATCAAACTACCACAGGTATTTTTCACAGAAGTAGAACAAAAAATTTCACAAGTTGTATGGAAACACAAAAGACCCCCAAATAGCCAAAGCAATCTTGAGAATGAAAAACGGAGCTGGAGGAATCAGGCTCCCTGACTTCAGACTATACTACAAAGCTACAGTAATCAAGACAGTATGGTACTGGCATAAAAACAGAAAGACAGATCAATGGAACAGGATAGAAATCCCAGAGATAAACCCACACACATATGGTCACCTTATCTTTGATGAGGAGGCAGGAATGTACAGTGGAGAAAGGACAACCTCTTCCGTAAGTGGTGCTGAGAAAACTGGACAGGTACATGTAAAAGTATGAGATTAGATCACTCCCTAACACCATACACAAAAATAAGCTCAAAATGGATTAAAGACCTAAATGTAAGGCCAGAAACTATCAAACTCTTAGAGGAAAACATAGGCAGAACACTCTATGACATAAATCACAGCAAGATCCTTTCTGACCCACCTCCCAGAGAAATGGAAATAAAAATAAACAAATGGGACCTAATGAAACTTAAAAGCTTTTGCACAGCAAAGGAAACCATAAACAAGACCAAAAGACAACCCTCAGAGTGGGAGAAAATATTTGCAAATGAAGCAACTGACAAAGGATTAATCTCCAAAATTTATAAGCAGCTCATGCAGCTCAATAACAAGAAAACAAACAACCCTATCCAAAAATGGGCAGAAGACCTAAATAGACATTTCTCCAAAGATATACAGACTGCCAACAAACACATGAAAGAATACTCAACTTCATTAATCATTAGAGAAATGCAAATCAAAACTACAATGAGATATCATCTCACACCAGTCAGAATGGCCATCAACAAAAAATCTAGAAACAATAAATGCTGGAGAGAGTGTGGAGAAAAGGGAACCCTCTTGCACTGTTGGTGGGAATGTAAATTGATACAGCCACTGTGGAGAACAGTATGGAGGTTCCTTAAAAAACTACAAATGGAACTACCATACGACCTAGCAATCCCACTACTGGGCATATACCCTGAAAAAACCATAATTCAAAAAGAGTCATGTACCAAAATGTTTATTGCAGCTCTATTTACAGTAGCCCAGCGATGGAAACAGCATAAGTGTCCATCATCCGATGAATGGATAAAGAAGATGTGGCACATATATACAATGGAATATTACTCAGCCATAAAAAGAAACGAAATAGAGCTATTTGTAATGAGGTGGATAGACCTAGAGTCTGTCATACAGAGTGAAGTAAGTCAGAAAGAGAAAGACAAATACCATATGCTAACACATATATATGGAATTTAAGAAAAATGTCATGAAGAACCTAGGGGTAAGACAGGAATAAAGACACAGACCTACTAGAGAATGGACTTGAGGATATGGGGAGGGGGAAGGGTAAGCTGTGATAAAGCGAGAGAGAGGCATGGACATATATACACTACCAAACGTAAGGCAGACAGCTAGTGGGAAGCAGCCGCATAGCACAGGGAGATCAGCTCAGTGCTTTGTGACCGCCTGGAGGGGTGGGATAGGGAGGGTGGGAGGGAGGGAGACTTAAGAGGGAAGAGATATGGGAGCATATGTATATGTATAGCTGATTCACTTTGTTATAAAGCAGAAACTAACACACCATTGTAAAGCAATTATACTCCAATAAAGATGTAAAAAAAAAAAGAAAACAATGCGACAGATGAATGGATAAAGATGTGGCACATGTATACAATGGAATATTACTCAGCCATAAAAAGAAACGAAGTTGAGTTATTTGTAGTGAAGTGGATGGACCTAGAGTCTGTCATACAGAGTGAAGTAAGTCAGAGAGAGAAATAGAAATACCGTCTGCTAACACATATATATGAAATCTAAAAAAAAAAAAAAAATTGTTCTGAAGAATCTAGGGGCAGGACAGGAATAGAGACGCAGACATAGAGAATGGACTTGAGGACACAGGGAGGGGGAAGTGTAAGCCAGGACGAAGTGAGAGAGTGGCATGGACATATATACAGTACCAAATGTGGGAAGTAGCCACATAGCAAAGGGAGATCAGCTCCGTGCTTTGTGACCACCTAGAGGATGAGACAGGGAGGGTGGGAGGGAGATATGGGGATATGTGGGAGGAGATATGGGGATATATGTATATGTATAGCTGATTCACTTGGTTATAAAGCTGAAACTAACACACCATTGTAAAGCAGTTATACTCCAATAAAGATGTTAAAAAAAAAAAAAACAATGCAGGTGCATTCCACACCCTTCCTAAACGGAGACAGATGGACTGGAGGAATCTGTAAAAGTTCCTCTGGTTCTGGAACTGAGTGTGTCGGCTCTAGTTTGCTAATCCCTCTTCTACTAAGTGCGTGTGACAGGATCTGTGGGGTTCATAAAAAGCACAGAGTAAAGACATGGCAGAGAAATATGTGGCTTTGGTTATAAAACAACACACAGCTCCCTGTCACCTTGCATCCCTGGGCAATAGTGCTGGTGCACAGGGGCAGGGATGTCGGGTCCTGCCTCCCTATTCCCCTCGATAATAGGGTTAATATAGGACCCTCATTGGGCCATAGTTTACAATGAGCAGAGCCCAGGAGGGTACAAATGCTCCCATAGGGGGCACACCCTTTGCCTCTGTTTACTTTGGCAGTGGCTCTGTGGACTAAAAGATCTTTGAGAAATTTGCAATATTCAATACCTGCGAGATTCTGAAATTATGTGATTTCCTTTCATGCATCCAGGTTCTGAATTGCAGCCTGAAGAGTGACCGTCATTGGCCAGGGAGATCTCGCTTTTGTTTGATTCCTGGTGCCACTTGCTGTCACAGATTCCACCTTGAAAAGGAGGACCTGGGATAAAGATTTGGAACTCTTAAGGAGAGTCGTGTTCACAAATCTTTGGGAGGGACCACGGCAGGAGGCCTATTTGGTCTTTTTCTTTCCTTTCTTAAAAGCGATATGAGCATCAAACTATTTACAGCCTTAAGTAAAGCTGCAGTTCAGGACACTGAAGCATACATAATACAGTCCTCTCAGCTGAACAGTGCATAAGCAGGCACTCTGTAGATTTCTTCACACAGGATTCATGTGACTCTAATTAAGAGGATTGGCACAGTTGGCTCCCTGAAAAAAGGCTTAACTCAGGTTACCACCTTAATATGAATAACATTTTTCTAATTAAAAAAAGAGAGAGGAACAATGATTTCTTAATGTACTTTCTGTGCTTACGGTCCACCTTGTCACACTGCACCTAACCTTACATCTTGGAGTCTGTTCTCATGTGCGTATTCAGATCATATATCAATATATTAAATATGCAAATCCCTGCCCCCTTATGGTCCTAGTGTTGCCGAGATGTGCAGAGCATTGTGGATGGATTGCAGCCTGTTTTCTTTTGCTGATGGCTACTTTGACACGCTCAATACTTGTGCTTTGGAGCTTTTAAGATTCGACTTTAGAACCTTGTACTTCGGATATGCATTATCCTCTGAAAAGGAAAACATATAACTTTTAGGGAAAAAATGTGGACTCTGGGAGTCCTCGTTTAAGCTTCCTGAAAAGACTACCTCATGGGCTGCCAATCATGTGCCTTCCACAGACCATTTCCTCTGCTGCTGAAAGAAAATGCGTAATTACCAGAGAAAATGTCACTTTGCATGATGTACAGGTGATGTGGGAAATGAGGCACAACCACAAAAAGCAACAAACATTCCCAAATACCTGCCTTATCTGTGCTTCCTTAAGAGCCAAATGCCCTTTTGGGGAACAGACCTGTCCCTAGTAGCATTTTCGATGACTCCCAGCCCTTCTTACATTTCCTTGTCAATTAAAAATGATAAATTAAGCTTCTTGCAGGGCAGACAATCAGCCAGCCAGTGTGAACCATATGAAGACCCAAGATTTTGGATGAATCAGAATCAGCCTGAAGAATTCATCTGGTGACTCCGGGAACTGACCGTCAGCCAGAGGAACATCTGAGATGTCGCATGCGGCACCCAGGCATTCTGACGAGCCACTGGCATTAAGAAAGTTGCAGTGACATTTCCCCGCAGCCTATGCTTCCTTCCTGGCTCCTGGTAAGAATGGCCAAGTACATCCACATCTGTCTACCCACCGCCCAGACAAATCCAGCACCACATTCAAGACATGTTTGTCCTTTGCAGCTTTTATTTTCAGAGGCACGTTGTGCGGAAGTAATGTCCGTTGGACTGGTTATCTATTTTGCTTTCTGCTTCAGGGATGTTAATAAAGAGTGAGGATCTAAATCATTGCTTCCCCTCAGCCAACTCACAGAAGGTGTCCTGGTGCATTTTATGTCCTGAGGGCAAATGAAAATTATGTGTTGTGTGTGGCAATTATTTTCTATGTTGCTGCTCCCTTCCCGGCATATAGATGTGTCAAGAGGGTGACTGTTTATCAGCTGGCAGGGGGAGGGGCTGGTGTGAGGGCAGATGAGGACAGAGGCAGGAAATTCCCAGTTCTTCCATCTCTAATTCCTTTCAAACAGATACTCTGCTTTTATATGAAGTAAAGCTCTCTGCATAGTCAAAGTGGTCTGCCTTTCTCAGATATTTTCCTAAGTAGAACTTCCACTAAGATGGGCTTAACTAATGATGGAAAGAATGTAATCCATCTGTGGAAAACCCTTAATCTTCATGAAAAAAAAAAAAAGAAAGAAAGAAATCAGACACAGAGGCGCTTTGTAAATTTCGTTTACCTCTGCTCCACTTCCTATCCATTCACAAAATAATGATTGCATGTGCAGAAGGGAGAGAAACCAACTGACATTTTCTGCAAAAGGCATCTTTCACTGTTGTTGCCTGTAAATGATGGATAGTGAGGTCATGGAAAAATGGGGCTGCCTTTTAGTAAGCTTTTTAGTTGACGGAGACAGTTATATGAATAGTAATGTTGACAATGAAAGTAACAATCAAAGCTTTTTTTTTTTTTTTTTTTTTTTTTTGCGGTACGCGGGCCTCTCACTGCTGTGGCCTCTCCCGTTGCGGAGCACAGGCTCTGGACGCTCAGACTCAGCGGCCATGGCTCACGGGCCCAGCCGCTCTGCGGCATGTGGGATCTTCCCGGACCTGGGCACGAACCCGTGTCCCCTGTATCGGCAGGCAGACTCCCAACCACTGTGCCACCAGGAAAGCCCGAATCAAAGCTTTTTGAGTTCTTACCACATACAAGACTCATTGGTAAAGTGCTGTATATGCCTCTGGCCGTCCAGGTGGTCCAACAACCATACAAGGCACTTACTATTCCTGTCTTATCACGTCTAAAACAGAACTCTGGATTCCACCTCCCCAGATCTACTCTTCACCAGGGCTTCCTCTTCTCAGTAAGTGGTATCAGCAGCTACTGAGCTGTTCTGGCCACAGACCTGGAAATGAGCCATCTTTGGTTAATCTCTTTCCCTTTGCCCTCCCACATCTAATTTGACAGCAGATTCTGCCAAACGTGACAGCACCGTTTCCTAACGTGGTGTCTTTGATAGGATCTCTGCTTACTGCTCAGACCTCACCCTCCCATCCCTCTTCTCCTGGCTCAGTTCCCAGGGACACTGGCCTTTCCATTCCTTAAATGCATCACACTTGTTGGAAATGTGCTTTTAATATCTCTCTTTAATAGATCTCTAGTCCTTCCATCTGTTTAAAGTCCATTGCCATAACCTCAGGCTAAACATCATCATCTTCAGCTGAGAATATGGAAACAGTCTCCTGACTGGTTCCATGCTTTCGCTCTCGCCCCCTTAGGAAGACTCAATAGTAAGAGTGAATTGGAAAACTAGTCAAGTCACCTCACTGCTTAAATCTCCCAGGGCTTTGTATTGCTCCTAGAAGAAATCCCCATATCTTAACTTGTCTGCTTGATCTACTGCTGCCTGCCTCTCCCACCCCGACGCCCTGTCACTGACTCCCTCACCCTCCAAATCCCACATATACTGGCCTGTTTTCTCTACCTTGAACAAGCCCGACTCATTTCTGCTTCAGAGCTTTGAACTTGCTGCTTCTTCCTCTGAGAAACACTTCCCCTATCTTCACATGATTGGCTCCACATCGTGGTCGTAATTTTACACTTGCAAGTGAAAAATAAATAATAATCAAAGGGGAATAATGTGTAGTCATATTTGCTTCAAAATTGGGAGAAGGTTGAGAGACAGATTTTGGAGGAGTTTGGGTGACAAAGCAGCAGATCTTAAAGAAGGGGACTTTGGGTTTTTCGTACAGGAGTTGGGCTGAGTCTGAGTGTACACACACCTCTTGAGAAGAGATGATGTGCATCTTTCTATGATTTGGTCATAACCATCATAAACAAGTCAAATACTTATGCATTCATTTTGCCTCACCTACTCTGACTGATGCCAACACTGCATGGATGAAAACTCTGGAGGGTGCAGAACGGGCAAGTTTGTAGAAGAAATGAATTACTCCTACAGTTAAGAAAAATTTGGCTTAGAAATGAATTAAGCCCTGCCTAAGGTTAAAATTAACTGGTAGAGTTAAACCCAGAACTGTCTACCTCTCCTCCAATAATGTGCTGGTCCATGGTGTTCTCACACATCATTCTTATTCTGTTGAATTTCATCTGAATCACATAATCTAACACAAGATTATATATACTCTTCCCTAATGTTTCACATGTATATATTTTGCCTTATCAACACATTTGTAAGTTCCTAGAATCTGAAGACCAGTCTTTCATAGTACTTGGTACATAGAAGTCTGTTCATATACGTTTGTTATTTAGATAACTATATTTCTTTTGTATCCCTAGAGATATTTGGCCGTGTTGTTATTAAATCCTTGTTGAAGTTATCAGTAGCTACACACCTATTCTGTATGCAAAAGAGATACTATATAAAATAGAATTCTTAGGTAATAAAGTTCAATGTAAACAGAATGAATTTTGAGTTTCTCTGAATGAACTTACATATATGCATACACACATACATTCATCCACTCTATTCTTAAATCCTTCACAAGGGGGTTTCTTAATGGAATCATGATAAGTCATCATTCATATTACCACAGTCTAAAAATATAATGGAATATCAGAATTACAGTGAGAGGAAGAAAAAGCAAATGTCATTCCTCAAACTCAATCAGTCTTCTTGGACTCAGGTCCCTAGGTTATCTCAGATAACTGCTTATCTCAAGTAATTCATGCTAAGAAGCTTTTACTAGTTATACCCAGTGTGTCTGAGACACCCCCTCTGTCACTGGGTGACTGGGCAATGGATTACACAGTCAATGCATTACTTTAACCAGGTGGTCATTTACTCATTTGCTAACTAATCATTCAATATTTATGACAATCACATAGGCCTGGCCTGGCCTGACCATGAAAAGCCGATAAATGGACAAACATGAAAATTCTTAGGCCCTAATGTACAAGTGTAGACAAAGTTTGACCCAGTACTGTCACGGCAAGCATTTTGAGGCTAGGACCCTGGCTATTAAGCTAGATGTTACTTAGTTGAGCTGTAAAATTATTTGCTTATATAGTGGAAAAAGATATTTCTGGGTGCTGACATGGCTGTGGACATAAAAAAAATTACAGTTCTCCATTTCTCTGACATGATAGATGTCTTACTTTGTGTGGCCTTCCAGTACCACCAAAAATTGGGCATATCTTTGTAAGATACAAAGAGAAACAATGGGAGCTACATTCACTCCCAGTGTCCTTGTCTTATTTATAACCTTTGCATTGTTCATTAGCTGCTTTGGGAGTAAAACAAAGAAAAAGTAACCTTGAACCAAATCCACATTATTATTCTCTCCCATCCTCTAATATGAAACAGTCATCTTAGTCTGACTTATTGCAACTATTCTATGTGCTGAGAATTCAAAGACAATTAAGCTGGAATCCCTTTCCTTGACAAATCTTCAGGTATAGACATATTAACACACACACATAGGCAAATACATATAAGGTGCCGTGCGAGCGCTGGGGAGGGAACAACTTATTCTGTCAGGGTTGGGGGAAGTGGAGGTTGGAAAGAAGAAAGAAAGGACATTTGAGAATTCTCTTTGAACTGGGTCTTGAAGATTGATAAGCAATTCTCTTTAGACTCACCAAGAATGAATGACACCCCAGGCGAAGGAAACAGGATGTTGGAAAACAGAGCAGAACGGGCTAGAACATGTAGATGCAGTTGCAGCCTAGGATTGATGGAGTCCCTCAGAGAGGATGAAGACAGTGGTTAGAATTCATAGGAAAGAATTCTTGGAAACACTAACATTCAGGGAGATGAAAACCCTGAAAAAGACTGAAAAGGAGCCTTGAGCATGTATGTGGAGAACCAGGAGGAATGATATTGAAGGAGCCCAGGCAGGAGATGCTAAGTGGAAGATACCTCGTGGAGTTGGCAGGTAGGTGATGGCTGGTTTGCCTCATGGGATGGCAAGGCGTGGAGTTGTGAGGGCAGAAAGCAGCTGATGTTATTTCAAGAATAACTGGGAGCAGAGAAACTGGAGACGACGATGCAGGCTGCTCATATGGAAGGCTGCTCTTGTGGAAAGCCCAACATGTAGAGAGGGCGAGATGGTACCTAGGGGGATGCATTCAACAGATACGGTTTGCATTTAAAGAATGCCTGCAAAGAATGAGTAGGGAGATAGATGTGAATGACAAACTTAAGAAGTTGGTTGCTGGAGGAATTAAAGGGAAGTGCTTAACGCTGATGGAGGAATGAGGTTGGCTGAGACAGGAGCTAGTCTCCAAGATAGAACTGAAGGACGTAAACACAAGTGAGGATGGAAATGAAGAAAAATGAGGAAGCTGGCCTGCAGGCAACTATTTTATATGAGAAGTAGGAGGCAATGTTTATTGCTTCAAATTATATGATAAAAAGATTATCTTAAATATTCCAGGCACTGGAAACAAATGGAGAGAAAGACTTCTGGAAGAAGAGGACCACTGAAACAAGGCCGTAACTTTGGCCCTGGAGATGAACACGTTTGTCCCTGTAGGCGGAGGAGGGAGAACGACTAAACGGATCATCTCTCTCACCAAATGAACCTCTACTTTCCAGGGAAGAAAAGCAGGGGGCTGCTCTGACTTTGCCAAGTGAACGAATGTTTCTCCATGAACATGAGTACTTTTGGTGCCTTTATTCAGGAAGCTTTTACATTTGAATAATTCAAAATACTTCATAAAATACTTGTTTTTTACTATGGCGTCGCAGTAGTTATAATCAAAGAAAATACTTATTTAAGACAGAGCCATGAATAAAAGTTACTTACAAACCTATTCAAAGAGGCAAAGTATAATGGAAAACATACAAAGGCTTGTTTTTACCTTTGAAGCAAAACTTTGGCAGATTGTATTTTGGATTCTACATATTTCACTTACGGTTACAACCGATATTCATGAAATGCACTGACAGGAGTCTAACACCAACTTTAAAAAGATGAAGTATCTCTTCCTTAATTAATGTCTACAAAGAGATTTAATGATGAAAAGTGCCATTAAGTGCCAAGTACTATTAATTATTTTCTGCTGCAAGAGGCATAGAGTCCTCATTATATACTGTTTTAAATATTATAAAATATTTACAAAATAAGTTTTAAAAAATTGCAAACAAGCCAAATAAAAAAGCATTTTCCTTTTGAGGTGAAACTTAAGATCAAAACCCAAAGAAAAACTCATTTGCATCCTACATGAGTAGGCTTCAATGAATGCTCCAAAGATACCTGGTACTTTGCTTATTCTTTTTCCATATTCCATGTACCTCTGCTGTCTGCATAAACTGAAGTAAGTTACTACTTGAAATTTTGGCACAAATGTTAATTTTTTAAAACTGTTTTTAAACTATTTTTATTGAGGTATAATTTACAATGTTTTGTTAGTTTCAGGTGTACAGCAAAGTGATTCAGTCATATATATATGACTTTATATATATATATTCTTTTTCAGATTCTTTTCCATTATAGGTTATTACAAGATATTGAATATAGTTCCCTGTGCTATACAGTAGGTCCTTGTTTTTTATAATCTATTTTATATATAGTAGTGTGTATATGTTAATCCCAAACTCCTAATTTATGCCTCCCCCCCTTTCCTCTTTGGTAATGCTAAATTTGTTTTCTATGTCTGTGAGTCTATTTCTGTTTTGCAAATAAGTTCATTTGTATCATTTTTTTAGATTCCACATATAAGTGACATCATATATTTCTCTTTCTGTCTGACTTACTTCACTTAGCATGATAATCTCTAGGTCCATCCATGTTGCTGCAAATGGCATTATTTCATTCTTTTTTATGGCTGAGTAATATTCCATTGTGTGTGTGTGTGTGTGTGTGTGTGTGTGTGTGTGTGTGTGTGTGTGTATACCACATCTTTATTCATCTGTCGATGGACACTTAGGTTGCCTCCATGTCCTGGCTATTGTAAATAGTGCTGCTATGGACATTGGGGTGCATGTATCTTTTTGAATTTTCTCTGGATATATGCCTAGGAGTGGGATTGTAGGATCATATGGTAGCTCTAGTTTTAGTTTCTTAAGGAACCTCCATACTGTTCTCCATAGTGAACAAATGTTAATTTTATCTGATGGCAAACACATGGCGGGATCCCCCATTTGCCATCTCTGTCCAGCTGCCTACTTTGGGACTATCCCCTGAGGACTCAGACTCTGAAGCAGCTTCTAAAATTCCCTGGTTTAAGGGTAGGAAAAACTCGGAACTCTCTGTAATCTCTGGGTCTGGTCTCTGTAGGAGTCAGTCCTCAGTCCAGACCCAAGTTGGTGCAAAACTAATAAGTAAATTCACTTATTAAATTGAACAGTAACTTGGTGTCATGCACTGTGCCAGTTCCTGTTCTCAAATTATGCATTGTCTACTAGAGAACTTTATCTCCCTAATCACTACTGTCTAAGTCTGTTCTGGCTGCTATAACAAAATACCACAGACTGGGTGATAGAAATAACAGACCTTTACGTCTCACAGTTCTGGAGGCTGGAAGGTCCAAATTCAAGGTGCCGGCAGGTACAGTGTCTGGTGAGCACCTGCTTCCTGGTTCTCATGTGTCTGTGTTCTCATCCAGAGGAAGAGGCAAAGGTGCTTTCTAGGGTCTCTTTTATAAGAGCACTAATCCCCATCATGAAGGCTCTGCTCCTATAACCTAATCACCCCCAAAGGCCCCACCTCCAAATATCATTACACTGGGGATTAGGTTTGAACACATGCATTTGGGGGGACACAAACAGTCTATAGCAACTATTTTATAATAGGTTCTGCCTTATATTTTCGAGAGAGAGAGAGAGCCAAAGTAGGGAAGGTTAGCTGGCAGGAGAAAATGTTAAACTTTTCATTTTTTTATGTTTTCTCTGAAGGCCCACCGCTCTCACCATTTACGGAACTGCCTTGGCTGCTCAAGGGACCAGATGTTCCCTGGGGTTGCAACCCACTGCTCCTGCATTTAGCCTCCTGGCTGGCTGGTTGCTTGCTTGGATTCAGCCCAGTACAGATGGCATCACCACTAAATCAGAGAAGGATGACACACGGTTTCCTGATCCTCCTTCAAGTTGCTACTTTGCTTGTAAGAGCTCATTTCCTGGGAGTCCAAATAATTAAGTTTCACCTGTGCCATGTATTCCATAATTACATTATTTTGTTAATTATGCTTGATGACAAAGTTATCAAAATTCAACCTGATCAAAACCAAAATAAAATCTGGAAGCAAATGTCTCTTGCTGTATCATCACAGTCAATTATAAATAGGACACTTTACACATTTCCTGGAGGGGAGACAACTCTCCTCACTCTACACTTATTCTTGCATATCCCATCGCTTGAGGATGACCAAACCCACTAGGGAATTTTTTAATGTAGGAAATGGCAGTGTTTGCTTCAAATGATAAGTCCTAAGAATTGGCTTTACATACAAACAGCATGGGGAGTATGATTTGAACAATGTGATGTAAGAGGCATGGGGCACTACTCCATGTCTCACTGCTAATTCACCTTCCCCAGTGTCTGATATTCCACCATTGGACATTCTTCTTTGTGTCCCCTCTCGTCAGTGAAGTCTAGATGAAATTGCCTGTTCAAGTAATTATCACAAGGGTGATGGGAGTTCATTACCACTTTTTCCTCCAGATACTCCTAGGCCCCTAACTCCCAATGGAAGGTGTGATATTGAGGAGAAAAATAACACCAATGTGAGTTAAGAGGTAAGTCACTCCTAACTTACAGAGGCTGACTTTACCTGCTTTATAGCTCAGAGGAGGGTTGGCTTTTAGCTGGGATGCTGTCTGGGTACGAGGGATCTTGCCCATTGGAGGGAGCCCCTTCTCAATGTCTGATTGCTATTTCTGTGCTTCTAGGTCGAGGTGTTCCTGGACTTGGAACACAGGGGTGTGGTTCCCTGCAAAATATTGCTGTTCTCAAGATGCCTGCATATGAGATTACATATTACGACGGGGAGGTTTTTACTTATCATCTTTTAAGGCATCAAGCACTAAAGATGCTTACTCCATCAGAACAAGTGAGCCATTGAGTATCTTACCCTGTGGCTCACTATGGGATCCAACCTGGATACTTCATTACCTTCTAAGCAGATATATTGAAGTGAGATGTTTATCACCCTAGGTTTCTCCCTGTTGTACATGTCCATGTTCACTCTCTGTGCTGGAACTGTCTTCCTAAAGATCATAAGGGGACAGTTTTTCTCTCTAACACTCACAAATTTGCGGGATTTCTAATCTACATGGCTTTTTGACACATATTTAGCTTAAAGGCAGGTAAAACAAATTTAAAACAACAACAACAAAAAAAACCTTGCATCACCAGAGAAGAAAGGAAAAGGAATTAAAATATAAGCAGATGATTTGCAGCATAGGAAGAAGAGTGGAATTTCTTTTGTTGCTGACGGACTATGTAATGCAGTATTTCTTTGAATGTCCTTTTCTATGGATCGAAGCAATTGCTCATTTGTACTGAGGAAAGGTGCTTCCGATTAATTTTGGAAACTTCAATACCTCACTATGCTAAATTTTAATTATTTCACTTCCTGCTTGGTATATTAATGTCGTGATTACCCTTGCAAGTGTATTACCGATGATGATTTATGCAAAACCCAGCCAGCTCCACAGCTCTGTTGGTTTCAATTAAAACCTGCCACAGAGGAAGTGGGCTGTCGCCGTGCGGGCTGTGGACTGTCATTACTCTCACGAGCAGGTACAATCAGTTTACTTAAAGCATTACCTTTGTTTATCCTTCTGGAACCATCTCTTCCATGGCACGACTAACCACTGAGAAAGGAAACTGTAGTGATTTGGTCTGCTGACCTTGGATCCAAACTGAAACTATCCAGGAAAATGTATTTTATCTCTGCTTCTCTGCTGATATAGGACACTTTGGGCCAATTTTTCCCTCTTTTGAACTGTTCAAGGGCTGAACTGGACAAAACTGCTATTGAGAAGTTACCGTTTTCTGATGTCCGGGAACAGGGTTTGGTCAGTCTCCGGGGAGGGTGGCCATCTGGAGTGAATCATGACGTATGTGCTCCTTCTCAAATGAAGCACTGTTTTCAGAGCTCATTTATCTCAATGACTTCGACTACTGAGAGGTCAGGAAGTTTTCCATGGTGCGTCCCCAGTACCCAGTCCTTCTAATTACTAATTTGGCTGCACAGTTACTGAAATCTCCTGTCTACCTGGCAGCCCTTCCTAAATCTATTCCAAACAATGTCACTGAGGTTACCTGCCAGGTCCGGAAGGCGCTCTGCCTTCTCAGTACCTGAGAGATAGGCGGCCAAGCCTGACTTCCATGGCAGTTTCATTTTAATCACATTTGGAAATTCCTGACTACAGGCTGTGCATTTATGAAGTCAAGGGAGCCTGTACCTGCCAAGTGAGAGCTCTACCGACAGCCTGCCAGGAGCAGAACCTGATCCCCCGCAAACAAGGAAAGTGCATACACCTTCTGAAACCCGGGGCCAGATGGCCTCGTAGAATCATGGTGCTGGGAGGCCTAGGGCTCTTCCAGGGCTCATGCGTGGTCTCCAATTGACCCTTCGTTCCAGCTTCATCTCCTGCCCTCTCCCTTCTTGCACTCTGTGTTCAGGTCATGAACTCGAAAGTACCAAGAACCTTCCCAAATCCATACTTTTGCCCTGACTGCTCTTTCCACCTGAAAAGCTGTGCTTGTGTATTTTGAATGGGCAGTTTCTGTGTGTGTGTGTATTTTTTTTAATCCTCTAAGTCTGTGCCCAAATATTTCTTCCCCGAGGGCTTTGACTACCATACTGTTCTCCATCCTATTTTGTTTATTTCCTTTATGGCACCTACTGTGACGTGAAAGTTTACTTCTATCTTGTCTAACCCTCCTGCTGCAGTGTGATAAGCTCCACGAGTGCTTTTTACCATGGTCTCCCTGGCACAAACCACAGAGTTGGGATGAAGAGTTCAGTGCCCTGTAATCAGGAAGGTGATGTTTCGGTCTAGCCACAATTCCCGTTCCCTCTTATTCAACAGGCGTTTATTTATTTATGACTATAGGAACCACTCACTAAAAGGTGTTTTTCAAGGCAGGTTCTTATGGATGCTATTTATGGAAGGCAAAGTCTTGCTGTGCTCAGTGGAGACTTTGAGTTGAGATCCACTGTTCCCTTTTTAGGAGCTGGCGTTTGTACTCAGGAGGAGAAATGCCATTAATTAGCGGGATAATGATTACAGCCTCCATCTGGCATTGCTTCCCTGGACGTGCTGTCTTGGCATATTCTAGTGACTGCCATCATCTGCCCAGGGGCAACTAGGCTAGAGAAAGAAGCCTCAGCAAGCAGAGTTGACAAATTAGCTTAATCTCACTCACTCTCCAAATGCTAACTGATACCATCCTTATATTTGTCTCTCCTAACTGCCTCTTTTGTGGAAATTGAATTGCAATAGGGACTATTTTTGTCCTCTTCTTCATCTATAAATATTACACAATTTCCTTCTGAGTTTACAGCCTAATCCTAAACACACACACTTTTTGTGACTTTTTGTGCCCTTAACCTTGACTTCTAGTCTCTCTCCCCACCCTGTCCTTCACTGTAGCGCTGTCAGACCCCTGTTAAATTCTCTGTTTCTGTACATGAAGCAGAAGCTGTGTTGCAGGTATCTCTAGGGCTTCGTCCTCTGCCTCAGACTGGCCAGTAACCCCCTTCCTGTGGAGTATCTGCAGTGTCACCTATGCAAAGGGACAATGCCTGCGGACTACAAGGGCCCGAAGGACCCTGGTTTTGTCATCATACAGATGCTCCAGTCCCAGTGCTCCCATTTCTTCTAGCTTTGTAATATGATGCAAGTCACAACTGTTCCGAGCTTTGATTTCCAGTAAAATTGAAATAATAAAACTTCATGATTATTATTGTGAGAATTAAATGGATAATGTACAATGGACTGGGCATAATTCTGGCACACAGAACGTACACAGACAATAAATCCAGCTGTTTCTTCAGAACAGTACTGGGAGGTTCTTCACACTCAAATAACCAAAACCTAAAAGCACACCATTAGTAATTTTCTTCTTTGGAAAAAAGCGTTCCATTTGCGGTCCTTGACAAAAATGAATAAAATCTGAGGGCACTGTATCCATCAGGGCTCTGATAGGACACAGATGGCATACTCAAAAAGTTTTAACGAAAGAGATTTTAATAAAAGGTATGAGCAGAATTGAAGGAACTCATAAAAGATGGGGAAGCACCCAAGGCCCAACAACAGCAAGGAGCTAATACCACCTTTAAAAACTAAGACAGTGGAGGAGCTTCAAGATGGCAGAGGAGTAAGACGCGGAGATCACCTTCCTCTCCACAAATATATCAGAAATACATCTACACGGTGAACAGCTCCTAGAGAACACCTACTGAACGCTGGCAGAAGACCTCAGACCTCCCAAAAGGCAAGAAACTCCCCATGTAACTGGTGGGGTGGATGATAGAGTCTTGGTGCTCCAGCCAGGTGTCAGGCCTGAGCCTCTGAGGTGGGAGAGCCGAGTTCAGGACATTCATCTACCAGAGACCTCCCAGCCCCATGTAATATCAAACTGCGAAAGCTCTCTCAGAGATCTCCATCTCAATGCTAAGACCTAACTCCACTTAATGACCAGTAAGCTACAGTGCTGGACACCCTATGCCAAACAACTAGGAAGACAGGAACACAACCCCACCCATGAGACGAAGATACAAGAGGGAGGAGTTATGGGGGATATATGTATATGTATAGCTGATTCACTTCATTATACAGCAGAAACTAACATATCATTGTAAAGCAATTATACTCCAATAAAGATGTTAAAAAAAAAAGTGCAATTTCAATGACAGAGAATAAAATAGAAGAAAATTGTAGCTCATTTTTGAGCTCCTACCCTGTGTCAAGTCATGTGCTAGGCTGGCTGATGGGAGTTCGGGGTAGAGTACACATAAACTGTTAACCACAGTGGTACTCAAACTTCAGCTTGCATCAGAACCAGGTGTTGGAAAAAAAAAGAACCAGGTGTTGGACTTGATAAAACAGACTGCTGGGCCCCAGCCCCAGAGTCTCTGATTCAGAAGGTCTGGGGTGGGGGCTGAGGATTTGCATTTCCAACAAACTCTCCAGAGATGCTGATGCTGTGGGTCCAGGGCCACACTTTCAGAATCATTGAACTGTGACAGTTTAACAGGACACTGAATACAACATTCCCTAGAGTTTAGGGGGCAGAGGCCCCAAATTCAGAGACCAATAGTTGACAGCCCACCTATGCAGAAGAAGCTGTGTGCGAAAAATAATTTTTGTAGCTACTCTGTCCTCAGAGTGGTAGACCATAACTCCCCACTCCCTCAATATGGGCTGCCCATAATGACTTCTTTCCAAAATGTACAGTGTTGAAAGGCGGGAAACATAAAGACTAACTTTCCAGTGGAGAAACTGAACAAACACTCCGTCAGCCAACTGATCAAGGTCAGTACCAACAGTGAAGGTCATGTAGACAGTGTGCACTCTGGATATAATGTGATGAGAATGGCACTTTGTGTGTGGTCTTCTTCCTCAAAACCGGTAACTCCAGTGTAATCACGAATGTCCTCAATGAAGGACGTTCTACCAGATACCTGACCAATATGTCTCAAAATCAGCAGGTTCATCAAAACCAAGAGAAGGCTGAGAACCTCCCACAGCGAACGGGGGGGCCTGCGGAAACATGAGGACTAAATTTAACGAGGGATCCTGAAACAGATAAAGGACATTAGGTGGGAAAGAAAAAGGAACTGAATAAAGTATAGACTTTAGTTAATAATAAAGTGTAAATATTGGTTCATTGGTTGTGTCAAACATACCATACTGATGTAAGAGGTTTACAATAAGGGCAACTAGATGTGAGGTACGTGGGAACTCTATTATCTTGGCAACTTTTCTATAACTCTAAAACTATTCTAAAATTAAAAGTTTATTTTGAAAAACCTTCTGTGGAGTTGATTATCTGTGAGGCAAGGTGACCAACAGAGATAGATCCTGCTGGGTGGATGGCCAGAAGCTGGGGTGAAGGGGTCATTCATGGCCAGCTGGGAGAAGCTTAGCCTGTTCAGGGAATGATAGTAAGATGGTCCAAGTGGCAGAGGACAAGCAGGGTGGTTTCTCTGAAGACCCCACCAAATCCCCACAAATGAAAGAGACAGCATGTGTGGTTGTTGGACATGAACAATAGGCCTTGACCCCAGGATACAACCACATTAGCCATGTGACACAGGAACTTTTCTCTGAACTCACTACTGCCACTCCCAGCCCCCTGTGCTTTCTGTTGAATGACAGAATCAATTATTGATAGATTTGTCTACACTTCTCGTTTCTGCAAGCCTACACAATTTGTTAATACCCGAGAATGCTGTAAAAGCTATAGGATCACTCCAAGATTACATAAGGGAATAAGGGGAAAAAAACATTCAAAAGACCAAGTTTAAAAGGCAGTAATAAAAAAAATCAAGTTACTTTCTGCTTGTATCCTACTGTGTTCAGCTTGTTCAAATAACTCCTTACAATTCATTGTGCTGTGTTCCATTAAAGGTATGGGTAAGAGAGGTCAGAAAAATTATAGACACAGCAATGGATTAGAATGATGGAAAGAGTTTTCCACATGAAAAGGCCACTCAGGGGGGTGGCATTAAAGCAAAAAGGAGGAATTTCCAGGCTGCAAGCCTATGTGCACACATGTGAACACACACACACACACACACACACACACACACACACACACACACTCTACAGCAGAACACAGGAACTAAGGTAGGGGCATGATCAATGCAGGACACCCAGTGGTGCAGCATGGCTTACCCAGGGCATACCCAGAGGGGCATTCAATACAGCTGGAGGCCGAAAATATATGTTATCTTTTCCTTGTTAAGAAGTAACTTGCGGTAAAGAGTCTACGGTAACGAGTCCAAGAGAAGGTTGACGTGGGCTTCTCATGGAGAAGAAGATGAGGGGATGGGTCAAGTTGACATTTCTTGAGTAAAGTGGATTCATCCCACAGATCTTAGGATGTGAGGTATAAAGGAGACACAGAAATCAAAGTTGCCTCCAGGTTCAAGACCTGATGTTGTTGATTAATGATACCAAAAACCAGTATGGGGAAATCAATTAGGAGAGCAGGTTGAGTGTGGGTCAGTGGGTGGTTCGGGGTAGTGAGCTCAGTTTGAGATTTTTGTGGGACATCCAGAAAAATGATTATATCACTCAGAGTGTGAATTACTTTATTAGTAAACTCCTATGCTTTCTTGCGAGCCTAGATAAAATGTATGTGTCTTCCTCTACAGCCTGCTCTGACACCTCTTTATCCTTATTCTTCCCTGGTCACTCATCTCCCTCCAAAGCATAATTGTTCACTCCTTTCTGTGAGTCATCAACACTGAACAAACCTCTAGCATTGCATTTAAGTCAGTGTTTTGTCAGTGGTTCCATGTCAACGTCTCCTCCTAAATAAAGAGCCCCTTGCAGTAAAGAGCTAACTTTGAGCCCTTCACTGAACCTGGCCCACATGAGGTGCTCAATAATGTTGTTGAATAAATGAATGGCTTGGCTTCCTCTGAGACAAGAAGGTCCTCTGTGGTGTGAGAGCATGAAGAGGGGTAGAGAAAGAGTGGATGAAGGGTACAGAGAGGATGACGATGAGGATGAAGGATGGGCCCGGTGGCTCCTGGGTCCGCTGTCAGCATCGCCCCGGAGCAGGTGGGAGAGTTGGTGTTCTAAAGCACTCTCAGTGCCACATAGTCTTGTTTGGTGTCACCGTTCCTTCATGGCTACTCTTGATGAAGACTGAGGTGGCTTTGGCCACAGGGCCAGTGTGACAGTGTATGGAGGGTTGGACACATGGTCTTTGTTCAGGGACCTTCAGTGAGACCTGGAGTATCATGTGGTATTTGAGCCACACTGTCTTTCTGCGTCTAGGGCAGGTCAGCTTTTTTTTAGCATGATTTTCTGTACGTCAGACAGAGCTCTGCTGCCCAGCACAATGTGAAGTGCCAGCTGAGCACAAGACTACACTCTACATGGAACCAATTTTCTTCTCACTCAAAGCTCCTCTGAGAAAGAAATAACATGACTTCATTGGCTAGGAATGTCTAGTTCTAAAAGAGCTATACATGAATAAAATGAAAGGGAACTGTGCTGACAGGAAGAAGGCACATGGATAGTCTTAAGCTTTTAGAGGCAATAAGCTTTTAGGAATGCCAATTGTTCATTAATAGATTTACACTTAAGTGCCTGCGCTCTAAGTAAGAAGAAAATGGCCAAAAGGTACTACTTGCCTTCAACTGAAATCTCTCCAAATAGGCTGGAATTTTTTTGAATTAATAATATCTAACAAAGCAAATTTTACCTTGTAATTCACAGGCAACTGATTTCCTTTAACTCCAGTTCCTAATAGATTGATAGATTAAAGATATTCGAGACTGAGTGATATGGTCAACATACATTGCTTTGAATAGAGCATTTTGTGCTCTACTTAGAATTTGTATGATTAGTTATTCACTCCATCCAAAGAGTATCTACTGCTGGGCAAATGGACCAGAAAGAGTATATATTTCTTTTCTACCCAATGTGAAGTGCAACTTGAATCAATGTATTGTATTCCAAACTATGCTAAAGCAATCTAAAGAAAGTAATTGTGTGCTTGGCATTGATTGAAACTGCAGAGAGGGAGTAAGTGTGTGTCACAGTTTGGGACAAAGACTGATCTTCAGTCTCATGAACCAGCCAGGGGCTTGAAGCTTTAGGCTGGGGGCTCTTGATGCCTTAAAGAAGACTAGTTCTGGTTTTCCCTGGTGGCGCAGTGGTTGAGAGTCCGCCTGCCGATGCGGGGGACACGGGTTCGTGCCCCGGTCCGGGAAGATCCCACATGCCGCGGAGCAGCTGGGCCCGTGAGCCACGGCCGCTGAGCCTGCACGTCCAGAGCCTGTGCTCCGCAACGGGAGGGGCCACAAAGGTGAGAGGCCCGCGTACCACAAAAAAAAAAAAAAAAAAAAAAAAAAGACTAGTTCTGTCTCACAGGGAGATCAGCTCGGTGCTTTGTGACCACCTAGAGGGGAGGGATGGGGAGGGTGGAAGGGAGATGCAAGAGGGAGAGGATATGGGGATATATGTATATGTATAGCTGATTCACTTTGTTATAAAGCAGAAACTAGCACAACATTGTAAAGCAGTTATACTCCAATAAAGATGTTTAAAAAAAAAAAAGGAGACTGAATTCTGTCTGCAAAGAGAGACCGCGGGAAAGACGGTGTGCAAAATAAATAAAACAATAAGATATATGAAGACTCAGGATACTAACAACCTAAAGAAAAAATAATCTCATGCAGAATATGAGTCAATAATTCTATGAATTCCTTGTCCCTTATAACCTTTCTTCTCTTTGCTAGTAACAATTTCACCTTCTCTTGGACAATTAGCCAAGTGGGATTTTTCCCAATCACTGTCAAAGACCTACGGTCAAGCTAAACGTGAATATACATTGTCAGTGGGTAGAGAATCCAGTAAGAGTGGGACACTAGTTTCCCTGGCTCCATCTTTACAACCTGTAACCCAGCTAGAGAACTAACAGTGTTGAGATCCTGCTATGTACCAGGCACTGTGAAAGGCATTTTTTCCTCAAACTCTTTTGCCTCCAATTAGAACCTGTTTTTACAGGATGATCTAATATATCTAATTAATTACTAATTAAAAAGTAAAGAAATGAGAAGTCATGTGTTACGGTGGCCGCTTTAATAAGTCCATTTTAATAAGACTTGACCTTGAGCACTGTGGACAAGACTAGAGTCTCAGTGAAATGGCAACATTATCAAGTGTCTCAAAGGGGTGCATGACTTTTAAAATGTTGACGGATGCTGTCTTGGGCCAAAGACCTGATGTCCAATAATGTCATCGTGAACCTCAATTCACTGGGGAGAGACCACACCACACACAACTGTGTCCACTGGAAGCTCCTGAGCACACCTGCTCCTGGCCCTGGATCTTCAGAGCCAGCTGAGTGGTGGGATCCATCTCATCTCTGTTTTCACTTGTGGGCTGTTCACATTTACAAGTCCCCCTGGCTTTCCTTAAAACATGAAGGCTATACTGAGGCTTTATTCTAGAACTGTCATTCCCAGAAATACCTTCAGTGGCACCCAGAAAAGGAATGGAAACTTCTGGGGGCTCCCGACTTGCCAGATCGATATTTTCATATGGTTGCAAGGCTGCTTGCGTTGTGCATGCAGGAATAAAAATATTATCCCACACAGTATCAATTATTTCTCTTATGCTTAGACGTAACAGTTAAGCTAGTAAGCTTCTGTAATATGCAATAGAATCTTACTTGAATGCAGCCCAATTTTCTCCTGAAATAAAACTCCATTTTAAGCACTAGAATTTGTATGCCAAATTTGGTCCTTTAAAAATAATGGAAGATATAAATTTTTACCACTGAGTTATAGGCTTTGGAAAAGTGAAGTTTAGTAATGAAAATTGTCATACAAACTGAATAACTAATGCCGATAACGGATGCCATCTCAATAACGCATCTTACACATGGCAGGACTAGCATTCGGGTCACATCACAGCTCAGTTCTGACTAAGGTGGAAGCTTGCTCACTCAGCACCTTGGTTTCAGACTCTATTATCTTGCTTACTTAGTAAATTTAATGCTGTGTAATTTATTTTTTATTGCCACATCCAAAAGTCTCTCTTTCTTCAACCCAAGATGTCTTTAGGGGCTTAGACTGCCTTTTACACTCAGAGGCCCATTTTTATAAAAGAATCAGAACTCTTGTTAAAGAAGATGAGCAGCAAACCCTGCGATTTATTGGAGCCAAGAAAGAAGATGCCACATTGTGTTCCAAAATTACCAAGACGAGGATGGACTGAGGGCCCGGAGAATTGCTAAAGCTGTTAAGTGGTGAATACTGTCTTCAAGGAGAAGACACCTATCAAATTAATAAAAGGAAATACATTCCCATCAACATCAGCATTTTTCTCTCTCATGAAAGATTAGAGTCTTTTAAAACTGATTTGCTCAGATACCCTTTCTCTATTTAGAATATGTATTTATATATACATTTTCAGTTCGCACACATCCTATTATTATTCCTCTCTTCCACCTTTCTAAACCTGGTCTATTCTACTGCAGTTACTGTGAGGTGAACCTGACCTTGTAAATCAGCAATGGATTGTACTGCTCACAAGAGGACAAATATGAAGGAACACATTCTGCAAATTCGCAAATCCAGAAGCCCGATATCAGGCTTCAGGAAAACAAAAATGGCAATAATTAGAAAATCCAGTTAAGTTTAAGGTCTAACCTATACAGACAAGAGTATATAAACACTGAGTACTTGGTGAGATACCTTAGGCATCTTATCATTTCAAAAATTAAATCTGATAGCAAACCGGGATTTATAAAGAGCCTACTAGGTGTTCATATTTGGGAAGAGACATGAGATGACATTAAAAATTTCTCAAAGGACTAGGACCAGGTCAGCATTCTCATGAATGAACCAAATGTGGAGGGTAAATGAGCCAGATTCCCCTCGTCACAAGTATGTGCACTCCTGTCTCCACACTGTGCATCTCATAGAAACAGCTCGGTTTGCACCTGGTGTCCTGTCTCCCTATGACAATGAGGTCCTTGGAAGGCAGTGCAGAAGTTTCCAGGGTCATCTACAGTGTTGCTGCTGGTATCTTAGGAGAGAGTGACACGCATTGGTCATGAACATGGACTCTGGGGCCAGGTTGCCTCAGTTTGCATCCAGGCTTCCTTGCTTACTCGCTGTGTGACTCTGGGAGAGTTACTTAACATTTCTGTACCTCATTTTCCTCGACTGAAAAATGCAGATAATAATAAAACAGAGCTGTTCTGAAGATAGCTGAATTCACGTAGGAAGTACTCAGAACACTGCCTGCCAAACAGGAAGCACTCAATAAAACAAGCTATGGTGATTTTTATTTTTTCCTTAAGGATGACAGAAAGATAAAAATGTCTGGCTTCTGATGGGAAACTTTACATCATCTGCTGCTATTTCTGGAAATGCAAAGGTTGCGAGTGGTCCCCCAGGTTACAATGTCTTTAGAATCTAGAGCAGGGAAGTTTGCTGATGATGTAATGCCGCTGGTAGAGAGAGGGTACCCTTATTGTTTTAACATCCTTATTCTCTCTATGCTTTGATGGTCTTTATTTTTATTTGATCTAAATTCCTCACAACATCTTTCCCTCTCGGTATCGAATTGTGTTTTGATGTGTTTATTGTTAGGCCTGCCAACCCCTGAGGCAGCTGCATATTAACTGCCTCAGCGCAGCCTCTGTGTCTGTTTTACTGCTTCCTTCCAGCCTGAGGCACTGGCTCCTTTCTCCATCCTTCATTTCTTTTTAGCAGGCAGGCACTCTCCCCTGCTGCTCCAGAGTGATATTCTGCTCTGACAGCCAGTCTCACCATTTTCTCCAAATCCTTCATTTAAAAACTCACCTCATTCAAGAGACCTTTCCAGAATGAAAGTGGTCCCTTACAGAGAGCAAGTGACGGACTGGTGCTTCAGACCTCCTCCCTTTCACGCTTTTCTCTATTCCATGGAGCTTCCCAGATCTTGCACATGTCTCTTTATCCTTTCCCATTTCTCTTACTAACCTTTCAGTTTCTCACTAACTGTTTCTCTACCTGTAATCATATAGATTCTATTTTTCAACTGCATTATATTTACCCACATTTTCCATATGATGAAATTGAGTTTTGGGGTGCATTTTCTTGTTAAGAAAACTAAAAACACCAGACCAACTACATTGTTTTAATTAGTGTTTCTCATCGTGCACGTACTCACTCTGTGAATCTCTTATTTCTTTCAATCGATTAGCTATTTGTTGAATGCCTTGTTCTTGCTGCACTGCTGCTTTTAAGTTCATCTTAATCAGCTTAACTGAAAAGCAAAGGCACGGAGTAATAAATGATGACATTTTTGAGCAAGGAAGATGGCCAATTATGTAGCTTATTTTTTTTGTTCCTTACAATCTAGAAGGTAGGCTTTATCTAACATTTATCTAACATTGTGTGGATTATGACCAGATTTGCATGAAAAGATAAATCCCAAGCCAGGTTAAACTCCAGAAAGGTGAGCTCTGTCTTAGGACTTGCATTCTCTAACAGGCCATGGCTCCCCAGCTCTGTCTGTATCCCTACAGGAGGAGGATCCTTTAGGACTTAGTCGTACTCGGGAACAGTCAGAGATGGAAAATGAACTTTATCATCATTTTCCAACTGTATAAAGCAGTTGTAAAAATCTGCAGAGTAGTGCTTTCTCAGAAACTAAATGACAGGAAAATCACAGAGGTCAACAGAAAATGGCGTCTGCTATGATAAGCTGAATAACCATTTCAAAGGAGCTCTTTTTTCCTGGCAAATACTATTTTCCAGAGCCTTGCCAGTTTTCTGGAGCAGTATTATTTCCTGCTTTGAGCTTTGGGCGACTATTACATTATTGCATGGTGCAGTATAAGGTGTTTGGGAGCCTCTTCTGCTCTACTTTTTCCTTAAATCATCATTCATCGCTTGGTGTTTAGCTGTTCACAATGGTTAAGTCCGTAATGACTTTTCATTTTGACAAATATATTTAATTTTGCATAAAGGTAAACATATGGGACATTTACATACTGTGCCTGGGCTGAGGATTCCCCTGGGATGGAAGTCCACAGCCCTGTTTTCAGAGGCCTATTTCCTCGCCTCTCTGAGAATCCTCAAAGCCCACCCTCCTGGTGAGTAGCAGAAGATCCACTGCCTGGGGGAAGGGTGGGGACTCAGCTAGCGCTTTGAGGCCTGGACAGACCCAGATGAATGAACTGAAGGGAAGTGCCAACCCCCTCTCCCCATCCCATGAGATTTCAGGCATTTGTAGTCCTCTGGTCATGAGCAGTACAGTTTTCACTCAACTTTATCTCTAATATATCTTGTTGATTCTGCTCTCTGAAAAAAGATGAACTCAACAATTTTGAGAAATAAACACATCAGAGAGGAGCAGAAACCCTAGACTCACGGTGGATTAGGAGTGCATAAGTTTAAGGGCGTGTAAATTAGGGCAGCGGGTCACAGAGACACTGTGATCGGAGCATATTTCTTTCTTGAGTGCAATCTGCATTAATATTACATGCGCTATTTTCTCCTCTGTCTATTTCATTTACTTTCAGAAGTACCTTTGCGATGACCTAGTACCCTAGTTACCATGTTCTTCTGAAGACGTCCTCCAGAGACCGAGGCTGCCTTTTTTTCAGTGCTGGCTCAGTTAGTTATGAAGCATGTGCTGAACTCTTGGAAGTTAGGACATGCCTCCAGAAGGGAATCCAGGGCTCTCAGAGTTAGTGATCTGAAACACCCTGATAGTGCTTCCGTTAAGCTCTTGTGCTCATACTAAGATGAAGGAAAGCCCACTGTTCCATATTTAGATGTATTCCCTTATTTCAGTGGTGGGAGAGAGAGAGAGAGAGAGAAATGACGTAGGGAAATAGAGGCAGGTTTTCCCTTTTTGCCATCTTTTCACTCTCTACCCAGTCAATGATAGTTGTGGAAGAGTGAGTGTCACCTTCCTAAGGCCAACCTAGGAGTTTCTAAAAATTTTTTTCCCCTAAAACTCTGATTTTTAAGGAGAGGGGGAATGAAGAATATATTGGAAGACTTTTCATGTAACATATGTGCATCCATTTATTAAAGTCCTCTGAGGGACTTCTGATACTGAGAACATGTAATACTTCCTAGAAAAATATATTTTAACAGATGAGGGGTCTAATAGGTCTTTTGGTTCTGGCAATGAAACCATTAGGTGAGAAATGTAGCAGTCCAAAGTAGTTTTTGCAGGGCTTCCCCTTCCTGGTGATTAATGGATACATCTGTTTATGTGTAAAAGTAGCGGCGTTGAATGCACATGAAAAATAGCATAATGTAGTATAATTTAAAATGTTAAATATGAAATGAATGTCATGTGTTTGTATGGCTGGTTCAAAGGATGTACTTTATTGGTTGTATCTATAAATACACTGATACTCAGGGAACTCATCTATTGCAAAGTCTTCCTCTGCCTTTAAAATATTTTAAAATTTAACTTGTCTGGCTTTTAGATTATGTAGAACATCTAAAGGAAAAAAACTGGTACCAAACACAAATAATCAACTACAGAGCAGTTCCCAAATAATTTTTTACATATTGTTATGATTACATGAGAAATCTTTCTCATTTCTTTGAAATTGTCAGTAGTATCCTGCCATAGCAGGTTCTCTCCTTTATTACAGAAGCTGAAGGTGTGGAAATTACATTTTTCAGACACTCTGGAAGAATGTGTGCAAGTCCCAGGCACGTATTCTTTTGTGGAATGGCAGTGGTTTGATGTTGTCAGAACACAAAGGACTAGTCAGATTATGGGGTTTTGAAAGGAGTTATAATAATGGCAGCACCAGACACTGTTTTAAGTGCTTCACCTACACTAACTCATTTATTCCTCACAACAGTCCCCTTTTAACAGATAAGGAAACTATGGCACAAAGAGATTAATTTGCTCAAGGTGCCTTGTAGAAGATAATGGACGAGTTTTGTTTTATGGTGTCAGAGTGAGAAAATGCCTTTAAAATGCCACAGAGTTTCCTCACTGAAGAATATCTATAAAACTGTTGTAAAGAACATAAGAGAAGACCCAAATAAATACTGAGAATAACAGGTCTCTCTATGAAAAGTCCTGAGATTGTAAATGCTAATTCTCTCCAAATTAATCTATAAGTTCAATTTAATTCCAAGCAAAACTTCTTCAGGATTTTAAATGATGTTTTACAAGGCAATTATTGTATTGAATTGGATTTATCTGGAAGGTAATTTTCATCTGGAAGATAAAATTCCCAAGTTTTGCTATGAAATTTTTGAAAGAAATTTGAATGGTGACTTTTACTATCAGATATTGAAAAATACTATAGTGATGAAAGCAATGTGGTATTAATAATGCAGGAGCAGACAAATGGTAAATGAAACAACCATGGAAGTCCAAAACTAGTGTGCACATATGAAGCGGGGCATTTAAGAGAGAAAAGGATGGATTTTTGAAAAATGATGTTGGGACACATTATTATCCATTTTGAGAAAAATGAAGTTAGACACTTGCACACATACAAAAATCCAGATGGAATAAAATGCTAATTTGTGTGTGTGTGTGTGTGTGTGTGTGTGTGTGTGTGTTACGCGGGCCTCTCACTGCTGTGGCCTCTCCTGTTGCGGAGCACAGGCTCCGGACGCGCAGGCTCAGCGGCCATGGCTCACGGGCCCAGCCGCTCCGCGGCATGTGGGATCTTCCCAGACCGGGGCATGAACCCGTGTCCCCTGCATCGGCAGGCGGACTCTCAACCACTGCACCACCAGGGAAGCCCTAAAATGCTAATTTTTATTATGAAACTATTAGAAGAAATAATGAAGAATTAAAAAAATAATTTAGAGTGGAAATAAAACCTTCTTGACAATATATAAATCCCAGAATTTATACAGGAAAAATTAGCAGATTTGAGCTGCCTACATAAAGAGAAAAAAAAATCTTACATATGATTAAAGACAAATAAACAACATAAACAGTGTAGATGGACAAAAATGCATAACAATGGCTGAATTAAAAACACCATGCTGACGTTAACCTGACCACACATCTCCAAGGACCCCTCGGGGCCTCCTGGAGAGACTCACACTGCTGCCACACTGTCCACGTTTAACAGTTCATTCATTCTCCTTTCTTCACAAACCTCCAATATCTACTCTTTCCTCCACAACTGCAACTGATGACCTTATTTCACTGAGCAAAGGGAATCAGAACTGAACTTCCTTGTCCTCCTACTGAAACATCTACCAGCCTACCTGCTCTGCCCCTGGAGATTTGCTCTGTTGCTTTTTGTTACCAATGGATGAATGATCTGTGCTCCTCTCTACAGTCAGAATCTAAACTTGGGCATTGGATCAGATGCCTTCTTACCTACTCAGGGACTTTATTTCTACAATTGTCCTATCTCTCTCCTGCATCATTAATTTAGACTCTCTCTTGGCTCACTGCCATCACCAGAAATCATCCTAAAAAAGTAAGTACCTTACAAAAATAAAAACTTCCCCAGATTTTATATCTTCCTCTGGCTACTACCTTATTTCTCTGTTCCTCTTTAAAACAAAATTCCTCACCTAGTACATACCCTTCTCCTCTTGCTCTTCTCTCTAGAGAGCAATCCACTTAGAATTGGGTCTCCTTTCACTAAAACCTCTCTTCTCAAAGTCACTAATGACCCTCACATTGCCAAATGTGGTATTTCTTCTAAATTCTCAACTTGATCTACTTCTCCATCACTTAAGATCTGATCTTGGAATCTATCACAGTTCCTGCCATATTCTATTGGTCAAAGCTGTCATGGAATTCAGCCCTATTTGAGGTCAGAGCATGAGGGACTACCTGGCAATCATAGGGCTTCATACAGAATTAACAACAGCGGCTAACTTTATGTAGCATTTACTATGCACTAGGCACTGTCCTAAGTGTTTCCCTTGGCTTCTGGGACCCCACATTCCCCTGGTTTTTGTCTCACCCCACTGGTCACTTCTTCTCAGGGCCCATGATGGATCCTCCCCCTGTTCTTTCCCCCAGTGGGTACTGGAGCACCTTAGGACTTGATCTTGGACAGCCTCATTCTCCTGCCCACACTGACTTCCACAGAGTTCCATGGCTTTTAATAGCATCCGTGCACTGCTGACTCATAGACTCATGCCACTTCCTCCAACCTCCTCCCCCTTGAACTCTAGACTCCACACCCAGGGCATAGGCAGCTGTGAGATATTGAATAGGCTTCTCAAACCTTAACATGTACAAGAGAGGTTCCTTTCTTTTCCCTCCAGTTTTCTCCATCTCAGCAAAGGGCTCCACCACTCACCCAGTGTTTAAGCCAAACACCTTGAACTTATCTTTTCTCTCTTTTTCCTCATATCCCACTTTCAAACCATCAGTTGCTCTTGTCAGCCTTACATTCAAAATACGTCCCTCAACTGGTGACTTCTTACTACTCCTATTGCCAAAACCCTGGTGCAATCATCTCTTGCCTAGGCTATCAGAATTACCTGCTATGTGCTATAGTAACCTACCACATGATTATTCTGCTCCCACTCTTCCCAGCAGCCCCTTAAACACACACACACACACACATACTCAGGCTATTCTCCACAGTAGCCCTCATGATCCTTTTCAAGCGGAAGTCAGATTGCATCACTCCCCAATGCAAAATCCTTAATTGCTTCCCTTCTCCAATGAAATAAAAGCCATAGACTGTAATTTACAGGGCCTTAATTGCCTGGGCCTTGGTTGTCTCTCTAGTCTGTGTCATACCACCCTTCTCTTTATTTGCAGTCCTCCAGCCACACTGGTCTCCTTGCAGTTTCTGAAACACAGCCATCATGTTTCTGCCTCAGGGCCTTTGCACATGCTGTTTCCTCAGATTGGAATGTTTTTCATCCAGATATCAGCTCATGTCAGCCCTCAGATGAACTCCCTGACATCCCTAAAACAGCATGCTACATCATTTTATATCCATTACCCTACTCTATTTTTCTTTATAACATTTATATAACATAATCTTGCTATCTGTTTATTGTATATCTTCCACACTAAACTATTTACTCCAAGAGAGTGGGACTTTGTCTTTCTCACATCTCTAATTCCAGTATCTAGAGCACTGTTCAGCACTAAGTGCTCAATAAGTCTCTCTTTTTTTTAAATATTTATTTGGCTGTGCAGGGTCTTAGTTGTGGCACGTGGGATCTTTAGTTGCAGCATGCGGGAATCTAGTTCCCTGACAAGGGATTGAACCTGGGCCCCTTGCAGTGGGAGCACGGAGTCAACCACTGGACCACCAGGGAAGTCTTAAATAAGTCAATGAATAAAGGACAAGCCACAGACTAAAAAAAAAAAGTATTTGCAATATATATATACAGTAATAGATGACAAATTAATATTCAGAATGAAAAAAGCTGCCACAAATCCATAAACACAAAAAGATAACAACTCAATAAAATAATTGTTTAAAAAGATTATAAACAGTAAATGCCCTGAAGAAGAAATCCAAGTAGTAATAAACACAAGAAAAGATGCCATAAACTTCACAGGTAATCAGAAAAGTATCAATTAAAACAATGAACTACCAGTTCTGATTCAGAGTGGCAAAATTTAAATGACTGACAGGCATCCATTGGCAGCACTGTTTGCAGAAATAGATACAACTGCAAAATACTGCTAACAATATATATGGGTACAGGGTTTTTGTTTGTTTGTTTGTTTTTGAGTGCAATTTGATATTATGTATCACAGTTTTACTCCCATATTCTTTTGGCCAAGCAACTCGACTTCTATGAGTCCAAAATTTGCAGAGACTACTTAACACGTGGGCTATGTGCCAGTCTCTGTTCTAAGTGCTTCAGATGTATGAATGCACTTAATCTTTGCAACAACCTTATGAGGTAAGTACAATGACTACATTCCAGATTTACAGACGAGGAGACTGCGGCGTACAGCAATGAAGTGAGGGCACAGAAAAACTAGGTAATTTCCCCCAACTCACCCAGCAGGTAAATCAGAGGTTGATCATAATTTGAACCCATTAAGCTAGTTCCAAAGTTTATGTTCTTAGTTTCTATCTGTAGAGTCTCTTATGTCTCATGTTTACTGTTATGATGGAAAGATTTGGGACAGAGAGAAAGACAACTAGATGTCAAAGGCTTCTGTATGTAAACAGTTGACAGTGTGAATTTAGTTCTTTCTTCAAATTTTCATGTTCCCGTATTTAAATAAATTGGAAAGGAGGGCATGTAAACGCCAAAGTCTTTTTGTTTCAACATCAGTTATTTTTCTCCCTCTCTCCCTCCCTCCCACCCCCTCTCTCTCTCTTCTGTCTTCACACCACTTGAATATGCTGCGTGAGTTTTCAATATTAAACTCCACAATGACTGCCATTTTGTCTCGTACCGTAAGCACAATCCGTTAGCAACTTTGGATATGAACACAGCCAATTTAATAAAGTAATCACGAAACAGGTAATTCTTAGCTTAAGAATGCCACCCTTTCCTTTCATCCTTAGGTGTTTCACTACCAGAGGGATTTGGATTTAGAAAAGTGAAGAAAACATTAAAATCCTCTGAGTTGTCAATGCCTCCTGTAAATAGCTTTCCATCTTCATATAATAAAGGAATCTTTTTTTTTCTTACATTTATCATTGTTCCCCTCTAATAAAAAAACAATTCCTGATTTTTTTTAGGTGTAAACAACAAAAATTGTCATAGAGATAATGAGAAGTGAAACTTCTGTAGTGAATAGGAGATGGCGTAAGCAAAGACGGCATGAGTGGAAATGCCAAGTGCGTGCAACGAGCTTGGTCTTTCAGTGTTCGGCTTATTCACCTAAAGTCCAGGTGTCACCGTCACCCACGGGTCTTTACACACATTCATAGTCTGGGTGAAATTGTCACATATGGACAAAGAGAAAAGAAGCAGCTTTACCATTCGTATCAGGAAGTTGTACATTGCTCTCAATTAAGACAGACCATAAATTACTTTCAAATTCTGCTCCTTCACTGTCAACTGATGCAGGCTAACAGCCCTACCAGCTTCTGCCATATCAGCCGGTGCTGGTGCTGGAGGACTTTTTCAAACACCGACAGGGTCGGAGTAACTAAGCGGGAAGATTTGGGCTAAAACTTTTCCCTCGGGATAACTAAACAAAATTAGAGGAGAGTGAAGCTGAACTAGTATCATCGTGGAGAGCAACTGTAACGCCTTCTATCACTTGTTGCCAAAATATTCCCATTATGTAAAGAAATGTGTGGCTTGCTCCCATCAGTAGTTGCTTAATTGTTTCAGCTTAATTGTTTCTCCAAATAGATTTTACATTTTGTAAGGCAAGGATTGCAGCTTGTATTATATTTCTTTTCTAGACACAATGCTACTCCCTTCGACCTGCTCTACCTGCCAGCAAGGATATGAATTCTCTAATCCCCACTTCCTCTCCTTAGCCCCTAAACATGAGGACAGGTAGACCCCATCAAGAATAGACAGATAATTACTCTCTGGGCATTGTTTAGTGAACAGATTATCAGAATTGTCCTCCTGGTATTTTAGTGCACTTTTGTCATATCTCTAACTAGAGAAGTTAAAACCAAAATGTGACTCTCCAGAACCTAGCATGTGGCATGCACACGTGAATGCACACACGCACACACACACACACATACACACACACGCACACACGGGAGATAACAAAGTCTTAAAATAATTCAACTCAATTTAGAAGTTTATTAAAACTTTAGTGCATAATAGATATTGTGCTAGGAGTTGCAGATAACACAGAATTGAGAAGACTGGCCCGTGAGAATCTACTCTCTGGTAAATGAGATAGACAGGAACATAAATAACTCTAAGAGGAAACAGTCTGTAATAAACATGACCCCGGAAGAAAAAATAAAACATTAAGCATGTCAATTATATCCATGATTACAGAGGTATTAAACCACTAGGGCTGCAGGTTAAGCTACATAACTAGTTTCAATTAGACCATCCCTCTTTCTACACACAGCCTTCAGCACAGCTCTGTGTATTGGGTGACCTCTATTTCAAAATTATCTCTTTGTAATATGGTTTTCTAAGTTGATTTCAAATGTCTTTTGGTCTCTCTTCCTAAATTAGCATCTCTCTTTGCTAACATCTTTTTCTTTATTGTTAATTATTTGTTCTCCATACCGCAGCACTCTCTCTCCTTTTATAGTCTTTTACCTATCTTCCTGTTCATTTTATTGTTCTATTCCCTCCTTGTCACCTTCTCCCATATATGCAATATTTTCCCAGACACAATGCTTTCTTTTCTTGTATTATTATCCAAATGGTGGAAGAAGCAATTTTCTTTTGAAGGGAAAATACTGTCAGGAGGACAAGAATCCCCCTCAAAATAATCCTTTTAATTCTGGCTCGTGCTGGGTCTTGGAATAAGTGAGTGTCTTTCTTTCTAACTGTCCATGGCTCTATTAACAAAACTACTGGTCTTTCTGAAGAATGAGCAGTTGACAGAGGTAAGAGCAGAGACATGAACTAACCCTTTCATCCACCACAGTGTTGGGTTGTGCTAAGAGATCAGTATGTCCTCACTGATGGGTAGTTTAACCTCTTCTGGTGGGATTAACATAGTGAATGTATGTAAGACCCACTATTTCAGATGACAGTCTCTTGTATTTGCCTAACACCTTATACACATGCAGTGTCTCATTGGACCCAAGTCCCAGGGCTGCGAGACAGTGTGGTCCTGGATCATCGCCTTTTCACAAAGAAAGAGGCTAAAGTCCAGTAACATCAAGTGATACTCTGGGTATCCCTGAGCAACTGGTACAGGAACCCTGGTTTTTGGACTCCAAATCCAGTGCTCTACTTCAAAGCTAGTATCCAACCCCCAATACTCACATGTAGCACTTGGGCAACATTTGTAGCTGGTTGAAATTCATTTGATAATAACTTGATTTTACACTCTAAAATGCTCATCATTTTAAAGAACCATTTAGGAATTAAATATAACTTTTTTTTCTTGTTTCCTCCTTCAAAATATGCTTTGCTGATTTCGATTAGTACAAAAATATTGTAACTTTGGTTTGGCTTGTAGTAGTGATGCTTCACCAACCAAGCATGAGATGGAAGTTCAAGAAACATCAGTGGAGAAAAGGGAGCTCTCCTCATTAATAAAAGCAATTAGTGTGTCCCCCAGCTGAGCAGCCAGCTAGCCCAGGGGTGTTCTGGTACACTGCAGGCATCTGAGTGCAGGCTGTTAACTGGGCAAGCTACTCCTGGCAGGAAGCTAAATGGTGTAATTGATTTTAATTGTTCTCTCCACTTTACAACTCCCAATACACAGCCTAACGTGTTTAAGGAGAGTTTGTTCTCTGGAGAGAACTTCCATTGTGTCTAGCCCTCTGAGACAGCAAAAGCAGTCTGCATTTGGAAAAATCAAAGTGGGACAAATAATTTCTCTAAACATCAGAGCAAAAATCTTCCAAGCCCAGGGACTTATTTCGAGTGAATCATGCCTGCTGAGGCGTCACAGGTGGACACAGTAGTCAAACCATTGATTCTTCTGTCACATCTCTTAAAATATAAAGTCCCAGAACAGAAAGCCCAGTGTAGGCGGGAAAGATTTGGAGGTTCTGTGTGAGATTATAGATGGGATTCCCCAGTCACTGGGACCAAGGAATCTACACAGCTTGGAGAACTTCCAGCATTTCTGGCCCTGGCATAACTTCCTCATTATTTAGCAGAGCGGGGTTTGGTCTGTTCTTTCAGATATGAAGAACAGACACACGCGGTTTCTTTGTTTAATGATGAGTTCATTGTAAATGCATATGGGAATAAAAAGGGAGAGAAAATTATCGTGTCTACTGTAAATCCAGTCCTCGTGAGCGATTGGAACGTGAGTCATTGCCGTCCAGAACACAGCAGTATCTCTAGTTAGCCTGCTAGAGTGCTGGTGACTGAATGGCCACCCTAGTTGCTCAGAACTCAGCTCTCCTCTCCCTGGTGCGTATTTTGTCGCTGCTAATGAATAAATAATCTTTATTCTTCTTTTTCTAATTCTTGAACTCAGATTCTATTTTATTTTTGCTTTTTACTGCTGCCATCTCCATAGGTCTCAACTCTTCCATGCAGCTCTAGAGGATTTTTTGTCATTTTCTGACTGTCCAGCCTCTCACCACTGCCCTCCTTCCTATTCACACCAAATCCCCCTCATAAGAAACTCTCAATCATGTGCCATCTCAGTAGAGACAATGCCTCACTTCCACGGCAAAAATTTAGGGTCCCTGAAGTTCCTCACCCTTCCTTCTAGGACTTGTGGTGAGAACTATCTTAGATTTTGCCAATATGATTATTTCTTCTAGAACTTCAACTCTTGAGCACATGATGCAAGAATTTGAAAATGGTGAGAGGACTTATTCATCTCAGCAACAGTAGCATGTACAGTACATGTTGTTTCTGTGCATGACCTTGGCTATTTATTTTGCTGACTCTCTGCATTTCCTATATATCTCTCATACAGGCATCCCTCAGAGATATTGCAGATTCAGGTCCAGATCACCACAATATAGTGAATATCGCAATAAAGCAAGTCGCATGATTTTTTTTTTGTTTCCTAGCGCATAAAAGTTATGTTTATACTGCAGTACAGTCTGTTAAGTGTTCAATGGCATTATGTCTATAAAAACAATGTGCATACCTTAATTTAAAAAGTAGTACTGTTGGGAAAATGCCTGATGCAGGGCTACCACACACCTGCAATTTGTTAAAAAAAAAAAAAAAACCAACCAAAAAAAGCTGCAGAGTGCAATAAAGTGAAGGGCAATAAAATGAGATATGCTTGTATTTTTTTCTGTGGTTCTTAGAGATTTCTTTCCAGTAAATTTCCTTTTCTTGTAAAACATTAGAACGCAAGTACCACAAGGACTAGGCCACTTTCCTGCTTGTTCACTGTAAGTGTTTAGTGCATGAAGCATTGTCTGATGTGGCATGCAGAGCCCAGTGGTCTTTCTGAATTAAGACAGAGTTTGGAACTCAAGGAAGCTGATGTTCTAGAATTTATGGGATAGAATATTGAAGAGAAGAAAGCTGGACACAGGGAAGACTGCAAAGATCTGTAGGGGATGTCCCTGAATCTTTTAGCAAAAGTTTATCTATGCGAGCATGGGATGAATATATATAAGGTTGAAAAAAGAAGCTCCACAAGTTACAGGTTGAATAATTCCCCCAGTTCACACAGACTTTTCCCCCCTGTAGCCAGACTGGAGAGACCTCATGGTACACGGGGAACTTGGTAGAACCCTCAGAAAGTTCTCACCTTAGTAGTTGGGCTCAATTATACGTAGCGTAAAGGCTGCTCTGGGCCCACCCTAACAAAGCTTGAAAGAAAACCTTGAAATGATTACATTGACTTGCAAGTAATTTTACTGCCTGTCAGAAATTCAACATTGCTTAAAGGAATACAATAAAATTCACCACAAAACAACATAAATTTCACAATGTCTAGCATTAAAAAATTATCAGGCATGAAAGAAAGCAGGAAAATATGACCTATAAGCAGGTGAAAAAATCATATAAGAAAATGAGGGAAATGGTATGGTAATTTGTAATTAACGCCGATTACAAATACTATCAATATGCTCAATAATGTAAAGGAAAACAATATGATGATAAGAAAAACTGAAGATTTTCAAAAGGCCCACATGGAACTTCTAAAGGTTTAGCTGAAATATATAAAATGAAAAACACACTAGAATAGCAGATTAGATACTGCAAAGGAGTGTCCGATGAAGCAGTAACAATTATCCAAAGTGAAGCAGCACAGTGGAAAAAATGAAGACTCACTGAACCGTGAGACGCTGTCAGTCTAACAAATGTGCACGTGGATGAGAGAGAGAGAGAAAGAGGAAGAGACTGAAAAGTTGAGACAGAAAACACTTGAAGAAATAACAGGTAAAAACTTGTAAAATTTGGTGTAAATTATAAACCTACATTACGGAAAGCTTTATAAATTCCCCCCAAAAAAAGAAATATTAAGAAAATCACACCAAGGCACATTACTATCAAACTTCTGAAAAGCACTGATAAAGAGAAAATATTTAAAGCAACCAGAAAAACATGACACTATATACAGCAAAACAAAAGATTTACAGCAGATTTTCATCAGAAATTATGTTATCCAGAGACTATAATGTCTTTTGAGTTGAAATACATTATTAACTGACAATTCTATATCTAATAAAAATGACTTTGAAGTATGTGCTAAATCAAGTCCATTCTAGACAAACAAAAGATGAGATAATTTATTACCAGCAGCCTTGCTTTATAAGAAATGTTAAGCAAAAATGTTAGGTAAAGTTCTTCAGGCTGAAACAAAATGTTACTAGGTAGAACTCTGAATTGACATGATAAAATGAAGAGCATCAGAAATAAAAAAAATAAAAAATAAACCCTGACCTTTACCTCATACCATAAACAAAAATTAACTCAAAATGGATCATAGTCCTAAATGTAACAATTACAACTATCAAACATTTAGAACAAAACATATTCTTTGTTACCTTTCTTAGATAGGAAATTAAAAGTATAAACTATAAAACAAATAATGGATAAACTGGTCTTCATCAAAATGGAATCCTTTGCTTTTTTAAAGAGACTGTTAATAAAAAGCAGATATTAGGGAAAATATTTGCAAAATTTGTATCTGATAAAGGACTTGTATCCTAGATACATAAATATATCTTAAAATTCAATAGTAATAAAAAAGCAACTGGATAAAAATGGGCAAACCCATTTTACAAAGATATAGCACTGGCAAAAGGGCACATGAAAAGATATTCAACACCACCAGTCATTAGGGCAAGGCAAATTAAAACCACAATGTGATAAAACTACACATGCATTAGAATAGTTAGAATTTTTTTTAAGTGGCAACGTCAAGTGCTGATGAAGAGCAACTGGAACTCTCATACATTGCTGATAGAAATTCAAAATGGTACAACCACTTTGGAAATCAGTTTGACAAGTTCCTATAAAGTTAATCACACCCTTACTCTATGACCCAGCAATTTCACTCCAGATATCTACCCAAGAGAAATCTTATGCCCACACAAGATTTGTTCACAAATGTTCATAGCTGCTTTATTTATAACAATTCAAAATTGGAAACCACCTAAATGTCTATCAAGAATTGAATGTATAGATAATTTGTGGTATATCCCTCTACTCAGCAATAAAAAAGGGACAATCTATTGCTACGCCAAAATATACAAATGAATATCAAAATTATTATGTTGAGTAAAAGAAATCGAACACCAGACTGTCTGTATAACACCTAATTCTTCAACTCAACATAAAGATGTATGTAATTATCATATATACGACATATATGAAATATATATATATATAGTATATATATATATGGTGGTAGTTTGTTATGGCAGCCCTAAGAAACTAATACACATGACTATATGTGTTTGTCAAAACTCGTGAAACTATACACTTAAAATAGGTGATGATTACTCTATGTAAATTGTATCTCAATAGACGTGATTAAAAACAAGGCTAGAGGATAAGAATGCTGGAGTGAATCTACTGTAAACCCCTAACTATATCCTCAAGAAGTCCAAGACATGCTCCTTTTTCCAAAAGCTTGAGTGTGAGAAGTGTTCCCTGTTGGCTGAGTGAAATACGATTCCTGACTGCAGAGGGGAGAAGGAAGATGGTGGGAGGATTTGGAGAAGCAGAGGTTATGTCATCACCTTTCACTTTCCCCATAATTGGCAGCAGAGCTGAGGGGACAATTTGAGTCTTCTGACCTGAGAAGTTTTGGTGGTGGTTACTTGTTCGTAGGATCCCTGGGGCATAGAGAGATGGCTAGCCCTCTAAGGCTTTCCCTGATTTGTCAAATAAAAGTAACAAAAATACACTCTTGAATTAAGCCACCTTAACAGAGATTTACAACCTCTCAATATGCAAATTCAACCTTTAAACTGAAGGGGAGGCTGGGTACCCCTGAGCATGGACTTTGTGATAACCCTGCGAGGTACTCTGATCTGTTCACCATCTTACTCTGTTTTTTTTTTTTTTTTTTGGTGGTGGGGGGGTAGAATTTGAGGGGAAATTCTAGATTTTCTCAAAAGAGACCTATGTTCATTGTCCAGGGAATATGTATATTGGGGAATATGATAAACCCTAAAACTGTATGGAACTTTGGACATTTTTTCTGAATAAACACTAATTTCAAGGGATTCAGAACATAACATCACTGTCTGCCACCTAAGTGGAGTTTACGGGGCAGGTGATAAAGTTTGACTGAAGTCTGCTTCTTGAAAAACACAGCTGGGATTTCAAACCCATTCAGTGATTATTCCTCAACTTAGTGTATAGTTGAAATATTTACCTTCCATAATTGCAGCAAAAATAATATTATTCATTTTTTAGTTACAGGTGGGATATAACTCATTCATTTAAAGTATAGAAGTCAATGGTTTTACATAGTTGTGCATCCCTCACCACAAAAAATTTTGGAACATTTCATCACCCTGCAAAAAGAAGCCTGTACACTTCATCTATCACCCCCAAATCCTACCACCATCCCTAGCCCTAGGAGACAGAAAGTAGACACTAATCTACTTTCTGTCTACGGATTTGTATGTTCTGGATATTTTATGTAAGTGGAGTCATATAGCTGGTGTTCTGTGTCTGGCTTCTTTATGGTAAGAGCATAATATTTTCAAAGGTCATGTTGTAGCATATACTAGTACCTCATCCCTTTTTATGTGTACTATGCCACTGTATGTATATACCACATTTGATTATCCATCATCAGTTGATGGTCATATAGTTTGTTTCCACCTTTTGGCTATTATGAATGATACTGCCATGAACATTTGTTAGGCAGCAGAAAGCAGTGAGGGCGGTCCTCATTTGACAGAACTGATGTTCCAATCTTCTCTTCTAAATGGCACCGTGACCTCCCTTTTTTTTTTTTTTTTTTTTTTTTTTGCGGCACGCGGGCCTCTCACTGTTGTGGCCTCCCCCATTGCGGAGCACAGGCTCCGGACGCGCAGGCTCAGTGGCCATGGCTGACGGGCCCAGCCGCTCCGCGGCATGTGGGATCCTCCCGGACCGGGGCACGAACCCGTGTCCCCTGCATCGGCAGGCGGACTCTCAACCACTGCGCCACCAGGGAAGCCCGTGACCTCCCGTTTGAAGTAACCTTCCATTGTGTATGATCACTGAGGGAGGCAGCAGCCAATTCCTGCTGCAAAGGCTACTGGGGCCAGCCTGTCCAATTTCCCACCTGGGCAGCCAGGGAGTGAGCATTTGATGTAGAGTCAGCCCTGAGGTTCTTGAATCTCGGAGCAAGCCGTTCAGTGATGTACGAGATGACTGGAGGTCATTTCATGGCTGCTATAGTAGAACACCTCAGAGAGACACTTTTCCTGATGCATGCCTCTTCTGTGGTTCCCGCTGTCCGGTTTTCCAGAGATCCTTGGGTCTTGCCTGGTCAACAGTCTCCAATCAATCCTGGAGCCCCAGTATCCTTCCAATAAATCCTTTTTGCTTAGGAGATCCAGTTATTTTTTGTTTATTAAAGCTATGTATGTATATTACTTTGTACAATACTCTGCTCTGGGTCATTTTCTTTATGGTCTGCATTCAAACTCCCTAAGAGAGAGGATATGATTGAGTTGGCCAGCCATCACCCTGGGATTGTCCAAGGAAGACTCAGGATCCTTCATTGGGGTGCCTGGAATTTCTCAGAAAGGGGTAATTTAACTGGCATGGCTCTTGTGTGGCTTCGTTAGTGTGATACAGAAAGCTCCGAGGATTTAACTTTCTATGCCAGTAAATTCCAGCTGCTATAAGACCCTCACATGGTGGCCCTTGAGAGCTTTTGCAGATACACCCAGTGGGGAATCTCAGCTAAAGTTCAGTCCTCTCTCTCCGTCTCTCTCTAACCACTATGACTTATCTGCAGTTTAAAAGCTCCAGTTCCCAGCCAGGGGCTGTAGGTCAACTGCTCCCTGATTTTGTAGGGCACTGCATAAAGGTACAAATTGTATTCTCTGGCCTGAAAAGAAATTCAGCGTTTTTCAGAGGACAGCAAACGAGGTCTTTGCGAACTGGGAGAACTTAGGTGTTGGGAAAAACAGGCTCACGGAATGTTAATTGCTGCTGGTGATTATGACAATGTGTTGCGTATTTTGCTCTTTTCCCAAAGCGAAGGCTCAATGTGTGATGACCAGTATTGGTGATGCTCTTTTACTTAATTGTGATTCTGGAGTCTAGACTCCCTTGCCTACTGCTAGCTGCCATTCACCCTCACTACAGGTTTTGTAAATTAGACAGTCACTCTGTGGGTGTCTAGTATAGGTGCACGAAGCAAATACTGCTTGGGAAAGAATATATTATTAAACCTACAGAGTAAGCTGTTACAGGCACTGTGCCTCTAACCTGCAGTCTTCATCTCCTATGCCTCCTGTGATGAATGCAGGCTCCTCCAACATTAAAAACAGAGAAACTAAAATCCAATATTCATATCTCAGCCTAACAGGAATAATATGCTCGTAGGCAATTTGTCAGTGTTTAGTAACTGTGACCTAGAAAAATGTAACCGTGGCAGTGTCTTCTCATACATGTGTGACAGGATGGGATTTTTTTGCCCCACCCTCTTCTTTTCTAATCCCACCCCTGTCTGTCATTGGTAAAAACAGAGCAAAAGAGACCCTGCCAGCATAGCGACACCCAGGAAGTGGTCAGTGTCCACTGGGGGAAAATATCCTCTTTGCTATGTTTCCTTGGGAGAAACTAAAGGTTTCCCCCAACAAGTTCTGAGCCCCAAGGAGACCAACCCAATAGACACCTGTAGGAAACTTGGAAGAACTGGTTAGCAGATATTGAGGGCCCTGTGAGCAGGAGAATGGCTTAAAAGACTGAGAGCACTGCCAAGGGAGAAGAAAGAGGGACAGCAGACAGAGAAGATACTCACAGGGTGAGTACCTTCTGAGGGTGACTGCATGGCTGCCAGGTGACCCCACCCAAAATCGACAACAAAACAAAATAACCACCCACGAGATAATTTTACCCTTTTCTGTACTTTGTACTTATCCTTGAGGGTTTCCTTTCAGTAAAGGAGGGTATCTGCATACCCTTCACGACATTATGGGAATAACTAAAGGGTGGCCTGCATTATGGTCATGTTTTGTCAGTTTCCTATTAGGGAATCTGAATACAATTTATATTGTAATAGAGCCCTGGGAGGACAGCATACTAGCCGTGTTCTTGGTGGTTCTTTCATGTTGCAAAGAACATAGGCAAGGCACCATCAGGTTACCTCTCGGTGAGTGGAGACACAGTCTACAGGGACATCATGAATTAAGGAGGAAAGGATGCACCCTCAGAAGCGGCCCAGCCAAGCAGCCCAGAGAATTGGAGCACTGTTTACCATCATCCAGGATACAATGGGAGCTCAAGAAGTTAGACGGTCATTCTGTGTCCCCCAATGCAATTCCAGTAGTTGTTTCCTCAGAAGGGAGCTTTGTTGTTTTTTTTCTAGAGTCATGTGGAGATCTCACTCCTCTTATTTTTCATTTCCATGGCTTATGTTGCCCTTGAGTTTGGTGGAGTAAGTGGAATGGTGAGAAGATCAGATTCAGAATATATTCCAATATAAAGATCCAATAAAAGCTGATGAATGAACTTATATGGAGATTGAGGGAAAGAGGATCCAGCAGATACGTCTCTTTCCTGGTCCCCGACCCGCCTGGTCTGGCCTCTCTCCTGCTGCTTCCCCACGGAGTGTGTAGCCCTCTCCTCGGCCTCGCTTGGTATTGCAAACGGAACCCATTCCTAAACCCAATACCAAAGCCAGGGTCGCATTTGTCATTTTTCTAACAAAGCCACGCCCACTAGGGAAGCTTTGAGCCATTTCATTTAACTCTCACAAAACTCAATTAGTTAGATATAATTGTGATTCCCACTTCACAGATTAGGAAAACGAAACTGAGCAGATTAAATAATCTGCCCAAGATTATAGGCCAGAGTTGCAGAACTGAGATTCAAAGTCAACTCTATCTGATATGCTGATAGACCTTAAGTAACTCACACATTGAACAATTCAGCCTAATAATCTACTTCTGATGACAGCAGCAATGATTTTTTTTTTTTCGAGTAGCAGCAGCGTCACGGCCCTCATCTGTCATGCCTCACCCGCACCTCCCAACACGCATGACATTGGCCTTCTTGGTTAAGAATGCCTTTCCTATATTTCTGAACTCATACTCACAATCCAATAGCTATTGATCATCTATCCCTTCACTTAAGGAAAGTTTCTTAAATCTATTGAGAAATTCAATTGATATATTTCACAAAATACTAAAAAAAAAAAAAAAAAGGCATGGTCATATTTGAAACCAAGAAAGCACTGAAATAAACTACAACATCCCTACGAAATACAACTTTCCCCTCCACATGACCTGATTTGCCACCTTTTGGTCAAATAAAATCATTTCTTTTGGTTCAGGAGTCTTTCCTCTTCTTTTGAGTCTAGCATCAACTGACAAGCCAAGGTAAACTCAGTAAAGAGTTCACCATTTGTTTTTTGTACATCATTGAACAAATATCCTCTCAACTGAAAAAAGAAAAAATATCAGATGTTTACTAACATGCTCAAGGAATAAATTGTAAAGGAAAATTTGATGGACATAATTGGAATTACCACTTTAATTTTGGAACAAGATGTTTGCATTGTTTTTCAGACATTTGATGTTAAATATGTTATCTTAAAGGACATTCAAGTCTTGAATTACAGATGCTTCTATTTTAACTCATTACAATTCAACAAATATCTGTTGGATGCCTATACTATGCTGAGTATTGTGATAGGTAATTTACCTCTATTGTACTATTTAATATAAAAAAGCTAAATTGAGGGTAAACTTCATATCATAACAGCTCTATTTCTTAAAAACTTCACAACACCTTACAGTTTATTAGCTCATCTAAAATAATTCAGTGTACTATCAACTTATTAAGAAACATAATATATGACATATATAAAGGATCCATATATGTTATATATAAAGAATATAGGTATATAGGATATATATACATATATACACATAAAGGAGATATGATATATAGGAAAGATATATATTATGTATAAAGGATATTATAAAGTGTGTGTGTGTGTGTCTGTGTGTGTGTAATTTTAGCCTGTGTCTACATTGCATGAAGCAAACATAAATTTTTCCACAATTATTTGTAGGTTTCTTAGTTTAGTGAAAAGGATCAAACATGTCACAATACAGACCTAGAGGCTCAAACATGAGAAGATCAGATTTTTTCATCTTTTATGTAAGCATACATGGAGCATCTAACATGGCCCACTGTGCTGGGCTCAGAGGATGAAAGCATGAAGCGTATGTAGTTCTTGCCCTCAAGCATCATCCAGCAAAAAGACAGGTGGGTCTGGGACCCATCTTTCACTTCTTGGGGCAGTGGTCAACAGCCCTGCATTGAGCTGGCTACCGTAGCTGAACTCATGGCTAATTTCTTCAGGACTCAGCACTTTATAGCCATCCTGAGCCCCATTCTTTGCACTGTTGTGCCCCTTGGGGATACAGTGCAGAAAGAGCTGTTTGGAGAGATGTTCCTTGAGCCAATTTATCCAAGAAGCCAGGACTAAGAGGGGAGCCCAGCTCAGAACCTGAGAAGCAGTGGCATTAATTCAGGGAGAAGGAGGGGAAAGAGAACCTAGGAATGTGTTTGTGGTTTGTCTGTTCACACGTAGGGATAATAACAGAATAGGACAAGGCTTAAAGTAAAAATTGTCTCTAAATATCTGGTTGCATCGTCACGCGTAAGTTTAACATAAAAGCCATGTATGTGACTCTCCTGTTTTCATTTAAACAATTTAGAATTTTAAAGACCAAAAATACCAATTTCTCTAAATAGAAAGGAGTGGAAAGATCTGACATATGCCTGTCTTCAACATTATTCAAATAAAAATGGAAGTCAGAATTCTCAACCATAAATAGGTGACAGGTCAGAGTGGTAAATATGCTTTAAGAATCCAAGTGCCCCACTTAAAACAATCTTGGGCTTTGATATCAGAGAACTGGCTTCCAAAATTGGGCTTTTTAACTCTGGTAGGGTATTCATAGCTCAAAAGCCATTTCTATCCTGCAGGGCTATTGTGAGGATTAAGGGTAGTTTTCACAATCACCTACCACACAGTAATGCTCAATAAATGATACTGATCATGATTTTAGTATTATATTAAAAGCCCGTCAAATTTAGGGGTTCTGTAAACTTCCATGAGCCTCCCACTTTAACCTTCACAGTTTCAACTATTTAAGTTATTTAGCTTAATCCCCCAAAAGCAATGCCAGTACAAATACTTTTCTCTCATATTTACTGGAGATGAAATTTAGCACATTGACCATTCACCTCTTTATGAATGAGAACTTCGTCTTCAGCTTTTGTTTTCAAATCCAAATCATTCTCATGGAGAATGCTGGAAAAGACATACTTAGGTCTTTTGGATTCCCTATACCTAGTGTGATTTATAGCTTTTTCTTTAAAACTCTGAAATGTTTAAATGACAAAAGGAAAGTCATGTGTGCAAGTTTTAAGTCAAGTGTTTGTCAGGCTCCTACAGAGAAGAATAAAGGGTATGAGTTCCTGGGAATTTCTAGTTGGATTTCACAGGGAATCATATCCCAGTCCTGTTGTTTCTACAAAGTTGCTTCCTTGCCACCTGGTCCTGTATCTCTGCTGAAATAAGTAACAGAGGCCATTAGAAATTCATGGAAAAACTGTGCCATAAATGTGTTCCCCTGTGAATTTAATGTTAGAAATTAATGAGCTTTGCTGATACATTTTCCTAGGAAGGTAACGAAAAATTATGTAATTCTGTTTAGCTAGGTCAGGGATTCTGAGCTCCGACCTAATAAGGCATCTGTGCTCACCTGGCATGTGCTCCCAGGGTACTGGAGGCCAGCCTCCGTGTTCCTTTGGGAGCTTCTCAGTATAACAGGCCACCTAAATGTGAGCTGGGGGTTGGTGAGGGGGATGAGTTTCTCACTGGGAGAGTGGGAGTTAGGGAACAAGGGTCAAATGGGCAATAGTGCCACCCTGCTGTGTGGCAGGTGTAGTAAGGGGGCTGGGAGGTCCTGTTTTTGTTTGCTTGTTTCTGAGGAAATGAGTCAATGTGAAAGATTCTCACGCAATTAATTAATAAGAATTATTCTGAAGTCCGGAAACAGTGGAAATTTCTGTAAGAAAGACCCTGCTCCTAGGGGAACTGAATGCTCCACTTAATTGTATCTTTTTTTTTTTTTTTAGTGCAGAGGAGTCGTGGGTCTGCTGAATGAGTGGGAGTCATTTTCCAGAAGATTCCTAAAGGCCCTTCTGCTAACATGGAGGCTGTTGGTATAGCTGTCTGTGTTTGGAGGCTGAGGACACCAGGGGCTAGCAGCCGGGCTACTGCACAGCATAACTTAGACCCCAACTCCGAAGAACTGCGTGTAACTCCTCTGTTCATGTGTTGAGCACCTACACCACCTGGCTGTGTTGTATCATTTAATCTGCACGACAATCCCGTGGGCTATTATCGTCTTGCAGGGTAATGTATCCGAGATCAGATGTCCAGTGTGTGGGGGACCTAGAACCTGACTCTAGTATGTCTACTAAAAAGAAAAACTGATCTGGGATCATATCTATTTGGGAGTAAACATAGTTGTTTGTTTGGTTTTTTTTAAACTACCCCACACCAAAGATAACCAACTGTAAAATCCATAAATGAACTGACAATTTCTTGAGGCTCAAGATTAGATGAACATAACAGCGACCCAGTACTAAGTGTTAAAAAGTGGGGTGGGAAATATTATTCAAAATCCAAGCTGACTAGAGATGTTTCCACTTTCCAAGGGAAGGATGGCATAATTCATATCAGAAGAGAAATAAATCTTTATACTACTCTCTTCCCCTCTAGTGTTGATGGTCTATTGTTAGCAGAGCACATTGTGAGAGTTAAATATTCAAAGGACAAAAGACTACTTTGCTAGTAGGATGTGAGAAATTCATATCTGTCAGATTAATATGTGGCAGAGTAGTCTCTATCTTTTTAGGGTTAGGATATAAGGGGAGAGGAGAAGAAGAAAAAGCGGAAGAAGGAAGAGGGGGGAGGGGAGGAAGAGGGGGAGGGGAGAGACGTCCACAGCCTAGAGCTCATTTTGTGTAAAGGGCCAAGAAATATTTTTAAAATGGGAAGACTATAATCAATTTTATTTTTTTGCATTTCTGTAGCACAAACCACATTTGTATCCTAAACCTCTAGTAAAATCTGCTATACTCAAAATATCTTGGGTGACTAATTTTTTGGTGGAGATAAGGAAAGGGCTGATTTCCGTGTCTGCATTGGCATAAAGAAGAGAAAGGGAAAGGCTGCACAAGGCCAGGTGTGAGTGAGTCCCAGTGGCCTGCGGGATGAGAGGTCACAGAGAGTGGGTGCCATTGGGAGGGGCTGCAGGCCCTCCTGGGTTTAAGGGCAGCATCATGGTAAAGGGAAAGGATGGTAGAGTTTTGGTTGCCACTCTGTCCCCTCCCATTTGCTTAGTCAAACTTATTCAAACATTTCTGAGACTGAGATGAGCCTGTACATAGAATAAGGCAGTAAATAATTCTGTTGGGCAGGGTCTTTTTTCAGATGGTTGAAAGAAGGCCTAAAGGACAGTTGGTCTTTTTTTTTTTTTTAACACTGTATTCTTTAATTCAAAAAAAAGTTTAAAAATTAAGTTTTGGTTAAAAATTAAGTCATTGGTTATATGTAACATAGAATTACTGAATATTATAGTAAAGTGTCCCATGAAATTTTAACTCTACACTGAAGTGTGAGCCAAGCTCTAAGACCTCCAGCTGCCTCCAGATGGTTTTGTTATAAACCATCTTTATAACAAAAGCCAGGGTAGCCAAGGTTTTCTCAGTGTCTATGAAATACCCTCTTTAGAAGGAAATTGGAGAGAATAAATAGGAAGGAGAATAGAAAAGATGACATCACATTCCATGTCTTCCACATCTGTCCACCCATCCGGACCATAAAAAAAGTGCTCAAGTTACTTCCCTATGAGCTTCTATCCCTAGGAAAATTTCTAAATATCTAGAGAATAGTAAACTCCTGGTGAAAGAAACAGCAGTCAGTCTACCTGACAAGGAAGAGAATGTTGCCAGTCCAGCTGCTATTCAGCTGCTAGGTCACTTCTGATCAAATGTAGCCTGGGACAGAGTGGCATGCATCTGAGTGACAGTAAACCCAGAGGATTCTGCCTTCCTGGACCCCTGGACGGGGCGAAAGGGCATGAATCTCCCAAAAGGGTTTTGGCACAGGTTCGGATACCTCTGTTAGTCCACCCTAGTATGTACTGGACCAGAGGCTTTGAAATTGTTAACCCTTTGAAAAGGTAGACTCTTTTACCCATATTTTTGTCTCTAGAACCTCTTTTAGTGATGGCATGTGAGAGCCCTCAACAATAGTTTGTTTTGTAATAATAACAGGCATTTATTATGATAGTTTATTCTGTGGTGTTATGTGCTTTATGTAGAAGGATGTCATTTGAATCTCACAAAAATGTTGTGAAGTAGATTGTCTAAATCTCATTTAGATAATAAAAAAAAAAGAGGCTCAAATAAATTAAGAAAATTTCCCCAAGGTCACAGAACTTTTAAATACTGAAGAAGTTGGGATGGGAACTCAGGCACTCTGACTTCTCTCTAACTGCTGAATTTAATTGACTAGGATAGACATGATATAAACCAAGAGATGAGGTGGGATAAATCTATATTCCTGGCATCTCCTACTTCTTGAAGATCTGGATTTTTCCCCCCCACTGCTCTCTACCAACCTGCTCTATACCACTTTCCCTTCCCAAGTCTACCTGACCTTGAGTATTTATCAAGTAAGATAGTGTTCAGTTCATTGCATTCTCTTTTATGTTGCACATTTGATGTAGTGACTAGCAACTTGATCTTTAAAATGCTAGGTACAGGCTGTTAAAATGGAGATCTAGTACAATTAAAGCAGAGATCAAAGCTGGAAATAGCTTACATTTATTTGGATTTCACCAGGGGAACATTAGCTCTTTATGACATTTGAAAGATGATGCTTTTATGATCTTTATATAATAGGTTTACCAAAGCACTCTGTCTTATTTAAATTCCAGTGATCCTAAAAAGAAAATTTGATTCATGCATCCTTAGTTATCCTGTAGTGGATAGACTTGAATCATTCATGACTTAAACAATTTTCTTGTACAAATGAAATATAGTTCAACTATGTAAGAAAAATCTGGAAGTTTGTCCTGTAGGTTACTATTTAAATGGCAGTGTACAATAACTGTCTATGTATTTCACATATGCAAATGCTCTTCCCCCACCATAGTGGGAGTGATTTGATTATTTTTTCAATTATGCTCGGATACCCCTACATAATTAACAATAATCACAAGCAGCCTAAATTAAGTACTTTACTTTTTTTTTTTTTTTTTTTTTTTTGCGGTACGCGGGCCTCTCACTGTTGTGGCCTCTCCCGTTGCGGAGCGCAGGCTCTGGACGCACAGGCTCAGTGGCCATGGCTCACGGGCCCAGCCTCTCCGCGGCATGTGGGATCTTCCCGGGCCGGGGCACGAACCCGTGTCTCCTGCATCGGCAGGCGGACTCTCAACCACTGCGCCACCAGGGAAGCTCGTTTACTTTTTGAAGTAGTTCATTCTTTGAATTATTTCAATGGAATTAAAATAAAAAACGTTGACTACTCAAAAGTATAAACTGCCTGTGTTTGCCCCACATAGTACAAAATAGGAATGAATGGACAAAAGGCAGAGGTAAAAGAAGCCTTCTCAAGATGAGATGTCCAAGAGGAACACTTATCCTCTCAGCACTTAATCAAAGCTCTCACTCTCATTAAATTCACCTAAGAGGCATTCGTTATTCTCATTAATGATCTAATGTTAATTCAAGTGTGCACAGCCTTCCAGCGAAGGTACAGATCACTGAAGCTTTAGACAAATAACAGAGCAGACGCATGGTTTGTGGTGCTTTGAAATTTTAGGACATAAAGGGGAAAGTTTGAAATCTGTGTCAGAGCTGACACACTGTTTACTCTGCTGAGTCGGAGATACACATCTTCATGTCTGATTGACAGGGCAGGACCACATGAAGCAATTGCCATTGGCCACACCCAGGCCAATGGTTTTCAAACTGTGTTCCACAGAGCCCTGGGTCTTGTTCTGAGGACTGTTTATTGACACGAGTCAATAACTCATCCCTGAGAATATCTAAGGTCTCCTTGGGGATGGAGGATGGTTAAGAGAGAGGATGAGTTAGCAGAGCCACAACACTAGCTAGCTTCTATCAGAGCAGTCCATTTTACTTACTTTTGAGTGATATTCCACTAACAATTTCATTTTTTAAAAAAAGCATTCTACTACTAAAATTTATTGGAATAGTGTGGCTGGCTCTTTTTTAAAAAAAATCCTTTGGGTATCAGCTTTATTATCCCCTTTTCAGAGAGGCTTTTTCTGACCCTCTACCTGCCCAAGATGTTCTTTACCTTAGAACCCTATTTATTTCCTTCCTATCCTTTATTACAAGTATTTGGGGCTGTTTATCTGCACACTTTTTAATCGTCTGTCTCCTCACAGAATGGCAGCTCTGCTAGGGCAGGTGCTTTATCCTCTTTGACATTAGCTATATCCTTGTACCTTCCATGATGCCTGACACATAGTAAGTGCTCAATAAATATGCCATGAAGAATTGAATGAAACACTAAATGCATGATGAAAAGCGATTAATAACTGTGTCACTGTAGGACTCAGGCATGCTTGATTATGTCTGGAGGACCAGAAACGGGAGTTCTCCTCTCCCCACTGACCTATCTGCACAGAGGGATCAGGGAGCATTCTGAGTAAGACTCAGTGTAGAGAGAAAATGAAGTCTAAGTACTGAGGTTTGGTTCAATTTTTGCCCCGTTCACACACTTGCTCCTCAACTTCTAGGTCTTCTTTCCACAAGATGCTAGGACGTGGGTACACACGTCTGCCACTTGGAACTCAACTTTGAAGACAGCCAAACCAACATATGTTATTCAGAGTATCAGTACAGTCTGAGGCCAAACTATTATAAAACACTGAGGAATAAGGAGGACCAATCCCGGAGACTTTGAAGTTGGCTGCAGGGTTGCGGGAGTACCAGCTGTGGTTTTATGTCGAATTAGGTAAAGGTGAGATAAAGGAAGCAAGATTCTTCCTCCCCAGCCTCGCAGACCCTTCATGTCACCTCCTGTGAGCACACGGGGACTCTGGCCTCAGAAAGGAAAGAGACCCCAAAAGGTCTCTGGGTCCTGGTGATTCTCTGTGGAAGCTTATGATCTTATCTTAGAGGTACTGACTGTGGACTTGACTGAAAAATAGGGGTGCGTGGATGCTAATTTACGAACTTACAAGTCTCTACCCGAGAGACAACCCTGACAGTTCGGGCTTTGCTACTTTTAAATATTTTACTCTGATAGTTGTTCTTTTTTCTTTAATTAAAAAATTAAGAAAGGACTTTTTTAACCAAAAATGTATGACTGTACCCTTTTTTTTCTGCAGGAATTTTTCCTCAACTACCGTTATTATCTCCAATTCACCCAGTCTTTTTAGGTCTTTGAGCAGCTTCAAGTAATCAAATAATCTATCCCATCAGCAAAGATAAGTGGAAACCGACCTTGAAGTTTGATTAATTTCCAAACTAACCATGAAGGATTTTAAGACTCAAGGACCTAAATTAACCTATGGGAAACCAAATGGTGCTTCTCACATCCATCAATGAATGAGAGGTATGAATTACTGATCACCTATATGGCTAATTATTCCCAAGTGAATGGTGTCTAACAGCAGAATTTACATAAAGCAACCAATTGGAGTGTGTAACTTTGGGGGCTGGCGGTGGCTAATAACAGCTTGTCAAAGGCAAATAAAGCTCTCATCCCTCTCACATTATGTGGCCGCTTACTGGCATCAAACTGCCAAGTACTAAGAGCTAGGGTTCAATTTGTTAAAACAAAACAAAACAAAAGGTAAACCACCACCACCAATGAACCAAGAGGCCAAGTATTAAATACATTTAGAAATATTAAGAAATGGAAGTTAGCATAGGGTGCTAAATTAAATTTTTACATAAAAAAGGAAAATACATCTAGTAATATGAGTAGCCTGTGAAATGCCCTGTGAGAAATATTTCCTGTGTATATTTTTCCTTGTCAGCTGGTACTTTTCACAGTAAAGAATATTATCGTAATACAAAAAAAAAAAATTGCACACCATCTGAAAAATGAGAATAAAAAAACTGTGAAGATTATAAAACACAATCTGCATTATGATGGCACTGAAAAGCTGGATAATTATCCAGGCAGGACCTCTGGTATCTAAACCCCTTCCCATGATTTCTGGGAATTCCCAGAGCTCACTTCCTCACGGTCTCTCCACCTCCAGATCCTATACCTACATACTGTGTTCCTCTTATATCTTTTATATCTCTATGGTTATTGTTAAGGGGCTCTTTTCTCCATGATGTTTTCTAACAGGGTGCTTGTTATACAAAATGTATTCATATATAATTAGAGCTCTTTTAACTTCTGATTATATTTGGTTGAAGCTATCTGTCCAGGAAGATAATCCTATCACTTCCTGATTGTCTATGATAATTTAACATTTCCATGACTCAGTTTCTCCTAATCTCTAAAGATGGATAAAGTGCCCACCTGACAGGTGTGCTGTGATGATTGAGGGATTTAATATCTATAAAACTCTTACCCCTGTGCCCAGCACAGAGCAAACACCATAGAAGTGTTCCTTGTGGTGGTAGTTGTTGATGTTGTTCCTATTATATTTCCTGGTGGGTTTCAGCATCCAGTGCATTTCTCAGTCTTCTTTTTTAGGATCAAAATGTGCCAGTTCATATTCATTCTCTTCTCCAGCTCGTTTTGTTCCAATCAAAAATTGTTAGGATGGTCTGGCTAAGATTCCCTTCACTTTGCCCAGGTAGTCATCTCCCTTGCGAGCATGAAACTGCCAGCTTATTGCTCCCTCTCCCGTGTCTATCTTTCTTGCACCACATACTAAATAAACTCCTCGGCATCTCTGCGCATGGGCTGCACTCCTCCACTGTTGCCAGGCTCCACTGGCACTTCTCCCCTGTTCTGTTATTTTGGTCACTTCAGTCAGCAAGCAAGGTTGTTAAATCACAGGTTCAGAATCTCATCCTGGACCAGAAACGACCTCTCTTCTCTTTTTACATCCTAATTACCGTTTTGATTTGTTCTTCCTCCTAATTATCTGTAACATCTTCTCCTACACTTGTGCATTTGTCTATGGACCCCTCTTTCCCCCTTTCCCCCCTTCATGCATAATAAGTAAGGGTGCTGTCAACCTTAACCAGAGCAAAGAACAGTTTCATTTAAGCAAAAAAAAAAAAAAAAAAAGTTTATTCAAAATAGCAGAGGAACTGCAATTCAGGACAAACAATTGGGATGAACCACAGACAAGTCCAGAGAGCAAAGATGGGAACATTCTTTTATAGAGGAAAGGAGGAAGTTGGGAGGGGTTGTTCTGAGCAAAAATTCACTGGAGAAAAATGAGAGTTCCGATTCTAATTTTGAGTTAGGTTTCCTTAACACATTTTCACAGTGCTTAAAAATTTTCAGATGTTTTCTATTAGGAAAGATACAGGGTTATATGCAAACACTATCAGAAGCATAGTCAAGGTAAAGATCCTAATTAATACCCAAGCAGAAATCTCTTACATGTCTAGTTCTGTGCCAAGAGAATCAATCAGTGGTTAGAGCAGGAAATTAAAAAATCAGCCTGAAACTAAACTTTGTCATCTCCTCCAGTTATAATAACTCCTTGTCTCAATCTGTAAATTGTGCTTTGCTAAAATTAAATTTTGGTAGCTATAAGCAATAAGTATTTAATTCATACCTATAAAAGCAAAAGAGAGCAATTTATTATCAATAAAATGTATTTTCCGGGCTTCCCTGGTGGCGCAGTGGTTGAGAGCCCGCCTGCCGATGCAGGGGACACGGGTTCGTGCCCCGGTCCGGGAAGATCCCACATGCTGCAAAGCGGCTGGGCCCGTGAGCCATGGCCGCTGAGCCTGAGCGTCCGGAGCCTGTGCTCTGCAACGGGAGAGGCCACAACGGTGAGAGGCCTGCGAACCGCAAAAAAAAAAAAATGTATTTTCCTCTTAATCCTTCTCTGGCATTGCTAATGAATTATGTTGGACTAATTTTTTTTTTAATTAAATTCCTTTCAAAGAATTACCTTCAGTGTAGAATGGAGCACTTCCTACACTAAAGAACTCAGTGGAAGAATTATTTGAGACCCCTAACATGAAGTCACTGGGGAGGGAATTTTACACATGATTCAGTTCCTCAAGGATCCCAATCCGAAGGGCAAATCTGTGCAGGGATCAAATCAAAAGTCACACAAAGGCCTTCATTTGATTGACTAGATAAGGAAACCACATGGTTTCCAAAAATCTAAATCTCTTGGCCCCCAAAGAATGGAAAATTTGGATTGTTCCAAGGTTTAAAATTCCTTAGCACTGAGTTAAAATCTGCTTGGAATAGACTTCTAAACATGTGTTTGGTCTAGACATGCTATTTCAAAGAGTGACATTTTGCTTATAAAGTATGCCAAGGTCAAAGGACCTCTTTAAAAGGACTTATATTTTTTTCTCTTTCTTTTTTTCTTTTTCTCCTTCTTTCCTTGCTATGGTACACTCTAAAAAAATTCCTTCTCGCCTGCTAAGTAGATATCCATGTTTCATCATTTAGGACCTGTATGTCACCTTGGAGTAGGGGAGTGTACTTTACCAGAAATGCTTTTCCTCTGCATATATTATATTCATATCTACATCTATATATTTTACTGTATACCTTAAATGCTTTGGAATTGGCTTGAGAGGGAGCAAGCAGCAGCCAGCCACAGATTCCAGACCAAATTCAACCTCTGTTCAGAATTTCCTAGATGATGGAATTGACCTAGATTCTGAGCTCCATTTGTGGTATCTTTTTAGGAACTAGACCAATATTCCAGGATTTGTAAAAATTCTGAAGGGTCTTCCGCTGACAGTGAAAGCCTCGGGAAGGTAGGTGGGAGAGTAACTGAAATCCCTGCGTCTCAACCTAGCTCAGGATGAAAGAGAATCACAGGTTTACCGTTCACTGAAGAGAAACAAATGCCCCATTACACAGAAGGGATTAGGACCGGGAGGGGTGTTTATACATTCGAAACAGACTTTGCCTCAGAGTGCAGGGCTGAGAGTCATAGACTGCATGAAAAATGGACGCCTGTCTGTGAACTGGAATCACAAAATGAACGCTACCCAGGGTGAATCATCCTTTAGAACCTCCGAGTCATATGGAAATGAGAACCTAGATCCCATAAAGGATTTGCAGATTTTTGTCTCAGAGTTAATCTGGTAATATATTCTTATCACACAACAGGAAAGTCCCCTCCTGAATTTTACATAACCACCCTTCAGTGGCCTCAGATGATAGCACAGAAGAAAGGAAAAGTATAACTTCTCTGATGACCTGGGTGAGCAGTTATGCTTTTCCTGAAAGGCAGGACTGATGTGGAGCTTGGAATATCCCGTGTCTGCAAACCGTGGGTTTAGTGTGTGTGTTTGTGTGTGTGTGGATGTGCTATGTGAATTTCCACCTGCTGCCTCTATTTCACAAATAAATATTAACACAGGTGTTTGGAAATGAAGGAAAGAAAGCCAAGATCATTTTCAAATTTTCTAACTTCATAGGGTGTGTGTATGTGTGTGTGTGTGTGTGTGTGAGAGAGAGAGAGAGAGAGAGAATGTGTGTATATGTTGACATGACATAATTTGAAATAAATGGAAAGAAAATGCATAATCTTTCTATTTGCTATGCCCCACAATCTAAACCACCTTTAGAGGATGACTTTAAAGTTGGCTGCTAAAAAAATCATGAAGCAAATAAAGCAAATGAAATTAAAATTGACATGTGAGTAGAGTTCTCAAATATAATGTATACAGTCAATCAATAAGTATATTTTGAGCACATATACGTGAAGGGGGTTTGCAAGACACTATGTAGATGATAAAGATGAATCACGCTTGGATTCTGTTCAGGGTACTTGTTCTCGTAGGGTACACGATGCTATAAAAAAAATGATATCTCATATATGCAAATAGTAATGCATATAAAGAAACAATATTTTAAAAAAGCATCATGCAAAGTAGACTGCTATAAATGCCATGACAGAGATGTAAATAATTCCTCCTGGGATTTTCAGAAGAAATATTGTTTCTATTGAGCTAGGGGGAGATGATTGTAGAGGGGCTTTCTTCTGGGCCCCGAGGGATGGATGGCCTTTGGACGTCTCCAGGCCGGAAACATGAGAGGATAGAATTCAATGGGTTTTTGCCCGACACTGTACCATCTAAGGTCATCCTCAGGCATTACTGTAAAATGGATGGAATTAGCTTTGTGTGTTTCTTTAGCTTCACTTTCATTATCCTAACTAAATGGGCTGACTTGATAGTTTGACAAACTAACCCATGCAAATGCATTAATGGCTAATAAGGGTGAAAGTCTACTTTTCCCAGCTACTTATGTTTTAACTCTTATTACTGTAAAACAGCTATTCCTTATATAAATGACTATTCAGATATAACTTGGGCTGAAATCTGTGGAGATGTATTTGTCTTTTTTGGGGGAGGGGGTACGCGGGCCTCTCACTGTTGTGGCCTCTCCCGTTGCGGAGCACAGGCTCCGGATGCACAGGCTCAGCGGCCATGGCTCACAGGCCCAGCCGCTCTGCGGCATGTGGGATCTTCCGGGACCGGGGCACGAACCTGCGTCCCCTGCATTGGCAGGCGGACTCTCAACCACTGCGCCACCAGGGAAGCCCCTATTTGTGTTTTTTTATTTTGCCTTCTAATCACCTTTTTATTTTGTAATCTAGGGCAGGGCAGCCTAGATAGCCCCATACTTGTCAGCACTGCTTCCTTAGAGCAAAGCCGGATCTAGATTAGAATCAAACATTTGGAGGATGTCCAGGGGCCAACTTCAGTGAAACTGTGGCTTGGCATCTTTTAAGCTGGGTGAAACAAAGGTGACAACTTTGATGCCCACTATTATTTTAAAACCATGGGTCAATATCAAGAAATGCTGTTGTTAGGAAAAGAAACTAAAATTGAGGGGTGAAATCTGAGAGGGGAGAATGCAGCAGAGGTGACATAAAGCACAGAGGTGATGCTTCTGTGATTCTGTGAGAAAAGAGCCAAATAGAGTAATGAGTGCCATGGCCTTTCAAGTCCTGTCCTTTGTGTGGGAGGAGCTAATGTGGGTCATGGGCTGGAACTGGCCCGGGCACAGTGTTCTGTTAGGGTTCCCTATGCCCACCATGGAGTTAGCCCCAGCAGAGTTAAGGTTACACAACCCTAGGTGCTGCAAATACGGGTGAGACATGGTTTTAGGAACATATAGAAATTGTTCTCATTAGTTAGGCAGAATAAAGAATGCTAACGAAAGATAAACAAATGCTTTTCCTCTCAGAAGTCCAGGTTGCCCTGGCAACCTCGGGGAGTACATCTGTTACTTTGGAAAGGCCCTTGTATATATCTTTATGTTCATAATATCTCCTGCTTGAACTGGAGTATTTGTCCACGTTCCAGCATGTCTGGGCTTTGTCTTTTTTTTTTTCTCAGCACACAGAGTCTCCTAGCTTTATGCTGTCTGTGGTAGGCACTGTTGGGTGTCTGTCCAACACTCACCAACTTTTCCTCACAAATTGAAGCCTGTTCCTGTTTGGACAGCAGTGTGCCCAGGCCCAGAACTAACTGTGATTTGTCTAACTCTTAGCCAGTCACGACCATCCCTTTTCCCCTCAGCAGAACGTGGTCCAGGGGTTGGCATTTGACTCAGACCTGGGCAATGAGATAGTGAGGAAAAGCTGTTGAGGCATCTAGGAAAGATTCTTCTCCCTGATAAGTGGTATGGATGGCATAAGGGAAAAAATTTTCTCCATTCTTTGCTCCTTGAGGATGTGATTCTTGGAGGTGCAGGAGCCTCTTTTTTTTTTTTTGAGCCTGAGAAGAAGCATAGTTGACACATTGAGGATAGAAGAGCAAAAGACAAAATGTCTTTTTTTTTTTTTTTGTGGACAAAATGTCTTTGATAGCACTATTGAGCCATAAACTCTGGATTTCTCGCTTAGTAAAAAATTTGTTTGTTTATGGTTTAATTCATTCTTATTTGGACATTCTTTTACTTGCAATTCACATTCTAAAGGACATATCCATTGAGCTGGGGAAAGCTGTGAATTAATAAGGGAGCTTAAATGAATAGCCATCAAAATGGTAGCAAAGTTTGAATGGCATTTGTTTCTGAAAATAGATCGCTGCCTTTTGCCATCTTTTCCAGTGCAGGACACAACTTTCGGGTCTCAATTTTCCGAAATGGCCAGGCTTTGTCTAGTAACGGGGCCATAGGGACTTGCTTCTATCTTCTGCCTTCCTGACTTCTTCTACATCTCAAGCACGGTGCTTCCTCCCTCACTCACAGGATGGCTCTTCTTCTCTTGAGCCTCTTCTCTCCATCCCCTTTCCTTAACAATGTCACCTGCTGCCCAAACATTAACTCTCTTTTCTTAAAAAACAACTCTTCAACGTGAACTGCCCCTTTCCTTTGCACTCCAGACATGAAGTTTCAATTGCCTAAGGCCCATTCATTTCTGGGTGTTCCACTAGTAACACAAACATGTGTTGAACCAAAAGAAACATCTCCCCCGAAAATCCTGACATCTCCATTTCTGATAATATCAGTATCACACCCTGGGCTCTCAAGTCCTTTGTCTCTTCCTTCTCCCATATACCACATCTAAACCACCCACTGCTGTCAATTCTGAATCCCCTCCCTCCCTTTTCCCCTCCTCTCCATTCCCCCTGCCTCCGGTCTAGCGCAGCACGGATTCCTACCTGAACCTCTGTAATAGACTCAAATCGAGACCTTCTTAAGAAACTTCTACCCTCCAGTCCATCTTCCCCACAGTTGCCATAGCGTGCCTCCTTTAATCAGAAGACTTCAAAAGCAGCCTCCCCTTCTGAATGAAGTACAAACTCCTCACGGTGCTATTCTAGGCCCTCTGGAACACACCTAACTTATCATTTTAGCTTTATCTCTTGTTATTTATCTGCTCCTTTTCTGTGCTCCTAGTTAAACATGACTAATGCCACTATAACATTACTCTTCCCATCAGCAACCACAGCTACCATTACTTATCTCTGTTACCGTAACTATCATAATACTACTGTCTCTCTTAATGGTGAACATTTGCTGAATATTTTTTATTAATTTTTCTTGGCATATGGTTACTTTACAATGTTGTGTTAGCCTCCACTGCACAACAAAATGAATCAGCCATACATATACAGATATTCCCTCCCTTTTGGACTTCCCTCCCATTTAGGTTACCACAGTGCATTACGTAGAGTTCCCTGTGCTACACAGTATGTTCCCATCAGCTGTCTATTTTATACATAGTCAATCCCAGTCTCCCAATTCCTTCCACCCCACCCCTTTCCCCCTTGGTATTCATACATTTGTTCTCTACGTCTGTGTCCCTATAGAAGGTTGCTTTGCAACCTTTGCTGAATTCTTAATATGTGCCAAGCACTGTGCTTAAGCACTTCCGTGCAGTCACCGATCACTGACCACCCACAATGTGCTCGGCAGGTGTTGAAGGTACAATGAAACAGAGCTTATAGCTTCAAACCCCTTCTCTATTTTAATTCTTGCCATGATCTTCTGCAGGTAGGTATTGCTGCAATCAACATCATTTTAAAGATGAGTAAACCGAGGCTTAGAGAGTTTAAGTAACCCAAGCAAGGACTTAGAGATAAGAAGTGCAAGCTTTCAGATCTCTCCTGGCCCAGACCCCCATGTCATCCACTCCATCTGTTTCTTCCTCCTTCCCCGCATGCCCACTCATTGACCCCAGCTCCTTGAGGGGAGGGATGGTGTCGTATTTTTCTCTCTAGCTCCTACACCGCTCAGCACACTGAGTAGCATCTTTACAGCTCAATATGTTTTTGGAGGTTAAATGAAATAAAAGTAAAAGCCTCATGACATCACTCCTGAAGGGTGAAATCTCCCAGTCAGGCTCTCGTAATGCTGAGTAAGGGCCTCTCCCAGAGTGATCAGTGTCTCCTAACTCTGAAATAGAAGATGACATGCCTCACCCACAGCTTCTAATACAAGATTTCACTGGTTTATCTGTCCCTGTGTTTAATAAGCAAGATTAATAACCACTTTAAATTCAATTGATAAGATGGTGTTGCCTAATCCCATGTCCATTCCTCTTTCCAGTATGCACTACTGCACTCTGTTAACGTCATGTTCTGCTACAATGCGTTAAGGGCAAGATTGGTGACATTCATTTGGAATCAGACACTTGTTATTAATTTGGACAGCAGCTTACACATCCTGCTTCAAAATGTCCAGGGGGCCAATGGAGATGAATGAGGTGTAGTTAACGTCCCCACCACTTTGCTCAGCTCCTCTTTACATAGAAAACCATAGAGAAATGCTCCGCTCAATACAGTCTTAACACAATCATCGTGGAAAGAATCATCTTTAGCACAAATGACCACAGGCTTTTACTCATCTAGCTTCTTTCATCACCACCTCTCACAGGACTCGAGTGACACTTCCTTTCCTTTTATCAGCTTTGACACCACAGAAATTCCAGTCTCTCCAGTGAAGAGACGGAGAACCTGTAGGCGAGTTCTAACAGTATCAAATGACATGCAAAAGTCAGTGATAAGAGCAGAGCATTCCAAGAATGCAAACATTTAGGGCAAAATGTAGATCAACCATTCAACAAATATGTATTGAGTATCTACTGTCCAGAGACCATCTTCTGTGCTGGGGAGATCAAAATGAACCAGATAGATTGCCTGCCTTTAGGGGAGCAGCCAGACCAGCAGTCACGTTCCAATGTGCTGTGATAACTCTTTTGATAAGATGCACCCAAAAGCTATGAAGGCACCCAGCAGGGGCAATTTCATTTGGAAGCTCAAGAGAATTCTCCACAAGAGTTGGTAGATAGGCTGCAGGAGTGGGGATGGTATATATAATAAACCAGAGGTAAAAGAGCCTGGAACTTGAGGAGAAATAAGGGTCAGAGATAAATGATAGAGCCAGTATGTGGAGAAGTTGTATGGAGACTAAGAAAAATATATATTTAGAATCCAGAATTACTGGCCATTGGTGCAATTTAATATATCACTCTTTTGTCGGAGATGCCAAAACAAACCATCCTCATCCAAAATTTAAAATGTAACCTGCACTGTGGGAGACTAAATTTGGCCATGCAGTATTTGACACGCTTCTGTGGAGAAGTGTAGTCTATGCCCCATCCCCAGTCTGGGCCGGTTCTGTGACTGCTTTAGCCAATAAAATACAATGGGTAACGACCCTATGACAACTTCCAGGCCTATGCCTCGAGAGACTGGTAGCTTCCACTTTCTGTCTCTTAAACTCTTACTTTTGGAATCAAGCGCTTCCAAAAGGAAGCCCAAGCCAACCACCCATAAAGAGATCAACTGGAGGATGAACTGAGGCCCTTGGCCAAGAGCCCCAGCTGAGCTCCCATCTGACAGCCAGAATCTACTTGCCAGCCACGTGAGAGAGTCATTTGGGAAGTGGATCATGCATCACCAGCCAAGCCACCCCAGAGCCCGGAGTGGATACAAACCACACCTTCCAAGCTCTTCACAAATTGCAGATTAACGATTTAAGCCACTAAGCTTTGGGATGATTTGTTACACAGCAATAGATAACTGGAACCAGTACCTACTTTAAGGAATGGCTCCTGGTGCCTGGCATACAATGAGAAGACTGCATTGAGGAGCCCATAGGGACATTAGAGCTGGTGCTTCTTCTGGTGCAGACCTCCCTCTATCTTGGTGGGTCATGTACTAAATGAAAGCATTTATGAAGGAAGATGGGACTGAGAGGTGATGTCAGAAAATAACTCTGCCAGATGCTGTCTTTCAGACTCTCCATTGTGATCAGCCAGACAATAACCCCAGCTGAAACGAACACATGTTCTCAATTAGAACCTATTGATAATAATTGGGAACACAGTACACGCCAAGCCTGATCTCTACTAATTGCTACTGAGAGTCTGAAAATCTTACTGAGAATGTGTGAGAATTTTTTTAAAAACCATCGTCTGTATATTTCGCTTTTCAAACCACTGCCACTCACCTCACAAAACTTTCAGGAGGATTAATGAGATAGTGCTTACAAAGTCTTTGAAATCCAACAGGACAAAAATCACAAACCAATAGAAAATGTTGTTAGTTTCTATTGACAGTACTGAAAGCTATTTTTAAGGAAAGAAAAACCAATATAAAAATTTAATAAGCAAACACATATTGCTAATAATTTGGCATATTTCTGTGACAACAATCCTTCCAGTCACCCAGGCTTGATATCTGGGTCTCACTTTTAATAACAGTTTCAAAAATTTTATATTCTGTCTCCACATTATCTTCACCTCTGCTTTCTTCTCTCCTTTATCACTGTCACTTACCTACTGCAGTATCTCCATACCCGTGCTGTTGTCAGCATCCCTAATTGGTCTCCCTGACTCCAGTTTATCTCCTTCCCAGATCAACAAGAGTTTCCAGACTCATTTTTGTTTATGTCAGTCTCCTCCTTAAAAACCCATTGTTTCCCATTGCTTTAGAATAAAGTTGAACTCAGAACTTGCTGTCATGCCTTCTAGGGAACATCTAGAAATAGGAGTTCCAACCCAAAGCTCAGTGAAAGGTGGAAACCGTAGCAGGAGGCACAGTGTGCTCCTGGGGACAGGAGAGCACACTGCAGACTCCGTGCTGCCCCGGGTAACTTTCCACTTCATGTTGTGACGATCTGATCTAGTGAGAAGAAGAGACTGGCCCCTCCCTAGACAGAGACTGAGGAGGACTGTAGCATTCTGCCCAATAATGGCATCAGGCACCGGCAGGTGGTAAGTCCACTGCTTCTGCTAGGGTCTTGGTAGCTGAAGGAGCAACCATAATAGGTATATAGCTAGAAATGGGTCCCTGCCCTATTACTGAGCACCCAAGTGGGTGCACTGTAAACAAAGAGAATTAAAGGAAGAAACATATTGCTCTGGAAGATAATGCTGGAAGCCAGGTTCACACCACCAGCAGCTCCCTGCTGTCGAGACCACTACTTGCTCCTTTTTTGTTCAATGATAGAAGCCTGACGTGTCACTAATGCTATCTGATACTACGTGGGGCTATCAAGACCAGCTAGGGAAGGTTTCTTTCCTTCAGTGCTTACTAAAGAAGTTTTGAGCCTCCTCAAACTGGAGGCTCCTGGGTGGCATTTAAACTTGATCCAACCCAGTAGGTCTGTTTTATGCAATGTTTACACTTTTTAATTCTGTGCCAACATTTTGAAACTCTGGACTTGTCCTCTAAAAAAAAGACTAATTTCTAGCTTCCTTTATATATATATATAAAATCAGGAGTATGAACATTAGTCCATGTGATCAAAATCAACCAGAGTGCATGCTGGCTGTCTCGTTAGGACAGCGCAGTTTGCCACACTCCCCATCTAACCCTCTTCACTCATCTGTGTATTTCTTTCAAGAAGCACTAGAGTTTGTGAGCCCTGTTTTAGGCTGTTTAGTCTCTGAGAATTCAGTTTTTCCCTTGGAAGAGATGTGTGTGTGTGTGTGTGTGTGTGTGTGTGTGTGTGTGTGTGCGTGTGTGAGAGAGAGAGAGAGAGAGAGAGAGAGAGAATGAACCGGTGGACCTCAGGGGATTCAGTGTGTCACAACACCGCCAAGATGTGCTAAAGTCCACTCCAGTTCCCGTTGTTGAGAGACCCCCATCTACACCCTCCATTGCTCAGACATGGGGCGATGTGTTTCTTGGGTTAGAGTATCTATTGCATTTTCTGTTGGGGGGGGAGAGTGACAAGCCCAGAGGACAATGAGATGGCCAGATCACCTCCTGTGGAGAAAAAGTGAACCTTCCTCCAAAAGTCTGGAGGAGATTTGCTTGGTAGAGGCTGGTGAGGGAGATGCTGCCATGGAGTGAGGAAGACCCCAGGGATGGTAGAACAAGGTTAGCAGATAGAAGGCAACTGGGAAGAGCTTAAAATCTTGGGTTATTTTATACTGGGCTTTAAGGAAAGTCAGATGTAGCAGGCAGTTTTATACACTGTCCTATGCTGTCTTTTTTCTAAAGCTTCAGGGAAGTCTGGCAGAACACACTGTGCTGGTAGGTTGTGGAGGAATGTAAGGGAAGGGGCATCCCAGTGGGAAGGGTCGAGGCCAGGTTCACACCACCATCAACTCCCTGTTGTAGAGACTGCTACTTGCTCCTCTCTTGTTCAATGGTAGAAGCCTTGATCTTCAGTTGGGCACATGGTGTCTATATTTTTTGGCCTCACGTGCATCTTGAATATGTCTATGGGATTAAATTATGATCAGAGATATGTGAGCACAAGGACTTAAATGGAGAAAAAGTGTGTCTTTTCTTTCCTTTCTCCTCCATCCTGCTGCTTAAAATGTAGACATAATTTAATCTCTAAGCAATGCTGGAAAGTCAACACAGAGGGATCCTGGTTCTCTACATGACTCATGGGTAGAACTGTCATTTCAACTCTGGGTTGCCTAAACCCAACTACTGCATGAAAGAGAAATAAGGTTCTGACTTGCTTACACCTGAACCAAAGTGTATGAGTCAGCTCAGGCTGCCATAACAAGATATAACTGCCTGGGTGACTTACATAACAAGAATTAATCTTTTCACAATTCTGGAGGTTGGGAAATCCAAGATCAAGGTGTTGGTAGGGTTGGTTTCTGTAAGACCTCTCTCCTTGTTGTACAGACAGCTATCTTCTTGCTGTGTTCTCATATGGTCTTTTCTCTGTGTATGCATACTCCTGGCATCCATTTTTTTTCTTACAAGGACACCAGTCCTATTGGATCAGGGTCCCACCCATATGGCCCCAATTAACCTTAATTGCCTTCCAGAGGCCCTATTAGGGCTTCAATATATGAATTGATATGGGATGGGAGGCAATAATGGGGCAGAAGGAGACACAATTCAGTCCCTAACAGTACTTGGCTAAATAAAGATAAAATGTTGTCTTCTAAATTTTCATGGACAAGGCTAGATGAGAATAATAAACCACAGTGATATGAAGAAATGAGAGATTTCACCGTGTTTCAAAGTCTTGACTTTGAAATTATAAAATATTTCCAAAACCTCTGCAAGTAAGTGTAGGTTTTCCTTAAAGCTTACTCTGTGTACATCGTTTAAATTTCTGATGTCTAAATTACCTTAAGGTGAATAAAATTTGAAAAAAATTATGTGAAAAGAACTATTGATCCTGAAAGAAATTTAACATCTGAAAACTGCTCACTAAACTCATTTCCCAGCAAACACATTTTAGACTGATTCACAACTGATACATACAAAGAAGTAATTTCCAAGGCTCCTCAATTAAAATATTCCAGCAAAAGTATTTTTATCATATGAAATTTGCATTTTATTTCAATAGAAGGTATTTTTTATGTTAGGATGGAAAGTAAAAAGCTCACTTTAAACTTTTTACTTTAACATATTTTTTAAGTTTAAAAAGAAGTCTATTTACAAGGGTGGGCCCTACAATCTCATCAGAGACAGAAAGATCTTTCATGAGACCAAAGGGGGTTACAAATTTCTAAGCACAGAAACTTGACCTCGTAAGTCTTCCCTTCTGTTGCTAGTAGCTTTTTGCACCACCCCCCAACACACACACACTTAACTGGTACGGTATTTCTTTGCACAGAGTTTTCTGAGATTTTGTCCCTAATTTCTCTGAATTAGAAAAGAAAGAAGGGTCAATGTGTTTTATTATACTGGGATGAAAATTTATAAAACAACAAAATCCAATATTATATTACCACATTCTCTGCTATACTGAGAATCAAAAACATAGTCTTACCTCTTTAACCACTGTGGAAAGTATTAGAGTAACATTTCCATGGGATTTAGTATATGGGAAACATGGTTCTAAGTATTTTACATAAATTAACTCTAATCCTCACAGTAGTTTTATGAGGTAAGTATTATAACGTCTATGTTATCGAGGAGGAAATGAAGGCAAAATTATATAACTAGTAAGTTCCAGAGCCAGGATTCAAACTTGGGAAGATTGCCTCCAAAGCCTGTGCTTTCAAATGGTAGTTTCTAAATTTACACTAAACACACACACACACACACACACACACACACACCCATACACTCACACTCACACATAAAAAAGAAGAAATTTTGAAGCATGGAAAGTTTGACAAAACTTTTTAAGCTTAAAGGAACATCATTTTGATTGAGACTTCTGCCTTCAAAAGCAGTGAATACTCAAAGGGCCATGGCTATTAAATGCTATAAGATCATTTTTATCCTCAATATAAGAAGAGAAATGAAAGTTAAAGCTGTGAATTTTTTTCTTGTTAGGTTAGCAAGGAATCAAAAGATTGCGGAAAAATGTTTTGTTATAGGCTCAAGGACACAGGCTCTCTTATTGTTGGTGGAAATGTAAATATAGAGGGCAGAGTGAAGCCAGGTAACAGCAGAGCTTTAAAAATGCCCACTCCTGATCATCAAAAAGACAACAGATAACAAGTGCTGGCAAGGACATGGAGAAAAGTGAGCCTTGTACACTGTTGGTAGGAAGGTAAAATGGCACTTTGATAAACAGTATGGAGGCTCCTCAAAATATTAAAAATTGAATTACCAGATAATCTGGCAATCCCAATTCTGGATATATATATCTAGAAGAATTCAAAGCAGAATACTAAAGAGAGAGATTGGTTCAAGATGGCCGAGTAGAAGGATATGCGCTCACTCCCTCTTGCGAGAGCACTGGAATCACAACTAACTGCTAACAATCCTCGACAAGAAGACACTGGAACTCACCAAAAAGGATACCCCACAACCAAAAACAAAGGAGAAGCCACAATGAGACGGCAGGAGGGTTGCAATCACAATAAAATCAAATCCCATAACCACTGGGTGGGTGACTCACAAACTGGAGAACACTTACACCACAGAAGTCCACCCACTGGAGTGAAGGTTCTGAGCCCCATGTCAGGCTTCTCAACCTGGGGGTCTGGCAACGGGAGGAGGAATTCCTAGAGAATCAGACTTTGAAGGCTAGTGGGATTTGATTGCAGGACTTCGACAGGACTGGGGGAAACAGAGACCCCACTCTTGGAGGACACAAACAAAGTAGAGTGCACATCAGACGCCAGGGGAAGGAGCAGTGACCCCATAGGAGATTGAACCAGACATACCTGCTAGTGTTGGAGGGTCACCTGCAGAGGCAGGGGGTGGCTGTGGCTCACCACAGGGACAGGGACACTGGCAGCAGAAGTTCTGGGAAGTGCTCCTTGGTGTGAGCCCTCCTAGAGTCTGCCATTAGCCCCACCAAAGAGCCTGCAGCATCGAGTGCTGGGTTGCCTCAGGCCAAACAACCACAGGGAGGGAACTCGGCCCCACTAATCAGCAGACAAGTGGATTAAAGTTTTACTGAGATCTTCCCACCAGAACAACACCCAGCTCTAGCAAACACCAGTCCCTCCCATCAGGAAGCTTGCACAAGCCTCTTAGATAGCCTCATCCACCAGAGGGCAGACAGCAGAAGCAAGAAGAACTACAATCCTGCAGCCTGTGGAACAAAAGCCACATTCACAGAAAGACAGACAAAATGAAGAGGCAGAGGCCCATGTACCAGATGAAGGAACAAGATAAAACCCCAGAAAAACAACTAAATGAAGTGGACACAGGCAACCTTCCAGAAAAAGAATTCAGAATAATGATAGTGAAGATGATCCAGGAAAAAGAATGGAGGAAAAGACTGAGAAGATTCAAGAAATGTTTAACAAAGACCTAGAAGAATTAAAGAACAAACAAACAGAGATGAACAATACAAAAACTGAAATGAAAACTACACTAGAAGGAATCAATAGCAAATAACTGAGGCAGAAGACAGATAAGTGACCTGGAAGACAGAATGGTGGAATTCACTGCCGTGGACAGAATAAAGAAAAAAGAATGAAAAGAAATGAAGACAGCCTAAGAGACCTCTGAGACAACATTAAACTCACCAACATTCGCATTATAGAGGTCTCAGAAGGAAAAGAGAGAAAGGACCTGGGAAAATATTTGAAGAGATTATAGGCAAAAACTTCCCTAATATGGGAAAGGAATAGCCACCCAAGTCCGGGAAGCACAGAGTCCCAGGCAGGAAAAACCCAAGGAGAAACATGCCAAGACACATAGTAATCAAATTGACAAAAATTAAAGACAAAGAAAAATTATTAAAAGCAACAAGGGAAAAAACACAAAGAACATACAAGGGAACTCCCGTAAGGTTAACAGCTGATTTCTCAGCAGAAACTCTACAAGCCAGAAGGGAGTGGCACCATATATTTAAAGTGATGAAAGGGAAGAATCTACAGCCAAGATTCCTCTACCTGGCAAGGATCTCATTCAGATTCAATGAAAAAATCAAAAGCTTTACAGGCAAGCAAAAGCTAAGAGAATTCAGCACCACCAAATCAGCTCTACAGCAAATGCTATGGGAACTTCTCTAAGTGGGAAACACAAGAGAAGAAAAGGACCTACAAAAACAAACCAAGAACAATTAAGAAAATGGTAATAGGAATATACATATCGATAATTACCTTAAATGTGAAGAGATTAAATGCTCCAACCAAAAGACACAAGCTGGCTGAATGGATACAAAAACAAGACCCATATATATGCTGTCTATAAGAGACCCACTTCAGACCTAGGGACACATACAGACTGAAAGTGAGGGGATGGAAAAAGATATTCCATGCAAATGAAAACCAAAAGAAAGCTGGAGTAGCAATACTTGTATCAGATAAAATAGACTTTAAAATAAAGAATGTTACAAGAGATAAAAGAAGGACACTACATAATGATCAAGGGATCAATCCAAGAAGAAGATATAACAATTATAAATATATATGCACCCAACATAGGAGAACCTCGATACATAAGGCAAATGCTAACAGCTATAAAAGAGGAAGTCAACAGGAACACAATAATAGTGGGGGACTTTAACACCTCACTTTCACCAATGGACACATCATACGGAAAAAATAAATGAGGAAACACAAGCTTTAAATAACACAAAAGACCAGATTGATTTAACTGATATTTATAGTACATTCCATCCGAAAACAGCAGATTACACTTTCTTCTCAAGTGCACAGAGAACATCCTCCAGGATAGATCACATCTTGGGTCACACATCAAGCCTTGGTAAATTTAAGATAATTGAAGTCTTATCAAGCATCTTGTCCGACCACAATGCTATGAGATTAGAAATCAATTACAGGGAAAAAAACGTAAAAAACACAAACACATGGAGGTTAAACAATACGCTACTAAATAACCAAGAGATCACTGAAGAAATCAAAGAGGAAATCAAAAACTACCTAGAGACAAATGACAATGAAAACATGATGATCCAAAAGCTACGGGATGCAGCAAAAGCAGTTCTAAGAGTGAAGTTGATAGTAATACAATTCTACCTCAGGAAACAAGAAAAATCTCAAATAAACAATCTAACTTTACACCTAAAGGAACTAGAGAAAGAAGAACAAACAAAACCCAAAGTTAGTAGAAGGAAAGAAATCATAAAGATCAGAGCAGAAACAAATGAAATAGAAACAAAGGAAACAACAGCAAAGATCAATAAAACTAAAAGCTGGTTCTTTGAGAAGATGAACAAAATTGATAAACCATTGGCCAGACTCATCAAGAAAAAGAGGGAGAGGACTCAAATCAATAAAATTAGAAATGAAAAAGGACAAGTTACAATGGACACCACAGTTAAAACAGACAAAGCATCATAAGAGACTACTACAAGAAACTCTATGCCAATAAAATGGACAACCTGGAAAAAATGGACAAATTCTTAGAAAGGTATAACCTTCCAATACTGAAACAGGAAGAAACAGAAAATATGAACAGACCAATCACAAGTAACGAAATTAAAACTGTGATTAAAAATCTTCCAATAAACAAAAGTCCAGGACCAGATGGCTTCACAGGTGAATTCTATCAAACATTTAGAGAAGAGCTAACACTCATCCTTCTCAAACTCTTCCAAAAAATTGCAGACAAAGGAACACTCCCAAACTCATTCTACGAAGCCACTATCACCCTGATACCAAAACCCAACAGAGATACTACAGAAAAAGAAAATTACAGACCAATATCACTGATGAACATAGATGCAAAAATCCTCAACAAAATACAAGCAAACAGAACCCAACAATACATTAAAAGGATCGTACACTATGATCAAGTGGGATTTATCCCAGGGATGCAAGGATTCTTCAATATATGCAAATCAATCAATGTAATACACCATATTAACAACTGAATAAAAACCATATGATCATCTCATTAGATGCAGAAAGAGCTTTTGACAAAATTCAACACCCATTTTTGATAAAAAACTCTCCATAGAGGGAACCTACCTCAACATAATGAAGGCCATATAAACAACCCCACAGCAAACATCATTCTCAATGGTGAAAAACTGAAAGCATTTCCTCTAAGATCAGGAACAAGACAAGGATGTCCACTCTTGCCACTATTATTAAACATAGTTTTGAGTTTTGGAAGTCCTAGCCATGGCAACCAGAGAAGAAAGAAATAAAAGGAACACTAATTGGAAAAGAAGAAGTAAAACTGTCACTGTTTGCTGATGACATGATACTATACATAGAGAATCCTAAAGATGCCATCAGAAAACTACTAGAGCTAATCAGTGAATTTGGTAAAGTTGCAGGATACAAAATTAATGCACATAAATCTGTTGCATTCCTATACATTAACAATTAAAGAGCAGAAAGAGAAATTAAGGAAACAATCACATTCACCACTGCAATAAAAAGAATAAAGTACCTAGGAATAAACTTACCTAAGGAGGTAAAAGACCTGTACTCAGAAAACTGTAAGACACTGATGAAAGAAATCAAAGATGACAAAAACAGATGGAGAGATATACCATATTCTTGGATTGGAAAAATAAATATTGTGAAAATGACTATACTACCCAAAGTAATCTACAGATTCAGTGCAATCCTTATCAAATTACCAATGGCAATTTTTACAGAACTAGAACAAAAAAATCTTAAAAGCTGTATAGAGACACAAAAGTCCCTGAATAGCCAAAGCAATCTTGAGGGAAAAAAATGGAGCTGGAGGAATCAGACTGCCTGACTTCAGACTATACCACAAAGCTACAGTAATCAAGGCATACGGTACTGGCACAAAAGCAGAAATATAGGTCAATGGAACAGGATAGAAAGCCCAGAGATAAACTCACGCACCTATGGTCAACTAATCTAAGACAAAGGAGGCAAGGATATACAATGGAGCAAAGACAGTCTCTTCAATAAATGGTGCTGGGAAAACTGGAAAGCTACATGTAAAAGAATGAAATTAGAACACTCCCTAACACCATACACAAAAATAAACTCCAAATGGATTAAAGACAATGTAAGACCAGACACTATAAAATTCTTAGAGGAAAACATAGGAAGAACACTCTTTGACATAAATCACAGCAAGATCTTTTTTGACCTACCTCCTAGAGTAATGGAAATAAAAACAAAAATAAACAAACGAGACATAATGAAACTTAAAAGCTTTTGCACAGCAAAGGAAACTATAAACAAGACGAAAAGACAACCCTCAGAACGGGAGGAAGTATTTGCAAATGAATCAACGGAGAAAGGATTAATCTCCAAAAATATATAATCAGCTCATAGAGCTCAATATTAAAAAAACAATCCAATCAAAAAATGGGCAGAAGACCTAAATAGACATCTCTCCAAAGAAGACATACAGATGGCCATGAGGCCCATGAAAAGTTGCTCAACATAACTAATTATTAGAGAAATGCAAATCAAAACTGCAATAAGGTATCACCTCACACCGGTTAGAATGGGCATCATCAGAATATCTACAAACAAGAAATGCTGGAGAGGGTGTGGAGAAAATGGAACCCTCTTGCACTGTTGGTGGGAATGTAAATTGATACAGCCACTATGGAGAACAGTATGGAGGTTCCTTAAAAAACTAAAAATAGAATTACCATATGACCCAGCAATCCCACTACTGGGCATATACCCAGAGAAAACCATAATTCAAAAAGACACATGCACCCCAATATTCATTGCAGCACTATTTACAATAGCCAGGTCATGGAAGCAACCTAAATGCCCATCAACAGACAGATGGATAAAGAAGTTGTGGTACATATATACAATGGAATTTACTCAGCCATAAAAAGGAACGAAATTGGGTCATTTGTAGAGATGTGGATGGACCTAGAGACTGTCATCCAGAATGAAGTAAGTCAGATAGAGAAAAACAAATATTGTATATTAATGCATATATGTGGAATCTTGAAAAATGGTACAAATGAACCAGTTTGCAAGGCAGAAAGAGAGACACAGATGTAGAGGACAAACATATGGACACCAAGGGGGGAAACTGGGGTGGTGGGATGAATTGGGAGATTGGGATTGACATATATACACTAATATGTATAAAATAGATAACAAATAAGAAAAAAAAATGCCCACTCCTTTTTTCCCAATTACAGAAACTTTCCAAATTAGATTAGCATATGATATCCAGAAGATATATGCCCAAGTACGTTTATACCTGGGTTTTTAGAAGTTATAAAAAACCTAAAGCAACCTAAGTATCTATCAGCTTGGAATTAGTTAAATAAATGATGGCACATCCCCAAAGTGGAAGCACATAGCCATACAAATTATGAGATTAATCTGTGCTTATGCTGAGGAAATATGTCCATGACATACAGTAGAGTGAAACATACTGTATAATCTGTATGACAAGCCAATTTATGTAATTTGGTGCACATAGATCTATACATATGAATATGCATATAGCTATAACTATAAGGCTGTCCACGGATAGGGGAAGAGAAAATATTTCTGGGTAGTGAGATTTTGAGTGATTTAACCTTACTTTAATTTTTTTCTATTGTATTTGAATGTTTTTAAATGAGAGGTATTGATTACTGTAGTTTTGTTGTATAGTCTGAGGTCAGGAAGTGGGATTCTTCCAGCTCTGTTCTTTCTCAAGATTGTGTTGGTTATTTGAGGTCTTTTATGTTTCCATACAAATTTTAAAATTATTTATTCTAGTTCTATGAAAAATGCCATTGGTATTTTGATAGGGATCACACTGAATCTGTGAATTGCCTTGAGTAGTATGGTCATTTTAAGAATACTGATTTTTCCAATCCAACAACACGGTATATCTTTCCATCTGTTTGTGTCATCTTCAATTTCTTTCATCAATGTCTTATAGTTTTACGAATATAGGTCTTTTGCCTCCTTTGGTAGGTTTATTCCTAGGTATTTTATTCCTTTTTTATGCAATAATAAATGGGATTATTTCCTTAATTTCTCTTTCTGATAGTTAATTGTTAGTGTACAGAAATGCAACAGACTTCTGTGTATTAATTTTGTATCCTGCAACTGTAAAAGACAGACACATGTATCAATGGAACAGGACAGAGAGCCTAGAAATAAACCCATGAACTTATGGTCAATTAATCTACAACAACAGCGGCAAGAATATACAATGGAGAAAAGACAGTCTCTTCAGTAAGATGTGCTGGGAAAACTGGACAGCTACATGTAAAAGAATGAAATTAGAACATTCTCTAACACCTTATACAAAAGTAAACTCGTAATGGATTAAAGACCTAAATGTAAGACGAGATACTAAAAATCTCCTAGAGGAAAACATAGGCAGAACACTCTAATGTAAATTGAAGCAATATTTTTTTGGAAACCTATCCTAAAGTAAAGGGAATAAGAGCAAAAATAAACAAATGGGACCTGATTAAACTTAAAAGCTTTTGCACAACAAAGGAAACCATCAACAAAACAAAAAGACAACCTACTGAATAAGAGAAAGTATTTGCAAAAGATATGACTGATAAGGGATTAATGTCCAACATATATAAACAGCTCATACAACTCAACATCAAAAAAAACAACCCAATTAAAAAATGGGCAGAAGAACTGAATACATTTTTTTTCAAAGAGTAAATTCAGACAGCCAACAGGCACATGAAAAGATGCTCAACATCACTAATTATCAGGGAAATGCAAATCAAAACCACAGTGAGATATCACCTCACACCTGTCAGAATGGCTCTTATCAAAAAGAATGCAAATAACAAATGTTGATGAGGATGTGGAGAAAAGGGAACCCTCATACACTGTTGGTGAGAATGTAAATTGGTGCAGCCACTGTGGAAAACAATATGGAGGTTTCTCAAAAATCTAAAAATGGAGCTACCATAAGACCTAGCCATTCCACTCCACTTTGGGTATTATCCAAAATAACCAAAAACACTAATTCGAAAAGATACATGCACCCCAATGTTCATAGCAGCATTATTTACAATAGCCAAGATATGGAAACAACTTAAATGTCCATTGACAGAGGAATGGATATATACGTATACACACACACACACACACACACACACACACACACACACACACACACACAATGGAATTCTACTCAGCCATGAGAAGAATGAAATTTTGCCATTTGCAGCAACATGGATGGACTTGTAGGGCACTATGCTAAGTGAAATACATCAGACAAAGAAAGACAAACACTGTATGATATCATTTATTTGTGGAATCTAAAAAATACAACAAACTAGTGAATATAACAAAAAAGAAGCAGACTCACAGATGTAGGGAACAAACTAGTGGTTCCCAGTGGTGGGGCAGGGGGTAAACAGAGGTGGGGGAGTACAAACTACTGGGTGTAAGACAGGCTACAGGGATGTACTGTACAACATGGAGAATAGAGCCAGTATTTTGTAATAACTGTAAATGGAGTGTAACCTTAAAAAACTGTATAAAAATTTTAATAAATAAATATAACATGAACCTCTACTAAAAAAAATAACAAAAGAATAAAAAACCAAAAAAACGTACATTTGCAAAAATATCTTTACATCTGAAAACAATTTGTAGGTTAGATTTTTCCCACTTATCCTGGGTATGCATAATGATTGCTAAGAAATCAAAATCATTCATGAATTTAATGTGTAACCCAGGCCAAATAATGAAAGCAAAATGAATAAACGTCTTTAAAATTTTTTAAAAAACATAAAAATAAATAAAATAAAATGAAAGGTAGTATTTTACAACACTGTTTTCAAGAATAAAATCACAACAGAAAGAATGAAAGAGTGAAAGGGAGGAAAGAAGGAAGAAAGAAAGGAAGGAGGAAGGAAGGGATGGAGGGAGGGAGGGATGGAGAGAGAAATCAGTAAGGAGTGCCGGGGATACTGGGTCTGCTGACCTCTGCTCTGATCACTGAGACTGGCTCACTGCCCTCCTTTTTGCTCTGCCTCCCTACTCACTGCTATCAGATCCATCCAGGCTGGCCTTCCCTCAGTCCCACTCCTTAGTCCATCACAATTAGCTGGCTAACCTTGTAGTTGCCATTCCACAGTTGGGTCTGAGACAATCTCTGGCCCCCCAGACCCAGCTTCCTCCCCAGGCCTCAGACCCCAGTGAGACCCCCCAACTTTACTTCCCAAGAACTAATAGGACATGTACCAGGCGCCTGAGAAGTGTGAGTTGAGGAGAGGGCAGAAGGACTTGCAGTTCCCTTAAAAACAGGCGAATTGATGAAAGTACAGAACTTCTGTGACGTGCCTGGAACCATGTCCGCAGGGAGATGCCTAACTGGAACACACCGTGTGTCACCTGAGCTTGTGTCACCTGAGCTTGTATCACTTGGGCTGGCCTCTCCTTGATGAATTGCTTCTTCCAATTTTCACTGACACCTATATTTTATCCATCTCTCACATGGTCTCTACTATGTTCCAGGGTCAGGAACTTTTTAAAAATCTCAGACTTACAGGAAAGTTGCAAGAATAGTACAAAGAGTTCCTGCATATCCCACACCCAGATTTCCCAAATGTTACTATTTTATTATATTTGTTTTATTCTCTTTGTCTCTCCTTCTCAGCAGACAGAATGCTTCTTTATCCCTAACTTTTTTTTTTTTTTTTTTTTTTTGCGGTACACGGGCCTCTCACTGTTGTGGCCTCTCCCGTTGCGGAGCACAGGCTCCGGACGCTCAGGCTCAGCGGCCATGGCTCACGGGCCCAGCTGCTCCGCAGCATGTGGGATCTTCCCGGACCGGGGCACAAACCCTGTCCCCTGCATCGGCAGGCGGACTCTCAACCACTGCGCCACCAGGGAAGCCCTATCCCTAACTATTTTCATGAATATTTCCTAAAAAGAAGATATTCACTTACAAAATCACAGTACAATTCTCAAAATCAGGAAATGAATATTATTACAATATTTGTATCCAGTGTACAGACCTTATTTAGTTATTACCAATTATCACAATAATGCCTTTAATAGCAAAAGAAAACCAAGAACATCAATTGCATTCAATTGTTATGTCTCTTTAGTTTTCTTTAAGCTAGAATATTTTCCAAATCTTCCTTTTTTATTTCATGCCATAACCTTTATGAAGAGTCCACACCAGGTATTTTGTAGGATTTCTCTGATATTTTCTCATGATTAGATTCAGGCTATGCACTTTTGGGCCAGATACATTTAATTCTCATTTTATTTACTCCTCATAATAACTATTGTTATCATTTTACAGATGAGGAAACTGAGGAACAGAACGGCAGATTACCTAAGGTCACACAACTTGTAAGAGGCAGAACCAAGATTCACACCGTGGGCATCAGCCCCAGAGTCTGGGTCTTGACCCTTTATCCTTAGCATCTCGCTTGGGAAGGACAATGGAATTAATGTGTAATTATGTGCCAGAATCTCTCTGTGTGCCTTTCACATTTGGTGTATTATCTAACCTGAAGACAACCTCACAAGAAAGGTATTATCCATTATACTTACGGAAAAGGAGATTAAGATTTAGAGCAACTGCATAACTCACCCAAGGTCGGGCATCTAGCTTGACTCTTTAATCCACTACACGGGCTGTACAATAGACTCACCTAAAGATTTTAAAAACACACTCATGGCCAAGCTCCACCTCAGGCCAATTAAAGAAAAATCCCTGAGGATGACTCCTAGTATTTGAATCCCACTTGTCCTTTTAAGCACCAAGGTAAGTCTAATATGTATCAAGGTTATGAATCACGGTAATAAAATTTTAAACTTTCTGTGGTTCCAAGTAACTAGAGGGACTTCTTAGGAAGTTGGCCCAAGAAATGGATTATTACTGTCGTCTTCCCTTTCAGGAAATGACCATCTAGGATGGGGTTTTAAATCTGCCCCTCCAGGTCACAGCAGTAAAATTCCATTTCTAAATGCAACCTACACTCAAACCAAACGCCCAGCATCACCCAGCCCTTCTTTCACTCCCAGAATTTCCTGGGCACAGATTTTTTTCCACTTCTAGATTGTGAGCCTCTGTGAGGTCAGACACCATATCTTATTCATCTCTAAATGCCCCCAAATCATCAATCACAATACTTCATACACAGTAGGCAGTCAATAATAAATGTTTGCTAAATATTGGGTTGGCAAAAAAAATTGTTTGGGTTTTTCCATAAGATGTTATGGAAAAACCCGAATAAACTTTCTGGCCAACCCAATAATTTTATTTCCTCTTTGCCCACTCAAAGCCTTGAGAGATTTTGTTGTACATTACCTTGAACTCAGCATTTCAGCCTGAATTATCAGTATCAAATGTAAGGCTGAAGACTTAGTTGTGCGCTTTCTTTCCTTATCATTAAAGCCTTAGAAAACGTGATCTGTCTTGCATGAATCCCTAGGGTGCCCCTCTATCAATGAATCTGCCTCATAAGAAATGTTTATTTCTCATCTTTGTTTTATTTCTAAACCAGCTCTTTCTTATACTTTTAAAGAGCAAACTTAAGGACCTTTTGGTGTACAGCCTAGTAAAAGGATTTTAAAGGAATTTAAAAATTTCTGTCAGGTCCTTTTGTCCACATATTAATCTACCTCTCCATCTCCATAACACTCTAAGGGTTTGACCAGTCATCATTCCTACTTAAATCATTTTGTCTCTTTTCCTCCCCATCTTAGATAGGCTATTGGCTCGCTAGTGTAGAACATATCTTGTGATGAAACTCACGCTAGCTAATCCCCCACCCTGCAATGCAGAGAGAGGTGTACACATTTGCTTGTGGACCACACTTTTCCCTGGAGTGCCTTCCAGTTCATGAGAGGCAGCTACCGCCCTGGTGATTTATTTATACCTAGTGTGTCAATCAGGTCTAGAGTATCCTGTTTCTTTGCCATTTTTTGATCTGATTATTTCTGACTTCTCTATTTTGAAAGACAACTTTGTAGTAGGAATCTCCCCAAAGTTCCAGAGTAGAAAGCAAATAATGCATTAACCTCCCTCATCCCTTTTTTCCCTGGAATTTACTTCTTTAACAGCAAGCATCAAGAGGTGGCCTTGACTCTTGACTCTAATAAAGGGAGTGCCTTTATTAGGAAGAGAAAGGAAAAGGAATCCAGGAGTGTGGGGGTAAAGACAGAAATGGGAGGGAAGAAAGATAAAGGATGCTGTGTTCTGGGTAAAAAACAAATCCTCAGTAAAGTTTACAGAATCCCAAGATGCTTCATGAGATTGGATGTCTTGTGAAAAGTGGTAAATGGGTCAATTTCTGTGTCTTGGTTGATCTTGGGGGGTTTGGTGAACGAAAGACAGGACACATACCTGCAGGGGTGTGGAGCTACAGGGTCCCTGAGACTGCACGGCCACAGGAGTTCCCCAAAATCTTGGGAGGACATTGGCTATGCTTAGGTCATGGGGCTTAAAGTGGACAACAGGGTGCCAGAGAAATTTCAACTAGACTAGGGAGCAGGCTGAGTGTCCAGCCTACATCTGAGTGAAGCGCGTGAAGTTCTTAGTCCAGCATCAGCCACAAATGCTCACTGTTAGAGGCTTCGCTGTCACAACGCAGCCCGTTTGCATATAGCCCTGCAGCAGACACCATGGCCAGTCCACTCTTCAGCATCGCATCCAACAGATTTCCCTTCCCAGGGAGCTCCGAAGTCACTTTAACAGGAAGGAGTCCTATGTGAAACCCATTTATGTAAAGCCCACCTGATGTACCTTCACATCCCCCTTGGATGATTGAAAGCCCTGTTATCACTAACAGACAAAGCTGGCATTTTTGAAAAGTAATGAACTTCATTCCACTGTCATGAAGCCTTGAGGAGAAGGTCCTGGGAGATGAAACTCTCTGGAATCTGGACAGGTTATGAGCAGTTTCTGCTTCTGTGGCTGCAGCCTGGCTCTAATGATGGGAGAGCAGCTGTGGAGTCACTTAATGGCCACGTCAGGCTGGGCCTGCCCGGAGTGCTCTCTGAGCCTCCCTCCATCTCTAATGAACAGCGCTGCGGGCAGGCAGTGATTCATTGGGCTCCTGCCTCATTAGAATGTCAAGCAAGGTTCAGCTGCCTCAAATCCTTTGTGCAAACGAGGCAGGTTGAAATTATAAATAAATACAATAGCAAAAGGTTAGTGTATATGAAGGAACTCTTCTCCTTTCTCTGAATTGACTTGGCTTTACTCTTTCTGGTATATGTCATTTAGTACCAAGTTCAAGTGTACAGGAAACTAACCTAATCAACTTATAACAGAAGTTAATTTGTATTTCAAGCCTACATTCTTTCAAGGTCCCCCACTAACATTTTTCTCTGGATCGGCACCTAGAGGATTCTGTACCTGTAACAGTGAGACATGGAAGGAGTGTCTGATTATCAGGTGTTGTCACCACTCCACCCTGACAACCTCTGAGGGGTCTTCATTCATGTCTAGTCTTCAGGGATCAACCTATGCAGGTCCTTGTCTCAATAGCAAGGCCCCTCAGGTGTGCCAGTGATCTGTGCTGTGAATGTCTGGCTTCATAAAATATTCTACTGCTCCCCAAACACTCATGCTAGGAATCTCAGGCTGTTTCAGGCCCATCTGCCTTGGCCTCTCATGCTGCAGGCATCCTTCGGCCTGCCCAAAATAGTTTGTGTTATAGATAAAATAATAGAAACTGATTCTGGCTATTTAAACAGAAAAAGGAATGTATCAGAAGTTTAACAGGTGGCTCACAGAATTAACGGTAAACTTGGAGAATTACACACAGGAAAATTAGCCAAAACCAGCAAAGACAAGGCAGCAGGAACCACAATGATGGACCCTCCCTGTGGAAGGACCCAATTGGCCAAGGCTGGGTCATGTGCTCTTGTACTGGCTGCAGTACTTACTTTCATCTTCCGTAAAAGAATATACACACAGTGGAGGAGTTCCCTAAAATCAGAAGAGGGTTTAGATGCTAGACTGGTAAGATATGGTAAATTCAATAAATAATGTCCTTTCAATAGACCATGCTAGTCAGATAGTTCAGGGGCTCATAAGATACTACTCAAGTGTTAAACCCTGGGCTCTGGGCTCTTGGACTAGACGTAAGGGCAGCAGAAGAAACATCTGTGTGCTGAGCTTGGGCCATAATCCCGAGATGGCCTTGAAGACCCTACACAAACCCTTATGTGATGTGAGGGGCATCATGATTGGTATAACCAAGAACTGTGTGGATATGCCAGAGAGCTGGTGGCCATCTGGAGGCCTTCAATGGGACAAGGAGGCACTACTAGTGTCTGTACAGAGGGACTGGGAGAAATGGATAAGAATGCAGACATCATGCCACAAGCCAGTAATGATATGGGACACTGACCAGAGGCTTTCCCTACCCTGGCACTTCAGAACCACTGAAGTCCCATCCTGGGTACCTAGAAGCAACACCAAGTAAAAGAGAGAGACCCTAGAATGCCTGAGATATTTCTGCTCCCTATTGGAATAGGACACCAAAATACAAAATAAAAATGGTCTAGTTACAAAAAAGGAGAAGAAAAAAATTTGAACTATTTTGCCTACCAGAATTTATGAACAGGTCATAATTATTTTATATCAAATGATTAACTACTTGTAAGAATTTGAAAGGCAACTGCCCAAAGGAAAATGAATTCTTGAAATGAAAAGCAACAATTCTATCTACTATTGACTAGGAAAGGAGAGAACGTAAGCTATGGGGTATAATTGCTGGTGAAACTCTGTGGGAAAACAGATCTAGGAGAGGAAAGGTGGATTTTCACTCTATGACAGCGGGAGGCCAGCTCTGAGCAGGGAAGAGGTTTTAACCGACACGGATGTGTTAAAATGCAGATGATATAGGCCTAGCACTTCATCAAATCCAGAGCTGTGAATTAACCTTTACAAAATGAATGGCTTTTTCAGTGCTGAATAAAAGTCCCAGTGAAACAGAGGAGGAAAATGCTGGAACCATGCTCTAAATCTGAGTAAGATGGTGACCTTTGCATTCTAATTGCTTGCAGCTATCTTAATATGACGTTTGGCATTTTTAACCTTGCACATGATAAAATAACAAATTTTAGGAAAAAATCCTGAGGTTAATAAGCTTCTCCCCAACAAAACCAGATTCCCTCTAGCTGGATATATAACAATAAAGACTGCATTTTGACTACTTGACTTTTACCATGGTGTAGATATTTAATTGGTGAATGGTCCCACACTATGAAAAATGGTTTATTGAAAGGGCATCTTTTGCCATTGCTTTGTTGAAGAGACCAGAGTTTTGTGGTAAGTTAATTTACCAGCTTTTTGTCATCATTTGAAGGTTTAAACAAGAGACTATGAGAAGCAGCGAGATGTATGAGAAGAAGCACTTGACTTTGGCTCAGAGCTCCCAGAGTCCTGGGCTGAATATGCTATTTAGTATCAGTGTGGCCTTAACCTCTCCTTCTCTAAAATACAATAATAATACTTGTCCAAATTAACTCACAGGATTGTTTCTGCAGATCCATTGGACAGTGCTTATTAAATGCTTGTGGCATTAGCTACGCATAAGGGATTAAACTTAGAATAACTTGAATTCATGGTTTAGCAAGAAAAGCAAAGATTTAAGTCCCAGCTCTGCATCTTACTGGCTGTGTGACCCCTCTGCATCTTGCCTTCCTCATTATAGAATGGGGATCATAATTGCTACATTTTAGAGCTATTGGTGAATATTAGAAATATAGAGAAGATCCTACAGAAGGATCACAAGCACACATTTACCAAAAATAAATATTCTAAGATTGACCACATACTATTTTTTCTGTTGTATTTGAGGTATTCCTTCCAATGCATAATTATGTGCTCAGGGCTTGCCCTGGGGGAGACCAAATTCTCAGGCAACACTCTGGAATAGGCATGACAAGTCCCATTACAAGGATGGCCCTGTGGGCTAAGAGGGTGATGGGTGACCTTTGCACTCTTCATGATACTTTGCTTGTATTTTAGGGGAAGAGCTTACAGTGGAAACATTCTTTCCATTCTAAAACCCCTGGTCTGGGGAACTAATGTGCTCTTTTCTTAATTTATCTGTTCACTCATTTAATTCATGCATTCATCCACTCATTCATTCATTATTCATTTAAAAATGTATTGCAAGCCTTTGTCTTTTATATGAAAAATATTCTCCTATATCTCCCAGGAGATTGTGCGTATAAGAAAATATTAGGCTAACAGCTAGAACAAGCCAGTTAATTTATAAAATCAGAGCTTTTTAAAAATCATCAGATGGCTGAATATGAAAAAGAAAAAAAAAACCTAAATGAACTACATTCCATAAGGTGACAAACTCTTTGTAGAGGTGAGATCCGTAGTTGCTTTCCTTGTTGGCAAAGAGACGTGAAGAGGAAGAATCCCTCATAGAAGGAGATGCAGGGAAGCCAGGTGGAACTTTGACAAACCTTTAATGGCTGCATGTGGGCTGGCATCATTATTAAAATTCCAAGGAGTCCTAGCCACAGATGAGGTTTTAACACATACCCAAATGGGTGACTGGGGGTATCTGTCAAGGGTGCGGTGCAGGGCAGGGCAGGGCAGGGCAGGGCAGGAGACAAGCCCTCTCAGGCATTCCAGATCTTCACTAAGCCCACTGCAGTGGTCTTCCAAAGGCACGAGCAGGACAGCAAGGTAGGGAGAGGTCTCAAAGTGTAGAAAACTGGAGAGAAAAGAGAGTGACTAGAAACCCAAAAAGCTGACAGTTGGACTGGAAAGCAAAAAATGACCACCAGAATCCTGCCAGCGCTCAGATCCCAGGCCTTTCTGAAGCAGAACTCCTGATCCTCCCTTCAAAAGACTGGAAAATGCGGTAAGTTGCATTCAACTAAAGCTGAAGTGGAAGCCAGACCTGGCCATTAAATTGGCCTTGCACAACCCCCTTCTAACACATACTAGTAGCTTGTCAAGACTTTTTCTGTTCTTTTTCTGGGGGTAAATGTGATTTTACAACTTTCATACACAATGCTAGGTATTCAATAAAAATATTATAATACACAAATAGGAGCAAGAAAGTGAGAATCATGGTCAGAAGAGGAAATAGTTAATAGAAGTAGACCCGAGATGGCCAATTATCAGATAGGACTGCAACATAACTATAATAAAATTGTTAAGATGTAGTGGAAAAAGTGAACATGCTGAACTGAGGGGAATTTCAGCAGACAGGAAGTATTAAAAAAGAGTTAATGAAAATGCTAGAAAAATATATCATAAATGTAGAATTCATTTAATGGGCTTCATAACACACTGGTCAAGCAAAGGTAAATTTTAGTAACTTGAAGAATGGAAATTATCCAAACTGAAAAACACAGAGGCAAAAGAATAAGAAGAAAGAGCATAGCATCTGAGATACATGGAATTATAGTAAATGATCTATCACTTGAGTAATTTGCATCCCAGAAGCAGATGAGAGAGAAAATTGGGTGAAACAATTTTGAACAGATAATGGCCAAGAATTTTCCCAAATTGCTAAAAGACATAACCCACAGACCCAAGAAGTTCAGTGAACCTCAAGTTAAAAAAAAAAAGAAAAAGAAAAAGAAAACCATACCCTGGCACATCATAGTTAAAATGCTGAAAATCAAAGATAAATAAAATACCTTAAGAACAGTCAGAAAAAGAAGACACACCAACTTCAAAGGAACAAAAATAAGTTTTAGAACTGATTTCTCGGAAATAATGGAGGCCTGAAGACAGTGGAACATCTCTAAAATGCTGAAAGAAAAAAAAATGTCAACCTAGAATTCTACATCAATTAAATTATATTTAAAAGTTAAATCAAAATAAACATATTTTCATTTATATAAACAATGGAAAAAGTCATTGCCAGAAAAACTATCCTAAAGAAATATCTAAGCAAGTTTTTCAGAGAAAGCAAAAATGATACCAAAAGAATGTCCAAATCTATATTAAGAAATGCAGAGCACCAAAATGGGCAAATATGAGGAAAATCATGAAAAATTATTTTTAAATTGTTATATAAGAATTATTGAAATATTTTAAAGACTTTATACACATGCCACACTTATATACATAGATACATATTTTAAGAGGTTACTACCTTTAAAGCAAAACTAATAAAGTATCTTTAGTTTTATAGTTTGTACAGAAGTAAATTATAAAACAAGAAAAGCACAAAGAGCAGAAAGAAAATGGAATTAAACTGTTGTAAGATTCTACATTGTTTATGAAATAGTTTAATATTTGAAAATAGACTGTGAAAAGCTAAAGTTGAATACTGTAGTCTCTAGAACAAGCAGTAGAAAATAAACACAAAGGGTTTTATTTAGAAATTCCATAGAAGAGGTAAAATGGAATACTAAAAAATATTTGATTGACCCAAAAGAAGGCAGAAAAGAGGGAATCAAAGAACAAAAAACATATGAAACAAATAGAAATCAAATATATAATTATATCAACAATTACATTAAATGTGAATGGATTATACTGTAAAGCATTATGCAAACAAACTTCACTAATGATAAAAATAGTTGCTAATTTTATTTAATGTTTATCACATGTCAGACATTCTGCTAACCCATCTGTGCTTTATCTTGTTTATTCCTTACAATGGCCTAGGTATTATTTGCATCAACATTTCATGCATGTGAAAACTCAGACTGAGTATCGTCATTGTCCACTGTTACATAGCCCTAAGAGGCAGAGCCAGTATTCAAACCCAGGATGTATGACTTCTGAACTTACACCACTTAGTTATTCTGCATGTGATATTGATAATGGATGCTGATGATTAAGAAAAGAGTAGTTACTGCCAAGTCATACCTGTGGTGCTTGACATCCCGTGAGAGGGAATATGCTGGCCATTATGACCATTATTCCAGGGAAAATATTTAGCTTGAAAACCCATAATAAAAATATAATTTGTTAAGTACATATATTTCAGAATGCAGTATACACCAGTACTTATATTCATGGTAACATGAATTTAAGTTCAGCCAATCCTGTGGCACTGTCCTCTAACACACAGCTCATATGTGACATCAAAGCTTTATTAATCTTAATTCTACCTGTTCAGAGTCTGCTGTGGCTAAGATATAATGCCACATACCCTTGTAATAATTATAAGAAAGGTTTTGCTAGAGAAATTAGCAATCGGGTAAGAGAGGCCCTTTGGTTTTCCTTTGCTGGGGCGTAGACACATCATTGCCCACATACTAGAATCACTCACTCTTGGCTCTGCCCCTGTTCCCTGGGGTTTAACTTCAATTCTGTTGTAGCCTTCAAGTCACTGCTGAGCTGTGCAAACTCCCCTGCTGGGATCAACAAGACTTTGGGCTCTAGCCAGACTGTCATCTCAGAAGCAGAGAAGCAGGCCTGGGTGTGTGGCTAAGAGCATTCTCGTGCAGATGAGGGCCGAATGGGCTGCAAGGGAAAGTTACAAGTGTGTTGTCCAAGGGAGAAAGGGCAGAAAGAAGTGTGAGCAACAGAACATCTGCAGAATGCAGGGAGGAAAAGTGAGGGAGCTCAGAAGTCAGATTCCTCTGAGGAAACGGAGGATATTAGCCAGGCTTCTTCAGAGAAACAGAACCAACAGGATGTGGTGCGTGTATATATAAGTAGACATATATACATAAATTATGTACTGTATATTGTGTACAAATGGTGTATATATATTGTATATACATATATACATGAAAAAATGTATATTGATTTATTATAAGAACATGGCTCACATGATGATATGGAGGCTGAGAAGTCCCGAGTTCTGCAGTCGGTAAGCTGGAGACCCAGGAGAGCTAATGGCATGGTTCTCATAATTCTAGTCTGAAGCCTCGAGACTCAAGAAGAGCCCATGTTTCAGTTCAAGTCCAAAGGCAGGAAAAGACGGATGTCCCAGCTCAACAGTCACACAGGGGGAGCTCCCTTTTACTCAGCCGTTCTATTCAGGTCTTCAATGGATCAGATGAGGTCCCCCACATTAGGCAGGACAACCTGCTCTACTCAGTCTACAAACGAAATGTTCATCTCATCCAGAAACGTGCTCACAGACACACCAAAGTAATGTTTGACCAAATGTCTGGCCGCCTTGTGGCCCAGTCAAGTTTGACACATAAGATTAACCAGAGAACGGAAAACTTTTCTGGGGCTCTTGTGCCCTTGTTCTCAAGTAAGAAGGGGGAGAATATTTGAGGTCATGTCTCCTCGCCCTACATGGTTCCCTTATTATTTTTATAGGAACTATTTGATACGTACAGATGAAAATATTTAACACATATAAATTATGAAGTACGCTTAGAAAATGAATCACCCCGTCCCCAACAAATAACAAGTGTAAATGTCTTCTCAATTCTAGAGATGCATAACTAAGCCCCTAACGTCATGTTATGGGGGAAGAGAAACAGCAAAGGTAATTTTCACATGAAGCTTTGAAAGCCACAAAAATGTGGCTGTTTTGAATTAGGCTTCAGGGTCAGACTGCCCCAGAAGATAATGGAATATTTGTTTAGACATCTTAAGATACACTCGGGGCAGCTTCCTGGGGACCAGCAGTTAGAGCATCACTCATCTTTCTCCAAGGTTACTCCATGGGCGGCCCTGTGATACCACATGCGCCTCCTCCCTGCAGTACTGTGTGGTGTGTGCCCTCGTAGGGCTTCACTGATCAAAGGTACCTCAGTGATCAGTTAGGAGGTATAAAGTGTCCTAACAGTGCAATGCCATGTGGTAAATGCTCTCTAAATGTTTACTCATACTATCGTTATTATTTCACGTGAATATCAATACATTAGCAGAGGAAAAGGCCCTGGCCAGGGTCCCTTATCCAGGATCTTGTGTTCCCTAGTGCAGTCCTCCCTAGAAATGACCATCAGAAAATGTGGAAAATGCCCTTATTTTAGGTAATTACAAAGTTGAGGTGCTGGGAAGTTGTTTGTCAGCAGCAGCAAACAGTTTTCTAACTAACAGCTGTTTTCTCGGCCCATCCTGTGAAGTTACTGCAGGCTTTTCAAAGCAGCACAGAACCTGGAAGAGACCAGAGGCTCACAAAATATTTGCTGAGCAGACGAATGAGTTGAATGAACGAATCCTAAAGTGCAAATAACAAATATTATGTTTTTCATTCACACTCACCACCTCAACTCAAACTTAAAACACTGGGAACATGAGAAAAGATCCAGGAGTTTGAAATGGAGCGCCTTTAAACATTATAGTCAGGAGACAAGAGACTCAGGGCTGACTATCCTGCAACAGGGAAAATGTCCGTGCCATCACATTTGTGATCCACTTAGCTGCAGTATTTCAAGATTCTCTGGTTCCAAAATGTCGCTGTGCTTCAGTGATGCCACTTCCTTTTAGCACTGCTATTTTCAGTCTTTTCCCCACCCCCATTTCACCTCACAGATATCTCTGAAAGTCACAGGGAGAGACTATTCTGGAAAATGCCCTTATCAAATGATGATAATATACTAGGTTGCCCTATTTTTTAACTGCTTTCTTATTTTAGAACAGAATTTTTCAACTGGAATCTTGAAAACCCTCATGAAACACTGAATTGGAATGATTCCTGACATGGGCAGGTAAGTCAAGCATTAGAGCATTTATCAGTTTTCTTTTGCTGTGTAACAAACCATTCCCAAACTTCATGCAGGTCAGTGCTTTGGGTTGGGCTCAGCTGGGCACTTCTGGTCTAGGTCAGGCTTGACTCTTCTTAACTGGACTTACTGATGTGCCTGATGGGCCAGCTGAGGCTGGTTAGTTTACAGTGGCCTGGGATGGGACAGCTGGGTTGATGAGGGGCCTGTCTCCATGTGTAGTTTATTCCAGGCTTTTTCACATGACAGTCCTGGGGTTCCAAGAGCAGTAAGAGGGCACGACCCAAAGCACAAGCACTTCTCAAGTCTCTGCTTATGTCCTATTTGCTACCATCCCCGGGTCCAGCTCAGAGTCAGCATGGGAGAGATTACCCAAGGGCAAGGATATGGGGAGGAGTGAACAAATGGGGAACCGTTACTGCAACGATCTGTTTTAAAATATAGTCTAAGATGCTTGGGGATCCAGAAGGCCCAGATTTGTCACTGTGAAGCCATCTCATCAGAAACAGAAATATGACTCCGGAGCCTGTCCTGGGCATTCAGATGCTCCTGTTTCTTCAGTTCCTCTCCCACGCCTCCATTCCGCCCTTTCCTCCTGACTGTATTCTGTGGCTTCATCACTCTCTGCTTCCCGATATTTTTCTATTCAGGCAGCCCTGCAAGCGCCTGGCAGGGATGATAAATGAGCCTGACTTCCTGGGCGACATGACTGTCCAGAAACACAGCCTGGAGCATGCACAATGCAGCAGCTTCCGCGCACAATGCAAATGCCGGAATGTGCTGTGGGGTTGGACAGAGGTCACTGCTGCAGAAACAGAGCCCCGTTTGAGACTAGCCTTCTAGGCTATAGCCAGCTTTGCTTAATTAGAGGTATAAGCAAATAGGTACCCTGGGGTAGCTTCTGGATTGTCTCAACAGACTAAAACGTGTAAGTGAAAAGGCTGTATGCAATTAAGCAAAATTCACTGTGATCTGGCTGTCTGGGTTAGTTCACTCAAATTATATTTAAAGAATCAAAGAATCATAAGGAGAAGCAGAAGCATTGGCTGCCATTATAAATCTGATAAGTGTCTTTGATCACGGAAAACTTTCTTACCAAACAGGCTCTGAGCATCCGATTACCTATGGATTTATTTACAAAGAGAAATGAGCTCTCAGTAGTCTTCATTACTAGCATGCTTGATAAAAAGATCAACTAATCAATGGCGAGTGCTGGTTTCACATGGTACAGTACAGATAAATTAGAACAATACAGACCCTACCCTTGCAGAGCTGACATGGTAGCAGATCACACTGGTACAAAGAGAGTAGACAGATACGATACCAAGAACAACAATAATAAATACAATATTCAACATCAACTAGGTACTAGGGCTGTACTGGGTTCTTTACATATATCATTGAGTCTAATCTTTAAAACTAATGATGAGGTGGCCATTACCATCTCAAATTGCCAAGGAAGAAAACCAGGTCTCTGAGGCGACATGCAAATACACAAGGTCACAAAGCTGGAAAAGTGAGTCCTAAGCTCAAACTCAGGCCCGAGTTTGACTCTAATTCTTCCACAATACACTATCTCTTGTGATAATAAATGGTCAGAGAAGGCAATGCAAATGTTTCCGTGACACTCACTAAACCACTGACTGAGGGCCAGACTTGAGCCAGGCAAGGGTGCTGGAGGTTTGAATAGAGAGTCAGTCCTTAAGAAGCTCAAGCCTGGTGAGAGGGACAGTCAGAAATGCAATACTGTCTGTCTATAATCAGTGCAAACCTGTGGTATGTCTTGGTTGTGGAAGATGTTAGAATAGAAACAAAGCACAGACCAAAGAGTTTGTTTTTCCTTCTGATTTCCTCCAGCCTTTCTCCAGGACAGATATAGTATTTCCTTCCAGGGAAAGCCTTGGGATTGTCAACTGTGTTACAAATGTATTAAACTAGACTAACCCCATAGTTCTTGCAACTATTGAAATCAAGAGAAAAAAGCAAGAGAAACCAACACCAGCCACTGACTATTTTTAAGATATCTTCTGGCTCTAAATTTATTCTGTTTTTAAAAGAACTTTAATGGCCCTTATCTCATTTGATTCTTTTACTATCTCTGCAGTGTTATCAACATAGCAGACAACAAAACAAACAGAGAGAGGTTAAAATTCTCAAGGTGACTGTTTTAGTTTGCTAGGGCTGCTGTAATAAAACACCCCCAACTGGGAGACTTAAATAAGACATTTATTTTCTCACAGTTCTAGAGGCTGGAAGTGCCAGATCAAGGTGTCGGCAGGTTTGGCTTCTCCTGAGGCCTCTTTCCCTGGCTTACAGACGGTGTCTTTTTGCTGGGTCCTCACAAGGTTTTTCTGCTGCTCTGTACCTGTCTGTGTTCTAATCTCCTCTTCTTATAAGGACACCAAACATATTGGATTAGCATCCACTCTAACGATTCCATTTGAACTGAACTGCCTCTTTAAAGGCTCTATCTCCAAATACAGTCAAATTCTGAGGTACTGGGGCTAAGGGGCTTCAATATATGAATTGGGGGTGGGACACAGTTCAGCCCATAATAGTAACCCAGATGTGGAATGTTGGAGCCAACATGTAAGACATTTCTGCTTCCATCTGAAGTCACTTGCTCATTTACAACTCAGGTATCTTCTCTTCCCTGAATAAGCTGACTCTTTTCCTCTAATCTTGGCTTATTTCATACTGTAGCTTGTCTGAAAAGACTTAGACCATCCTTCCCTCCTATCTGTATGTAAAGATATACCCGTTTCACAGCACAGTTGAAATCCCATTTTTTTTCGTGAAGACACCTGATTCCACAGTTGGAAATAATTATTTCCTCACAGGAAACCCCACTGGCAATTCTATTCTCTTGCAAGACTTTCAACTTTCTACTTTGTAGAATAAATGTGTGTTTATCTCTCTTGTTCTAAATATATAAGCTCTCAACTATGTCTTTCCATGTTTCTTTGAGAGCACACTCTGAATGAGACATAGTCCTAGGTGCTGTAGTGAACAAGACACATAAATAAGATCCCTTCTTTCTGGAACTTTCATCTTAGTTTGGAAACTAATACACAAATAAATAAATTAGACTATTTTAAATAGTGCCTACTCATAAGAAGAATAAAACAGGAAACAAATAAAGAATGACTGCAGGCAGGGTGGGGAGTCCAGTTCCATTGCAGTTTAACAAGCAAGAGCTTTCTGGAGAGATGTTTTAAGCTGAATCTAAATGATAAGAAGATGTCAGCCAAGTGAAGACTGGGAAGACGGCTCCAGGCAAAGAAGCATCAAGTATGAATATTCTTAAGTGGGAAAAAAACTGGTATATTTAAGGACAGAAGTCATGTGACTGCAACAGAGCAAGTGAGAGATTCGGGGATAAAATTCAGCAGGCACCAGACACGTCTGTCCTTGTGGTCCCAGCAAGGAAGCTGAATAGTGTTCTTCATGTAATGAGAAGTGCAACAGTCCCTCCCTTGTCCACAGTTTCAGTTACCTGCAGTCAACTTTGGTCCAGAAATATTAAATGGAAAATTCCACAGATAAACAATTCATATGCGCACCATTCTGAGGAGCATAATGAAATCTCCCACCATCCTGCTCAACCCCACATGGACGTGAATCATCCCTTTGTCCAGTGCAACCCACCCACTGGTCACTTAGTACACATCTTGGTTATCAGAGCGATTGTTCCAGTACTGCAGTGCTTGTGTTCAAGTAACCCTTATTTTACTTCATAAGGGCTGGAAAGAGCAAGAGTAGTGATGCTGGCAATTCAGATAGTCTCTTACTGTGCCTAATTTAGAAATTAAACTTTATCATAGGTATGTATGTAGAGGAAAAAACATAGTATATATAGGAGTCAGTACTGTCCGCAGTTTCAGGCATCCCCTGGGGGTCTTGGAACATATGCCCCATGGATAAGGGGGGACCACTGTACCTCTTAGATGGAGTAGATGTTTAACAAATGTCTTCAAATGCTAATTAAATTAAGCCTGCCCAGGATTTGATTGTTCTGGTAACCTGGGCGAACATAGTCTAGTCTACATAAAAATAAGGAAATTATGGTCAATAGCTCTACGTGGCCTGTGTTTCAGTTACAGACTTTAGATTTTTATCAGTTGTCAGGACCTAGATCAAATAATTCCCTGTATCTTCCATAAGGAGTCTGATTTTTCGTTAGTGTTAAGTAATTTAATATTGTTACATTTTCATTAATTAGCTGAAGATTTTAAGATAGCAAGATCTTCAGATATTAATCCTCCAAGATAGCAATAAAATATTTCCTAAACACCTGATGGCAAATATTAGGTTTCTTCTCCAGTTCAAGATGCAAGTGCATGATTTCATGTAAAACTTTTTCATAGCTGAAATAACTGTTGTGATTATCTATCTATAGAACCGAAATATCTTTGATTCTTGATGTGACCTTCATTTCTGGCTGGGCTGAAATTCTGTTAGGGAGAGGGATATGAATGCCAAAGTACTATTTTCAGGAATAAATAGTAGCATCTTTTCTATTCTCTTAAACACAAGATAAAATGTAGCGTGCTGCAGGTGTAGAGCTCTCTTCACAGTACAAGAGAGCTGGAGAAAAATCATTTCCACATTAGAATTGAGATGATTCATCATTTTTCTCTTCCCTGAATCTCATAGAAATATTTTTGCCCTGAATATCTTCTCTAAGCAAAGTTGCAAGGTTTGTAACTACTAAGAGTCTTGGAAAAGAAACACATTTATTCTGAAAATTAGAAACATATATTCATCCATTCACATCCCCTAAAAGAAGAAAATATGCAAATTATCTCTACTTTATTGTCCTTAGCACAGAAGTCCTTTTTTTTTTTAACCCAGCAAATAAAATTGAGTAGAGAGGCAAAAATGTGAATTTGAAAGGACATTTGGTTTTAGAATTTCACTTGAATTCTTTAAAAGCATAGATACTGAAGTATATTAAATAAAATAGTGCACCCTTTACATTCCTTAATCCAATTGCTTCTACAAGTTAACAGTTACATTTGGGTAGAACAGAGGAGGAGTAAGGTGATCTTTTATTACGGGTGATGCTGAAGGAACCAAATTAATGCATCACCATTTAGGTCTGCAGGGGCTCTTTCAGCAAGTAAAGATTGCTTCCTATAGAAAAGAAACAAAAGCGAAATTAAAATATCCAATCTGATCTACAAATTAAGGGCACATGTGAATAATGGCTACAAATTGTTCTATCTTTGGTTGCTGTTTCAAACATCTTGCTATATTTAATGAATCTGGTCACTTCCCTTCGTTTTCTCAATACCTCTCCCATGTACAAGTCAACTTTTTTGTTGGGACTGCTTGACCTTAATTCGCCAACATCTACTAATGCCCAGTTATCTACCACTGTATGAGCCCCTCGAATTGCGGCAATACTTTGGCCCATGTATGTGATCTTGAAAGCTACAAACACATCACAAGGTATCAAGGTGAGAACAAGAAAAAGGAAAAGTGAAGCTTGCTGCTTCCCAAGCCTATTAATCCTGAAGATACAATCCTGCACCTTATGTGATTTTGACACCAGGTCAGTACATTTAGTGTGTTGTTTAGTCCGCACAGGGGCACATCATCTTACTGCACCCAGAGCAGGTTAACTGCAATGAGAATCTAAAAGTCATTTAAGTGATATTTTGCATTTCTATTGGACAAAATCTACCAGCTGATCCTGTCCCCATGAGTTGTAAAATAACCTACCCAGTAGAAAGCCAAGCCCAGAAAGAATATCCAGTGATTTCTTTGTCAATATCTAAGCTTCAGATAAGTTTTTTTAGACACTGTAAAGTAAGATCATCTGGGATACCTCTCTTATCTCTTAAAGCAGACATTGTGAAGAATCATTGCCTATTCGCACAAAACACCTCTTGGGGCCACTTTTACTCAATGGGACTTGTCACTACTCTCAGCCAAAATGGTTTTTGCTATGATTGTAGAAATGAACTCGCTTAATGGTTCCCAAGCTGAAGGAAGACATCTGGTAAGGATTACTTTGATTAGTTGTCTCTCTTTTACCATTTTAATAACATTAACTTGACAGGAGTGGGGTGCCATTTGAAACTTAAAAGTCAATCCTTTAAAATTCAGCAAAATGTAATTCATCTGGAAACAAGTACTAAAGTAAAAACAGGGATATTGAGTTAAAATAATTTCGACCTTTTTATTGTATTTTAACACAAACTGGAAAAAAAAATTTAGGAGAAAATAAAGACAAAGATGGGATTAAAGATTTTGAAAAGCTACCAGAAAGCATAAGAACAAAAATTTCCTTCACTCTCTATAGGTCTGATAGTATAAAAAGCTGGGACTCATGACTGTTCTGGTGATAATAAATTTTATTTATGTTTAAAATAAAAAATAAGCAAGCCTGTAATTTAAGTTGTGCAGAGATGCATGAAGAATGCTATGCTCACTGCGACATTCAAGGAAAGGAAGACTGACAGGTAATAAAACTATATCTGGGGCTTCCCTGGTGGCACAGTGGTTGGGAGTCTGCCTGCCAATGCAGAGGACATGGGTTCGAGCCCTGGTATGGGAAGGTCCCACATGCCTAGGAGCAACTAGGCCCATGAGCCACACTACTGAGCCTGCGCGTCTGGAGTTTGTGCTCCGCAACTAGAGAGGCCGCGACAGCGAGAGGCCCGCGCACCGCGATGAAGAGTGGCCCCCGCTCGCCACAACTAGAGAAAGTCCTCGTACAGAAAGAGACCCAACACAGCCAAAAATAAATAAATAAAATTAAAACAAACAAACAAACAACTATATCTGCTGGGGTTTTAAAATTATTTCTCTATTACATAAAACAGGCTAATTTAAAGCGCTTACTTTTCTGGGATCACACAGAATTCCTGGAAAAATTAATTTACAGTGGAGAGAAATAGGCTTTTTTTTTTTCCAAAAAAATAGCTTAAATTGACACTTGCCTTCTTCACTTAAAGGAGTTATTGAAATGGCTAGAAATGGAAGACTTTCAAGTGATTAAAACTTCTCCATCTTTGTCACTCTGTGCCAGCCAGTGGCCGGTGGGGCTGACAGAATTCAGAAGGAGAGAGAACAGCATATGGCAGAATGAGTCTTGAGCCCCAGAGAAATCTCCCTCGGTTCCCACTCCATCTGTGCTTGTGTGGTCCCTCTCCCCACAGTACAGAGATGCTGAGCTCAAGACAAGAGAAATGTATGACAGGAAAATTTAGAAACAGCTTTGCGTCGCGCTAAGCATTAACAAAACACTTCTGTTCCACAGCACACATCTTAAACCAAGAGCGCTGAGGATCCCAAGTTTATCTGAGGGTTCTTAGAGAGATTCTTCGAGTTCAGTGTACAAAGAAAGCTTCCTACATGAAGGCAATGTGAAATGATTGCTGGAATATGTCAGTGTTTGGCTTTGGGGTCTGGGGAAGGATGTGTTGTGCAAATCACTGGCCTCCTGGGAAACATCAGACATACATTTGGGCAGCCAGGGAGTCCTGAGGGGTCTCAAGGCAGGCAAACCGTTGGTTGGAGTATTTCTCACCTGCACCTTCAACCCAAACAATTTTGCTAACGGAGGCTGAAAGAAAGAAAAATGGAGCCAGAGATTTGTGTTTTATTATGCTAAGCATGTGGTTAGTGGACTTTTTATTAGTCAGTAGTCATTGTTTCTCCAAAATGTAGGGAAACACAGGAAAATATTTCATCTTTGTGGTTTGCTCTCTCTGATTCTCTCTCCTTTCCTCAAGCCGTGTTGAGGACTCTCATTCTCTCCCATCTTGACTGCTGAACCCCAGGCTACCACCCTGCTCCTGGCTCCCAGCATGAAAGGACATGGCAAGAGGGCAGAGAGCAAGGGGACAAGAGGCAGGGTCTGGGGACACCAACCCCATCACAGCATTGTTCTGCATCCATGTCTCCTACACACACACACACACACACACACACACACACACACACACACACACACACACACACACACACACACACACACACACACTGGAAAGCGTTCTTCAGTTACTGACTTAGGACTTATGTACTGCTGGCTCCATGAGGATCAACCCTCAAAGCTGAGAGGTATGGTTAAATTCCAAACTGTCAAACAATTCTTGCTTGGTATCCAAGCTAGAAGTCCTGAGTTTAGTTAGAGCTTAGTTAACACTAACTTAACTCATCCCTTTTTACTCTTACATTAGAGAAACTTTGGGAGTTTCAGTGAATGCAGGCTACACAGAACACAACTGAGGAAGGGCCTGGTTCCTGTCCCCTGCATCAGCCACATTGTATTCAAAGTAACTAAACCTATTTTTTTGCCTTATTTTTTTTCAAAAATGTTCAGTAGTTTCTTCCTATATGTCTCTGAAGAACTTCAGAGAAATAAACTTGTAAAAACATGATCAAAATGATTTTCATATATTTGGGAAATATCTCATTATATTCAAAATATATTTGCCTATACTTACATTTTGAATTCCTAGCTTGAGCTATAATTTTATGCATGTAAAATTAGGTGATGAGGAAAATCCCTTGAGTTGTGGTCAAAGCCAATATTCAGGGCATGAGGCACAGAGAATCCTTGGGTGATCAGGGCTAAGGGCTAAGGGTGATCTGTGTTCTCGGACCACATCCCTGCCACATACTTGCCTGCCTCTATCCCAAGCTGTGACATAGTAATTGGGGCTGGAATTTCAATCTTACACTTTCGTGCAGGCCACTTGAAACATACAGAGGTGGAAGAAAAGTGTACAGTTGACCCTTGAAGAGGGTGGGGAATTGGGGTGCTGACCTGATGCACAGTTAAAAATCCAAGTATAATTTATAGATGGACCTCTGAATCTGCAGTTGCTCTCTATTTCTGATTCCTTTGTATCCACAATTCCTTCCTACCCACAGTTCCACACCCCTGTATTCAACAAGCTGCCGATCATGTAGTACTGTAGTATTTACTACTGAAAAAAAAAAAAAATCCTTGTCTAAGTGGACCTGTGCAGTTCAAACCCACACTGTTTAAGGGTCAACTGTATTTCTTGCTTTAATGAGGTAACCCAGCCAGGCCTGGAAAGGAAGTCAAGGCCTGTGCACGTGCTGGGTGCTAATGGGCAGTCACCCTACGTGACAGGTCATCAGCAGCATCAATCCACCCTGAAGCCCTTGCAGGCAAGTCACCAGGATGACTACTCTTCTTAGAGACCATAAATGCAGTTGAAAGACCAGGGACTTTAGAATCAGGTAAATCCGGGTTGAAATCTCAGCTCTGCTACTGACAATCTGAGTGAATTTGTACTAGCTTAAGCCTCTCTGATTGTTCATTGTATTTGGGGGTAAAAGGTCCTCTATCCCATGAAAGGATGAAAGGGAGAGAAGAAAACTAGGCAGCTCACTAAGTGAGCTGGACATCTTTCACTACAGAAAAATGGGATGATGTCCTAGAGCGAGTATGAAGACACCTTGTTGCTAAACATGCCCTCGTATGAGCAGGTCCCTCCAGGAATCCGGGTTTCAATGTCACCGCCTTTAAAACAAAGTAAATGGACCCCAGGTTCCTTTCAGTCCTCTGCTCCTGTGCATACAGCTCCTCATGTCACAATAGGTTGTGTACAGTTAGTGGAAGAAAGGTCTCTGGGTATGAAAAGAGCTAAGATCCCACATGCCTCACAGCCAAAAAAACCAAACATAAAACAGAAGCAATATTGTAGCAAATTCAATAAAGACTTTTAAAATGGTCCACATCAAAAAAAAAAAATCTTAAAAAAAAAAAAAGAATGAAAAGGTGTTCTAGTGTCCACATTTCCTTTTGGTCTTCTCTCACATTGGTATGAGCCTGGCCAAAGGAATAAAGACTAATATAGAAAGAAGGTTTTTGTTTGTTTGTTTGTTTTAATATATGAATAAAAAAGCAATGTAGCTTTCTATTTGGCAAAAGTGGAGATGCGTAGCTAAGCCATGATGTCAGATCATTCCTGGCCTCTCAGATTTTGGGACCTTTGCTCACTGGAGCCCCATAAGGCAGCCCAGTATCACTTTGCTTCATGATCAGTGTGTAATGATCAGTGACGCCACTTCCAGCATCTCTAGCCTTGAGGACTTTTGATAGGAGAACTCTCATAGAATGTCACAGCTGGTATTTTTTGTTAATGAAATTTCCCCTGTGAAGCTTGGATAATGTATATGGTTATGAAAGAATCAGTGGAAGCAAAAGCCTGGTAAGCCAATAACTATCCTTTAAGCATGTACCATGTGAATCAGCAGAAAGATATTAGGAGCAGTCTTCTTTCTGTGGAAGTTGTTTGTTTTTCCTTGAACACTGTACTCTATTAAATCAGAACACTGTACTTTATTAAACCAGAACTCAAGAGTGTAGTAATTAATCCTTCAAAGAAAGGGATCTTTCACAAACTATAGTCAGGTCCTACTTTTGTACCTATCTCATTTGTAAAAATAAGTATTAAAGCTGAGTATAAAAAGTAGAGATTTTCATGTTATGAGTGAGGTTTCCATACCTATGGTGCTAAAAGTATAATAAAACCCCCAAGCAGTTCAGTGAAAATTGTCTCTGTACCTGGATCATGGACATTTTTTGTCTTGGTCTTTATCATTTTTTATGATATTTGATAGTACATTCCTAAAACTGCATATCTGTCCTTTAGGTTTTGTTATTTTCCTTCATCAGTGAACAACCAGTCAACAAGTTCAATTCCAATCAACATTCATTTGAGACCAAATATGGGCTACTTTCTGTATGCCCTAGTGATTCCTTCTCTGGCTGAACTGCATGTGCTAGAGCCAGCTTGTACCAACTTGAAAGCATCGATTGTTAAATTTTCAGGAATTTTGTGAACTGACTGACATCATGCTGACAGCTTAAAATCAGGTATGGTGGGAATATCTACACCAAAGGAAATAACAGATGCTGCAAATCATGGTTTCCTTCCTATCCCCAGAGAGCTGTCTATTGAACATTTACCAGCACATCACTGGTGGGCCCATTATTCAGACACAATTAAGATTAGTGTTTGGTCTTTTAATTAAAAAATTGACTAAAATGAGAAAAACTAACTTGAAGACACATTCATTTATCCATTAATCATACATTTACTTGTACATCTTTTGGTATCAAGCCAAGGCCTTTCACTGAATCTGAATCCACTTTCTTCCTGAACCATATCCATATTTCCCCACCTACAATTTCCAGTTTCAGGTTCCTTAAACTGCAGCAAGAACTTAAAAATGCCTGTCATGTACCCTGAATTCAAAATCCTTCTAGATTATTTTCCCAGTTTTTTTATAGTTCTTTCACCTTCCCTTAATTTGACATCAATTTATTTCAATAACATGTTTGTATTGTCTTTCCAAAACTTTCCATTTGTCATATAAACTATACTTTTTAATACTCATATTCTGCCAATTGAAATAATATCTAATTAAATTAGGTAATTATAATGCTAAGTAATGTCGACATAAACAGGTCTGTGAACAAACACGACTGATTCTTGGTGTGCAGAATGCTAAGCCCCAGCCCTGAGCACTCAGTGTGTCACAAGCATCAGTCAGTATGATCCCCAGACAGCACAGAGAGTGATGATTAACCCCATAAACTAATTAAGTGGAGGTCAGTTATTGATAAAATTTCTACTGTATCATCATCATTTTTATTTTTCTGATGTTTAATCACTTTTAGAAAATAACAATGCCAGTAAAATCAAGTTGAATAGAAGGCCACAGGTGAACGTGTAGTTTGTTACTTGATTCATGAAAGACAGAATATGGCATAAGGAAGGTCAGAAATTGGCATAGGAAAGGCGAAGTTTGAGTGTTGAGGTAGCATCATCATCATCACCACCACCACCACCATCACAGAAACAATAACAACAACTAATATTTGTGGAGCTCTTCCTAGGTGTCAGTACTATTATTCTACAGTGCTTTATGTACATTGTTTCCTTCAAAGGCTGAGTGAGGAAACTGAGGTGCAGAAAGATGAGGGAAGTTGCCTAGGGCCCCTCAGCTGGTAGGGGTTGGGCTGGGTTTTGAACTAAGGTAGCTCTGACTCCAGAGCTCATGATCTTAAAATACTATGCAATACACTGGTACCAATGGGTATCAGTGACCCTGTACTCCCTACTCTGTGTTTATCTGAAGATTCTTCTCTGCCCCCACTGGAGCTAAAAGTGTCCCAATACACCTGCAGCTGAAGGACAGTGGGAGGGAAGCAGGAAAGAAGGAAACAAAAGGCTCTCTTTTTTTTTAGCTTCTCTGATTCATGATACTGACATTTCCGTTGTCCTTACTGTTCTAGTTATCTTTAGCTGCATTACAAATTACCTCAAAACTCAATGGTATAATTAAGTTTGTGTAAACAATTATTAATGGTGCTAACAATTATTCTCTCTCACTGTTTTGTGAGAAGATGGGGCTCAGCTGGGCAGTTTTTGCTTGGTGTCCTTCATGTCCTTTTCATCAGATGGTGGCTGGAGCTGGATCATCTGAAGACCTGATTGGGCTGGATGTCCAAGGATACACTCACATATCAGGCAGCCGATTCTGGCTGTTGGTGTGAGTTCACCTGTCCACAAGAGCACCCACGTGTGGCCTCTCCATGTGGCTTGCACTTCTCACAGAAGACAGCTTCGGCATAACCAGTCTTCCTTCACAGTAGCCCAGGGTTCTGAGAAGGCGAGCTGGAGGCTGCCGGTCCTCTTAAAGGCTAGCCTCAGAACTAACACAGCAGCATTTCCTCCATACTTATCGATCAAGCAAGTCAAAGGTTACTACATATTCTGATGGAGGAGAATTAGACTCCTCCCCTCAGTGGGAGAAGGAGCAAATCATAGCAAGTAACCTGCAGCCGTCTTTACTCTGCCACGTCTACCAATGCCTGCCAATCTTCAGTGCCAAGGACCCCAGCAGTGCCAAGTCCTGCCCAACAGGCTTAAGAGTCTAACTTAATGACTTACACCATGAGGGAAACCGCTTCTGAAGACTAAGAAAAACTGCTGTAGTGCACCTGGCTGTACTTTGCCCTAATATTTAAAATATGTCAGAAACCCTCTTCTTTTCACTGCAATTTACATAGTTTTACTGTAAAATGAAGAAAATGCATATTTTGAAGAAAATGTGTTTCTAATTTTAAGAAAGCAAAATTAGAAAAAAGAATTTCCAGTAAATGCACATTTTGTTTCCTGAAAAAGTCCTTTGGCTGTAAGTTACCTTAAACACACAGTGGACTACCAGGGTTTGGATCCCTAGATCACCTTTAAGCACTCAAATGCCACCTGCAAATTGGTGCTTGTCAAAGACGTTCCCACCCTTCCCAACATGAGAATCCCTGGCATTTTAACAAGGCACAACTTTCTTTTCACATGTGAAAAAAATACTTCTCTACAATGCATCCATCTCTCAGTTAAGCATGGCTATTATGCTTATTTTAATTCTCTTTACAAAAACTCAGTCTTTAATGTCCTGGGACACTTTAATGTTGTGTATTGAGCTAATGTGCAAAATACATGCCCATTATTACCTATTTACTTGGGTTATTTTTCTGGCGAAGGTGTAATTTTCCACCAGACCTTTGTTTAGAAATTTGACAGCACACAGAGAACATTTCCATACTTAAAAAGCATCCAGAATTTAGGATGCCATCCAACGATATTAAGCTAGTGTAGATAATGCTCTCCAACTTCATCAAATATTCATGGTTAATTATAGTCATAATATTTATGTTGCTGTGAAAATTAAGGTTGTGAGCTTCTTGTACACAGGCTAAAAATACAAGCTTACAGACTGTGCTATTGCTTCCCCCTTTCATTACTGGAATTTCTCATTGTCATTGAATAGAATGGCAAGCACAGTGTTCTTTGGCTCCCTAATTCTCATTGCAAATCTGATATCTCCCTTGATAGGAAAGAGCTAAAGAACCATCAGAGCATCTCCCATAAGACGAGAAGGATGTGATCAGAGGCCTAGCGGCTACATTTTCTGGAACAAAAATCAGGACACATGGACTGACAAGTCCGAGAATACTCTGAGCAGCCACAAGATAGATGATTTGAAATTCAGTCTTAGAAAGTGGGACATATGGTCATCACATCTGAAAGGAATAGGATCACATGGTCCAGAAGAAGGAAGGGTTTGAATTATGTAGTCGTATCTATTTTCTACTGAACTATTGTTGGAGTAAATATGCAATTATAAGTTTAAGAAACAGGTATGGAAAAAAATCTTTCCAAAATGAGTATCCAGTTTAATGCCTGTCTCACGACTATCAATCAGAAGTCAAATTCAAAATTCCCAGATGAACTTTCCTTACTTTCTTGCCTCATCTTCTACTCCCCTTTCCATGCCTCTGATATGCCAGATCACGGCATTTGTAATTCTCAGTCTGTCACACGTCTGGGCCTTTTCTTATTCTGTCTCTTCTTTTAGGAATATTCATTTCAACATGGTCTTTCAGGGAAAGTTCATCTCATGTTTAATACTCAACATCAGTATCATCTGGTTTCTTAACCTTCCAGAATCTAGACAAATTGATCCAGTTGTATGCTCTCCCAAGTTTCTCTTATACCCTATACATATCTTCACTAATATATTTATCCCATCTCAATCTAATTATGGGTTTACACGTATCCCTTACAAAATTGCATAAAAACACTCATTAGATTGCACATGATGCAAATTTCAGAAAGTTAGTGAGTGCAAAGGATGATAAAATAAAGTTTCAAAAAGATTTCAGCATACTGAAATGATGTACCAGGACATGCATGATGAAATCCACTGGAGTAAATGTAAGCTTTTTCACTGGATTTTAGAATAGCAACTGCAAAGTTTTAGTGGTGACCTAGCTGAATAGCAGAATGAGAGAAATAACTATATTTTTTAGTTCATTGTAAGAATGATATACAGTCGTCCCTTGGTATCTATGGGCAACTGGTTCCAGGATCTGTTGTGTATTCCAAAATCTACAGATGCTCAAGTCCCACAGTCAGCCCTTCGTATCAGAAGATACAGAAGGCCAGCTGTAAATACCTAATAGCGGTGTAGCACATAAAAAAAATAGGGCCAGTCTCCAGCTAGCTTAATAATTTATATACACATATAGAGAGAGGTTATGGTCATTCAATACTCTGCTGGGCTCAACATTCTAGGATATATTGTCTGGTATAGGAACCTTTCTTTTAAGAAAGTCATTAACAAAGTTCTGTTCGTTGACATACACTACTAGTTGCCTATCAATATCAATATTTGTTCTTCCTTTTCCCTTATAATATTTTTCAAGGAGAAAATGTGTCCAGCTGAATTGTTATGCTTCCCAGCATCACTTGCAACTATGTGATATAGTTAGGGTCAGTCAGAAGACTTTTGAGAAACTATGATCCTCCCAAGAAGGGCCTGTTAAGAGCACATATTCCACACTCACGTTCCTTTTACTTTTTGCCCCCTTCTCTTCTGGTTTGGAATAGAGACTCTCTCCTGAAGGTGGAGCAGCTATGGAGTAACCATGTGACAGCATCAAGAATGAGGACAAAACACACATGCTAAGGATGACTAGAGGAGCCTGAGTCTCTGACGGCACTGTGGTGACTGCCTACCTCTGAGTTTTTCATGTGACAAAAAAAATAAGCAGGTATTTTGCATAGGCCACTTTTGTCACGTTTTCTGTTACTGGCAGCCTACACAACGCTGACCAATACAGATGGTGACCTGGGTGTGGAAAGTTGAGAAAGAATGTCAACAAGAAATGGACAAGTGAAGTACACTGAGTGCCGATGAGGGGGCTAAGAGGAGACCGCTTGTCCTAACTGAAACAGTGACATAAGAGAAGACAGGCCGTATGCCATGGTTCCAGAAGGCAGGACTGGGACTTGTGGTAGAAGTTAAGGGAAGGAGACTGGACCCATCAAAGAAAGACTTTTGGGAGATATAAAGCCACATAAAAAAAGAAGTGGTTAAAACTCGTAGAAAAAGAAATCACTTGTGGTTACTAGAGGCAGGGGATGGGAGGAAAGGAAGAGAGAATTGGATGAAAGTGGTCAAAAGGTAAAAACGTCCAGTTGTAAGATAAATAAGTACCATAATGCACAATATGGTGACTATAGTCAACACTGCTTATGGTATATTTGAAAGTTGTTAAGAGAATAGGTCCTAAGAGTTTCCATTACAAGGAAAAAAAAGTTGTATCTATATAAGATGATGAATGTTAACTAAACTCATTGTGATAATCATTTCATAATACATATAAGTCAAATCATTATACTGTACACCTTGAACATATACAGTGTTGTATTCAATTATATACCAATAAAGCTGAAAAAAATAAATAAGTGAAAAAATAAAGAGGCAAAAAAAGTGGCTAGAACACCACCCATATAGAGGGGGTGATAGTGTCAGACTGAAGTTTACATCATATGGAAACATTTACCTGCCCTAAGATTTCTATTTGTATTTCAAAACTTATCCTTACTTTGGCGAACTTTTCTTGAGCACCTACTCTATTCATATCTTCTGTTAATTTCTAGCAATGTAAGGATTTTTAAAAAGTAAGATCCTTCAGGATCTTACTCTCTAGTAGCTGACAAATATGTATAAAAAGATCTTTTCAATAAAACTTTAAATACTAAGATACAGGTGAACACAGAGTAGAGAGGGGATGTTTCCTTAAAACTGAGGTTTCAATGTTGAGCAGAAGTAGTCTGATGAAAAGAAAGGAAAATTTCAGGCAGAGGATCTGCAATCAATCCTGTCTACTTCTCCATTTGTCAGCTTTGCTTTTATTTTGAACCTTTGAAGATTTCCCTCACCTACTTGGGAGCTCTACTATGCATTTGAGAGGATGTTTGTTATGTTTCGCCCATGTTTGTAACAAGAGTTTTCCTCAAATTATTTCTCATATATTAACTGTCTCAGGACTACATATAAGCTAATCATTTCCCTTTGGATATTTAATATCTCATTTCTCATGTAGTACACTTTTATATATACTAAGGTCTGTTTCTAAACTACTCTCTACTTCCACTTCTCTGTCTGTCTATTCTGGAATAAGTGCCACAGTAACAATTTTTAATTGGTAGCTTTAGAGTACATTTCAATAACTAGTAGGACAATTTCATCGTCGTTACTCTTTTAATAGGTGGTTATTCCAGATAAATCATCTCTCAACCACATCTTAGTAAAACACTAGAGTGATAATTAGTTACACTGCATGGAAAGTCACATACGTTTGATTTGTAAAAATCTACATTTATGTACAGACCAAATTTTTAAAAGAATTTCCATCAATCCACCAAGCTCTCTGACATCACTTTCCAGTCTTCTTTCTTTTTTGTGAATCCCCGTCCCCAAATAAAATGATCTTGCAATCTCACTCTTTTTAACAAAATTCACCATTAAGAAAGGACTGGACATGAATAATTCATAATAGCCACATGTTTTCTCTCCCAGTAGTATCTGTGAGATACTCCAATCTACAACTGGAGCCTTAGCTCCAATTGTAGAATTAAAAGATCTATCTTCAAATATTAGTCAGCAAGTGAGAGAGGTTCTTTTGGTGTTCTTGAATTCCTGGAATCTTAGCTCCACCCTCCTGGTACATAAAATACATCCCAACAGCATGTACATCCCAGCTTTATTAGCATAGCCATAAACATTTATTGTTATTATTCATCTGCTTATTTCTTCCCTTTGCCATCTGGAGATTTGACTTTAAAACTTCAGCAGAAAGAAAACTCTCCTCTGTATCCCTCAAGGATTCACCTTGAAGCCAGGCCTGCTCCACATAGGGTCACATCTTACAGCTGTGGATGTGCAGAACCAAGGATCTACACTCACACCCAGGTAAGCTTGCACAAGCCAGGTAAGCCCCTCCTCTCCCTCAGTGCCCACCTGGGACACAATCAAAAGAGAAACTAGCTGGTAGTCTTCCTATTCCCTTTTTTCTTCTATTATAGAGAGTTGCAAAGCCAATAACATAATTTATTCCCATATTTTCGACAAGAAAGAAAGAAAGATAGAAAGAGAGAGAGAGAGAGAGAGAGAGAGAGAGAAAGAGAGAAAGAGAGAAAGAAAGAAAGAAAAAATAGGAAGGAAGAAAGTGGGAGGGGGGAATCTTTCCATAAGAGAGCTATTGAGAAAGATTCAATGAGGACACCACAGATTAAATGGCTTTCTGGGCAGTTATATCTTGGATGTTCACTGGGCAAAGACAATAACTGACTCTCTACTGCAGCGTCCTACTAATGCTTAAGAAATGATGTGAATGAGTTCTTCTTGTCACTTTGGAAGTCAAAGAAAAGGATTGCAGAAGCGTCAATATTTTGTAGACATCCAGAAATAATTCACTGTGGGGATGGGTGCTTCTCTACACCTAGACTGGCCAGCATTTGATAGGCTGCCCTGGCGTCCATTCAAAGAGGACTTATGTTTATTAAATGGGGTAGTAGTCACGGGGTTCTAACTCTTTGACCTCATATTTTCTTCCCACCAAAATAACCACCACGTTGTCAAAAAGACAGCCTTCTATCCCATCACTTTTTTTTACCCACTTTTAATATCTATGAAAGGAAAAACAAACTTTACATTTGAACAGCTTCCACATCTCTTTAAATGATACAGTATATCAAAATAGATCATTTTAAGAAAATTCAAACTATGTATTATATAGCTAAGAATGCAGAAAAAATGTAACTCGTTCAATGGCACAGAGTAGAGCTTTAACTTGATATATCCAGTCCTACCTATGCTACCCTACGCTGTCCCTGTTAATGTTTTCTTTGGTGGTTTCCATGGGAGCTACTTAATTAACTGACTTTCTATTTTCCTTTAAAATCCTTGTATTTTGTGATTATCTTAAAATAATACCTTTGAGAGAATGCTTTCCACCTACAAAAATATATAAATATTTTTCAAATCAGACACCAAAATATGAATATTCAAACAGCACATTCCCATGTGGTTTTGCTCTTCAAGGTGTTTTTACAGATAATTGAAATTGTATCAGTTTTTTTCTGACTGTTAAGTGATAATTTAGAAAATAGCAATTTTAGTAGCAGAACCCAAGCCTTAGGGAGAATGATTATAAGGTTGTATAATAAATATCTGGAGAAGATTTGGGATCAAACAATAAAGTGTTGATCAAGTAAAGGATACATACAATTCCCTGTACCAGAAAGCTCCAGAAATGTAATTCATAGAGAAGAAAAACACTTCTCTTCTCATTGACAGATTAGTTGATGAGAGATGGTGAGGGAAAAAAGTTGGCCTTTGTCTTAACTGTATCTCAATACAGTAAATGAATGAATAGTGTCAAGACACATTTGTTCTTTTGGAGAATTTTTCACAGTTGATGGAGATTCCAGTGCAGTCGATAGCCACAGCAATCATGAAACTAGATAAACTTGCCACCTTGCTAAGAAGGTTTGGTTAATTTAAAGTCCAGTGTTAATCTTATTACAAATATTACTTAACAATGGGTTAATGAGATAAATGATTATGGTCGTTTATTTTGGCAAATTACTGCTCCCATGCAGATTCTTGATATTTAAATTACTTATTCATTTATCTGAATAACTAGTACATCTCTATTTGATACTGTGTTGACAAACCCTTATTCCATATGATCATTTATTACTAGTCTTGGAGATACAAAATATGGTACTCTTACTTCATTAGATATAGCCTGATGCTAAAAAAGATGAGTCAGCTAAATATCAGTTAACTACACCATATCAGATCTAATGATAAGGCAATTCTTTGTCTTAGGTAACAATCTTGTTGACAGCCATCATGTAAGCTCAGATAGTGTTTAGGTATTGAAAATTTGGGGGGAATATGAATATATCTAATTCAGCTTTACTTCTATAACTACTGCAGTACAGCCCGTGTCTGTCAAAGCACATGAATTCCAGGAAAAGTCACCAAGGGAAGCAAAAACCTCTCAGCTTGAGGGTGTTTTAATGAACGTTCTAAGCCAAAAAAAAAAGAAAAGAAAAGTGGCCAATTGAAAAACTAGGAGGTATCTAGACTAACTTTAAAAATTTTATTTAATAATCTGATAACATTATGTCTCTCTAAAATTGAAACACCAAAACATTATATGCCCATGCATAATTTAAATACTAATTTATTTTATTTTTGAAGGCAGTTCTAGGGTAGGAAATTATAATGAGAGTGCAGCTTCGGCAACATAACAGTCTCTGATGAGATAAAACTTTTATGCTCTTTCTAGTGGGGTAATTTATTAATGGACAAACTCATAATGTTTATTAGACCAAAAATTATTTCTACAGAGTCAAACAGAACAACAATGTTGGTGTTTGGTTGGAATAAATTGTGATTTTCAAGCAATAAATTTGTATGCTTTTTAATATAAAGTATCTCATTTGAGAAAGAGCAACCAGGCAGTTGAGTAAATATCAGTTCGAAGGGGCACACATAGGTGTTTCAGAGTCATGCTGCACTAGGAGCGGCAAAAAATTCAAAATATTCTGAAGGCAAGAAGAATATTTTTAAGGCTGCACGCATAGAGTCTTGCACACACAAAAAAGTGATTGATTCATGTTTACCGAACTGGTTCAAAATGAAATGACTTAATTCAAGGAAAAAAGTGTTCCTTTTCTAGTCTTGAGTGCTTTTATAACCAAGTTGGTGAGAACAAATAAGAGTTCTTAAAATACATTCCCATTAATGGGTCAAGAAGAACCACAGAGGCCTAATTTCCTACTACTCATCAGAAGAGGTGAAATGCTATTTTTTTTTTCATTACAAACATTTAAAGCTTAATGATTTAAAGTCTCATACTTAAGAGTGAAAGTCACATCTCCGGTGCATGTTCATACTTGTTTAGTGGCTTCTAAATCTGCGCTTCTAAACAAAATTATTCTTAGTCCTTTGACAACTGCTATTTGTCCTGTAGGAAAATTACTCCCTAAGGAGATGCAGATTGTTTGGTAGTACTTGATGGCTTTGTAGTAATTACCATGCTATCAGATAGCTTAGAATTAAGATAGGCCTTGGCATCAAAATTCCATATGGTTGATTCTAAAATAAGATGCTTAGATAGGCAGAATACTAAATGACATGCATTGAATAAGTAAAATCCTGGGCCAAGTTCATCTCAAACCTGGAGCTATCACAAGTTGTATCTGAGATCAAGCAAAGGTCATTTGAATGCCTCAACATTTAATAAATAGTTGAAAAAGTTGTAATTTCAAGGAAGTGCAGGTCAATAACATTAATTGATGTACATAACTATTACTAAAATTAATCTGCAAGCATACTAATCACAATTTATTACTGCAGGAGAAGATGAGAGGATGGAGAGTAAAAATAAACATGTTTCTAAATCAATGATGGAAACAACAATGCTAAATCAGCCTTTCTTTATACTTGTCCTCATGTACAGAGATCACTGATTCCCATGCACTCTACCACCATTTTTATGGAGGGTATTCCTAATCCTGACCCTCTAGACTTGATCATTAGCTGGATCTTAATCTTTTATTCTTTAAAGAAGTATTTAAATAGAGTACATGTCAAGTCCTGCTCTAGCTACTTGGGTTATATTGACAAGCAAGTGGAAAAAAATCCCTATTTAAAAAAAAGCTTATTTTCAAATAATTTCAGAATTACAGGAAAGTTGGAAAGTTAGTACAAAGAATTCACATGTATACTTTCCAGCCAGATTAATAAAATGTTAATATTTATCACGTATGCATCATCATTCTCTCTTTATATATATATATAAATATAATATATATTTTATATAAATATTTACATAAAACTTACTTTATGTAAATATTTATTTGAATATATGTAAATATACATATATATAAGTAATGTATATTAACATATATACATATAGAGAGGTAGAATGATAATGCATTTATCATTATGTTTTGCGGAGAAAATACTTGTGCTAGATGAAAGTTATTTAGGCATGAGGTATACTGCTATTGGCATTATTAAATGTTAATAAATCAATAAAAATATGTAGACATTATTATATATTTAATATATTATATAATACATATTATGTATAGTATACTGCAAATATTACATATAGCATACCATATATACTACATTATATATAGCATATATAACATATATAGTATATACAGTGTATATTAAACAAAGTACCTTTAAACAGAAACTGACATAAAACAAGATTATGTACTGATTAGTTGATGAAAATATTGTGATTGGAGGCTTGCAGGAACCTAACCCACTAATTCCTCTAGGAGCAATGCTAAGTATTTACCAATACAGTGTTTATGAAAACTTCATAGTAGATAACTACCGTGAATAACAAGGGGCAACTGTAATTTACAGTCATAATAACCATTTATTTTTAAATACTTCAGTGTGCATTTCCTAATATTATGGACACTTTCTTAAACACCCACAGAAATATTATCAAAATCAAATCATTACAATTGATAAAGTGTAAGTATATAACCCACTCACCTTATTCAGATTTCTCCAGTTGTCTCACTGATGTCCATTATAGCAAAAGAAAAATACTTCCTTTTTTTTGGTGGTCTATTTCATAATCACATTGCATTTTTTAATCCAGTTTTTTTTTAGTTTTCTTTAATCTAGGATGGTTTCTTTATCTTTCATAACATTTATATTTTTAAAGAGTTTTAGCCACTTAGTTTATAGAATATCCCTTTATTTGGATTTGTTTGATGTTTCCTAATAATTAGATTCAGGATGTTTTGGTAAGAATAATACAGAAATGATATAGTATCCTTGCTGCATAATATTAGGATCTTTATATCTGTTGTCCTAATACTTGGTTACTTGGATGATGTAATGTCTGTTAGTTTACCCACTGAAAAGTTACTATATTCCATGTGTAATCAAGTAAATGTCTTCTGAGAAAAGTCTCCTATAATCATGAAATTAATATCATAGGAAAGGGGGAGATGAAAAAAGAAAAATCATAATTTTAGGCACTGATAGTCTATGAAGAAAATAAAATAATAGGATAGAAAGTGTATGTATTCAAGGGTGGACGACTCCTTTGTCTTGTTTATAAGTACTTTAACATAAATTTTATTTTATGTTTACATGGTTTAAAATTCAAAATGTAATTTTGAATATTAGAAAAGATGGCAGCAATAGCATGGTTTTTTAATCTCTTCAAATCTCCCCTAAAAATAGAGAACCAGAATAAAAAAATCCAAAATCTATAGCCAATATCTACAAAAATCAAGGTGAAAAAGTGTACTTACGAACCCCAGAAGATGAGCAGGTGGGGACCAACCACTGACAGATACATACTTGTTTGATACCAGCATCTGCACAGAAGAAAACAAAAGATATCAATACAGCACCTGATGGAGTTGAGAACATCCAAGATAAGTAACAGGTCCTTACTGCAAAGTTCAGGGAGCCATGTGAGAACAGCTGAAACTGACAGGGATTTCACACACTTCAACAGTGGATAATGCAATATGTCTACAGTAAGATCATGAAACTTGTGTTCTAGTCAGGGAGATGTCTTCAACACTTGTTCTCTGATGGTGCAGAAAGAGGTCTAGGGATGAGGCCCAAGGCTAGTTTGAATCTCAGTAGGTAGCTTGATTGGGAAAGAACATCCTGATTAAAATAAATGAATATAAGGGAGGAGAAGTGATGCACTGCAAGAATAGATATTACTATGGAGGAAAAAGAAAAGGAGTATGGAGCTGCAGACATGTCCTCATAGGACAACAGAAGTAGCTGCCCTGGGCCCAGAACTTGAGGATGGGAACAGAGGGGGCATTGCATTTACTCTTCGTGTTGAGGCATCGTTAAGATACAACTGTGAAATTAATGTCTTTAATGTCTCAAGCGGCCACAGTTTTATGGATTGGAGAGATACTTGTCCTGGGGACAGAGACACGATCAGAATCCATGTGAAGGACTGGGCCTCCTTTTTTTTCCTCCCTATTTTTTCCTCTACCTTCTACTTTGGTATAACTTCATATCTACCCACCCCCACTCTTTATCCCCCATTTTAAGACAACTTCATGAGGGACCTCTGGACATAGACCGGGGCTCAGTCCTGATTATGGGCAAAACTGAAGTGACTGATATACATAAGAAAAGATGTCAAACTTCACAAATAACCTGAGAAATTGGAATTTAAATAATGAAATAACGTAAATAGGTTTTAAGCATGATCACTGATGTCATGATGCTTTTAAAATCAGTTCCTCTTTGTTTCAAAATTTAATGCAGCATATAGCTCCATGAGCACATTTTAATGCATAAATAACTCAGATTTTAAAAATACCAAAATAATGGCATAAAAACAACAAAAATATCAATATTTTGGTACCAAAGTTAGCACAATATGCCAGAATATTGATAACTGCAATCACAACCACAAGTAAGGAGTGCATCACTGATTTTAGAATTATCTGCACTGATGTAAAGTGAACTGTAAAATTAGAGAAATGTTGAGAGAAAACAGAAGTTGTCTGAGGAAAGAGTCATTTACCATTTATTTGGTATGTGACCCAGGAAGAAATATTCCATGAGATTCAAGAAGGATATAAAGTATACTGTGGCATAGAAACAAAACAAGATGAAAACGATAAGATGGAAATAAAAGTCAACAACATCATATATTCAAAGTTCACAGAGAAGGAGGACTGGAGAGAGGACTTAGAATTGGATAAGTCAGAGGTTACTAGTGAGAGATGAACAAGTATTTTCAATATGGGGGTGGGTAGCTTCTACGTAACAGAATTAAAAATTGATTGAATGGTGCAAATATAATGGCAATACCTGAGGAACAATCTTCCATCATATCTGAGAACACAAGTAAAGAGGAAAATGATCACTTCCTAACATCATACACAAAAATAAGCTCAAAATGGATTAAAGACCTAAATGTAAGGTCAGAGACTATCAAACTCTTAGAGGAAAACATAGGCAGACACTCTATGACATAAATCACCGCAAGATCCTTTTTGACCCACCTCCTAGAGAAATGGAAATAAAAACAATAAACAAATGGGAACTAATGAAACCTAAAAGCTTTTGCACAGCGAAGGAAACCATAAACAAGACCAAAAGACAATCCTCAGAATGGGAGAAAATATTTGCAAATGAAGCAACTGACAAAGGATTAATTTCCAAAATTTACAAGCAGCTCATGCAACTCAATAACAAAAAAACAAACAACCCAATCCAAAAACGGGCAGAAGACCTAAATAGACATTTCTCCAAAGAAGATACACAGATTGCCAACAAACACATGAAAGAATGCTCAACATCATTAATCACTAGAGAAATGCAAATCAAAACTACAATGAGATATCATCTCACATCAGTCAGAATGGCGATCAACAAAAAATCTAGAAACAATAAATGCTGGAGAGGGTGTGGAGAAAAGCAAACACTCTTGCACTGCTGGTGGGAATGTGAATTGGTACAGCCACTATGGAGAACAGTATGGAGGTTCCTTAAAAAACTAAAAATAGAACTACCATATGACCCAGCAATCCCACTACTGGGCATATACCCTGAGAAAACCATAATTCAAAAAGAGTCATGTACCAAAATGTTCATTGCAGCTCTATTTACAATAGCCCAGAGATGGAAACAACCTAAGTGCCCATCATCGGATGAATGGATAAAGAAGATGTGGCACATATATACAATGGAATATTACTCAGCCATAAAAAGAAACGAAATTGAGCTATTTGTAATGAGGTGGATAGACCTAGAGTCTGTCATACAGAGTGAAGTAAGTCAGAAAGAGAAAGAGAAATACCGTATGCTAACACATATATATGGAATTTGAGAAGAAAAATGTCATGAAGAACCCCTTACCTAGGGGTAAGACAGCAATAAAGACACAGACCTACTAGAGAATGGACTTGAGGATATGGGGAGGGGGAAGGGTAAGCTGTGACAAAGCGAGAGAGAGGCATGGACATATATACACTACCAAACATAAGGGAGATAGCTAGTGGGAAGCAGCCGAATAGCACAGGGAGATCAGCTCCGTGCTTTGTGACCGCCTGGAGGGGTGGGATAGGGAGGGTTGGAGGGAGGGAGACGCAAGAGGGAAGAGATATGGGAACATATGTATATGTATAACTGATTCACTTTGTTATAAAGCAGAAACTAACACACCATTGTAAAGCAATTATACCCCAAGAAAGATGTTAAAAATAAATAAATAAAAAGAAAATGGAATGGTGCCATGGGAGAAAGGACTATGAGATGATGTTTTTGATGTTGAGGAGAGATGAGCCCATTCTAGATTGAAGGGGAGCAGCTTGCAGAGAACGAGTGTCAGTAGTTGAGGGTCTAACACTGATGGATCAAAGTCCCTGGGGAAGCAGGAGGCAATTAATGGAAAGCAGAAATGAAGGATTGGCCTTGGGATCAATGTTCCCACTTCCAGGTTGGGTATCGACTTTAAAAATATCCTTGAAAACACAGAAGTACTTGATTTCATGGTCACACTTGGCAGCACAGTAGTGCTGTTCCTGGTGCCGTGATGGTCATTAAAAGTGTTTGACATGACCCTGACCTCTAAGCATTTAGAATCTAGATGGGAGAAAGCATAACAAATAATAATAATGACAGTTAATAATGTGTAAGTTCCTACCCTATGTCAGACATTCAGCTAAATTCTTAATATACAGTATTTCACTAAATGTGTACCTTCCCTTATAATGTTGACCAGAGGAGATATAAAGTTTGAGAAACTCATTCAAAGTCACACACAAATTGATACAAATAAAATTCAAATCCAGTTCTGTCTCACTCCAAAGCCAGCTGTTGTGGCTAGACAGAATATGATTAAAGGTCAAATTATATCTGATAGGTTTTATTTGTGCTCTAGGGTTCATAGAATAAAGATTATTATGGACAGGTTTTCAGCAGAAACTTGTAAAGCCATCGATTGTTGTTTTATCATTTGACAGCCTTTGGTAACTAGTGTGGACAGGTTTGGAGTAGTGCCTTGGCTGGACATGTCGCTGTGACCATGAATATATGACAGAAGTTTGCCTGAAGCAGTATGCGAAATGTGTTTATTAGTCAGAGTTCTGTAGGTGAGAAACTCCAATTTTGGACAGCTCTCTCACTGAATGAATGTATTGCTGGCTCTGCATCTCCAAAGGAGCTCACGTGGAGGCACGCACTGCGGTCTTAGATCCTAGGCTACACCAGTGCTGGAGACAGTGTGAGAAGGGCAGTCAAGATCAGAGTACCCAGCAGAGTCTTACAAAATGTAGGTCTTCTCAAGACAACAAAACTGGGAAGATGCATTGTGCAGCCACAGCCCAGTGATATCTGACAGCAGACCCAAAGACCTCCACTTGCTGGGTTTCCCCACAGTGGCCATTAAATTTTCTCCACTGGTGCCAAATACCTTGCTTCTCTGTTTTTCCTTTATATGGCAGGTGCTTCTTCCACCACTTATAATAGCAGAGGTCTATCTAATTTCATTGCCTAACAGTTAAATTTGTTTATCCCAATGCGATATGGGAAGGTTCTCCACCCATACTTGTCTTTACATCTCTTTTATTTAACTTCATAAAACAAAGCCTGACATCTCAACTTCCTTATCATTTCCAATTTCTCTGTTTAGCAACTTGGAACATGATCTATTAGAGCTTAGGCAGAGGAGTTGAAGTAACATGCCCTCCACTCTTATCTAGAGGTTAATTTCCCCACTCACTCAGGATGCTCCTTGAGAGTTGGGATTAGTAACCATCCTCTATTTGACTAAGATTCTCAATCCTGGGAGTGACGTCAACAGATAGTAGAAGAGGAAATCCCAGCCATCTTTCTCCCACAGAAACACTGATTTAACGAGGGTATAGGGACAAAGTGCTTTATGAAAAGTCCAGAATCCAGTTAAGAAGTCACAGTATTTCAGATGTGCACAATACAGAAACCAGCTGCATCAGAATGGGTAAGAAGAAAACTTTCACTTTGTCTGCATCAGTTCTTCTACAATCCAGCTCAGTATTGAGGGAGTTTGCCTGGGCACGTAAATTGTCCCTCAGGGACAAGAGAGAGGGGAGCATGCCTCAAATGTTCCTGGCCTTTCACTGTGCTGCCCAAGGTGTCAGTTTTTGTCTCATCGCACCTGGAGTACTAACAGAACTCTCACAGTTTGGTGGGGGTAGCTAACAACAAATGAAAAGAGGTGGGTTATCTGCTGCACTCAGCACAGTTCAGAGAGATTGTGAGAAAGTGCAGAACTCAAGCCTTCTCCACCAGGAAGAAAGGAAGGAATGGTACATGCCTCCCATGTCCCAGCCCATAGTACAGCAGTCAGACAACAGAGAGAGCAGAGGTTATGGGACCCTGAAAAATGAGAAACTGGTAAATACCCTCTAATTAGGAATCTACATGCAAAAGTCCAGAGAAGATACAGTCGTAGAAAAGGATTGAGATGCTCTGGGAATCCCTAGCCAGGCTGATTGGTGAGGTCTTGCCCAGTTAAAATCAGTTTGTAGAGATTTGGAGAAGTGGCCGTTTCTTCAAATACACAGACAGTAATTCAAAGCTACAAGGAACATGGGAACATGGAACAAAATAAATCTCCAGTAACCAACTCTAAAGAAATGAAGATTTATGAATTGCCTGACAAAGAATTAAAAATAATTGTCTTAAATAAGTTACAAAAGACACAGAAAGACAGCTAAATAAAATAAGGAAAATGGCACATGAACAAAATGAGGCTCTCAGAAAAGAGATAGAAACTATAATAAAGAAGCAAACAGAAATTGTGGAGTTGTAGAACACAATAAATGAATTGAAAAATTCACTAGAAGGATTCAACAGCAGACATAATAAAGCAGAGGAAAGTTATCAAACTAAAGGCTGGTCATTTGGCATTATACTGTCAGAGGTACAAAAAAAAAGAGGATGAAAAAGAATGAAGAAAGCCTAAGGGACTTATGGGACACCATCACATAAATTAATATATGTGTTATGGAAGTCCTAGAAAGAGAAGAGACAGATAAAGAGGTCAGAAAACTTACTTAAAAAATAATGGCTGAAAACTTCATAAATTTGGGAAGGGACACAGACATTCAGATTTATGAAACCAAAGAACCCCAAATAAGATCTATGGAGACACATTATAATCAAATTGTCAAAAGTCAGAGACAAAGGATGGATTTTGAAAGCAGCAATATAAAAGTGACTCATCACATACAAGGAGTTTCCATAATACTATCAGCTGATTTCTCAGTAGAAACCTTGCAGGCCAGTAGGGTATACAATAATATATTAAAAGTGCTGAAAGAAAAAACTATCAACCAAGAATCGTAATAAACCTTCCTTCAAAAACGGTGGAGAGGTAAAGACTTTCCATGACAAAAAAAAAACAACAAATTGAGGGAGTTTATCATCTCTAGACCTGCTTTGTAAGAAAGGCTAAAGGAAGTTCTTCAGCTGAAATAAAAGGAAGCTAACACAGCAACATGAAAGCATATGGAAGTATAAAATTCACTGGAAAAGGTAAATATGTAGACAAATACAGTCATCCCTTGGTATCCAGAGGGGATTGGTTCCAGGACCCCCTGCAGATACCAAAATTTGCAGATGCTCAAGTCCCTTATAAAAACACTGTACTATTTTCATATGACCTATGCATATCCTCCTGCCTATTTTAAATTATCTCTAGATTATTTATAATACTTAATACAACGTAAATGCTATGTAAATAGTTGCTGGCATGTGGCAAATTCAAGTTTTGGTTTTTGGAATTTTCTGGAATTTTTTTTTTCAGCTATTCATTTAGTTGAATCCATGAATGAGGAACCCATAGATACAGAGGGCTGACTATACAGAATACTGTAACACTGTAATGGTGGTGTGTAAATCACTTTTAATTCTAGTATAAAAGTTAAGAGACAAAAATATTAAGAATAACTGCAACTATAAACATTTGTTAATGGATACACAATATAAAAATAAGTGAATTGTGACACCAATAACAAAGTGTTGAAGGGGTAAAAGTGTAGCATTTTGGTATGTGATTTGAATTAATGTGTTAGCTTAAAATAGATACTTTAACTATAAGAAGCTTTATGTAACTTTTATGCTACCTCATGGTAACATAATAAGTTTATGTTATCTCATGGTAAAAAGGTAAATACCTATGAAAGATACACAGAAGAAAAAAGAAAGAAGCAAAGCATATTACTACAAAAAAAATCACACAAAAAAAGACAGCAAAAGAGGAAAAGAGGGACAATACAAGCATAAAACAACAAAATGGCAATAGTAAGTCCTCAACTATCAGTAAATACACTAAACATAAATAGATTAAACTTCCCAATCAAAAGATGTAGTGGCTAAATCAATTTTCAAAAAATAGATCCAACTATATGCTGTCTATAAAAGAAAAACTCACTTTAGGTTTAAGGACACACACTGGCTGAAAATAAAGGGATGGAAAAAGATATTCCATGCAAATGGTAACAATTACAGATATACATGCACCCAACATCAGAGTACCCAAATATATAAAGCGAACACTGACAGATCTCAATGGGAAAAGACAGCAATTTAATAATAATTGGAGGCTTCAATGTCTCACTTTCTTATGTGGATATAATATCTAGACAGAAAATCAAAAAGAAACAGCAGAGTTGAACAACACTATAGACCAAATAGGACTAACAGACATTCTATATATGCAGAACATTCTACCCAACAGTAACAGAATACACATTCATATCAAGTGCACATTGAACATTCTCTAGGCTGGACCACAAAATAAATCTCAACAAATTTAAGAAGATTGAAATCATACCAAGAATTATTTTCTGGGCACCATGGAGGGCAACTAAAAACGACTAAGAAATGAAAAACAGGAAAATTCACAAATATGTAGAAATTAAACAACATACTCTTGAACAACCAATAGATCAAAGAAATGAGAAGGGAAATTTTAAAATATCTCAATACAAATGAAGCTGACAACAGAATATACCAAAACTCACGGGATGCAGCAAAGACACTACTAAGAGGGAAAAAGTGAAAATGCCTATATTAAAAAAGAAAACAGTTTTCAAGTAAACAACCTCACTGTACACCACAAAGAACTAGAAAAAGAAGAAAAAACTAAGGCCAAAGTTAGTAGAAGGAATAAAATTATGAAGATTAAAGGAGAAATAAATAAAATAGAGAATAGAAAAATAAAAGAGTTGTTTTTTGAAAAGATAAACAAAATTTACAAACTCTTAGCTAGACTAAGAAAAAGAGAAGACTCAGATAAATAAATTCAGAAATGAAAAAGGAGATCTTACAAATGATGCCACAGAACTATAAATAATCAAAAGAGACTACTGCAAACAATTATATGACAAAAAATTGGATAACCTAAAAGAAATGGATAAATTCCTAGAAACATACAACCTACCAAGACTGAATCACGAAGAAATAGAAAATCTGAACAAATAATGAATAAGGAGATTGAATCAGTAATCAAAAACCTCCCAACAAAGAAAAGTCCAGAAACAAATGAATTCACTGATGAATTATCTCAAATGTTTAAAGAATTACCACTAATCCTTCTTAAATGCTTCCAAAAATTGAAGAAGAGGAATACTTTCAAATTAAGTCCTTAAATTTATAAGGCCATCATTATCCAGATACCAAAGCCAAAGACATTACAAGAAAAAACAAAACAAACAAAAAACAACAGACTAATATTCCTGATAAACATAGATGCAAAAATTATCAACAAAATACTAGCAAACCAAATTCAATAGCACATTAAAAGGATCCCATAGCATGATCAATTGGAATTTATCACTCATATGCAAGGATAGTTCAACCTACACAAATCAATTAACGTGATGCACCACATTAGCGGAGTGGAGTATAAAAATCACATGATCATTTCAATAGATGTAGAAAAAGCATTTGACAAAATTCAACACCCTGCCATGGTAAAAACTCTCAACAAACTAGGTATATAAGGAATGTACCTCAACATAATAAAAGCCATACATGAAAAGCCCACAGCTTATATCATACTCGATGGTAAAAACTGAAAGTTATTCCTCTAAGATCGGGAACAAGGCAAGAATGCCCACTTTCACCACTTCTATTCAACATAGTACTAGAAATCCTAGGCACACCGATTAGTGAAGAAAAAGAAATAAAAAGCATCAAAATCGGAAAGAAAGAATTAAAATAATTTGTGTTTGCAGATAACATGATCATATATGCAGAAAACCCCAAAGACTCAACCAAAAAAAACTGTTTACTAATAATTCACTGAAGTTGTAGGAAAAAAATCAATATACAAAAATCAACTGGGCTTCTATACTCTAATAATAAACTATCTGAAAAGGAAATTTTTAAAAATCCCATTTACGATAGCTTCAAAAATAACAAAATTCTTAGGAATAAATTTAATCAAGGATATAAAATAGTTCTACATTAAAAACTATATAATATTAATGAAAGAAAATAAAGAAGATACAACTTAATGGAAAGGTGTTAGTGTTCATGGATTGGAAGAATTAATATTGTTAAAATGTCCATACTACCCAGAGCATTCTACAAATTCAGTGCAATACTATCAAAATCTCAATAACACTTTTTACAGAAATAGAGAAAACAATCCTCAAATGTATATGAAATTACAAAAGACTCTGAATAGCCAAAGCTATCTTCAGCAAGAAGGATAAAGCTTGAGGCAGCACACTGCCTAATTTCAAAATATACTACAAAAATAAAGTAATTAAAACACTATGCTACTGACATAAAAACAGAAAAATAGACCAATGGAAAAGAACAGAGAACCCAAAAATAAACCCACATGTATATGGTCAACTGATCTTCTACAAGGGTGCCGTGAATACACAATGGGAAAAGGATAATCTCTTCAACAAATTATGTTGGGGAAACATATCCATCTGCAAAAGAATGAAATTGCCCCCTTATTTTACACTATATACAAAAAAGTCAATTCAAAATTGATTAAAGATTTAAACACAATTCCTGAATATCTAAAACTCTTAGAGAAACACTTGGGGGAAAACCAGGACATTGGTTCAGGCAATAATTTCTTGGATATGACACCCAAAGCACAAGCAACAAATGCAAAAAAAGACAAGTGAAACTACATCAAATTAAAAAGGTTCTGTATGGCAAAGGAAATAATAAAGTAAAAAATGCAACCTATGGAGTGGGAGAAAATATTTGCAAAGCACTGATAAGAAGTTTATATCCAAAATAAATAAGGAACTCCTACAACTCATTAGCAAAACAAACAAACAAATAACAAATTACCTGAGTTAAAAATGGGCAAAGGTATTGAATAGATATTTCTCCAAAGAAGACATACAAATGGCCAGCAAGTACATGGAAAGACGGTCGATATCACTAATCATCTGAGAAATGCAAGCCAAAATCAAAATGAGGTATAACCTCGTAGCTGTTAGAATAGCTATTATCAAAACAAATAAAAAATAAGGGCTGGTGAGGATGTGGAGAAACTGGAACTCTGGTACTCTGTTCGTGGGAATGTAAAAGGGTGTAGCTGCTATGGGAAACATTATGGAGGTTCCTCAAAAAATTTAAAAAAGAACTACCTTTTCATCCAATCTCATCTCTGGGTATACATCCAAAGGAACTGAAATCATGGTTTCAAAGGGATATTTGCTGTCCCATATTTAGTGCAGCATTATTAACAATAACCAAGATAGGGAAACTACCTAAAGGTCTAACAACAGATGATTGGGTAAATAAAATGTGATGTATACAAACACGGATTATTAGTCAGCCTTAAAAAAGAAGAAAATCCTGACCTTTATGACAACATGTATGGACCTGGATGGCATTATGATAAGTGAAATTAGCTAGTCACAGAAGGACAAATACTGCATGATTCCACTTATATGAGGTATCTAAAATGGTCACGCTCGGGGCTTCCCTGATGGCGCAGTGGTTGAGAGTCTGTCTGCCGATGTGGGGGACACGGGTTCGTGCCCTGGTCTGGGAAGTTCCCACATGCCGCGAAGTGGCTAGGCCCGTGAGCCACGGCCTCTGAGCCTGCGCGCCCAGAGCCTGTGCTCCGCAACGGGAGAGGCCACAACAGTGAGAGGCCCACGTACCACAAAAATAAATAACAAATAAATAAATAAAATGGTTACGCTCATAGAAACAGAGAGTAGAGGTGGCTGTCAAGGGCCAAGGAGGAGGGAGAAATGGGAAGTTGCTTTTTAATGGGTAAAGTTTCAATTATACAAACTGAATGAGTTCGAGAGATCTGCCCTACAACATTGTGCCTATAGCTAACAATACTATATTGTTCACTTAAAAATTTATTGAGAGTACAGATCTTATGTTAACTGACTAAAAAAAAAAAAGATAGTACTGATATCTGAGGAACTGAGTCTCAGTCTTAAGTTTTTTGTGCGCCCTTCTCCCAAGAAGCCTTGAGGTGAGAATGCAGAGAGAACCCTGGCAGAGTTCCCTAGGTGAAAGGCAAACGGTGTCCTCCTCCCCACTCCAGGGCACTCTTGATTTAGCTCCTTGTAGCATCACCCAACCTGCCAACCCAGACATGGAGGGTGCCCACTAAAGACGATGCTTCTTGGAGTGGCAGATGCATCAGGCTGTGCACCAGCAGTTTGGCTTCCCCAGCTCCACTTTAGGTAACTGCCCAGGATCAACACTTCTCACAGCCATTCCCCCCATCTTGGAGAAAAGAAATCTAGACAGAGTTGCAGCTCTGTAACTCCCCAACTGACTTGCCTCAGATCTCCCACCTGTAAACAGAAATAATAATCATATTTTTCTATTAGACTGTGTATGTAAAAATACTAGAGCCTCTATCCTTGGAGTAAGGCATGTCTCCACAGGTTTAACCATTAACAGATTGGCAGGGCACACAGACCCCAAACTCAACTTAATAAATGGAGTCATTGACCACATCACTTTTCTCAGCAGAAGCTGAAGATAATATACACCATCTGTGTGAGGAAAATCAAACCAGTGCTCAGGGCAGGGGATGTGTAAAGTGTTCTTCCTACTGATAGTGCCTCAGTAGGAAGAACATTACTCATTGTGACAAACCTTCTTCCCCCTAAGAGGTGATAATGCAGCTGTTATTATTACTTTTTATAATTTAGCCAAGAACTGCTAACATAGAAATTTTTATTCAAGATTTTAACAAATTCAAAATAATGGAGCATACTAATAGACCATATTGTACACGCAGTCAATACAATCTTACCCAGAGAACTTGCATGATGTTTTTTGACGTTAGGTGATATATTGGGGTAATGACATTTTTAGTCCTTGGTTTTCAATTTTAAGAATACTGTTATTTTGCATTTGTGGGACTCTGTACTCACTTAACAGGATCTGTGAGAATTATAAAAGGACTTTATGAATGCTGAGCCCTTGTTGGTATGATTTAAATTCAAATAAAAATACAGGGGGTCATTTTTATGAAACAAACTGACCATAACCAAGAGTTTCATTCTCCATTTCCCTTTAATATTTACTGCCCTAACCTTGCACAGACCCAGAAATGAGATGAGATATACCTGTAAACCTTAACCTCCATTAAAACTGGCAATGAGGCCGTGAAAAACTTCTTTCAGGTGTGTAGGGGGGGGCAGGGGAAGGTTATTTATAGGTTTAAAATTTATACAAAAGAAGAAAAATGGAAAACATACACAAAACCAGAGTAGCAATGTATTAGTCTAGAGTCAAGAACTTTAAATTTAGCACCATCACTAATAAATACTTAATGAATATACAGACACATACACCATTTAAATGTTATTTTGGTTTCAAATTGAAACCAAAATGTTACATATTTTAAAATGGAAATAAGTCTGCCTCAAGAAGCTTCAGATCTCATCAGCAGAAAACACCGTTATCTCCATTTATAAAATGGCTTTAACTTTTTCAAAGCATTTTTCAACCTATGCAATCTTATTTATTTCTACAACTCCCTGGCAGATAGGTAAAACAATATTATTAGCCACTTTCGCCCTTCATGGGACCAAGACACGGCAAACTAGTGTTTATTGAAGTACCAGTATTTTTATTAGCTGTAAATTGAATCTCTTTTAATTTGCAAAACTAGCCTGTAAAGTAGATATTCTTATTTTTATTTTCAGCCAGGTCATCTGCGGCCTAGAAATCTTAAATTATTTACCCAATGTCACACAGCCCGTAGGTGCTGCAACCAAGATTTAAAACCCAGGTCAGTCTAATTCCAAAATCTATTATATCAGGCTGCTTGCACTGAATGTTAAAAAACATGTTACAAAAAAAGGGTCAAACTACTTAGTTGAAAAGCCTTAAAAGGATTCAAGTATCCTGAATCCTAGTGCTGTGCAGAGGCAGAGAAAATAAAGATCCAATATGTAAAATGTTTAAGCAAAGATTATATGTCTCAGATTTAAACTACAATAACTGTCAAGTATCAAAGAAATTCAGTTGTAGTTATGAAAGGTTATGTAGTTCCGAGGTGTTTTATGTTTGAGTCTTAAAGAATGAGTGAGTGAGACTAATCAAAAGTTACAGAAGGACTATTGTAACTTCAATTCCACTTATTTCTAAACAGTGTTTCTCAAACTTTGGTGCACATCCGAATCATCTGGGGAGCTTGGTAAAAAATATACATGCTACAAATCAACTTGTAGAAATTTAGTCTAAAGTAGCATTTGCTGAATAACCTGAGGAACCGAAATATGATCTGGGAAAAGAGGTTTCCATGGACAAATAAATGTGGGAAATGTTGCTTTGTGTAAATCCTACAAGTTTATTTTATATACTAATGAGCTTCAAGCTTGCGCAGTCGCTAGAGGGACTCTTTATATGAGATAGGGTCCTAGAGGTAGGATAGCCCCAGCAGGGGAGGATCTCAGAGGTTTTAACGACTCTGAGATGTGCAGAAAAGAAAGACCTGTAAGCAGCAAGCTGCAACAAGATCAGAGGCCGGCAGAAATTGATTTGTGTAACAGACTGAAAGCCAGAGGCAAAAATAATGCTTTGGTCAAGAGATGAAGAGAAGAGAGGAGGTAGGGATGGGGTTCAGGGAGCTGAACAGTTCAGGCTCCTAATCCAGGACATGGATTTTGCATGCTTTAATATGTGCTCAGGCTTCTTCCCGGTGAGTGGAGTAGGCGGTCAAGCAGGGTCACCTGTAGTCGACCATCCAGATACTACACGTGCTTCAGGCTCTGGCCCAGAGTTTTGATGAGGGAAGCTTTCCCTGAATATCCTGACTACCCTTTTCCAGGCACTTCCTGTTTCTAAACAGTCTTTACTTTTTCCAATTTTCTCCTTCTCACTTGATCGTACGTTGTCTGTGATTGGTCAATAATTCTTTTATGTGTCCTTTTCTAGCTAATTATACTGTAAGTTTTTTGAGGGTGGAAATCGTATCTTATACTTCTCAGTGACCCCATAATGCCTACGATGATGACAGCAGCTGGTCCCTTATCAAGTTCGTGTAATAAACCTCCTTGAAACCAGTGGCTTAAAGCACCAACTATTTGTTACTTCCCATGGTTCTGTGGGTTGATGGGTGGTTTTCCACCTGGACTCTGAGAGGACCAAAATGTCCCCACTCACAAGGCTGGCAGTTGGTGGTGGCAGGGCTGGCTTCACCAGACACATGTGTGATCTCCGCAGTCACAGAAGGGATCCATACTGGGGGTTTAATGCTCTGTGGTTGCCATCTTGAAATTCTGAAAGATTTTTTCTTTCCTTTTGTATCTGGTATGTAAAGAAAGAAGGGACAATGGCGTACATGTGCCCCAGGGATCGGAGCCTTGGTTCATGTGCAGTCTCATCTCTCACCATCTCCCCGAAGCCCCAGGGTGGCTTCTTGGCTGCCTGCCTGCCTGCTCCTGGGCTCCTCGGGCCCCATGCTGTCTCCTCCTTCCCACACCTGCCCCCTGACTCCTCTTGCCCTCTTCCCTGTCACATCTGTGAGTAGAAGGCCAGGGTTCTGCTATTGCCCTCTGCTCCTGGCAGGAGCCTGGGAGCAGACTTGGGGGAGACCAAGGTGTTGTCATCTTGGGTCATGCAGCACCTGGGGGCACCCCAAGAAGGCTTCAGTCCCACCTGGGATGGCAGAACTGTGGAGAGTATTGTACACAACTCCTGACCACTGCTAGTGTAGGTTCTGAGCGTGTTCCGTCATGGAGATGGCAATCCCTTGGGGTTACCTATCCACTGTGCATTAGGCCTAATGGGGTTCAGGACATGCTACCTCAAAATATGGCACCTTGACATATTAAATATCTTAAGCTGAAGGAACTTTTTAAAATGGTGGAAGCAGGAAGGTCACCCTGACCTACTCCCCCTCACCTTTCCCTGAAACAGGTCTTAAAACTCCCAAGTGAAAGATACTCTCCCTGGACCAGGAGGAAGTAAGATATTCTTATCACCAGAGATGGGGAATTGGGGGCCAAGAAATCTCTATAAACAAACCTTGTTACACAACCCTTATTTTCCTAGTTACTTCTTCACCATTTTCTACCCTAGCTCAGACCCCTTTGTTTTGTCAATTCTTCACAAATGTATTGTTTCTTTGTCTAAAAGGTATCAAAGCTTCCTGCTCTGGTCACTTCTTCAAGTCTTCATTCTCTTGTGAAGGCTCCCACGTACATATAAAAATTTAATACTATTTGTATGTTTTTCTCCTGTTAATCTGTCTTTATTAGCTTAATTTCCAGATCCAGCCAGGGACCCTAAGAGGGTTGAGGAAAGCTTTTTCCTCCTCTACAGGGTGCTGGACCTGAGGGAAGGGAGACTGACTTTGACCCTCACTGGGGACCACATTTTCATTTTGCACTGGACCCTGTCAGTCATGTGGCTGGCCCTGGGTGCTGGTCTCCTTTCCTAGGATTGGGGGAATCTTTGTTCTCCTCCATGTAAGTCTTCTTACATTATGGCAACTGGATTTCAGGAGTTCCAACAAACCAAAGCAGAAGCTGGAGATCTCTTAAGGATCACTCTTGGAAGTTATGTAGAACTACTTTTACATATTTTATTTATCAGACAGTCACAGGACCAGCCCAGAATCAAGGGGAGAGGAAATATACTCTACCCTGCAAGGAGTATTGGCAAGGGCACAGGCAGAAGAGCTTGTGGGACGAGAGAGATTGTCAGACACTGTCCACCATTCAGCTGAAAGCATCAAAGTGTATAATGGTGAAGAACAGGCCTTGGACTCAGTCAGACGGGGGCTCAAATCTCTGTTCCACCACTGCCTGATGGCTAAACTTATTTAGTTCCTCTGAGCTTCAGTTTCCTCATCTGTAACATGAAGCTTGTTGTGAGGGCTAAATATGATACACACAGTGCTTGGCACCTACTCAACATTCAACATATGACAGCTACTGTCACAATGGAGTCACAGAAGTTCCTCCTACAGGGAGGATAACAGCTTCTACTGCAAAAAACTTTAACAATTACAGACTTATCATTCATCCCTTTGGCTAATAAAATGTTTGATGGTGCTTGGAAGTCAGGTTGACTATGACTAGATATTTACTGAAGGGTGTGTTCATTCGTGGATACCTGAGAAATGTTCATATTATTGGAAAACACATAATTCTGATGGAGGCAACATTTTAACATAGAACAATTTTTTTTCAGAACTTGACCAACAGTCAATTCTAATAGGAGAGAGAACGTGAAGATACTAAGCATCCTTCTCAGAAGTCCGGGCCCCACTGAAGGGGAAAAAGGAGAACCTGGGCACTGAAGACACATCTCTCTTCCTGAACATGAGTGGTGATGACGCAGTAGGCATTTGGGTGACTGATCTTTAATTTGAAATAGTGCAGCAGAAACCCCCTCAGCAAATGTCAGAGAAATCTGATGTTTTATTACCTTCTATTTATTTTCTGACATGATACGGAATGCAAACAATTGTTGCTAAACCTGAGAATCTCTGACCTTTAGTTTCTGCCCAAGCACTTCTCACTTAAAGTAGTAACAAGAATATATACCTCCTCAGTGAACAACAAGAACGCTTTCTCCTCTAAGCCTAACATTGTATTCCTGCTTTCATCTGGGTAAAAATAATCATTGTGATGATAATAAAATTAATACAAACTCACAGGAAATCTGTCATTGTTATAACTGGAAATGAACCAGTGAAGAAAAGGTGAAGAGAGACCATTCTGGCTAAATTGACTGAAACAGTCTGCAACAATGGAGAATAATAAAATACAATTAAGACTGAAAGTGACCTGAGGCTTTAAGTATCAGAGTACTTAATGGGACATGAAGACCACATAAAGGTCAGCAGCTCAGAAGTGACCTCTGGGCCATAGTATATAGGTTAAGAAAGAGTCCAAACCTCTTTAAATGTGTATAACTTAACATTTGTGAAATGTAAATTTTTGCTCAATTTGCATCAAAATAAAATAGTATTTTTCATTTATTAAACTGACAAAAACTTCTACAAGGTAAAGATCAATACTGGTAAGGGTGTGGTGAGACAGGGAGTTCACATTTCTGAAAGGTAATTAGCCCAGAATCTACAAGTAGCTCAGGAAAGTTCCAGACTTTGTAGCTAACACTTATACTGAAATATTGAAAAAAATTTTTAAGCTTCAGAAAATAGATATGTGCAAAAAAAGCTCATTACAGCAAGATGTATATGTATGTATGTGTACACACACACACACACACACACACACACACACACACACCAATAGGAGAATGGTTTAATTACAGTATATCCCAAGAAAGAAATATGCTGCCACTTAAAACTAGGTTTTAGAAGACACTTAATGACAGAGGAAAAAAATCTCATAAAATGATATTTGGTTTTTAAAAACAGGTAGACATAAAATTACAGAGCATTACTCTTTCCATTAAGTGCCCTGAAATAAAACAAGTGGAAGATGGAGAGACATGGAGATTAGCTGGCAGAGAGCATGTAGATCCCTCCAGACAAACCTCCACCCTAAGAACCTCCAGGTAATGGGACTCAGGTCCAAAGAGGTGAGGTAGAGACAGTGGGGGCCAGAGCCCACCTCGGGAGCAGAACTGGCGTGAAGGGGCTCTTCAGGTGCCCATTGCCTGGGATTGAGAGCTAACCACGGATAAAGAGGCAGGGCCTTGGATGGCAGAGCAGCTAGAAGGCATGCTGTAAACAAAGGGCCTGTAGCTAGGGATGTTGCCAAGTGTGTCCTCCCTGAGGGGGACCGTGAAGTACCATCTTTAAAGAAAGCCAGCTAAGAATGTTGTAATTTAATAGCTGTTTCTACTGGAAATTCTGCTTGGTAATGCCCACTGATAGACATTATGCTGAATGTAAATTTGCTCATCCAATTGTTGTTTTTCATTCCTTAAAAATGGTTTAGTGGTATCTGAAGAAAAAGTCAACAGATTTCATAGGAAGATTCCAGACCTCCTGATAGTGTGGTTTATTCTGAAATATTAACACTCCCCTTAGAACAACCAGTGAATGTTGAATATTGATCATGAGAGGCCAAACATGATTATAATCAACATGTTAATCTGATATTTTCCAATGCCTATTAGGAAACCTTGGATTTAAATGATAGGGTGCTGTCTGCTATCAATTCCATATGTATATTGTAGAAATACAGTGAAATGCAAATTCATGAACCCAGCATTTTTACCACAAAGACTTCAAAACTCTAATGAACATGTCACTTAGATTTTACATTAAAAAGATGAAGCCACTGAAACTCAAATAAACATCTTTACTTCTGAGGGGCATGCGCTGGAAGATGACTTACAAAATAACATATGCAAATTGCATGCATTCCCTGAAAAAAAAAAAAAAACTAGAGCATTGCTCAGTTAAATATTCATAAAATGATATCTTAAAATGTTCATCTTTATATGCTGGCTTACATCCTGCAGATAAAGTGTTATAGTATATTTTAATCTCTAGTTTGGAAGTAATTTAGGTGTAAATCTTAAATGGGTAATGCTAGAGTCAAATAATATCATTGTGGTCTCCCATACAACTAAGAGGTTATCCTCAGTTTTGCCCCAAACCTCTGTTCATGGGTGAACAATGTATTCATTCAGCAGTCAACAACTATTAATATTTATTGAGTGTCTACTATGTCCTGCGCATTGGGGAGTTGATGGTGAATAGGATGCACATGGTCCCTGGCCTCCTCTGGGTGACTCTCTAGTGGGGATGACAGACAAACACAAGCAAATGAATAAATAGAATAGTTACCAAAGATGATGAGAATGACGAAGAAACAGCTAGTTTAGACTCAGTATTCTGATATGGTATTAAGTATTGAACTGGGAATTTAGATGTATTTTTTAAAAATAATCTTTGAAAAGTTTCACTGTGAGTGTGGAAGATTCAGATCCCAGAGGGTATAGTCCCATATGTAGCTGAAGTTTTTGAATAATGGTTAGATTTGTCTAACAGCTAGTGGTCTAGGTTGAGACAAGTTAGATGTCTGGAAGATCTATGTTGAACTGCCATGCAGGTCACAGCATCTTGGGAATGACATAGGTTCTAGTGATACCCTATGAGACTCTAACCCTTGGATCTAACTGAGGCTAAAACCAGAATGAGGACTGGATCAGACTCTTGGGGACCAGACTGGATTTCCTTTCCAGTGCTTGCTGTTCAGTTTGTGCTACACATTATCAGATGGGGTTAGTTAAACTCCGAAGGTTCTGTCTTCTGTACCTTCTTAGACCAGACCATGCCCAGCTGAGTCTGCAGATATGCCAGCTCTTTAGCTCTCTTTTCTCTTTTCTGTTATTTATGTTCTTGTTGCCCTTTTCTCTCCCTTATACCTTCCACCTCATCAAAATAACAGAAGTTGGCCATCTGAGATGGTCTTTCTGAAAGAGGGATTCTTGGCCTGAAATCCTAGAATGGTGGCTCTGAAGAGAGGGGAGAAGGGGTGAAAAAGTGGAGAGTGGAACATACAGACTGGTTAAGGTCATCTGGGTAGAGGTGATCAAATCTCAATGAGGAAGATCATGTATATTTATTTGTTCCTTTCTTCATTTCTCAGTATTTCAGTTAATGTAAACAAAGTGTCTACTATTTCTGCTAAATAATTCTGAACAATGTGTCTCTCCACCTCCTGACACAGGAGGACCACAGCCCTGGTTCAAATAAAAAGTTCAAACATCACAGCTACTCCTTAAAGACACAAACTTATACTAACCTAGAAGGGGTTTCCAAATAGGACGGTCTTAGAACTAACCAAGATATAACCTGTCTTGAAGATGCTTTGGCAATGTGTATCAAAAGTCTTAAAAATGTTCACGTTTTCTGATACAGTAATTCCCCATCTCGGCAAATGGCTACTCCCAGAACTTTGGTGTCATCCCAGACTCTTCTCTTTCCTTTAATTCATTTTCAATCTACTGCAAATCCTAAGGTTCTACATCTGTAAGGATCCAACCACCTTTCAGCACCTTCCCTACTAACAGGCCATCATAATGTGACTGTGGACAACTGTAACAATCTTCTAAAGGATCTCTGTGTTTCCATCTTTGCTCTCATCTCTCTATTGGCCACACAGCAGCCACAGTGATTCTTTTAGCTAAATCTAAGTGAGGTCTGCTCATTCCCTTAATATTGTCCCATCTCTGGCGTACTGAACCTGTGTGATCTGGTCCTGGGCTTCCTCTCCGGAGGCTCTGAACTCAGCTTCCGTCACTCTACCCCCATCACTGTTCTCCTTGCAGTTTAGTAAACAGGCCAAGAGCAATTCTGCCTCGGGGTCTTTGCACACATCATTCCTTCAGTTTTCAATGCACTTCCTTCAGGCATCCACATGACTAACATCACACAATTCAGAAAGGCCTTCAAACTCATCAAATGTCAACTTACCAGAAAAGCCTTTTGTGACCACCCTGGCCTCTATAACTCTCTTCCCTTTCACTCTGCTGATTGTGTTATTTTTCTGTAGCCATGATCACCACCCAGCATCTGTATTTGTTTATTTTCTCTCTCTTCTCATTAAAACATCAGCACACAAGAGCAGGGGATTTGTTTTGTTCTCTGCTGTGTGCTTAAGGCTAGAGGAGTGCCCGGCACATAGTAGGTCCTCACTAAATATTTACAGCAAGTCCCCTACATATGAACAAGTTCCATTCCGAGAGTGCGTTCATCAGTCCAATTTGTTCGTAAGTCCAGCAAAGTTAGCCTAGGTACCCAACTAACATAATCAGCTATATAGTACTGTACTGTAATAGGTTTATAATACTTTTCACACAAATAATACATAAAAAAACACAAAAAATAAAGAAAACATGTTTAATCTTACAGTACAGTACCTTGAAAAGTACAGTAGTACCAGCTACATCGCTGCTGCTTTTATGCTTGCTTCCACACATCCTGGGCTTGAAATAAAGATACTGTACTACCATACTCTACAGTACTGTACAGTAAAGTACACAAAAGCACAACCACTTGTAGAGAATGCACACACATGGCAATGTACACCAGACATGTGAATTGACTTACATGATTGGACATGCAAACGCACGTTTGCGTCTTTGAAAGTTCACAACTTGAAGGTTCATATGTAGAGGACTTACTTATTGAATCAATGAGTTGGGTTTGTAAATTTCCTTTGATTCCCATCACTTCCTTTTGCGTGCTTCTACAGCCCACCTATTAGATTGTAAATTGGGGGCATATTAGTACACAGAGCTCTTGGCCAAGTTTTTGTCTAACGGTAATTATGAGGGTGCGGCTCTGTGGCTTTCTGAGAATAGGAGTTGAAACTGATCCCCGGGAATTCGTAAAATTAACACCCTCCAGCTTCCAGTCGTCTTCTTTCCGTGTTACACCCCCAACACTTGTTAATGGCCTTGGATATCAGTATGAAAGTCACTTCCTGCAAAAAGTTTCCCTGATCTCTACTTCCCACTACCAAATCCCCCAGTATATTATTTTCCTGCTGTGTGTTCCATAGTACACTATTTTTCCCCTAGTAAGGCACTTCCCACACTTATTTTTATTCATGTTTAACTGTGATTCTGTCTCACTGCTGGACTGTCAGTGTGATGAGGGCAGAGACCAAATCTATTCTGTTCATCAGTGTCTCTTCAGCACCAAACATGATGGAATTCATTCAGACCGTCATTGTCAAATGGATTAAAAGCTGAATGAATGAATGAATGAATGGACAATTGCTTTCCATCTCTAGGAACAGCATGCAATGCACAACCTTCCAGTGCACTTGCATACTGGGTCACACTGTGTTATTGATTACTGCAGCCTCCTTTGGGGCATAGAAATGGAAGAAGGAGACCAAAATCTCTGTTATGAGACATGCAATAGAAGGCAGCAGAAGCTAACTCCGCATCCATCCCTGCTGCAGGTAGGCCCTGCTGCAGAGAAGGGGCTCAGGAAATACCTCGGGATGAACCTCTCTCAGATCATCTTCAATCCAGCCCCAAAACATTTTACCTCAGAGAAATTTCTCCAAAGTATTTTGAAATCATTGATCAGTTTGCTTAGTGACTAGTATTGTATAACTTTGGGGCTTTCTCTGTGCTTTCAAGGATGTTTCAAAGCAAAGTTAAGGATGGGCCAGAGAAAAGGTGCAGAGAATCAGATGCAACCCTGAAAACCAATATAACAATCCCTGCATGCATTCTTTTAACTCAGGATCTAATAAAGATCACAGGAGAATTTGGTGAGACTTTGCAGAACTTATAATTTGAATGAACTGTGCAGACTTACTAAACAAATGAAGCAAATGCTTGTGAGCGTTTATGCATATTCTCATGTAAGCTTCTAATATTAACCCAATGCTCCTCCTAAGAAATTGGTGAAACACTTGGCCAAACATGGCTGATGGCAATTCCAGTCACTTTGGGTTCTCAGTTTTGAGTCCCTTGTCTTCTTCTATGGCATAAGCTGGTGTGCTTTGAAATATTCTCTTCTTTCCATGCAGTGTAGGGAATTCTCTGTCTCTCTCCTAGGAGACAAGTGTCTTCATCCATTCTATTTCTATGTCTCTAGCTTGTACTTCCTTTTGTTTCTAGCTGGCTACTGAACAGACTAATTTAATGCTAAGACATTCAGTGTGCCCGTTGCCTTTCAGCTGAAGAAGTCCTGTCTGTTCCTCTTTCTCTGCTTGCCTTATTCTGTGTGCTCTTTCAGCTGACGTAATGGTGAAAATTATGTAGGTCTCTCTGGTTTTTTGCCTAGAATAAAACCATTTTCAGATTGAATTCACTTGGGAAGAAGTCTCCTTATCTGCACAGGAAGTTACTGACTGTCCTACTGTACTTCCTGGGATGAATGATCAAAATGTCCCAGTGGCTGCAGCGGCCTTGGGCTCTGCTGTTTAACCATATCATGCCCAGCATGTGGACTGTATACACTCATTAATGGTGACTAATCCTAAACTTCATTCTGAAGAGTGTTAAGGAAGGTTTTAATGTTTTGAGCTAAATGCAATTTACTTCAGTCAAGTCTTTGCTTACTTGAAGCCCTTAATTCACTTACTATTGAGTATATATTACTACTCGCCAGGCACTAAATGCTAGAGATACAAAGACCAATAAGAAAGAAATTACAGGCTAATGCTGGAGAGGTGAAAGAAAACAACCAGTTGAAATGCAGGGTGATAAGTGCTGTAATTGAGGTCATTACAGGGCTTCCGGCACTTAATCCAGACTGGACATATCTCTAAAGAGTACTGTGAGGCTTTTGTCTTGGTTTGTTTTATTTTTACCATCTTAACCATTTTAAAATACAATCCAGTAGTGTTAAGTATATTCCCATTAAAGAATATCATTCTAAGAAGAGGATAAGAGGCATTATTTGATGCCTTTTTTGATATCGTGGCAGCACCAACTTTGGTAATTGGGCATATGTGCTTTGAGTGATGCTATCTCCCTGACTCTCTGATGTTTGTCTCTCCTGGCATTTTGTGCTATTGAAAAAAATAGCTATTCTGACACAGTCAAAAAGATTCATTTATTAAGCTCCAAACACATTTAACATTCTCACTCCTATGTTTTTGATCATGCCTTTCCCCTTTTCTGAAATGCCATCCCCTTTTTTTCCACGTATCCACAGCTTTGGTCTATCTGCTCCTTAAGGCCCAAGATAAACCCCACCTGAAATCTATTTTCTTCAATCACCCACTTCAGGAAATCACTCCATCCTTTATGACTGTACCAACTTATTTGGAACTTAGTATATGTTACCTTGGAATGTTACTTTGACATTAATATATAAATCCTATCTCACCAACTAAGGTAGAAATCCCTCGAGGGAAAGGACCAGGTTTAACAATAAATCACATGTGCTTAGACCCTTAAGCATGCATTTAAAATGTATTAATAATTTACTATGTACAGAGACTATATTCAACATGAGGACATGATGATGCAGTTCCTGTCATAGAGAACCTCACTACCTAGTGCTTTCATTTACACGATCCTACTTCCTCTTTCAAAAAAAAAAAATCTGTGCAATAGTTAGGGAAGACGTTATATCCTAATTTTATGATAAGGATAATGAGAGTGGAGAGACTAAGTGGTCTGCTGATGGCATCGCCTACTATTTTCCAGGGCGATGCAACATACACAGTGAAGAGAACATGGGCTCTTGAAGAGATGGTGCTTTGGATTTCCACTCTGGTAATGGCCATCTGAGCGGATTTGGGAAAGTTATTTAATGTCCCTGAGCTTCAGTTACCTCATCCATGAAATCTGGTTGATAATGCCTAATGGAGTTGTTCGAAAGATTAAATCAAATCATTATGAGTAGTGCCCAGTGCCTAGTAAGCCCCCAACAAATGATAGTTATTACTACTACTGCCGCAACCATTACTACTGTTATACTCTTATGACAGCCTCTATGTCTATAATGCATCCCCAGAGTCTAGCACATGGTAGGTACTCATTAACAGTGTTGCTTTGGTATCTGTACACTCACCCACAAGCAGGGCTGAGACCTGGGCAGTGCATGTCAGCACAAGTGCCAGTTCTTTACAGCCGGTGTACATTCTGACTGGGCCAGTGTCCATTTTGATTGGTTGGTGCCTTTGATAGCTTAGTTGTGAAATATTTTGTACAACACCCCTGCCCATAAATGTTGTAGGACTACTGTTTTATGCATTTTATGTGGTGTAGGTAACCACCCGTAACAAATGGCTCTACTTTTCTCCATCAGCAAACACCTGCCACAAAGAAACATTCCACTCAAAGACTTATTAGACTAACACAGTTTTGGAGAATATTCACAATACCTGGCACACTACCCATTGAGAGCCAATCTTGCATAGGGATTCTCTGTAAATACTATACCAGGCAGCTGGATATCAGGGAAATAACTTGAAGTTGGGTTTAATGAACTAGCAGCCATGGAACTGATTTCCTTATCGCTCTGGTTCAGGAATTTCCATTTAGCTATATTTCTGACAGGTCAGACATTTCCTACATGTGATTTAATTTAATATAATTTATGATCCTTGCTCAATAATCGTGACTCCAAGCTAACAGATGCTTTGAAAAGAATAACAGTGTAGCAAGTGGGCCTTTCAGATGTCTCAGGTCTCAGGGCATTTTCCACTGTATCCTTGGCCTTAATACAACCAGGAGAGGTGGTCAGAAGAGGAACCTCATTAAACATCTGGGGGCAATGGAAACACAAAACCAATGAGCCAGATGGGACCATAACCTGCATCAGCACTGCTCTTTTGAGTAAGGCCACGTGTGCCAACGGCACAGTGTAAATGCACACAGGTTTTTCAAATGGCCTCTGCCTCTGGTGCCAGGGAACAGGTTCCTGGCAATAGCAGCTTCTCTGATTCTCTCTGTGGCATTCCTCTGACAAAGAAAGTATTGTCAAAATCCAAGCTGGGAGCATGGGCTGCTTGGGGGAGCCGTAACAGAGATTAAGGGCATGCAATGCAAGTGTGCACTTGTAATGAAATTGCCCTAACTTACCGCCTGGTTAAAACTTATGATTGCCACGGTATGCCTCTGTGATCAGGCTTAGCATACTGAAAAACAGCAGCAAAGCTTAGCTTTTCAGATGGCTTATATCAGGAGTAGATAGAAGTGTTTTCAAGGCTGAGGTGGTAATGAAGAGGAATCCATGATGCAGAGAATAGCAATTGATGCTTATTCTGGCTAAAGGAGGGGTTCTCTGGGTGAGAGATATATTAGCTGGAGGACTTCCTACACACAGGTCTTAGTGATTTAATGTTTCTGTCCAAATGTCAACATCACACTGTGTTTCTGACTATCCCATCTTCCTAAGAGATTGTATCATTTTCTTCGAGAAGTAATATAGCTTTACTTGTAGCAGGTGGGAGTCAAGAAAGGTACAACTTTTCTGGAATAGAATTTGACTACACACACACACACACACACACACACACACACACACACACTCTCTCTCTCTCTCTCTCTCTCTCTCTCTCTCTCTCTCTCTCTCTATCCCTCCCTCCCTCCCTCCCTCCCACCCTCCCTCCCTTCCTCCCTCTCTCCAGAAACAGGGATTCCACTTCTGGGTATTTAGGTATTTATCCAAAGGAAATACTAATGTAGGTTGCAAATGTTTAATTTTACAGCTGTTCATTGCAATACTCTCTATATTTTAAGACAAAAACCATAAATCGTCCAGATATCTAACAATAAGAAATAGGTTACAAAATCATGGCACTACTATATAATAGAATATCACGTAGCAAAAGAAATACTTGTAGAGAAAGTTTAAGGACGGGGAAAATGTTTCTAATATATTAAATATATACATATATATGCACATACACTGTAGGTAATAAGAATATATAGAGAATGTGAACAGTGATTATTTTTGGTAGTAGGTTTTGGTTGCTTGTTTTATTCTTTTTGCTTAATGATTCAATATAAGAAAAGGCATTACTTTTATAATAGGAGAACTGTTTTTTCTCTCTTTAAAGAAAAAAGAGAAAAATAAAAACTACAAAAACAGGTGCGTGAGTCAGTAGTGGACATACATAATTATTGACTATTAGAGCTAGATACTTATCTATACCTGTAACTATGATTCCATATCAACATGTGGTATAGGTTTAAGTTTTCATTTTATCTGCAGTTATTGTTATTCTTGGCGGTGCACAGAAAATATCTGACAGAGGTACATAAGGATGCTGTCCATTCAGGGGGTTCTTTATCATCATCATAATGGATATACACCCCATATTTTTCCATATTGCTGTCTCCTCCCCTTGGAATACCTTTTCTTACCCATCCTTAGAAAGCCTACCATTCACCAAGACCCAATCCAAATCCTACTTTTGAGGATTGCTCTAATTCTACTCATTCAGAAGAAAATTCTAATTCTTCATCTTTCTAGACTTTTGACATTTTGCATTGAGTTGTGTGCATATCTTCTCTCCTCTAATAGACTGTAAGCTGACGGAGGGCACAGTCTTTACTCATCATTCTGTATTCTAAAAATGGGAGGCATCGACGGGACAGGTACTTAAGTATTCACTGAATGTGTAAATGAAGTAACGGTTTTCAGAATACAGAGATACACAAAAGTCTGATTGTTTGCTTGAAAGTCTGACCCATCACTGATCTGAATGTGAAACCAAAATAAGTGTAGATCCCTGGCTATTTTGTGATTTTTTAAAAAATAGTTTCAAGTTTAAGTAGTGCTCACTTTTTGAAGCTAGTCCTACTATAATAACTCAATGAGTATTTATGTAAAGCAATCACTGCAAGGGAGGAACTCTGAAGTGTAATAACAACCTCAGTTTATGATCCTTTCCAGGAAAATCTTAGCCCTTGGGACTCACTAGTGCAAAGGTTAGGAATATGGTAGCTGGAAATGCTAGTCTTCTGACACTGGCTGCTCACCCATCTTTCCATGGCCCCCAAGGTGGTATTGTTAAGATCCAAGCTGAGCGCTTCTGAAATGACATCTTGGGTTGGAAGCACTTTGCAAACCATAAAGGGCAAGTGAAATGTCAGTTGTAATTATTACTATTCAGAGAAATCTTCTGTGAAATGCTTGAGGCATGAACCTTCCCATTTGAGAAGGTGAGTTTGGTACACCTGAGTTGATGTGCACTGGTGGTTTCCCTTTCTCTTCTAGAACACACTTCAGGGGCTTGCCCTCTCTGGAAAATGACTCATTTTGTAAGTGTCAATGATTCCAAAACATTTCTAAGGGGGATTCCCACCACATACAAATCAGAGGCTCAGTCAGAATTCTCTGATACTTGAGGCCAACACTCATGTTCAGTCCCACAGTAGGACTTTCCCTCTGACCTTACATTCCAAGGAGTGCTTCCCAATGATTAGCCAACACCTCCTACAAAGTCCTCATTTGCCCCTCAGTATAAAGGACACTCTGATTAGAGCCTGCAATTGGCAAACTTTTTAGTAACTATGTTTACATTTGTTCTTACTATTGTTCATAGAATGGATTCAAATGTGATTCCACTTGCAGACAGTTCATAAATAGTTGGTTCTAAGTTTAGCCTTAATTCCTTTGGGAATGAGTTCCTTTTATGGTTCACAATGTGACTTGCTAGTTTGAAAAAGAAAAAATAAGCAAATCCTCTAAGACTTGGAGAAAAGCACTTTCTATTTCATGAGCTTTCATAAAAATTCTGGGAACATGATTAAGCTGCCTGCTTCCCAGCATGACGTCACAAAGGAGAAGGCAGAGGTGATAGAACTTGAGGCAAGAGAGGAAAGAAAAAGATTCTTACAACTGTCAGAGTCTACAGAAACAGACAAACAAAATAATAAGTTCAGAGTATTTTAAAAACAGAATCTAAAGCAAATTCAGTCATTCATTCAACTTGTCTAGCTTCAGAAATAATGAATACAGAATGGTATAGCCATAAGATACTAATACCTTGTATTACTTTCACTCCTTTCCTGCCCTCTCTGTTCCAGACATACTCACATTATTATGGGTTTTTACTTTGAGGTGTTAAACAAGAAAACACAAAATCTCCACTGTTTTAAAAAGTGAAGCTGTCCAACCCTTTGACTACCACCCACAATGAGAAGGTACTAGGACCAATGGAATCAGAGCCTGACCAAATCCATCGAGACACATGGATCAGGGATCCCGTCCAAGAGACAGACTGACGGTACCACGGCTGCTCCAGACTCTACCCATTTCACAATTCCCATTTTCCACTTGTGGCCACAGCCTCAATCACTTAGATTTAAAGTACTAACTAAATTGTTGTTAATCCTCCACAGTGTAGCTTTACCTCAAAGAAATCCTTTTGCTGTCTATTTTAAGTGGGTTTATGTGAATAATAATGAAATTACAGAGATTTCCAGACAGGGGAACTACACAGCATGTCTTCCAAACCAGGACATTTTTTAGAGTAAAAAACTTGCTATTAATAATTTCTCCAAGAGAGCAGGCACAAACCAAAACTGCCTAAGAAATTTCCCTTTTTTTCTCTCTCTCTTTCTTTCTGCTTACCCATGAAAGAAAAAAATATATATATATATGAAAGACTGCGAAATGAACCAGAAAGATTATTGTGTATCTTCAATGGAGAACTAAGTGTTTTCTAAGCACCCTTCCAGATTGGCTGGTTTTATGGGGTCTCCACAACTTTCATTGTCTTTGAGTGATTATATTGGGTTAGCCAGCAAGTTTGCTGGGGTTTTTCCATTCAGGTTTTTCCATAACAGCTGAGGGAAAACCCCAAATGAACTTTTTGGCCAACCCAATATTTCTTGTGAGTTATATATAACTGACAGAAATGTAAATGCCTCTTGTTTGCAAAGATAAAAATAAAAAGGTGGAAATACAATTGATTTCCTCCCCCCTTCTTTCCAATAAGCCCATTTCACAACTGTTTATAAATTCATTTCAGCATTACTTATTGCTGCTATATCAGTGTTACTTTGGATTCATCTTCTAACTGGTTGTAACTTCTTACTGGTTCCTTCATTAACAAATTAACTAAAACCTTTGAAATGTGTTTGACATATGTTTATATTTATAGAATTTTACCCTTTAAAAACAGTCCTTAATGTCCAAAATTTAATTTCTTCTCTTGTTTTCTTCCTTACATTATCCATGGACCAACAAATTCTCCATTTCACCATAACAGTGGTCCCTCGGTAGCTAAAGAGATCACTATCTTCTGAGGTCATTTACGCATTCATTTAACATGTACTAAGTATTCACTAGGTTCCAGACATTGATAAAATGGAGAAGAGAGAGGAGATTATAAGCAAGCAGGATTGGAAGCAGGGAGACCATTTGGGAGTCTATTGTAAGAGTCCCAGTGGAAGATGAGGGAGTGTGGATTATGATGAATGAACTTTGACTATAAGTAGAGGACCACTTTAAAGGAAGAGCTGACAGGATTTACTGATGGAGTTGATGTGAGGTAAAAATGAAAGAGAGAAGCCAAGGAAATCCCTAGGCTTTGGCATGATTAATGAGGTAATTGGTGGTGCCAATTTCTAGAGATCGGACAGACTAGGGATGGGGTTGAACTGAAACAAACACTCACTCCCCCAGCTGATTGGCTTCAGCTGAACAAGCTCCCCCCTCTTCTTTATCCAGTGACTGATTGATACAGGGATAAGGCCTGACCCCATTGGCCCAATCTGATTCAACTCTGAATGGCCATCCCAGCTCTGGGGGTCCCTCTGGGATAAACTGAGGCCTTTATCATGATGGCAGCAGCACTTCTCCCTCTGCCTAATCCTGCTGCCCTCACTCCCTCACAGGCGTGGATCCTAAGGGCAAGCCCCCCAAACTCCTGCCCGTGGGTCTCCACCTCTGAAGCTGCTTCCTGGGACCAACCTACAACAGGGAGCTAGAGTTCAAGGATCAGGAGTTCTCTCACACATCATCTTCCACACGCCTATAAAAGGTTATTGAAAATGGATATTTGATGCTAGACCCTTATTGTTTATCCTCCCCTCACCCCCAAAAAGAAAAAGAAAAACTTAATGGCTCTCTATTGCCCACTGCCAGCCTCCTTCAGGACATCTCACAACCTGGCCTCTATATTTTCAGCCTTTTCTCTCACCACCTAAGGTGTCTGGTATGTTAGGTGTATTAAATGCATTTTTGACTTTGGATATTTTCAATTTACGATGGGTCAGTCAAGACATAACCCCATCGTAAGTCGAGGAAGATCTGTATGCATGTTTTCACAACTGTCCTTTTATCAAAGAGACTGCTACTCTCCGTCCATCTCACGTTCTTCTCTCAATGGTAAAACTATTCATACTCTAGCACCTAGTTCAAAACCACACTCCAAAATCTATCAATCTTTCATGAAATCTTCCCCAATTTTCTCCAAAAGCACATGTCATCTTTTTCTGTTCCCATAGCACTCTGCATTCTTTCTATTGTTTATAGAATCTACAGCATTATTAAGACCCCACCATCCTGATCTTCCAATGAACCCTCTTAAGTCATCCATTCTCTATCCATATATTTCTAACAGAAATAAAATGAAAGTCTTCTGTTCGAGACTGGGTCTTTCCCTCTCAATTGTTTCATCTTTCCCTCCTCTGGACTGGGCAGAAGAATGCCAAAACGAACACCCAGTGTGTTCTCCTCCTCTTTATCCCTAACCCTGAAAGCCTAGATCTAGCTCTGATAAACTCCAATAATTTTATTCCTTTCTCCTGGTCCCACAAAGGCCCTTTTTATTTCTCAGCAAAACCACATCTAGCACCAAACATTGCTAAATGAAATGTAATTTTAAAGTATAAGTGTGCTGAAGAAATGTTCTTGAGTCTCCTCTGCCTGGTTCCCTCACACCCTGCCATATCCCCAAGAGTAAACACCCTCTTTGCATCTTGTAAATGTATGATCCCTCAGCTCCTGGGTTGGGGACACTTGTAAAAAGATGAAGAATAGGACTTCATCTCTCTCCACTCCTCTCTTCTCTCCTACTCATTTGTAAGGATCCTCTCTGTCTTGACTCTTTGGTAGGAACCTGTGATCCCATTTTTATTCATATCTTCCAAAGAAACCTGGAGTAAATGTAGAAATCTAAATATTTGGTCAACTCTGGAGTTCAAAACTGCTTATTAATGGGAGGAAGGGAGCGAGGAATAAAGGAAGAGAGGGAGGGAGTAACAATCCAATTCAAAGTTCCATTTCTGCTGCTTCCCAGGCCAATAGAAGGTGCAAGAACATGCTTGGCACACATCATAAGCTTGTTCAACAAGGGGTAGTTTCTGAGGAAAATGCAGAGAAATGAATATAAGAAGTTAGTACCTTAGATTCTCATTCATACAGCTGTAATATCAAGTCATATTTAAAATGTGGCCCCAGGGAAAAAAAATTACTTTTTTCTCAGAAATGTATTTTAAGGTGACCAGGTTACTTTAGACTTTCTTAAAACTTCTGAATCCGTGAAAGGTTGATTTTCATGGTAGAATTAAATACTTCCTTTGCAAAGACCTAAGTCTATTGAACTTAAGGTTAAATGGAAAATTACTTCCTCAGAATTTTCCTACCCTTTAGAAATACACAGTGTTCCCATGCCATTTTGATGAAAAGTGTCAGTGGCATAAAAAATTAAGGGAACAAAGTACCTAATAACAGCTCATTAAAATTTAAAATCCACTAGTTCAGAATTTATGATAATCTTGACACTCACTAGGTTGATGCTTTCCTTTCTATTGCCTATGATAAATTATTTTGAAGTTATTAACATGTACAAGTAGATATTCAGGGGAAATAGTTCACTCTCCAAGGGAAGAAACTTCTGCAGTATTGTGGCAGCATCTCTTTACTGGCAAACAATAGTATAATTATTTTTAAATTTGCTCTTCCAATGAATCAAGTTGGATGAGGACCTCTACACTGGTTTATGAGGCTAATTTAGATTCTGAGCAGCCTGGTGGAGTGGAAAAGTCTCCCTCAGGTGCTATCTGTGTGATGTAGGAGATGGGTTTCAGTTTGGGTCGATCTGCCCTCCCACTATCTTAGCTGCTATGAGAAGTAGAAGAGCTGCTGTGAAGGTCACCCCTTCCACCCTCACCAGACCCACCAGCTCTGCGAGAGGAGGGACTGGGTTTGTTCATCTTGTTTTCAGTGCCTGTCACGTAGTAAGTATTAGACACGTGAGCCATAACTATGAATGATATGCTGTAGACTTGCATTTCCTTTTGGAATATCTTTCATTTTTTTCTATTTATTTATTTCTGCATCCTTCCCCCATGCCCCCAGCCCAGTCATTCCAAATGTGTCTGGTGTTCAGCATAGCTCTGTGGGCAGAGCATGAATCGATTGCCTATTGTGGGCAGACAAAAGCTTTCATTTCTAGCAGGTGTGTGTCTGTGAATAACCTTAGAAATATTTATTTTTCTGTGTTCTCTCTCTAATGCCATTTCAAGACATGAAGGCTTTCCTGGGAAGCCCCCAGCCACCAAGTCCACATGTGGGGGTCACTAGGTAACAGGATCCACGGCCACAGCAGCACAGTGTCCATACAGCCTGCTGCTGCCCAGGCCTCAGTGGTCTCCTTAGAAACCATCAAGGTTGCTCCTGCAGCAGCAGGAGCAGGGCAGTGAGTCACATCAGGAAAGGGCCCATTCCCCACGCCTCTGATTCATCCCCACCTACTCTCATCTCTGTCTGTGCAGAGTTCATTCATCTCACCTCATAGTGAATGCTTACTGAGGCCCCAAAGTAATGCCGGACACGGTACACCTGCTTCTGGGAAGAAACACTCTAAGGAGGAACTGTCATCCCTGTGTTTTCCCCAATTTTCAAGTTAAGAGCCTTAATGAGCTTCAGACTGAGGATCATTCTCTGACAAGCCCCTCCCTTCTCTGTCCTCTGATTATTTTGTCTACAGTGGACAAATGTGCAGTGGCTCTCAGCACATTAAAAACAATACGATCACTAGTTAAGTTTCCTTGCTTGACTGGGGAAAGGGATCCAGGGTCCTGTCCTTCCATTTTTCAACCCAGAGTTGAAGAATAACCCTGTTAACAGGGAGAGGCTGAGGAGAAGGGAAAAATGGAAAGTTAAATGCAGCCATGAACACCGTGGAGAATCAAAAAATATTGACAGGCGAGGGCGGCAGAGGGAGGGAGGTTTTGCCAACCTCAACTAATACCTGCTAATAATATGAAACAGCAATTTGTCACCAGCCTGGAGACTCCAGCCTTCCATCCCCCAGGGAAATCCCAGAGGCCCCTCCCAGCAGCCCTTGGAGAAAGAGCACAGAGTTCCGGGTTGCTGGGAGAGGATAAAGTGCATGGAGGGTCAGAGCACCTGAGATTTACTGCCGACAATTACACTCACTTACGTTTTCCTCAGGTGCAGACTTGTATTATAAACAGAGTAATCTCCAGTTACCTAGCAGGGCTCACTAAGGCTATGGTCACATATCCCTAGACAGCACGTGTGCATGCAAAACACGTTGACCTGAGAGATCATTTGAGTCCTTGGTCTGGTTCACAAGTCTTTCTAAGATGTTTATGCTGAAACTAGATGAATCCAACGAGATGGGACTTTGGAAACTGCTAGCATGTTTGAAGGAGGATTAACAGAACACAAGCACCTTGGTAAGGTTATCTTATGTTTCCTACTAAATTGCCCAGTAGATTCTTTCATACCTTGAGGAAGAGGTTAGAGAAACATAAATCAGAATGTTATCACCATGTGCTGAATGACAGCTCTGAGGTCCTTTTCTATGGCCTGAGGCAAGTTTAAAAATCCCTGTTTGTGTGTGGCTGGAATATGATTCATACCTGACCCTCAGGACACATCCTGTCTCATCCTTTTATCTGTGACTCTAAATCATATCAAAACTTTTCTCCAGATACCACAGAAAATACTCCATATTCCAAGTCCTATGTTTTTCTAATTTTTAAACATTAGTCTATCTGCTATATGAACAAATCAAAGAACCAAATATTAACTGAGCTTATCCCAATTGTGTGCAATTCACAGGGCTAAACCTTGTGAAAAAAATGAGAAAGAAATAAGTTTTGTAAGACACTGGCTCTTCTTCCAGGCAGAAGGTCACAAGCTAATAATATTAGGTACCATTTATCGCAGTCTGCTATAAACGAGGCATTTCACATTTATTACCTCATTTAATCATTTAATCTTTACAGGAATCTGGTGTGTGTGTGTGCGTGTGTATATGTGTGTGTATGATTTATATTATTTTATTTTATTTAAAAAATCACAGTCAGTGCTTCTGATCTTGCTGAAATATATTCATGCAGCTTGGATGTATTTCATACTTTAAATACGATCCCAGATTAAAAATTAGGTTATTAAAATAAGTGCAAATTAAAATGTGGGTCTCTTGCAATGTAACAGGGCTGATTTCATCTCCATTTTACAGCTGTGGAAACTGAGGCTCAGAAGACTTACGTAAAATGACAGAACCTCAGTCGGAACCTGGGACTTTCTAAGTCTGAGCGTTTTCCTTTATCCCACATTGCTTCCTCATTCTACTTTGGGAAACAACATAAATTCCTGAGAAGTTAAATAAAAATACAAAATTTAATGTTATATCAAGTCAATTCAAGACATGCTACAAGATAGCAGAAAATGAATTTTCAAGTGTTTAGGTCAGATGATGCATCCCTTTTGAGAGGGAGCCTAGTAACCTTGAAGTAGGCCTTGAAAGAGGGGTAAAATTTTAATACTTGGAATGCAGTGGTGGAAGACAATATTTTTCAACGTTTCCTTTCTGTTTTTTAAAAAGTAATTTGATCCCTTTTATGCACAGCAAATATTTATGAGTGGAGTGAGATGTCTGGGATCTGCTTATAATACTCAAGCAAAAACAAGTAAATCAATAAGTTAGGTGAACAGATCAAGCAGTGTTGGCAAAATGTTATTAGAGGTTGAGTCATGCAGCAGATAACAGGGAGATCACTGCTCGAGCCTCTCTTCCCATGTGAATGTTTGAAAAGCTCCTTACGGAAACCTCCACAAAGAAAGTATAATGGCTGCACCAGTTTTGGCACAAGTGAAGAAGGCCCTTTCTAAGAACCGTGATGACAACCTCACCCTGAACTCTGAAACAAGTAAGTTCATTTAAGACGATAATCACCAGCCGCAGGAAAACAGGAACATCCTCATGAAATGAGATCAAGTTCAACTACAGCATGGTGATCTGAGTGAAGATAAACCTGAGAAGGAAGACAGAATTCAGACACCAAAAGACTGACTGCACTGCTCAAAAGCGTAAGTCACGCTTTGGAGGCAGACGATTCTGACTGAAACGTAAGTCTCAATTATTCCTCTATTTATCTAGCCCTCCTCTTCTGCTGCGATTCTCCTTCTGTGCCAAGTGGGCTGCTTACCCTGTTCCATCATCTCATTCTGACTCTCATCTGAGAACATAATCCTTATTTCAGTTTTAAGAAAGTTAGGTTTTTATTTCCATTCATAACAAAGTATTTCGCAGTGTTAGGATCATTATTATTTTCCTACTTACTTTATTCCTTTTTAACTGGAAGTTTCAAATGATTTAACCTATTGTTAGTGTCTCGGCTATAACACACACCATCAAATATTCCTTTTGCCTCTCCTGGAGCTGGGCTGCCAAAGGGGCTTGCATCAGAATTGGCCTCTGGGGGCAAGTTTTCAATTAGTTCATTATTCCAACCTTTTACAAAGCAGCATCTGTGAAAATTCACAGGCCAAATTGTATCAGCTCATCTGTGTACTGAGGAAGGCACTGAAGTTATTACATTAATTGATAGATTAACATATACTTGAGTGAAAAAAAAATGCACTAGACCTTTAGGGCTTAAGACTAGCTCATTGTTTTGACATGACGTTATGTGCCCAAATGCTACAAATCAGTTTAGGAACAGTATCTAATTTTGCCCAATCCATTCCCTTATCTAGGGAGTTTCTTAGTGGGTTTCTTTAGCTATAAAGGACAGACTCTCTCCCAAGTTACCTTAAGGGAGAGGGCATCTATATAAGGGATGCATGTGATTTGAAACTGAAACTAAATTAGTATCGGGCCTGGTTCTGGCCTCTCTCTCATGGCATTTCAGTTTCTCTCTATGCGTCTGCTTGCTCCACATGCCTCTCTCTACCAAAAGGCAATTTCTGGCCATGTTGCCAACATCCAGATACAAAAGTAGTAACAGTCAATCCTTACTGAGTATATCCTGTGTGGGGGGCACTATTCTCAGTATTTCACATACATTAATTTATTTGATCCTTGCAATAACTGCCACTGAATCTTGACTTACACATGAACTGGTCTCACTATGATCCAGACTAAAACATAAAGCATATTTCCATCTTCAGTTCCATTTGTCCAGCCTCTCCATTTCCCAGCTCATTTTTTGAGCCATGCTGCACAACTCAACCTGTGGTTGGCTTCCCTTCCATCAGCTGCACAGCTCTGAACCCTTCAACTGCGAACCACAGGCAGGGTTGCTTAGTTTAGGACAGAGGAGTGAAGCGAGCTATGCCTATGAGTGGGACAGCTTCTTCCTAAGGAGTTGTAGGAGGGGCAGATCATACTGACATCTCTAGTACCAGGGGAAGAAGCAGGGTTTCCCATGTCTAGGAATTTGCCTATGATCTGGGAAGACTTCTCTGGCTGTTCACATGTGAATGGTGTGTGTTGGAACCCACTCACCTCTGGGCTGAGAGATGCATGAATGGAATAACTAAACAGCCCTCAGAGAGTCTATGCCAAAGCCTGCCCATTATGGAGGTTAGAACAAAGGGTCACTTACATACTGGGGAATGGAGGGACCACAAAAGATTCACTTCTCTCAAAATTTGTCTCCTACTAGGTCTTACATCCACCATTAAAAGAGTTCCTTAGGTTACTGCAGGAAAGCCCGTTTGTGTCTGCTCTCACCACGCTGCCCTCCCCAACCCGCTTTCCAGCACCATCGAATTTCTTGGCTCCTGCCATGCACTGTCCTCCCTTCTATTCACTCAGAACCACTCTCTCCTCTGAGGCCCCTCCTGTGCTTGACTAAGTGCCCACTCTTCAGGTCTCAGAAGATATTGTCTCTGGGAAGCCCTCTTGACTCCACAAGTCTGGGTCCACTAGTTGTATACTCTGGCCAACGTCCCTCATCAGAGATCTTATCACACTGTCTGTATTTCATGTTTCCTGTTCACTCTTGACTTCAGATCCGTGAGGTCAGGGTCCATATCTTCCTGGTTATTGTTATACACTCAAATTTAACAGTGTCTGATACACGTTAGGTGCCAATAAATATTTGTTTAAATGAATCAAGTTAAAATAAAACTGTGTTACTTTCAAGGGGTAACTCATTGATTATTGTTAGTTCACAGACTCAGTTGACTTCATAGAGTCCCAGTAAGGCCCCTGAGACAAGGTTCATAGGTCAAATAAATTTGGATTGATAAGAGGAGCAGGAGATTACCTAGAAAAGTTCAAACCGGAGAAGATAAAGCCTAGAGAAGGACACCCTGGGTCTGTAAAATGGGGAGGAGGAGGGCACCTAGAGACAAGGGTTGATACCAAACAATTCTGCCCCTGTCTAAATTAGCTCCAGTTCTCACAGGCTCCTTCTAGGAGTTGTACAACTACTGGAGCAACCCCTGTTGGTGGGTTGGTTCGGTTGGTGGAAGACATCACATGATGGAAACTAGATTGGGGTACAGAACCAGGATTGGGACTCATTCTACATGCAAAGCCTGTAAAAGAAATGAGTGACAGTCTCTGGTGGGCAGGCTCCCATTTCCATTTTCCTAGTAGACAATTCATCTGCAGCGTAATGACACTGACTACTTGATGGACAGCCAGGTCTCAGGAAACTTTTTTTTTCTCTAGCCAGGAAGTACCCATTTATTAACCAAATAAAACAGAAAAAAATGTTTTTCAGGGAAAATATATGGGAATACTATAGCAAGGAAACTCAGTTCTTCATAAGACACACCATACTCTGAAACACAGAGAAATGTTTGATGAAACATAACCACTCCCTTGTCTTAAACTCAGTTGTACATCCTTGTTTTACCAAGCTTTTCTACAGGTTGTATAAGTGGTAGCTTAAACTTTTAAAGTTTGACCTACATTGATGATTTAATCTTTTAAAAAATTTGTCCTACCAAGAGACTACTTCTGGTTCATCCAGTCTTACAATTATATTATTGTAAAATATTTGAAGAAGCATAATTTAATGGCCACTTTTGACAGATTTGGTGCTGTATGTCATTCATCCTTTTAAAAATGTTTTTATTAATAATGTTTTTGCAGAATGTGATCAAGTAGAAAGGGGAGGGGAATAAATATGGAAAGGAAACAAGACAGAGATAAAAATTAAGGGGGGAGAAATGAAAAGGAGGAGGAAAATATTCCTGACTTTTCTCTCTCCTCCCCAAGGAAGAGGGTTTGCAGTTGCATCCTGATACTCAAGGGAAACTGTCCCATCTCTCCCAGAGATGATCTTCCACTCCAAATTCTACAAATTTAAGATTTTAAGATTAAAAAACAAAATTTAACTAGATTCCCCAGAAATATATTCAGCAGTTTAAAGTTGGAATGGGGAAAAAATGTATTTCTAAGAGAACTGCCTCACTAACTGATCTTAAAGAATGTAATTTTGCTTTTAAAATCTCATTTTACTGACGGACTAGAAAGGGAAAGTAACTGTAACCCTAGAGAACAGGATTTTCATCACTTCCACATTTTAGAATGTTGCAGAAACAATGAGAAAAAGAGAGGTGAGAGAAAGACATATCAATAAAGAAAATTCTTTTAGCTTGGGAAAAAGTCTTTACGTACAATAGAGTTCTAATCCAGGTACTGGGGGACAGCCTTGCAGGTATTGGGGGAGGGTGTCCTTTGAATCTACATTTTGGCAAGCATGACTGGAGCCCCTGAGGATGAGAATTCAGACTTTTGTTCATGCTGTCTCTTGTAAAAGGTATTTAGAGAAGGTACCATTAGCATTCCCTGAACCACGTTCACCCAGAAACAAGTAATTGAAGGGATTCATAGCCCTCCACCTTCTCCTCTTTAGAATTAGCAGGCAGGTCTCTGAATAGGAGAGAAGACGGAGTCTGACTTCAATAATGGATTCCAAGAATAGCTGAACAGCGTGGGTCTGCTGACAGCTCCCCCCCGCCCCCCCCCCCGGTAGATTGCTTCTGAAAAGGACAAGGGGAGAGAAAGTCAGAAATACACTTGTGTGTGCCACAGAGAGGTGTGGAATCTGATACAGCTCATGAAGAATTGCTTTCCACCCGAAGTATATTATCATGCAACCTCTGCATCATTGGAGGAAGCAACTGCACATAAAGATGGATGTTAGTGATCTGATTTCAAGTGCCACGTGGTACTGTACCTGTGGGGTCACCTGGGAGAGTAAGACTTGGGGAGGAGATTGGGCAGAGACAATAAAAGGAAAAGAGCTGTTTGATTTTATCTGGAAGTTATCTTTTATCTAACTTTGTAACTTTCACCTGCATTGATGCCATGTTTCCTGTAGAAATTAAGAACATATTTTATTGGGGTCAGGAAAATTTGGGATGTTATCCCACCTCTGCATCTTACAGGGTGTATGACTTTGGGTAAAGTTATTACTTATCCTCTCAGAGACTCAGCTTAAAATAGAAATACTAATATTACCTGCTTTGCAGGGCTATTGTAAAGATTAAATAACGCCTGTGACATCAATAGCCCTAAATATGGCTTTCCCTAAACCCTGCAGATACTCTGACACTACGACTGCTGTGGTGGCTGCTGCTCTGTGCCTGAGGGTCCTTCTTACATGTGGAAGAGAAGAAACACACATACAAGGTGGGGTGTCAGCACCAGAATAGTGTACTCAATGCATGTCTGTCTATAATGAAAATGAAAACATACAGTGAATTGAGGAAAGAATCTAAGCATTGATGCTGTTTACAAAGGCCAGGAAACTAAAGAGATTAAAGCAAAAACCCTGGGAAATATTGGCTACGTTTTGTGAAAGTAAAAGAAATAGTGCCAGTCAGCCAGCAGCCATTTCTAACCAGTCATATGCCACACCAATCCCCAGAGCAGGGCAGCGACGTTTCTGCATATCATTAATACATGGCACATTCATTTTGTTGTAAGTTTAATGTGACACTTCACTAAATTCTGTTATTAATACTCAGCCTTCTGCTGCTCGTGCAGCATGGCCAGCTGTTCGTGATTTTTAAAAACGAAGGGACATGTTTGTTCTATATCCACCCAGCAGGAAGGAACGTGGTATCTCCCAGAGCTGGGAGGAGAATGGGCCCCTGTAGGGTAAAGTGAAGCAGGTGCAGTGGGAGCTGGTGTGGGAATGAGATGTGACCCCTACCATCCACTTCCCACCAATATAAGGGGTCTATCCCAGAATATCCCCAGATGCATTTCACAGTATCCAGTCAGAACAAAAAATCCTCTCCAGGTCCTTCAACAAAGGGAACTGAATACAAGAATTGGTTACAAAGGTGATGAAAAGTTGAGAAGGCAAACGGGCGACTGTGATAAAACTTGCAAAAGCAGCATCAAGAAACCACTGTGACCCTGAAGCCTAGAGTGACAACAGGGAGGGGTGGTGTTCCCAGAGTCCAGTAGCAGGCTACCTACAGGAAACAGAACTGCAGGTGAGGGTGGCATTTGAGAGCTTAGAGAGAGGTACTCCTGGCAGGAGTTGGAGCTGTGAGGGAGACGCAGCTGCTGCCAGCTCTGGAGACCCACCCAGGGAAGAGGGAAATGGAAAGAATACTCTCACTTTCCCCCTCCTTCCACCTTCCAGATTTCTCCAGTGCCTCTCATTGGCCAAAACTACCTGGAAGCCAGTTGCATGGGAGTCTGGGCAACGTTGTTTCCTACAATATTGAGAACAGGGCCAAAGGAGAGAAGGAACTAACTAAGAGCAAACAGGCCAGCATCGCATCAGGTTCTACTGAACTGACCAGCGGCCGGATGTCAGTTAAGCTGAAATCCCTCCATGGGAAGACCCCCAGAGAACAGTCACCCTGGGCACCCTCCACACCCCTCAGGGTGAGGAAGCTGGAAGGCACCTCTGGGCAAAGATGAGGAGCTTCAGCTGAGGAGACATCATCTCCTGCTCACTGTTCTCTGTTGCCTCCTGTCTGGAAACTACTATATGTTAATTGGTAGTTAGCGGAGTTTATAAAGGTAATAATATACACATATAATACAGTCTAACTTCCTTATTCTGTTAACTAATAGTCTTTTGTTTTGGATTATCCATTTGAACCTTTTCCTCATCATTCTCGATAATTGAAAGTTGCATCTTATTGTTCTCAGAATAATTAACTTTTTGCATTTTTGACTCCATGAATAATCCAGCTTTATAATAAGATGTTAAATTTGTGATGATCTTTACAGCTTATGGCCCACATTCACATACTTTAGTCCATTTCCTTTTTTTTTTTTTTTTTTTTTTTGCGGTACGCGGGCCTCTCACTGTTGTGGCCTCTCCCGTTGCGGAGCACAGGCTCCGGACACGCAGGCTCAGTGGCCATGGCTCACCAGCCCAGCCGCTCCGCGGCATGTTGGATCCTCCCGGACCGGGGCACGAACCCGCGTCCCCTGCATCGGCAGGCGGACTCTCAACCACTGCGCCATCAGGGAAGCCCTATCCCATTTTCTTTTATGCCCTGATAGTCTGAAGTGAAGGGGAAAGAACTAGCATTTATTAAAAATATACGATATGCCAGGCACTGTGCCAGAAACATTACAAAAATCAATTCAGTTACAACAACCTAATGAGTCAGATATTTTTATCCCCCTTACGGATGAGGAAACTCACTTGAAGAGAATGAACTGTCCTGTTCAAGATTATACAGCCAAGTCCAGAGACCCTATCATGAGGAAAATTTACACCACACACACTTCTTGTTATAGATATGATATATATGCATATTACAAATTTTATATATAATATACATTTATATGTAAACTTTACTCCATAAATGCTGTGATTTTTACAAAAGCCTTATTTACAATTTGTTTATTTAGAAAACCTTAATATCAGAATCGTTCATTTGAGGCCACGTGTGCTACTTAGGAATCAGAGATGAAAACAACAAGGCCTCAGTACACAGCAATCACACTGGCTCCAGTTTTGCATACTCAGAGTTAAATCCACTCTGAGCCTCATTTACCTCATATAGAATTGGGATAATGTATATTGACTTGGATAAACAGCAATAATATATATAAAAACTTAACAAAAGTGCCTGCTGTGTATAAAGCTAGATGATGAAAGTTGTTACTGTGCTAGCGTGTCTCCCCACACAATTGCTGAGCACAGCTGGTGCCCATCCGTGAGCTAAGTGTGAGTCAACCTTGCATTCTGCTAGTAACAGGACGCTGAAGTGTCCTCGAAATGTGCCCAACGCCATGGATGTTCTTCGTGCTCACCAACATCTTGCCCAATGTTTTCCTTCTTGCTTAACAGAGATTAGTCCAGGAAAAAATTCTTAATAGGATCATTTTCTAAATTAGCCAGGCAGTGGGCACATGTATAAACATGTGTAGGTGTATAAACAATCCTACTCTAAGAGAACTCTGCTATATCGGGATAAAAATAATAAAAAATAGTAAAAGCACCATAAAAAGCCAGCATCGTTAAATGTCCGTAAGAGCACATTTTGGAGCCCCATCCTCCTGCCCAATCAAACGGTCTTCAGAAGGAAGCTCTTCAACAGCATTAGTTTATTTTTATAATTTTTTTTTATTTTTAAATATACTCTAGTTTTTTGTTTGTCTGGGTTTGGCCGCAGTGGGTCTGCATTGCTATGCATGGGCTTTCTCTAACTGTGGCGAGTGGGGGCTACTCTTCGTTGTGGCACGTGGGCTTCTCATTGCAGGGGCTTCTCGTGTTGCGGAGCACAGGCTCTAAATGCACAGGCTTCAGTAGCTGGCGGCACATAGGCTTAGTTGCTCCACAGCATGTGCGATCTTCCCAGACCAGGGGTCAAACCCGTGTCCCCTGCACTGGCAGGTGGATTCTTAACCACTGCGCCACCAGGCAAGTCCCCAGGATTAGTTTAGATCTATCTACAGTCAGGCATTCAAGACCTTCCAGCTCTAGGAAACAAGCTGGACTTCTCTAGAGAAGGTGTTAAACATTTACTTGAAACTCATGCAGGAAATGGCCACAGTGATACCGACAAGGATTTCAGAGAAATGAATTTAAATTATATGAAATGTGGCCAGAATTTTGGAAACTCCACACACTCTCTAAATAAAAATGTAGATGGATTTAGGAGAAAATATAAATAAAAACTAGAGGAAAATGTGGATCAAGGTAATCAGCACACAATATATCATCAAGGTTCTGTCAGGAGATAAAAACAGGCTGGTTGGGCTTCCCTGGTGGCACAGTGGTTGAGAGTCCGCCTGCCGATGCAGGGGACACGGGTTCGTGCCCGGGTCCGGGAAGATCCCACATGCCGCGGAGCGGCTGGGCCCGTGAGCCATGGCCGCTGAGCCTGCGCATCCGGAGCCTGTGCTCCGCAACGGGAGAGGCCACAGCAGTGAGCGGCCCGTGTACCGCAAAAAACAAACAAACAAACAAAAAAAACACAGGCTGGTTATTTCAACAGAAAGAATTTAATATAAAGAACTAGTAACTAAATAACTGAACATGCAAAAAGAGAATGCTAAGATAGCAAGGCAGTAGCAACTGCAGGAAGCAACTACTGCCCCCGAGGCTGGAGGAAAAAAAGAAAGAGGCTGAACTTGTCAACACTTAGATGCTTGGAAGATGCCCTGAGAAGGAAGCAATAGTAATGATGCTGGGGTCTCCAACTTTGGAGAAAGGGCCCCTGGGGCTGGGCCAGAGTTCCTGGGAGAACTCATGAGGCTGGTTCTGTGAGTGATGGGAAGATGGCAAAATGAATTCAAATTCTGCTCAGAATGAACAATACTGTCCGCTGAAGAAAGAGGCTGGGGGGGCACTGACAAGACTGAAAGTAAGTAGGGAGTCAATAGGGAATAAAGACAGGAGAGCCTTCCTCCCTCTCCAGCCTTGCAGCTTCCTCTAATGCCTCATGGAAGCCAGCTGGAGCGGGGCCTCAATGGAAGTCAGCTGGCAACGGAGAAACAGTTCCAACATTGCAAAGAGGAGTGTCGATGAGGTAAGATGTTAAACACTGGTGCACACTGTATTTTTTTTTTTTTTTTTTTTTTTTTTTTGTGGTACGCGGGCCTCTGACTGCTGTGGCCTCTCCCGTTGCGGAGCACAGGCTCCGGACGCGCAGGTTCAGCGGCCATGCCTCACGGGCCCAGCCGCTCCACGGCATGTGGGATCCTCCCAGACCGGGGCACGAACCCGTGTCCCCTGCATCGGCAGGCGGACTCTCAACCACTGCACCACCAGGGAAGCCCCACACTGTATTGTTAATCACTTACTATTACAAGGTTGATAATAAAAATTATATTTTGGGAGTATACCCCAAAGAGTGGAAAGCAGGGGCTCAAAGAGATATTTGTACACCCATGTTGACAGCAGCATTATTCCAAAAGGTGCAAGCAACCCAAATGTTAATGGGCAGGTTAATGGATAAACAAAATGGGGTCTACATGTACAGTGACATATTATTCAGCCTTAAAAAGGAAGGAAATTCTGACACATGCTACAATATGGATGAGCCTTGAGAACATGATACTAAGGGAAATGAGACAATCACAAAAGGACAAGTACTGTATGTTTCCACTTACATGAGGTACCTACAGTAGGCAAATTCATAGAGACTGGTGGTGCCAGAGGCTGGGAGGAGTGGGAAACAGGAGTTATTGTTTAGCGGGTACAGAGTTTCAGAGAGTTCTGTAGATGGATGGTGGTGACTGTTGCACTACAGTGTGCATTTACTTAACGCCACTGAACTGCACACTTAAAAATGGTTAAGATGGAACATTTTATATTATGTGAACTTTACAATAAAGTTTTTTGAAAAAAGAATAGACACACACATAAAAAGATAGTGAGATAGCAATTTATCTATGAATTTTACTGATCATTAAAGGAGTACTATTTTTCATAATTACAAAATACCATGTGAACCTCTGAAGAGGTTCACAATCTGGTAATGGAGGAGCTGAACTAAGTAATCAATTAACTAATAATATTTTTTTAAGTTTTCCCCAAAACTAAAGCAATTTTTTTTCTATCTCCTTCCCCCGACCAAATATCGATATTTTATTTTCAAAAGTTTATATATCCTTCAAGGCCATTTTCAAACGAGACCTCATGCCCTGTTCAACAATCAGAAAGCAATTTCCTTCTAAGACCAATTGTGTGTTGTATTTCTCTTATGACTTTCATTGTATGTGGCCTACACTATGTTCACTAGATTTGAAGCTTAAAGGTAAGGTCTATGTTTCATCTCTCTTGTCTCTCACAGCGTGCAGTGCAATAGAAGTTCTCACAAATATTTTTAGAATTGAAGTTGTAGCATCACCTAAACTACATAAAAATTCAAAATCTGGGTTGCAAATAGTGACCAACTGTCCAAGACTGCCCATAGCTAAGCCATGCGGGGATTTCAGTACTGAACTGGACCATCCTTAGAAAACCAGGACAGGCAATTACCCTAGGAGTCAAATTTAGTATCCTGAAACAAAATGGGTGCTTTGTTTTGTAAAGTTACTATATAAATTTGGCAAAATACACTTCTCAAAAACAAAATATGCATGAATATCAGAGCAAAATAACAAGACACAATTATACGTAAATCATTTTTCTAATCAGAAATCCATTCCTGATATAGTAACAATTATTAATATACAAATTTTGATAAATTTCCTTTCATAACTATGAAAATCAGCTTTTTTTCCCTATTTTGGTGGGAAAGAAATAAATCCATACTAAAGGTTCTAATCAAAAATTTCTGCATCTCACATCAGAACCATCGCAGGTATTAAGAGTCTTGAATGTTCCAATTAAAACCATGAAGCATTTGCCCTACAATATGCAGCCTCATCCCCCCAGGCATCAATATGAAATTGAAACTGGATGCTAGGAGCCAGGATACTTTGATCTAATGGCATCTGCAGTAGGACCACATCATAATGTGCTCATAACATGCTGATCGCATCTGAGCCTCTAGCAAAGCATTGTCAGGAGATGCTAATGACCACTTTATACTACACTTGGACTTACTCCGTCTAAAGCTCTTTGTGCCATCTCAGACCAAGCCAGCATGACTACCATCCCACTGCTCTGTGACGCACAGTAAGTCAGGAGAAAAAACACCAGAATCCGTTTATCATTCAGCTGTTCACTCAAACACATTTACTGAGAGCCTAACTAAGGGCGACCGTCATTGTGTTAAGTGCTGTGAATACAAAGAGGAATAAGACCATTTCCAAGGGGGTTACAAACCAACTGGGAAATAAACAAAGTGCTGTGGGAGCACAGGTTGGAGGGTAATTTGTTTTGCTGGGGAAGTCAAGGGAAACGTCAGTGAGGAGGGGACGTTGGTGCTAAGGTCTGGGGAATTCAGCAGTTAAAAGTGAAGGAATGGAAAGGAAGGGAGGAACATTCTGGAAAAGTGAGTGTGGGATATGCCCTGTGTATAGTAACCTCAGACTGCTGTAACAAGTACCTCAAACTGGGGGGCTTAAACAACTGAAATTGTCTCGCAGTTCTGGAGGCCAGAAGTCTGAAATCTAGGTGTTGGCAGGATTGGTTCTTTCTAGGGGCTGTGAGGGAATCTGTTCCACACCTCTCTTCTAATATCCAGTGATGTGCTGAAATTGTTGCTGGTTCTTGTCTTGTAAAACACCATCCCAATCTCTACCTTCATTTTCACACGACATTCTCCCTATTTGCACTTCTGTGTCCAAATTTCCTATTTAAAAAAGGATACCACTCATATTAGGGGTTAGGGCCCCCCGACTCCAGTAAGGCCTCATCTTAATGTAACCACTTACATCTGCAATGACTCTATTTTCAAATAAGGTCACATTCTGAGGTACTGGGGGTTAGGACTTCAACATATAAATTTTGGGGAGGACACAATTCAACCCGTAAGATACTGGAAAAGGAGTCAGATATATTAGCACAAAGGGGGAGCATTTTTAAGAAGAGAGTGTCTGTAATTTTTAAAATGGTAGGAGAGGAGGGTGGAGGCTGGGATTTGAAGAGATTCTAGAGTGATGTTTAAGGGTGAAGAAAGTTGAAATATATGCTCAGGTATTCTGGGAAACACAATTGATAACGGGATAAAAAGATTTGTGGGGTTTCCCTGGTGGTGCAGTGGTTGAGAGTCCGCCTGCTGATGCAGGGGACATGGGTTCATGCCCTGGTCTGGGAAGATCCCACATGCTGCGGAGTAGCTGGGCCTGTGAGCCATGGCCACTGAGCCTGTGCGTCCGGAGCCTGTGCTGTGCAACGGGAGAGGCCACAACAGTGAGAGGCCCATGTACCGCAAAAAAAAAAAAAAAAGAAGATTTGTGATTGTAAATTAGGTGAAATGTTGCATTAAATAAACTTTAACAGGACTCTTTATGACAGAGCTTCTCAGAGACTGTAACACAGTAATGTGCTCTTTAAAATCTACAAAGGTGAGGGTACGCAGTGCTTCCTAAACTTATTTCACTGCAGAGGCAATTTTTTTTCAATGATCTTCCACTAAAAAATAATAATTTGGAGATGTGGGCACAGTCACTGCATAGACTTCCCAGCTGGCTTCCTTACATCGCTGAGTTCCAATTTCCTTCTCTGCGGAGCTGGGATAATCACTGTGTTTTATAAGTTCAGTCCCTGTGAAGGGAAGGGAGAGCACATGGAGGTGACTCCTAAAAGTTAAACCACTAGACACATGGGAATAATTGGAGGCCTTTCGAGCAGGAGTGGGGAGGTTTGTGCATTTGTTAGAAATAAGATAAGAGAGCAGACAGAGCAATTATTTGGGGGAAATAAAAATCCCTGAGGAGTACAAATCCACATACGGACACCCAGTCAGCATCGAAAGGAAGGCCCCTTGCCGGGGCTGCTCATGCCCTTCCCACCATTGCTCCTTGTTCCTAATTCATTCATTCAACTAATATTCATTAAGCCCATTATTATGTCCTGAGTTCATTGCTCAGCATTCTTCAAGGCACATTTCATAGACTACTTGAATTTAATCTGGCCTCTCCTTGCTCTGATCTCCTGGGCACACAGCTTGGCATCTGAATATGCATTGGCTTAAATGATTACCTCTTTGTTTCCTTTTCTTTGGATGCACCTCCTAAATGAGACTGTAAATCTTCCCTAAGCAATTACAAATAATAACCCATGGATTCCAACTTCAAGAATCATACTGCCAAGTGCTTTGAAGATACTTAATGAGTATGCAATGCATCAAAGAAAAATTTGTATCTGGGACAAGAAGACCTCTGCAACATCTAGTTAACTTATTGTAGTGTTACAAAGACACTGGGAACTAAACACAAAATGTGGAGAACTACCTGGAAATATATGTTACATATTTTTCATGAGTGTCCATATTAAGAATCAGTAAATGATTCCTAAGTGTTCATGTATGCAAGGGAGCCACTATGTATAAGGCACACTTTGATTCAAAGGAGCTTAGCTTTGCCTCTAACCAGCACAGAGCTGTCACAGACAATAAAAAAGTGATGAACAGATAATGTGAAATGAGCAGACAACACCTTCTATATATTTATAAAAATGATGGTTGAAATATGAGAAACTGGGAGCTGATTTATTTAGACAAATGACTTCCCATTTCATTTTGCTATTAGGCCCTTTTCAAACGATTTTTTTTTTTTCCAGTATGCGGGCCTCTCACTGTTGTGGCCTCCCTCTCCCGTTGCAGAGCACAGGCTCTGGACGCGCAGGCTCAGCAGCCATGGATCACAGGCCTAGCCACACTGCACCATGTGGGATCTTCCCGGACCGGTGCACGAACCCATGTCCCCCGCATCGGCAGGCGGACTCTCAACCACTGCGCCACCAGGGAAGCCCTCGAACGATTCTTAAAATGACTTAAGGAAGTTCAGATGGAAAGTTTATTTCTGCTTGAAGGTCGTTTATAGATTACAGAAGATACTGACTTGTTAAGTTAAAAAACACCAAATCTCTTTGGGCAATTTGCCGTGAAGATCAAATCGGCACTTGCAAATTTCCAGTGTTAAACTATTCAATGTGTTTTGTTAATTTGTCAGGTTGACACACTGCATTAAGGTTGAGAACAGTTTCTTTGGGAGGACATTTCCTTTCACCAACTTTAAAAAATGACTCTAGTCTATTCAGATAATATTTTGTCAAGAATTATCTTATAAAAATACTGAGCTTTAGCTTTGTGATTTAATAAGCCATCCTCATATGTTATAATTGAAGATAAAATAATCATTAAATCAAAATATGCAGCTGATAAGAATTTTCTTCAAAAGGCTTACACATCTACAAATGAATCAAAGGAGAAGAAAACAATCAAATAATGATCAGGTTCCTGGATCATTCCTAGCTGCCTTGTTCAATCATTCCAGTTTGCCCTCAAAACATCCCAACCCTATTTCCAGCACTTCCACCACTCAATATTGAAAGTTATTCTCTTTTTTTATTTCCAGCTTCACTGAAGAATACTTGAAAAATATAATTATTTACAAGTGTGCAATGTAATGATCTGATATACATATACATTGTGAAATGATTACCAAAAAGTTATTCTCAGTAATCATTTCCTTCCAACCAAGCTTAGCAGTGTTTTCAATCTCTCCAGCACCTAGAACTCCATATATCTACTTCTTTTCAAACTATTTTTCAATTCAGGAAATGTAAAAAACTATAAGAAAACTGATAAAAACAAGGTCTCTGTGAGGTATAGCAGCATCGGCATGGTAGAAAGAACACAGACCTCAGAATCAAAGCTCTGATTCAAAGTTAAGGTCAACTGTTTACTGGCTGTGTCAACTCACTTAACTTTTTGGAACTTACTTTCTCCATTAAAGGATATTAACATCTCAGAGCTCCCAAATTCATAACAGATTTTCAGTTCTTGTTTAATGAGTGAATGGATGAATGATCTCACAGTATCCCCTCTCTCTCATATTATGCTTCGGTCTCCCTCTTTTCTTATTTCGTATTTCTTCCTTCATACTACTTCCTACTTCCTTTATACTACTTCCTACTTCCTTTCTTTCCTACTCCCAATTATGCAAGACGTTTCCTTCCCCGTGACCTTTCACTTAAAATCACTTTTCAGTTTCTTCATTTGCTCCATACAGTCCAGCTTCCTGTCCCCTTTTCCCACACTAGCTCTCGTGCTTGGAAAAGCTTCCCACCTCACACTCCCAAAGCCAGTTTTTTCCTTTCATTTAAAACCTGACAAATATCGCCCCCTTTGCCTATTAACATGCACTCAGTAAATGATAAACGATTAAAGTGGTGATGATGACCCACAAAGAACATATAATCTGAGCAATAAAATTTGGCAAAGAAAAGATAGTAACTGCAACCCACTTCGCAACAGGTGTGATTTCTCTAACCAGCCATTAACACATTTGCACTGCCATAATTACTGCTCAGGTAAATACTATATTGCCATAGAAACATTGTTTCCAAATTACATATTTATAGATTTTTTTGGTGGATATGTTGACTATAAAGTAGTTTTCCACATGTTGTGAGCTTTGACAATGAAGGGTGATAGGAATCGTATTCATCTCTAAAGTTGCCCCAGGTTGAAGGGTTTCAAGGTGCAACAAGAAATTCTCCCACCTTCTGTATTTCAAGGTGAGAAGAGCTGGCATTCCCCTGGATGCACACGTTTAAAAGTAAAGGAACTGGCTAAATAAAGATCACGTTGAACTAAAGTAATAGTCAAAATGTAACCAAATCGGGATGAGTCTGGCTGCATCTGTAAAATGGGAATGATAATAATATTGCTCTTAGAAGATTTTTATTTGCTCCAATGAGACGTAGCAAATTAAAAAAACCTGTAAACTATAAAGTGTTAAGTAAATATCAATTCTAGTTTGTATTCAACATCAGCACAGATTGTCCTCACCTACTGGGAGGAATTCAGTTTTGAGAGTTCTCTTGGTCCTTCTTTAATCACTTTGAAATATTCTTCCTTTCCTATATATTTACGGACAAGCACAGTCAGTATCCTCAAGGTTTAACCTCAGTTCCAGACCCTGTGAACTGCTAGCAGATGAGATTTTCTCTGGCTACCTTGCGGGCTTTTCCTACCTCTAACCTATAAGGGAAAAATATCAAATACAAATCTTTGGAATTCACATTTTTCGTTTCTATTGATGAAAATCCACATGAAGATGAGAAACTACTGAATTCAAGAAAAGCGATATAAACTCACACCTTTGACCAGCACAGAGGAAGAAAAAGTCAAGGTTTAAACTGAACACTTTCTCCTTAAAAACGCTAGATAAAAGAAGGAACCCTTTTTTTTAAATAAATAAGGAGACAAACCTCTTTTAATGACAAGACCAAGTGGCTACGTTCTGATGCAAGTAATAACAATTCATGCTGGCCTCCCCTTTATAACCACAAAGTACTTCCTTGTACTTGAGTGCAGCTGATCTTCATTACCACACTATGGCGTAATCAGAAGTGAGGAGTGATGAGACAAGGTGTTTTTAATATTTCCTGATTTATTATCCCTTACCTATAGACTGGTTTATTTTTGTGCACTTCTTCCACTGTTAACGCTAATCACAAGGCTTATTGCCCCCAAAGAAGAGAAGTGAACGAACCACTTGGAGGTAAGAAGTTCACAAGGCTGGAAAATGAGGCTGTAACACAGGGGGAAGGTCTTCTCAGACCGATTGTGCAACGGAGAGAAGAGGTCTGCAAGCCACAAATGAAGGGAGAAGTATAACCAGGGGCTTGGGAAAGTAGGACATCAACCTCCCTGTACCTGATCCTCGCAGTGAAAGTGAAGGAAAAGAGAAGAAGCCCAGATAGTACAAAGGAGCAACAAAAGTAAAGGGGACCTTTTCTCACTTCCTGTTCAGAAACTGCTTAGCAGGGTGCCCTCAACCTAACATGGCAGACATGACAGAAAAAAACAGTGGTGTGGCATGTTTCGGCAAGAGAGGGCAGGAGAAGGTCCCTACGTCCTTTCTAGCTTTTATGTGACAGACACACATGCTAGGGATTGTGGGGAGGTAGCCAAGAGTTGGGAGCCAAACTGAAGCAAGGGGTGAGGGAGCCCACAGCAGAGACTGTGGGGCACACTGCCTAGGCAGGCACTAGATACGGTAGTCCACTAAGACTCCAGAGATCTGCACACCGAAGGGCTGAGGTGAGGCCAACTCAGCTGAGTCCTCACTATGCCAGGTGCATAGATCTCCAGGTACTCCAGCCACAGGCAGAGGCAGTGAGGAAAAGAGCAATGTCCAGAGACGTCCAGTGTGTCTCAGCAGGAGGGCACTACGTGCCCGGCAGAAAGGATGGGACGAGATTGGTCGCTCCTCATTGATACTATGGGAACTGTGGAAATAAGCAAAGGCTAACTAAATGAGAAAATCAAGTGTTATTTGTTCAGAGCTTGCTATAGCAAGAGAGTCAGCCACCCACCGTCACGTGCAATTTGACAGAGACTCAACACCTGGCAAAGAAGTAGGAAAGCTTTATAGTGGAAGAAAGGGAAGGCTTCGGGTGTGCCCTGATTGGAGGCTGTTGGCCTGGGGGAGTTGTAAGGGGACTGACTGAAGTGGGGCATCCTTTGTGGTTGGTTAGGTGCGTACTGGGCTTTCTCTAGTTGATCCTAAATTTGAAGCGGGGACAAAAATTAAGGAAGATGTCAGTTACTAATCAAGTCCTGGCCATTTGGATGGGTGGTTAACAGAAAATATTATTTAGTTTCTTGGATTGTCAATAGAAAGAACAACTAGGCTTCCTGCAGGTCTGACTTAGAGCAGGCTGACTTCCTGAGCTGTTTATTGCAGATAACGGGTTCGTTTCCTGGGCAGGTTGCTGCAGGTTGTGGGTCAGAGTTCTATTTTTAATACATGGTCTTGCCTTTGACTGTTTCTATAGTCGGTCTCTCAGAGCACACAAATGTCCCCTGTCACCGAGGTCATACCTTATAAAGAAGAGAGGGGAGGGAAAACTCAAAAGAAGAGGAACAGAGGAACAGCTCTTTTGGAGGATTCAAACTTTGGATGGATTGAATATTTATCCAAAAGAGACTGAGTTAGCTGGAAAGAGAGTTTTATAGCCTGGAAGAGATGAATTTATCACTAATGAGAAAGCTTAGGATTTTGGGGGTGTTGTTTTTTGTTGTTGTTTTTATATTTTTGCTAGCAACAGGATTGGAGGATACAGAGCAAGATAAAATTAGATTTGGAAAACAGAGTACCTACACTTTTTGCGCTCCCAAAATGTGGTGTGCAAACTTTGACCCTGTTGCTGGTATTTTTGCACACAGTTTACAAATGAGGAATCTAACACTGAGAAAATTTCAAAATAATAATGAATATCAAAACCATATATTCCAAGGTGCCACTTTCTTGGAAACTAGTAGGTTCTGCCGGGGATTCTTGGATGGAGAAAGTAGCAGCTCTGCTTATTGAGGGCCAAATCCTGATACAGACAAACACAAAGCCAACAGACCACAGGTTGAGAACGTGGAGAAAATACGTACCCATCCCTAAGGAAACTAATTTATAGATTTTCCAGGATTGTGACATTTCAGATGTTGTAGTCCATTGTTCTCACAAGTATGCACACATGGCATTCAAGCATTCCCATTTCTGACCCAGATGATATAGTCATCACACTCTGAATGTCAAGAGTAAGTTCACTGGGATGAGATGGTGTAAATTGAGCTAAAGAGTCACTCAGAAAAGCCATAATTAGAATCTGGTGCCATATCATCTGAGCAGGCTGCTCTGGGCAAGAGTTCTCTGTGACTGGAAGGAAGGAAGAAGGGCTGGTAGAGTATGTGGTGGGGGAGACAGGGGAAATGCAGTGTTGAGGGCTGAGAGAATTTATGAGAGAGAGAAGATAATTTGTTTCTGTTAATATTTTTCTTCTCAAAGTTAGAAGGCTGAGGGATAATAAACAAGTAAAGGAAAATTCACTAAAAACTATGATGCCTCTCTGAAAATACTACTTAGAATGTGGGTTTCTTTTTAATTCCTTGGTTTTTTTTTACTTCAAGAATCAGTTGTTTGTTTAATGAACTGAGAAGATCTTGTTCCAACTTCCCAAACCTCCCCTCTGATCTGTATCATTCAACCTCCCATTTTATGTGTTCCAGTATTTCAGAATAATTTTATTATTTTGTGCTTTTTCATACCTCAGTCCCCTCTTCCTTCTCCACATTTCCTAAATCTTAGAGCATATTCTTAGGCTTTTCATGTTTGTAAATGATCTTTCTAAATGACAAATGACCATCTGAGGATGTGGACTCTACTTTGAAAGAGATATAGGAATAGTTTTCTCTGGATCAAAAGTGTAATGTACATTTCCAAAGTGTCTACTTTACAAGAGTAGCATAAAGTCTAAAACAATTCATTCACATTTCAATAGCCTCCTTCTCCCCTTATTGTTATTAGACTTTTTGTTTGCTTTCTAATTATTTTGCTTTTAAGAGTAATACTTTATTATTTTTATGGAATTATATATTCATTATTAAAAATCACAGCACACTAAAAATGTAAAGAAGAAAGTTAAAACAAAACCACCCAAATTTTACCAATACAATATTATTGAGGCATTTTTCTATTTATATACAAAACAGAAGGATAAATCAATAAAGAAATACAGATGGAAAGACTCAAATAGCTTTCTAGTCTACCTGCTAATTTTCAATTAAAAAACATGACTAAAAAAAAAACATGACTGTATTTCATTAACTCTAATACACTCTTTTTCATATTTTAGCATCTCTAAAATTTGGACATGTCTTATAATGGAAAATATCACTGTGGCCAGGCAGTAATGCTGATATGATGCCCATTGCTTGGAACTTCCTGAAATTGGCTGCTATTCCTGGTGGACTGATGGCCAAATACAGCCCTTCAAAACTCACACAGAAAGGAGGACTAGCCTTGGTTGCTGCCTAAAAAACTCCCTTTAACACCTTCCGGTTAAAAAAAGACACCATGTCCCCAAATGAGTGACACACACTATCTCTGGATTGCAAGTATTATCAACTCTTTGTATCTCTGATGTTTTCCAAATTTCATACAATAAACAAGTATTATTTTGAATTTAGGAGGTAATTTAAATCTATAAAGTTTGGGTCGATGGTATACCCAATTTTTGCCTCCCAACTACTCTCTGAATCATGAGCAGTTTCCCTATGATAAAGAAAAGTGGGTCTGAGACACAGCTTCTCCCTGAATCTCCAGGGGAAGGAACTGTGCACTGCAGCCTCAGAGGAAGGTTTTCATTGAGGTTCAGGAGGAAGATTTCTTACTTTGCTGAGACCTCGGGTCATCAGGACCTACTGATCTCACTGAGAGGAGTAGAGTCTGCTTACTTTCAAGAGTTCTGGAAACAAAAATATATTCTCCCAACAGGAGACATAGGGTTAACAGTTTTCCAGACTGGACTTTAAAAAATCCAGTAATATGTTGTTTACTGGACACACATATAAACAAAAGATACAGAAATTATGAGTATTCGATAAATAATGGAAAAAATATACCAGGTAAATATAAACCAAAAACTAAGCTCTAAAAATGAATATGTCATGATCAAGAGGATTTATCAGCGTGGCTAATCTGAGAAATGCAAAGATTGTTAACTCCATAAAATCAGTCAGTGAAATTTACTTCAACAGTGAAATAAAAGAGGAAAAACCACATACAATACCGTCTCTACAGATTCGGAAAAGGTGAATGATTGATTTTAACATATATTTATGATTAAAAATAATTCTCTGATAGATAAGAATAGAAGGAATCTTCTTCAACTTGATAGAGGGTAGTTACCAGTAATCATACTTAATGGAGGCATTTCAGATACACTCCTTTTTAAGCTCAGGAACAAGACAAAGATGCATTCTACCAAAGAAATGGTTATGTCATGGCCAATGCAAAAGCCAAGAAGAGATGAGTTCCAGTTATGCTTATCATGGAGTAGTTGGAATCCTATATAAACAACTGTTACAGCTGGTCAAAAATATTATAAAACTCTCCAGACATAATCCTTGAGAAAAGGAAAAAACACACACACAAAAAAAATCCGTGGAAGTGAGAAGACAGTAGGATGACATCTTTATAATACTGAAACTTTAAAAATATGTCAGCCTACAGTTCTATATTAAGTGAATATATCCTTCAAAACTGAAGCCAGAATGGAGATGTTTTCAAACCTAAAAACAAACTAGCCAACAAAAAAACTCAAAGCATCTGTTGCCAGGAGGTATACACACAAGAAGTAATAAAGATAAATTTTCAGGGTGAGGATAAATGTTACCAGATAGAAACATGGGACTGTAAGAAGGAATGAAGTGCACCTGAAAGGATAAATATGTGGGCAAATAGAAATATTGACTCTTTCAAACAACAACAATAATAATATTTTGTGGGATTTATAGCATAGATAAAAGTAGAGTATAACAAAAATAGCACAGGGGAGGGACGGAGTAATAGAAGTTGAATTTTTGTAAGCTTCTTTTATTGTTTGAGGAATGGTAAAGCACCTATCTAAAGTAGATTATAATGAATCAAAGATATGTCTTACAATTTCAAGTGCAACCAATAAAATCATCATAACAGATGATATAACCAAAGAGATAATAGAGGAGAAAATGAAATAATTAAAAAATACTTGTTAAACCCCAAAGCAAGCAAGAAAGGAAGAATAAATGACACAAAACGTATGAGAAAATGGAAAGCAAATATCAAGGGCTTCCCTGGTGGCGTGGTGGTTAAGAACCCACCTGCCAATGCAGGGAACACGGGTTCGAGCCCTGGTCCAGGAAAATCCCACATGCTGCAGAGCAACTAAGCCCGTGCACCACAACTACTGAGCCTGCGCTCTAGAGGCCACAACCACTGAAGCCCGCGTGCCTAGAGCCCGTGCTCCGCAACAAGAGAAGCCACCACAATAAGTCCACGCACCTCAACAAAGAGTAGCCCCCGCTCGCCGCAACTAGAGAAAGCCCGCCTGCAGCAACGAAGACCCACCACAGTCAAAAATAAATTAATTAAATAAATAAAAAAGAAAGCAAATATCTACATAATAGATATAAACCCAATTATATCAGTAATTAGATCAAATGAAAAGGGCACTGAAGATAAAAGAAGAAGAGGCTGAGCATCTTCTAGTGCCAGAAAGTGAAGCAGTGCTCAGAAAACAAAAGGATGGAGGCATGGAAAAATTACAATGGCCAAAGCTAGAACAATTTGAGCTACAAAATAAAATAACATTTGTTTTTTACCATAAAGCAAGCGTATTGGCTAGTCATAGTCCCTTGCCTAATAAGAAAAATCAAACTTTCAATTTTAAAGGGCCTGAGCTATTAACATTCCTGTCTGAATTTTATTGTTGTACTTTTCCATTGGCTTTTTTCTTTTGGAAACAGCTTTATTGAGATATAATTCACATACCATACAATTAATCCATTTAAAGTGTACAACTCAATGGTTTTTAGTATATTCACACAGTAGTACAACAAACACTACAATCAATTTTAGAATATAGTCATCACCCCAAAAAGAAACCCTGTATCTACTAGCTGTTACTCCTTCTTACCCCTAAGCCACCCAGGCCCAGGTAACTACTTATGTACTTTCTGTCTCTATAGATTTGCCTATTTTGGACATTTCATATAAATGGAGTCATATAATAGGTGTGTTTTTTTGTATGTCTGGTTTCTTTCACTTAGCATGATGTTTTCAAGGTTCCTCTATATTGTAGCATGTATATTAGTACCCCATTCCTTTTTACGCCTAAATGCTATTCCATTCAGTATGAAATATATAAAAATACACAACAAACAAACAAAAAATCTATAAATTTTGTTTATCCACTCATCAGTTGATGGACATGCAGTTTGTTTCCACATTTTGGCTACTATGAATATGCTGCTGTGGACATTCATGGACAAGTGTCTGTGTGGATTTGTTGGCTTTTATCACAGGACATGGGAGGATTCAGAGCCAGACCAGAGAATCTCCTGCATTATAGTTCTTCTTTATCTCCTTTGCATATTGGCAACCTGATTTCCCTTTCATTGTCAGGATCAATCACCCTGGCCACTAAAGTCATCATTTTTTGCCTATTTATTCAATGTTATTAAGAGCCTGAAGTGGCCAGTAGCAGTCTCAGCTTCTAGGTAAGAAAGGGAAAGATGCTGACTGATATCCACAAAACAGGTCATCTTGTCCAAGTTAGTATTAAGAGCTTTCTCTTCTGAGTTGCTTTTTGGTGAGCACTCAGGTAGGACATAACATATCTTCTCACTTTGTGCCTATTAGGAGAGGTCAATTCACATATTTCTTCCCTAGACCTCCTCACAAATGTTTTAATCCTTCTATGTCTCCCACAGCAAGCCAAACCGTTAGCCACAGCCCATGAAAAGATGTATATTTTTACTTTTGTCCATATCTCCTTCAAGAAAAACTTAACAATCAAATGCACTGCTCAAAGTTCTAACAAATGGGAGAATTTTCCTTCACCACTGTCCTTCAAGGCCATCTTTTTGGGGCTATAGTGCTGCAACCATCCATTTTCACATGGCACCAACAAATAATGCAGAGCCGTTTGTAATTCAGATCTAAAGGTTTTCTTCTCCAGTTGACTAGTCATAGGAAAGTCCTCATAGGTGTGAGTTGAAAACAGTGAAGTAGGAGTAAGCTGGATATTGCTCATGGCTTTAAGGATCTTCTTGGGTTCAATGTTATATATTTATATGACTTTCGTTCACTGACTGAGGGTTGTGCACACATATAATTTTGTGACTTGGTGGGTCAGACAACATCCATTCAGGATAGGCAGCTCAGGTCATGTGGGAAACTTGGTAGTCCATGGTCAAGCATTCAGGCCAGTAACAAATCAGAAACCTGTTTCCCAAAAACGTAGCTGTCTGCAGAGGATGACACAGCTTTGCTCCAAAATCATAAAGGTCTGCACTGTAATTCTCCTATCAGGGCCTGCCAAAGGTTCAAGCAGCACCTCTATCTTCCACAGACACCTATAGATACCATGGGTGTGTTAGTGGGCCCCCTATGAGACAAACCTGAGCCAAAACTCCATTAATCACCTCATATTCAAAATCCCCTACTTGTGGCTTAGGAATCTCTAGGAATTGGTGTCAGTTCAGAGCCAGCGTTTAGTAAACCCTGAAGAGTCTGATTATTTTCCCTTCCTCAGTGCATAACCACCCTGGCAACTGGGCACAAGTTCCTTTGGAGACAGCTGAGAGGAAGCATCAATTTTCGGCTACGTACAAGGTTCCCTCTTCAAGAGGACGTGGCCTCCCCTTCATTCAGGAGACTCTAGATTTGTCAACTGACTTAAGTCTTGGAATTGATTAAAGAACCATAACTCTCTTTGGAGATTCAGGTCAGGATTCTTACACCAGACTTGGAGCTTCTTGCTTATATAAATCAAATAAAACTTTAATAAGCTGTCTGTTGTACACTGAGTGGTAACCTGCAAAAATGTATATTGAAGACCTAACCTCTGATATCTATGAATGTGACTTTTTTGGAAATAAGGCTGTTGCCGTTGTAATTAAGATTTAGTTAAGATGAAGTCATACTGGAGTGGGTAGGTCCTTAATCTAATGTGACTGATATCCTTATAGGAAGAAAAGAAGAGACACAGAGGCCCAGACACAGGAAAAATGCCATGTGATGAAGGAGGCAGAGATTGGAATGAGGAATCAACAAGCCAAGGAATGCCAAAGATTGCCAGCAACACCAGAAGCTAAGAGAGAGGCATGGAACAGATTCTCCCCACAAGGCATCAGAGAGAACATGGTACCTATACCTTCATTTCAGACTTCTAGACTTAGGAACTGTGAGAGAGCAAGTTTCTGTTGTTTAAAGCCACCTAGACTGTGGTACTTTGTTACAGCAGCCTTAAGAAACTAATACACTGCCCAACTATTCCAGCCTAGGAACACCATAAATAATTAATTAATGTTGACAATCTCCGTGGGCAAGACTGCTGTGATGATTGCTTTTGTTCTGTCATCCATTGTGGTAACAAGTCCATCTTATTTTTAGTGATTATGTACTGTCACTTGGCCGCTGCCATCCAAGATCCCATCATGTCTGTTGAATTCAGGAATTTTTTTGTGTGTGCACAGTGAAATCAAGGACAATGTTAACAGATATGTGACAGACTGAAAGACATCCAAAACCAAGATGGAATTATTAACTAGACCATACAAAGAACTTCTACAAATCAACAAGACAAAGGTAGGTAATCAACTGAAACATGCAGGTCTGCGCTCTGCGACCACCACAGTGAACATGGCCACAGGAGTGCAAGTTGCTGATGAAGTATGCCACATTTTTATGACACTAAAGTTTGGAAGTGCTCCGCACCAGAAGAAATCAAGAAAAGAAAGAAGGCTGTTATTTTTTGTCTCAGTGTAGACGAAAAGCGCCTCATTGTAGAAGGCAGCAAAGAGATTTTGGTGTAACCATAACTGATCCTTTCAAGCATTTTGTGGAAATGCTTCCTGAAAAAGACTGTTGCTATATACTTTGTATGATGCAAGCTTCGGAACAAAGGAATCCAGAAAAGAGGAGTTGATGCTTTTTTTGTGGGCAGAAGAACTAGAACCTCTGAAACGTAAAATGGTCTATGCAAGCTCCAAGGATACAATCAAAAAGAAATTTCAAGGCATAAAACACGAATGTCAGGCAAATGGGCCAGAAAACCTCAACCGGACTTGTACTGCTGAAAAGCTAGGTGGATCCTTAGTCGTAGCTTTTGAAGGATGCCCTGTATAGATCACTGTTTGGTGTCACAAATTGAAAGCTTCCATGTTTAATGTTATCCTCTTGCTATACAAGTAAAGCAAATACATTTAGGCAAGGGACTCACTGAGGGAGAGCTGTCTCATCATTTGTTAGGGTAAACTAACTCTTCTATGAACATGTGCAAATGGCCCTAAATAAATCTAAACTCTAAAGTTTAAAAAAAAACATGCAAAAAGGATATGAATAAGCTGAGGAAAACTTCAATGGTTAGAAATGTAGAAATGTTTATCCTCACTAACCATTAGGGAAACTTAAACTAAAATAATGGGAGATCCCTTTATACCCATGAAATTAGAATGAAAAAGATTGTCACACAGTACCAAGCACTGGTAAGGGTATAGGACAATGGGAATTCTGATGGGTTGTTGGTAGAAGTATAAATAGTTTTAGCCATTCAGAAAAAAATTCAGATATAGCTCATATCTCAGTATTATCAGGTCAGGGATGCTATTCCACAAGCCCATGAGGAGTTATACCTAAAGATTATCAATATAGCATTACCTATAGAGGTAGGGAGTTGGAGGCAACCTAGATAGCCATCATTAGGAAAAAACACAAATGATTTTTTAAAAATAGAATCTAATTGTGGATGTATGTTATGCAATACAACACAGCAAGTCTTGCTGAATTTTCTTGCAAAAGTAGATCTTTGCCTGACCTTTTCACTCTATATCTCTACTACTACCTCAGTCCAGGTGATCTTTACACCTTGTTAGATGACTGCAACAGCCAAAAGTGATCTCCGTATTCTACTTTTGGAACTTCCTACCTTCTTTCAACATGGTAGGAAAAATGATCTTAAAATATGTCAGTGTTGCCGAATAAGAACATGATCTGCCTTCCCATCGATTCAAGTCTTATGCTGTGTTCTCAAATAGACTTTATAGTTTTCTTCACTTATTTCACCATGTATTGACCCAATAAAGATTTTTGATTCACCTATCATGTACTTAGTCACTGTTTTCTAGGCATTGGAGTACAAAAGTCTTCTACCCTCAAGGAAGCTGCATTCCAGTATGAGTTTTAGTCAGTAAGAATGCAATAAACAAATAGCAAATGCAATGTTAGGAAGTCACATGTACTTTGAAGAAATAAAGTATGGGGCTAGAGAACCTGGGAGCTAGGCAAGGCAACTGCTATTTGAGAAGGTTTAAACTTTCCTACTTAATTTTTTTAGTTATTTTATATTTTTCACTATTATTTATGAAGAAAATAGAGAATGCAGAGAGCAAAATAATACTTCAAAAGTTACCAGTATTGGTCTCCTAAAAACACACTATTTATGTAAAAAGCTACAAAAGGAAAATTCAGAGAACAAAATAAACTCTAAGACATTAAAAATTATGATAGCAGAGGTACAAAGCCCTATAAAATGTTGGAATTTAACCTCCAATAAACTAGAATGAAAAGGTAACGTGATGGAAAACAGAAGATAAAAATTAGAAAAAAAAGAGGATCAGCACAATCAGAACAACATAAAAATAAAAAATTCCACAAGATCAGGAGAGAGAAGAGAGAAAATACAAGAGGACAATTATCAAATAAGTAATAATAATAACAAATACTCAAAATACAGGATGTGATTTTTGCATTAATGAACCTACCAAGTGCTCAATACAATGGCTGGAAAAATGTCTTACACTAAGTCACATTAGTATGAGATTTCAGAACACTGGAGACAAATAGAAATTTGTAGAAGCATTCAGAGTGGGTGGAACCAGTTTACATGGTTTGTAAATACGTTATAGAATTTTTTTTAACTTCTAGCAGAGGATTTGGGAACAACTAAGTAATAGGCTCATATAAAACAAACAGCTATAACTACTACAAAGAAATTTTTTAAATTACTAGAAATGAATTTTATTATAATACATTGCATGACTTGGCTATAAGTAATATCCACAGCCATAAAAATGTAAAAAACTAAATACATAGTATAAATGTGCTATAACTGTGGAGAGGCCAAGGTAAGGAAAGTGTGTAGGTGTGGGTTGGTGAAGAAAGAAAATTAAATCCTTGTTGGATGTCAATAGATGATATTTAAAACTAAAAAAATGAAAAAAACATTGTACAATTAAGTCAGAATGGAGCAGGTTAGAGCCCAACATCATTTTTTTCTTTTTCATCTCACTTTCTACTTACCTCCTCCCCATTAACAATGAATCTGATTTGAAGGTAAAAGGCAGAAGGTAATTGTTGATATAACCCTGATTTTTGCTCTACTTTCATTCTCTTTGGATTTTGAGAATAAGGAAACTCTTACCTTAGGTTTTCTTCAATTCCTCTCTCTGTGTATCATCACTTTGATAATGCTATCTTCTCTCTGCAAAGGAAATGGAAGATTTTACCAATTGTTTTTTTAATATTACTGCATACACATCTGATGGCCTCATGATAGACATAAACTGTCTCAATATCTTATCTGTAAACTGGACATTATAATCTCTCTCTTGCCACACTTTTGAAAGCAATCTTGAAAATGAGGATTCTAGAGTAATAACTGGCATATTAGAGATTCACAGTCACTGGTGATTGTTGCCAGTAGTATTAGTAGTAGTGGTACTATTACTAGTCCTTGTTTTACTTGCCCTGTTGCCAAAACTGATTCATATCACTGTGTGTATAAAATGTAATTGATGGACACAGTATACCTTGGACAGCATATGCACTCAGAAATATTGGTTGAATGAATAAATCAATATATATGGGAATGAGTGCTAGGTGCTGGAGGCTTTTTTCTATAAAATTGACTGGCCTATTTACAGTGAAGTGATCTTTCTGGTTAGATTTCTCCCCAGAGAATTCTATTTTTATTTTAATTGAAGAGCAGTTATAAAAGCTAATTGACTCTTTGCATTTGCAGGAAACTATTCCTACCTCCCATCAACCCCATACCCCAAGGGGCAATCAATGTTTAGAGGTTTCCCACCTATACCAGTGGTTTAAAAGAGGTTAAGCCCAAGATTAATGTATATAGCTTGTTAGATATGTACTTAGAGTTTTTTTTTTAATGAATCCAACTCAGGCAGGTTGGGAATTAATGCTATAAAATTCAGCTCAACAGAAACTCAATTGAAAAATGAGAATGATATAATAGCGAGTGCTACTGAAAAAATGGCTTTCCAAGGCTGCTGTTTTTGAAAAGTAATTCAAGGTTCTTTGTCACTTAAAGCAAAGATATAGGCACATTGTACTGTATATAAACACAAAAACTTCCCCCCCTTTCTTTGGAACTATATTCAATTTATATATATTAGTTGCATATAATGCTTGAGAAGAGTATTAAAGGTATTTTGAGGTCAAGGTGTCAAATTAGACAGAAAAAGTGAAGAAAAATAAGTAAATTTTTAAATCTACAAGCATAGTATATTTACACATCTAGGAGATAAAAATATTCAACATACTTTATTAGACCAATTATCTAATTACAAGAAAAACAAGAATAATGGACTTGGAAGAAAACCTTTACTAATTTCCAAATTCGTTATTTTTTTAAATGTTATCAAAATTAACCTGTTCTTTTTTTCTCCGTTATGCAAAAAAGAACTGGAGTGGGAAGAAACAGATTACCACTCACTTAAAATTAGATAATTCAACAGACATATTCATTACAAAAAAAAAAAATCATCCTTTATCTAAATGTTATGTCAAATAGAATAAAAATACGTGGGAGACAGAAATTTTAACCGATAAAAGAGGATTATTTTAAACCCAATGTAGACTAATTAGTAAGCAAGTATAATATAAACATGGGTTGAACTGGTTCAGATACTTAGATTTTAAGAAATTGATTATCTTATACTTTGGCATTCTCCAGCAGTCACTTAAATGTGCAACTGCGTGTTTGTGTATTTCTATATGTATTACTAAAATATTTTACAACAACAAATTAGGGCAATAGGGAATTTAGAATCAAAGCTAGAGGTAAATATTTTCATATGAAAAAGAACAACTGGCTACAGTTGGATTGATGCTTACTTTACACAGTATTTCCCAGATACCGGTTCAGTAAAACAGCTTTAGGTCCAACCTGAGTTCTACTAGCTCCATATTAAATTTTTTAAAGTAGTATTTGTTAAGTTTTTCTCAAAAATAAAAATGAATGCAGCCATGACTCTATGAACATATTTGGCTCCCTGACCTTGCCAGGGAAGATTACAATAGTACTTGGAAGCACAGCAGTGTGCTTCAGTTCACACACTTCAATAGCTTTTCTTTTTACTACACGATCAAGTTGAAATTTGATTAAGGCAATCTTCACACCTTTCTTTAATACGACCTTATTTTACTCCACCCTACAACAAACCACTAGCAGAAAGACTCAACTCATTGCCCTCACTCTCACCCACAAACATCATGCACCCCCTCTTCACCCACCAGACCCAGTGGTCAATGCTCAACCAAGATGGTACTCCACCCCTGTGGCCACACAGTAATGAAGACCAGCGCTGACCTCCTTCCTCTCTCGGGGGACTTACAACCAGTTCTATATTGTCCACTGATTGATGATTTACTGTCTTTTATATATACATATAAGATATAGTAACTATACATGTAGATACTTAAATTGCCAAAACTAAAGTTTGAACTTTAGCTTCTCTCGTGTCTTGTGTGTATTAAAACAAAACAATAACAACTGAAACAACTGTTAATTTTCTAACTTCATAAATATTGTAATGTTTTTTCCTACAAAAGACACCTTTATTTGTTGACAGATTACTCCTGATTGCCGGTGTAGGGGTGGGAAAAAGCTAGAACTCAGGGAAGGAGATAGAATGGTATGGTGAGTGCACAGGGAATATCAGTTTGGCTTGAGGGCTTTGAATGAATATTTATTCACTCATCAAACATTTATTTAATGCCTCCTATGAACCAGGATTTGTGGAGGGCTCAGAGGTAAAACATCTGTACCTGCCTGTAAGGAGTTCACATGCTCACATTCTCGTGGGTGAAACAGCAAGAAATCAATATTTATAACCTAGTGGGATAAGCACTGTAATCTGGGTTTGCATAAAGGTGATGAGAACATAAAAGGAGGGGAGCAAAATGAGTCTGACTGGGAGAAATGCCTCAGAGAATTGCTGCTGCAGGTGACGTTTAAGCTGGGCCTCCAGAAGAGTAGGAGTTAGCTAGTCTCATAAGGGATGATCATTTAATACAAAATAAGGAGCATGTGCCCAAGAAAACAGGCAAGAAAACACAGAGTGTAGTCGGGGAATCACAAGTATTCCAATACAGCTGGAGCATGGAGTACTTACAGGAGACTGGGAGGGGGAAAATGGGAGGAGAGTGAGACAGAGGCCAAAGCATTGTACGCCATGCCATGGCATTCAGATTTGATCCCACAGAAAATAGGGAGCCACTGGAGGGTTTTAAAGCAGGGCGATGATGTGACCGCATTCGCCTCTTAGAAAGATCACTTTGACAGCTGTGCTGAGGACAGATTGGAGGGGAGGAGTCAGAAGTCGGGGAGGTGAATTAATAACCAAGAAGAGAAACAATAAGGGGCTGAACAGGCAAGAGCAGCAGTGGAGACAGAGAGGATAGAGCCAGTGTAAGTAACAGGAGAGGGTATGATGCGAACAGCACTCAGTCCCTGTTGTGGAAGTGAGAGAGGAGCCTAGACTGACTCCCACAATCACGGCTGGAGTGCAGTCCCTCAAGAGAGAAACTCAGGAGGATGGGTGTGGGGGAAAGTTATGGAGACATTAAATCTGCAATGCCAAGGTTGGGACGGTCATTTAGCAGTTTACCAGGATATATGTGCCTTGAGGACAAAAGAGAAATTGGGGCTGGAGTCATCAGCATGTGTAGGGCAGCTGAAGCCAAGGATGTAAATGGGATTTCTCAGGAAGAGTAGAAAGAGAAGAGGACAGAGGACAAACCCTGGATGATCTCATCATGTAAGATGATAAAGAAAGAAGAAGGGACTAGGGAATGAGTGAACTAAGAGAGAATGATGTTAGGGAAGAGATTAGAGAAGGAGGTCAGTTATATCAAATGGTCAAATTCTGCAGAAAATCAGAATAATCTAAGGACAAAAATACTGCCTATTTGACCTGGCAATTAGGAAGTCTTCGGTGACTTCAGTGGAGCCACATAACAACAGTGGTAGAGACAGAAGCAGGATGAGGAAGAACTGGAAACAGTGAACTTGGACTACCCTTTCAAGACGCTCTACCAAGAAGACATGTGCCGTCTTGTAGTAATCATGTGTCATCACGTGTAGTCTGGTAGTAGGCAGCTTCTCAAATGGTTCCCAATGATCCCCACCTCCTGGTCCCCACACTCTATGTAATCTTCTTTCCTTTGATGTGGGCTGGACCTAAGGACTTGCTTCTAATGAATGGAATATGGTAAAAGTGATGGCATGTCAATTCTCAGATTAGGTTACAAAAACCTGCAACTTCTATCTTGCTTGTTCTCTCTCCCTTATTCGCTCTGGACATAGCCATCTGCCAGCTTGTAGACTATCCTATGGAGAAGCCTATGTTATGCGTAGCTAAGATCTAAAGTCCAACAGCCAGTGAGGACTGAAGGTCTACATGAGGGAACTTGGGAGAGCCTCCTCTCTTGGCCTCAGATGAGACCATCACAGCCCTGTATGACACCTTGATTACAGACTTCTGAGTAACCTAAAACTGCATCCAAATTCCTGACCCACAGAAACTGCGAGACAATCCATTTTTTTGTCTTAAGTTTGGAGAAAATTTTTTACACAGCAATGATAATTAATACAATGCTATGTTGTGAATATTTATGTCCCCCCCAAAATTCATATGTTGAAATTCTAAGGCCCTATGTGATGGTTTTAGGACGTGGGGCCTTTGGGAGGTGCTTAGGTCATGAGGGTGGAGCCCTCACAAATGGGATTAATGTTCTTAGAAAAGAGACTCCACAGAGCTCCCCAGCCCTTTCAGCCATGTGAGGGCACAGAGAGAAATCAGCAGTCTGTGAAATGGAAAAGGGCCTTTACCAGAACCTGACCATGCTGGCACCTTGATCTTGGACCTCCCAGCCGCCCAAACTGTGAGAAATAAATTTCTGCTGTTCATGAGCTACCCAGTCTGTGGTATTTTCATTTAGCAGCCCAAATTGACTAAGACATACATCTTCTGAGAAAAGAAGATGATGAACATGAAATGGTTAAATGTATTGAAAACAAGAGGGCTTCGAACAGATAAATGCCTGGGAAGAAATGAGACAAAGAGATTAGCTTTGGAGAGGACGAGAAACAGATTTTCTCTGATTTTAAAGAGGGAGGGGAAGTACGTAAGCAGTAGTTATTTCCTAATGGCTCTCTATTCCTTAACACAAAGTGGCCATCTATTGAGGATGGCGAAGCTGAAGAGTAAGGGATGTATGGAAACTAGTAATCCTAGCTTCCAAGGAGAGTGTGCAAGCGAGTTGGATAAGGAAAAAACAGAAGTATAACAGAGCAGTGATAAGGAGCTACTGAAATTGTCGAGAAGAAAAAAAATGGAAAGATAAAAGTAAGAAAGCATGAGAGGGTGGAAGAACAGAAGGATGGAAGAGAAAAGGAAAGAATAGAAGAAAGTTGTTTAGTCGGTTAAGATGACAGAGTGAATACTGGAGTCAGCAATGCCTACAGTGTGAAAATTTTAGATAAGGGCAAGAAACAGAGCGTGATAATGACATTAGGTTGGTCAAACAGAATGAGATGAAGGCAACTGGAATTTAAAATCAAGAAAGGATAAATATTTGGATTATTAGTCCACCATATAGACCTGAGTTTTCCCCTGATGATGACAGAATTTATAGTAGAGAGAAATATTACTATTATTAATATTGTTAATACTTTTAAAATTATTTGATAACAGCAATTACTATTTATAATGTGCCTATGATGTGCAAATCACTAGGCTAGGAATATGAACTTAATTCTCCTATTCTCATAATGGCCCTAAAGACTATTAGCTCCTTGTTTTGTGAAAGCTAGGTAATTTGCCCTCCTTTGGACAGTTAAGTAAGTGTAGCAGAGACTGCTGGTCATCTCCTAACATCAATTCTCTTTTTCTTACACAGATTATATGGATTATGTGGCATGCCTCCCCAGATAAAGACTACATTTCTCAGCTTTCTGTGCTGATGCTATGTTGTGACCGTGTACATGGCTATGCTTCTAGATTGTGGCCAACGAAACATGAATAGAAATAATGTGTGCAACTTACTGTTTGTGCTCTGAAAATAAATTGTGTGTATATCCCTTCCCCTCTTCCTTTTTCCATTAACTGGAATGTGAATATGATGGCAAGAGCTGAAGCAGCCATATTGGATGAAATAATGCAAACTGCTTATTGAGACTGGCAATATTATAAGATAGAAATAAGTCAGATCCCTATTATGTGGTTGTTTAGCAGGGTGTAGGATCAATGCCCTCTCTCTAAAATTGGTTCAGATGTCAAGACTGATGATCTCTCTCCCTCTCTCTCTCTCTCTCTCTCTCTCTCTCTCTCTCTCTCACACACACACACACACACACACACACACACACACACACACACACACACGGGATATGAAAATGTTTATTACTCATATAATGAGGCTTTCTGGGGAGAGCAGGGCAGACACTCAAGTAGGTCCAAAACGCCTTGAGCAAAGGGAAGAGTAAGTGGCCTTGGTTTTTACTGTGATTAAGACTTGGGGCCGAGGTAAAAGTTCCCAAGCTGGCCAGCGTTTGTGTAGTTTGATCTTCCTGCTGGTGCCAATGGCAGGTTTACAGGGGTTTCCTTACTGCCTTGTCCAGATGTGTGGCAAAAGTGAAAGAGGGAGGGGTGGGGCTTGAGAGCTGTCAGTCAAACATCTAAAATGGAGTCAGACTCTATTACATCCTCAGCTCTATTGAGCTCCATGCTGTCCCTGGACCACCTATTTGGATATTTACATGATGGAAATAAACTTCAAACTTATTTAAGGGCTTCCCTGGTGGCGCAGTGGTTAAGAGTCCACCTGCCGATGCAGGGGACACAGGTTCGTGCCCCAGTCCGGGAGGATCCTACGTGCCACGGAGCGGCTGGTCCCGTGGGCCATGGCCGCTGAGCCTGCGCATCCGGAGCCTGTTGCTCCGCAACGGGAGAGGCCACAACAGTGAGAGGCCCGTGTACCGCAAAAAAAAAAACAACTTATTTAAGCCATGGTTTCAGGGCATTTCTTTGTTATAGCAAGTTAAACCCTACCTGCCTGATATAGGGAGTGATGCTGTGAAACTCTGAGAGGTAAAGTCCTCAAAATACATGGGAGAGAGATGAAAGCTATGATAAGGATGAGGAGGGAGACAAAGGAAAATAAGGCTATACATAGATGTCATAAGAAAGAAAGAAGGAAAGGAAGAAAGGAAGGGAGGAAGGGAGGGAGGGAGGGAGGGAGGGGGAGGGAGGGAGGAAGGCAAGCAGCCAAAGGAGGAGAAAAAAGAGAGGAAGAAAGATTTTATAAAAGAGTGCAAGTCTGATAGGTGTAGGAGAGACTGTTGAGCCCTCTCTTGCTGTGCTAGCTCTTACATGAGCCATAAACCTGATATGTGGGGAGAAGAGAGAAGCCGCCCTATAAAAGGAGTGCAAGAAAGATGGGGTCCTTTGAGAGAATGGTAGTTTTCACTTAAACAAGAGTGGTTGAAGGGAGAATTATGTGAAAAGGTATGAGTTAAAATGGCGGGTTTCCAACAGATTGGAACTTTCCAGGGCAGAACAGGTTCATTGTAAGAAGACGAATCAGGGAAGAAGTATCAAGTTGTTGGAAAACGAGATTAGTGAGGTCAGTAAACAATCATAGGGGTTGCATTTTATGCACAGGATGAGAATGACAGGGATGGGAACAGAAGGAAACTAGTGGACTCAGGGTTAGAAATGAATCATGATGTAAACTCTGGTGTTGAATAATGTCTGGACTTTAATCTGTATGTAGTGAAAAAATCAGAGGGAGCCTTTGAGAAGACAGGTGTGATCAGGTTTACCTTTTAGGAAATCTAATCTAAGAGCAAATTTTAAAAAGTGAAAAATTAGAGGTGAGTAGAAGAGACAAGATGCAGGACAATAGAGTTTTACTTGGTTGATGTGTTATAATTTGTATATAATTTACAAATTTAAGTGACAGAAAATTCAAATTCTTCCTCTGGGCTTCTGAAGCCCTTGTTTCTATCTCCATTATAGCACTTAACCAAATTGTATCATGCCTTTTCTGTTTTCACGTTTGCCATCCCCATAGCCTGAAGGTCCTTTCCAAACGTGCTGCCTTTTACATCTTTGTATCCCCAGGGTTCTGGGCCTGACACTGGAAGGCATTCAGAAAAATATTTTTAAATCAATTAAATGAATAAGAGGCTGTTGGAATATTTAAGATGTATGGTGAAGAGGCCTCCTACCAAAGGAGTAACAGCAGCAATGGAGGGAAAGAAGGATATCAGAGGCATTTAAAGGAAACAATCATTAGGATGAGGTGACTGAATGAAGAAAGGAGAAGACTCAGAAACAACTTCAGTATCTAGATTGAAAGGCAACTCAGACTACAATGGTGTACTGATACCACTGGGGACCATAGGACCAAGTAGATGTCTAGATCCCCTCACTTCTCCCTCTCACTTCAACACAACTGATATTTGTCAGTGCCTGGAAGTGATGTGGAGGGTAGGAAAGGTGGGGGGATCAGTGAATATGATTTCCTCTTCTACAATATAAGAAGAAGCATATGGGGCTTCCCTGGTGGCACAGTGGTTGAGAATCTGCCTGCTAATGCAGGGGACACAGGTTCGAGCCCTGGTCTGGGAGGATCCCACATGCCGCGGAGCAACTAGGCCCGTGAGCCACAACTACTGAGCCTGCGCGTCTGGAGCTTGTGCTCCGCAGCAAGAGAGGCCGCGATAGTGAGAGGCCCGCGCACCGCGATGAAGAGTGGTCCCCGCTTGCTACAACTAGAGAAAGCCCTCGCACAGAAACGAAGACCCAACACAGCAAAAATAAATTAATTAATTAACTCCTACCCCCAACATCTTTTAAAAAAAAAAAAGAAGCATATGTAAATTCAAAGGTACATAGTCAACTGAAAGCCCAGAAATAAGACAAGGTTTAAGATACAGATTAATATTCCAAACTGGACTAAGATATTGATGCTCTGACAATACTCTGAAGGATGTTCCTGATTCCAAAGGTCTATGAGATTTAAACCAAAGCAAAATGTATTTTATCAATATCAAGCATCACTTATAGAATACCTTCAGGGATTATATGTATGGAGTATCCCATGTGAATGTGAATGAGAATTTTTAACCAAACTATTTTAAGGAATTAATACAACCAATTGTCTAGATCTCAACCGAAGCAGAAACAAAGGCAAAATTTATAACTATAGATAGAGTGAACTGTGTATCAAAACATTTGAAAAGAATATAGGATCAAATGAAAATTATAGAAGATCAATATCAATATCATAAATATGCTGGCAATAATAAAACTGATATTCTATTTCAGAGAAAAACACCTATTAATATAGTCGTCCAAGAACGCAAAAATAAAACATGTCTGGATATTTACTAGAAATTATTTTATTCTTTCCTAAGAAAAAGACTATTCTTAAAGACAGAGACACCAACTTTCCCCAACGCAGGGGCTGACACATAAAGGGAAGATAACACTGAATGCTTCTGATTTTGATCAAGTTAGCAAGAACCATGATGCTGGGCGTGAACTAATGGTAATGGGCTTATTTCCACTCTAGGAAGTACATGAATTTAGTTTAGCTCATGACTGAGATCTACCTAGAGTATACAATGGCTCAAAAAAAAAAAAGATGATAGGGTCAGCCAAACACTGGCCACAGTCAAACAAGCTCCAAACAGAGGAGGCTCAGGTTTCCCTGTTTTGCCTAGAGGTGCTGCAGCACAGAAAGTCAAGCTGTAGGTATTTCCAAGGCGCTCACTCTAGCTATCAGCCACACCTGAGCGAACTATACCCACGAGCCTCCTCAGCCAAGGATAACTGGGGTCTAAGACCTTGCCCCTCACAATTGGTTTGGTATCTCAGGAATGTTGAGAAACTGCTTAAGAAGATGAATATCACTTGTGTGATGGGGCCAAGTCTCACCATTTCAGAGAAAGGACGATGCTATGAAGGGTTGCTCTGCAGGCCTTTATTTGGCCCAAAGCTTGCTTCCAGACACCAATGTCTTACCTATCAATCATCCCAGTGAGATTAATGCCTATTAGATGTCTGAATGCATCTTTATATTAAACGTAAATATGCTTGCTTTAACTTATGGACAATGAACAGAAATTATTTGGAAAGAATGAGTATAACAAGTGAGCATCTATAGAAACAAGAAGACCACTAGCACAGAATATGTAGGCAATTTGACAGAAACCCCTCTCTTCCGTTTTATTGATATAAATAGGCCTGTTTTCCAACCACTACATCACATAAACATCAACCCATTTTCACATATCTTCTAAAAGGGAAGACAGAAACAGTAAAACAACAAAGACTTCTGTAAGAATGATTCTGAAACAATGAAATGTGTTTCAATGTCCTTTCCAAGTGCCCGTTAATGTAAATGTATATAAGGAAAATTGTATCATGCGTATGCCTCACTTCTAGTAAGAATATTGGGGCAAAAGCAATTGACTTTCATATCTGCCACATATTAAAACTTATAAGGTGTCCGTGGGCTTCACCAGCCACAGTTTGTCTATTCTAATCAGGTTTCCTTCTGAAACTGGTTCCCTGAGAAGGGCTGCTACTGGCTGAGACAGAGCTCCCATAGGGAACAGTCAAAATGGAAAACTTCACATCAGCAGTCCAAATACCAATCCAATCTCCCATGAAGAATAATATTTTGACCTAACAGGTTTAATCAAATTAGTAATCCCAAGTTCTTCATGTGTTTCTTGGGCTTTACAATTAACGAAATGTTATACTTAGGACATGGATTTAAATATGGAGGAGGAGAGGATCACGGGAAGATGGCGGAAGAGTAAGACGCGGAGATCATCTTCCTCCCCACAGATACAGCAGAAATACATCTACACGTGGAACAACTCCTACAGAGCACCCACTGATCGCTGGCACAAGACCTCGGACCTCCCAAAAGGCAAAAAAACTCCCCACCTACCTGTGTAGGGCAAAAGAAAAAACAGAGACAAAAGAATAGGGACGGGACCAGCACCAGTGCGAGGGAGCTGTGAAGGAGGAAAGGTTTTCGCACACTAGGAAGCCCCTTCACGGGCGGAGACTGCAGGTGGCGGAGGGGGGAAGAAGCTTCGGAGCCTCAGAGGAGAGCGCAGCAACAGGGGTGCGAAGAGCAAAGCGGAGAGATTCCCGCAGGGAGGATCGGTGCCGACCAGCACTCACCACGTCAAGAGGCTTGTCTGCTCACCCGCCAGGGCGGGCGGGGCCTGGGAGCTGAGGCTCCGGCTTCGGTCGGATCTCAGGGAGAGGACTGGGGTTGGCAGCGTAAACATAGCCTGAAGGGGGCTAGTACGCCACAGGTAGCCGGGAGGCAGTCCGGGAGAAGTCTGCAGCTGCCGAAGAGACAAGAGGCTTTTTTTGCCTCTTTGTTTCCTGGTGCACGAGGAGAGGGGATTAAGAGCGCTGCTTAAAGGAGCTCCAGAGACGGGCGCAGGCCGCGGCTCTCAGCGCGGGCCCCAGAGACGGGCATGAGACGCTAAGGCTGCTGCTGCCGCCACCAAGAAGCCTGTGTGCGAGCACAGGTCACTCTCCACACCTCCCCTCCCGAGAGTCTGTGCAGCCCGCCACTGCCGGTGATCCTGGGACAACTTCCCCGGGAGAACGCGCGGCTCGCCTCAGTCTGCTGCAACGTCACGCCGCCCTCTGCCGCAGCACGCTCGCCCCGCCCTCCATGCCCCTCCCTCCCCGTGGCCTGAGCGAGCCACAGCACCCGAATCAGCTGCTCCTTTAACCCCGTCCTGTCTGAGTCACGAACAGACGCCCTCAGGTGACCTACATGCAGAGGCGGGGCAGAGAAAGGGAAATCCCTCCCAGCTGCCTCAGGAGCAGCCGATTAAATCTCCACAATCAACTTGATGTTCCCTGCATCTGTGGAATACCTGAATAGACTACGAATCATCCCAAATTGAGGAGGTGGACTTTGGGAGCAAGATATATTATTTTTTCCCCTTTTCCTCTTTTTGTGAGTGTGTATGTGTACGCTTCTGTGTGAGATTTTGTCTGTATAGATTTGCTTTCACCATTTGTCCTAGTGTTCTAACCGTCTGGGGTTTTTTCTTTTTTTTTTACTTATTAAAAAGTTTTTTCTTAATAATTATTTTTTATTTTATTAACTTTATTTTATTTTACTTTATTTTATTTTATCCTCTTTCTTTCTTTCTTTCCTTCTATTTTTTCTCCCTTTTATTCTGAGCTGTGTGGAGGACAGGCTCTTGGTGCTCCAGCCAGGAGTCAGGGCTGTGCCTCTGAGGTGGGAGAGCCAACTTCAGGACACTGGTCCACAAGAGACCTCCCAGCTCCACGTAATAACAAACGGCGAAAAGCTCCCAGAGATCTCCATCTCAACACCAAGACCCAGCTTCACTCAACGACCAGCAAGCTACAGTGCTGCACACCCTATGCCAAACAGCTAGCAGGACAGGAACACAACCCCACCCATTAGCAGAGAGGCTGCCTAAAATCATAATAAGGCCACAGACACCCCAAAACACACCACCAGACGTGGACCTGCCCACCAGAAAGATAAGATCCAGCCTCATCCACCAGAACACAGGCACTAGTCCCCTCCACCAGGAAGCCTACACAACCCACTGAACCAACCTTAGCCACTGGGGACAGACACCAAAAACAACGAGAACTATGAACCTGCAGCCTGCGAAAAGGAGACCCCAAACACAGTAAGATAAGCAAAATGAGCAGACAGGAAAACACACAGCAGATGAAGGAGCAAGGTAAAAACCCACCAGACCTAACAAATGAAGAGGATAGGCAGTCTACCTGAAACAAATAGGCAGTCTACCTGAAAAAGAATTCAGAATGATAGTAAAGATGATCCAAAATCTTGGAAATGGAATAGAGAAAATGCAAGAAACATTTAACAAGGACCTAGAAGAACTAAAGAGGGAACAAGCAACAATGAACAACACAATAAATGAAATTAAAAATACTCTAGAAGGGATCAATAGCAGAATAACTGAGGCAGAAGAACGGATAAGTGACCTGGAAGATAAAATAGTGGAAATAACTACTGCAGAGCAGAATAAAGAAAAAAGAATGAAAAGAACTGAGGACAGTCTCAGAGACCTGTGGGACAACATTAAACGCACCCACATTGGAATTATACGGGTCCCAGAAGAAGAAGAGAAAAAGAAACGGACTGAGAAAAGATCTGAAGAGATTATAGTTGTAAACTTCCCTAATATGGGAAAGCAAATAGTTAATCAAGTCCAGGAAGCACAGAGAGTTCCATACAGGATAACAAGGAGAAACATGCCAAGACACATAGTAATCAAACTATGAAAAATTAAATACAAAGAAAACATATTAAAAGCAGCAAGGGAAAAATAACACACAAGGGAATCCCCATAAGGTTAACAGCTGATCTTTCAGCAGAAACTCTGCAAGCCAGAAGGGAGTGGCAGGACATATTTAAACTGATGAAGGAGATAAACCTACAACCAAGATTACTCTACCCAGCAAGGATCTCATTCAGATTTGATGGAGAAATTAAAATCTTTACAGACAAGCAAAAGCTGAGAGAGTTCAGCACCACCAAACCAGCTTTACAACAAATGCTAAAGGAACTTCTCTAGGCAAGAAACACAAGAGAATGAAAAGACCTACAATACCAAACGCAAAACAATTAGGAAAATAGGAATAGGAACATACATATCGATAATTACCTTGAATGTAAATGGATTAAATGCTCCCACCAAAAGACACAGACTGGCTGAATGGATACAAAAAGAAGACCCGTATATATGCTGTCTACAAGAGACCCACTTCAGACCTAGGGACACATACAGACTGAAAGTGAGGGGATGGAAAAAGATATTCCATGCAAATGGAAACCAAAAAAAAGCTGGAGTAGTAATTCTCATATCAGACAAAATAGACTTTAAAATAAAGACTATTACAAGAGACAAAGAAGGACACTACATAATGATCAAGGGATCGATCCAAGAAGAAGATATAACAATTGTAAATATTTATGCACCCAACATAGGAGCACCTCAATATATAAGGCAAATACTAACAGCCATAAAAGGGGAAATTGACAATAACACAATCATAGTAGGGGACTTTAACACCCCACTTTCACCCATGGACAGATCATCCAAAATGAAAATAAATAAGGAAATACAAGCTTTTAATAATACATTAAACAAGGTGGACTTAATTGATATTTATAGGACATTCCACCCAAAAACAACAGAATACACATTATTCTCAAGTGCCCATGGAACATTCTCCAGGATGGATCATATCTTGGGTCACAAATCTAGCCTTGGTAAATTTAAGAAAATTGAAATTGTATCAAGTATCTTTTCCGACCACAACGCTATGAGACTAGACATCAATTACAGGAAAAGGTCTGTAAAAAATACAAACACATGGAGGCTAAACCATACACTACTTAATAACAAAATGATCACTGAAGAAATCAAACAGGAAATCAAAAAATACCTAGAAACAAATGACAATGGAGACACGATGACCCAAAACCTATGGGATACAGCAAAAGCAGTTTTAGAGGGAATTTTATAGCAATAAAATCCTACCTTAAGAAACAGGAAACATCTCAAATAAACAACCTAACCTTGTACCTAAAGCAATTAGAGAAAGAAGAACAAAAAAAAACAAAGTTAGCAGAAGGAAAGAAATCATAAAGATCAGATCAGAAATAAATGAAAAAGAAATGAAGGAAACGATAGCAAAGATCAATAAAACTAAAACCTGGTTCTTTGAGAAGATAAAAAAAATTGATAAACCATTAGCCAGACTCATCAAGAAAAAAAGGGAGAAGACTCAAATCAATAGAATTAGAAACGAAAAAGGAGAAGTAACAACTGACACTGCAGAAATACAAAAGATCATGAGAGATTACTACAAGCAACTCTATGCCAATAAAATGGACAATCTGGAAGAAATGGACAGATTCTTAGAAATGCACAACCTGCCGTGACTGAATCAGGAAGAAATAGAAAATTTGAACAGACCAATCACAAGCACTGAAATTGAAACTGTGATTAAAAATCTTCCAACAAACAAAAGCCCAGGACCAGATGGCTTCACAGGGGTATTCTACAAAACATTTAGAGAAGAGGTAACACCTATCCTTCTCAACCTCTTCCAAAATATAGCAGAGCGAGGAACACTCCCAAATTCATTCTACAAGGCCATCATCACCCTGATACCAAAACCAGACAACAAAGTCACAAAGAAAGAAAACTACAGGCCAAAAATCACTGATGAACATAGATGCAAAAATCCTCAACAAAATACTAGCAAACATAATCCCACAGCACATTAAAAGGATCATACACCATGATCAAGTGAGGTTTATTCCAGGAATGCAAGGATTCTTCCATATACGCAAATCAATCAACGTGATACACCATATTAACAAATTGAAGGAGAAAAACCATATGATCATCTCAATAGATGCAGAGGAACCTTTCAACAAAATTCAACACCCATTTATGATAAAAACCCTGCAGACAGTAGGCACAGAGGGAACTTTCCTCAACATAATAAAGGCCATATATGACAAACCCACAGCCAACATTGTCCTCAATGGTGAAAAACTGAAACCGTTTCCACTAAGATCAGGAACAACACAAGGTTGCCCACTCTCACCACTCTTATTCAACATAGTTTTGGAAGTTTTAGCCACAGCAATCAGAGAAGGAAAGGAAATAAAATGAATCCAAATTGGAAAAGAAGATGTAAAGCTGTCACTGTTTGCAGATGCCATGATACTATACATAGAGAATCCTAAAGATGCTACCAGAAAACTACTAGAGCTAATCAATGAATTTGGTAAAGTAGCAGGATACAAAATTAATGCACAGAAATCTGTGGCATTGTTATACACTAATGATAAAAGTCTGAGAGTGAAATTAAGAAAATACTCCCATTTACCACTGCAACAAAAAGAATAAAATATCTAGGAATAAACCCACCTAAGGAGACAAAAGACCTGTATGCAGAAAATTATAAGACACTGATGAAAGAAATTAAAGATGATACAAATAGATGGAGAGATATACCATGTTCTTGTATTGGAAGAATCAACATTGTGAAAATGACTCTACTACCCAAAGCAATCTACAGATTCAATGCAATCCCTATCAAACTACCACTGGCATTTTTCATAAAACTAGAACAAAAAATTTCACAATTTATAAGGAAACACAAAAGACCCCGAATAGCCAAAGCAATCTTGAGAACGAAAAATGGAGCTGGAGGAATCAGGCTCCCTGACTTCAGTCTATACTACAAAGCTACAGTAATCAAGACAGTATGGTACTGGCACAAAAACAGAAATATAGATCAAAGGAACAGGATAGAAAGCCCAGGGATAAACCCACACACATATGGTCACCTTATGTTTGATAAAGGAGGCAAGAATATACAGTGGAGAAAAGACAGCCTCTTCAATAAGGGGTGCTGGGAAAACTGGACTGGTACATTTCAAAGTATGAGATTAGAACACCCCCTAACACCATACACAAAAATAAACTCAAAATGGATCAAAGACCCAAATGTAAGGCCGAACACTATCAAACACTTAGAGGAAAACATAGGCAGAAGACTCTATGACATAAATCACAGCAAGATCCTTTCTGACCCACCTCCTAGAGAAATGGAAATAAAAACAAGAATAAACAAATGGGACCTAATGAAACTTAAAAGCTTTTGCACAGCGAAGGAAACCATAAACAAGACGAAAAGACAACCCTCAGAATGGGAGAAAATATTTGCAAATGAAGCAACTAACAAAGGATTAATCTCCAAAATTTACAAGCAGCTCATGCAGCTCAATAACAAAAAAACAAACAACCCAATCCAAGAATGGGCAGAAGACCTAAATAAACATTTCTCCAAAGAAGATATACAGGTTGCCAACAAACACATGAAAGAATGCTCAACATCATTAATCATTAGAGAAATGCAAATCAAAACTACAATGACATATCATCTCACACCAGTCAGAATGGCCATCTTCAAAAAATCTAGAAACAATAAATGCTGGAGAGGGTGTGGAGAAAAGGGAACACTCTTGCACCGCTGGTGGGAATGTGAATTGGTACAGCCACTATGGAGAACAGTATGGAGGTTCCTTAAAAAAACTACAAATAGAACTACCATATGACCCACCAATCCCACTACTGGGCATATACCCTGAGAAAACCATAATTCAAAAAGAGTCATGTACCAAAATGTTCATTGCAGCTCTATTTACAATAGCCCGGAGATGGAAACAACCTAAGTGTCCATCATCGGATGAATGGATAAAGAAGATGTGGTACATATATAGAATGGAATATTACTCAGCCATAAAAAGAAACAAAAGTGAGCTATTTGTAATGAGGTGGATGGACCTAGAGTCTGTCATACAGAGTGAAGTAAGTCAGAAAGAGAAAGACAAATACCGTTTGCTAACACATATGTATGGAATTTAAGAAAAAAATGTCATGAAGAGCCTAGGGGTAAGACAGGAATAAAGACACAGACCTACTACAGAATGGACTTGACGATATGGGGAGGGGGAAGGGTAAGCCGGGACGAAGTGAGAGAGTGGCATGGACATATATACACTACCTAGCATAAAGTGGATAGCTAGTGGGAAGCAGCCGTGTAGCACAGGGAGATCAGCTAGGTGGTTTGTGACCGCCTAGAGGGGTGGGATAGGGAGGGTGAGAAGGAGGGGGATGCAGGAGGGAAGAGATATGGGAACATGTATATATGTATAACTGATTCACTTTGTTATAAAGCAGAAACTAACACACCATTGTAAAGCAATTATACTCCAATAAAGATGTTAAAAATTTAAAAATGTGGAGGAGAAACCACCATTATTTTTGCCTGCCAAAAAATCAATAACTGATGTTTTAACCTTTCACTCTCTTGTTTTCTCACTCACTCCGGTTTAAGAAATAAACTCTGTGTATATTCTTTCCTATGATTTATGAGCTGGTTTGAAAACTTAGAAATAAGTCAATAACCCCTTAGACCATCCTGTTTGGAAAATTTTCTGATCCAGGAGGCAATCAGAACTCAGGCTTCCATCAAGGACTTTTCTTTGTCATTCTCAAATCCTATTTTCTTATAATGATCACCTACAATTACACGGCAACTGGTCACTATTGGAATGTAAATTCTTAGAATTCAAAATATTTACAGTATTCTGATGTGACATCACATTCAGAAAAGTTGCTGTCCAGGTAACTGTTGGACACCAACTGCACATCAGTGGTAATGACAAGCAAAGTCAAATGGAGCTGGCTTAGGAGACCAGACTTTCTACCTGGTTAAGGAAGCCAGTTCCATTTTTGTTCTAGAATCTCAATTAGTCAGAATAATTTCTTGCATATTAATCTATTTCTGATCTAGGATAAAGTCATAGAGATTTCCTTTCATCTCTACTTCTTCAGGCCAAGCTTCTGCTAAACTAAAAACTTCTCCCATCTCCTTGCACATGTCCAGGGAGCTCATATGCTTGGATTCTTTTTTGATCTTGAGTTCTCCTAAACCCAGGGCCATTGTTTCTCTTCTGGGCAGGCAAAGATGTTCCTCACCTTTACTTACTAACAGAGTCTCTAACCTGGTTGCACAGAAGTGTCAAGCGATTTTAAAAGATAGTCCATTATCTAAAGGATGACATAGATACATACATATACATGCATGGACCAGCTCTAGAAGAGTACACAAGAACTAGGTAACAAGCAGCTTCTGGAGAGGGGAACTGGGTCATTCAGGATAACTGAGTAGGAGGGAGACTTACTTTACACGGTTTCCCCTTTTGTGATGTTTGAATCATCTTACAATGTGTTTTCTTATTCAAAGAAAAATGTATTTAACTGTTCAGAGGGAAAAATAATACAGAAAAAATGCACAGTATAAAACAATGTATATGTTATGCTTCCATTTGAGTAAACAAAAGAAACTCTGTATACAAATGGAAAATTTCTAGAAGGATACAAAAAAATTTGATATTAGTTAACTCTAAGGAGTGGGACTGGCATTCTGGAGTGGGTGAAAGATACTTCTTAAAATTCTTAATTATAAAATACAATCTAAATATAACATGAAATGGGGGTGGATTAGGGGAAAGATAAAGGTGTGATTTCTGGCCTAGTAAGCAAAATTTCCCTCCCAAAGCACACACATACACTGGAAAAGCCAGACACAGACATCACTGGCTTGCTTGACTGAGGATGATTTTACATCTTATCAGTAAGAATAAGCTGTCCAAGCAGCATGCATAGTTTATCACACATCTAAGCCTTATTTCAAACTTTTGTGTTATTAACGTGTCAAAAACAATCTGCTGCATTGTCAAGACTACATGAAAGAAACATAATTCTGGTTTCCAACACCTGTATCAGTAACTTACACAACATGTTTGCTCTTAAGACAACTCTGAAGTTTGTTTTAACATTTGCAGGCCTGAATTCAGAGAGTTACAAGGAAAAATTAGGGGAAAAAAAAAAGTCCATCTCCACTACTCTTCATGGAGAGTGGGGAGAGTGCCTGTGGAGGAGATATTCCCCCTCTGCTCTCCTGTCTCTGTTTTCTTCCCAGCAGAACCACCCAGGTCTCCATGGGCATGTCAGACATGACTGGAGAATGAAGTAGGAAATTCCAATGTGTGAGTGGGGGGTGTGTGTGTGTGTGTGTGGAGGCACTCTTCTTGTCACATTTACTTTGTGTTTGAGCAAAATAACAACAGTAAGAAAGGGATTCTAGGTAGTTATGAACAATCTGCATCAGAATTATCAGTTCAGTGTTTAAAATGCAGATGTATATTCTACCACTCTACCATCAAAGCACATTAAATCACTCTCCCCAGGAGCAGAGATTTGTTCTATATTTATTTATTTAAATTTATTTTATTTATTTATTTTTGGCTGCATTGGGTCTTCATTGCTACGCGCAGGCTTTCTCTAGTTGTGGTGAGTGGGGGCTACTCTTCAATGCGGTGCGTGGGCTTCTCATTGCGGTGGCTTCTCTTGTTGCAGAGCACGGGCTCTAGGCGTGTGGGCTTCAGTAGTTGTGGCATGCAGGCTCAGTAGTTGTGGCTCGCGGGATCTAGAGCGCAGGCTCAGTAGTTGTAGCGCACGGGCTTAGTTGCTCCGCGGCATGTGGGATCTCCCCGGACCAGGGCTCAAACCTGTGTCCCCTGCATTGGCAGAAGGATTCTTAACCACTGCGCCACCAGGGAAGCCCTTTGTTCTATATTTAGAACAAGCTCCCCTGGCAATCCTTAGGTATATAATTGTTTGAGGATCAGGGATCTAAGAAATAAAGGCAATAATAACACTAGAGCTGACATTGATGGAATGCTTTCTATTCTCCAGTCTCTGTTGTCACTGTCCTTCCTGCAACACACTTTCATTACTCACCTGGACCATTGCCTTAGCATCTCATCTGGTGTTCCTGAGTCTGCTTTTTTTTCCCCATCACCAACCCACAGCAGCACAGTCTTTTAAAAGGTAAATCATTTCATGTGACTCCACTCCTCAAAGTCTTCTAATGGCTTCTCATCCCATTCAGAATAAAATCCAAAGATTTTCCCATGGCCTACAAGACCCCATGTGAAATGGCCTCTCTAACCTCCTTTTATTCTTCTTTTTTTTTTTAATTGAAGTATAGTTAATGTGCAATACTATATAAGTTACAGGTGTACAATATAGTGATTTAAAATTTTTAAAGGTTATACTCCACTTATAGTTATTATAAAACATTGGCTGTATTCCCTGTGTTGTACAATATATCCTTGTATCTTATTTTATATATAATATCAATAGTTTGTACCCTTAATTCTCTACCCCTATGTTGCTCCTCCCCTCTTCCCTCTTCCTCGCTGGTAACCACTAGTTTGTTCTCTATATTTGTAAGTCTGCTTCGTTTTTGTTACAGTCACTACCTTGTTATATTTTTTAGATTTCACACATAAGTGACATCATGCAGTATTTGTCTTTCTCTGTCTCTCTAACCCCCTTAACCATCACCCTCTGCCTTCTTCACTCTACTCCAGCAACTCTGGTTTTGTTTCTGTCCCTTGGGCACATCAAGGACACTTTCACCTCCAATTCTTTGCACTTACTATTCTGTCTGGTTGAAAAGCTTTTCCCTGAGTTACACGCAAGGCTCATGCTGACTTAACTGAGCACTCACTCAACATTCAGTCTTTAGAGAGGCTGTCTGTGGCAAGCAGCCTCTAAGATAATGTCCAAAGATTTCTACATCCTGGTATTCCTGACCTTGTATAATCCCCTCCCCTTAAATAATTTGCTTTTAACCAATAGAATATGGTTAGGAAATGCCACCCCCATAATTAGGTTACAAACATTGTTCCTCCCATCTTACTAGCAGACACTTTGGCTGGCTCTGATGAAACCAGCTGCCATGTTGGAGAGGCCCACATGGCAAGGAACTGAGGGCAGCCTCCAGCCAACAATCAGCAAGAACCTGAGGCCCTCAGTCCAACAGCTGTTGAGCAACTAAATCCTGTCAACAACTATGTAAGCGAGCTTGGAAGTGGATCTTTCCCCAGTTAAGACTTCAGATGAGACCTCAGACCTTGCAGAAACCTTGATTGCAAACTTGTGAGAGATCCTGAAGCTGAAATCATGCCCAGATTCCTGAGCCATAGAAACTTTGAGATAACAGATGTGTGTTGTTTTAAGATACTAACTTTTAGAGTATTTTTTTACTCAGCAGTAGATAACAAATATAGCTTCCTTGATTACCTTTTATAAAACAGAACCTCCCTCCCTATTCATCCTCTGTCTTCTAGTCCTGCTTTATGCTTTGTTTCATCTTAGTTCACATCATCGCCTAGCATTATATATATATACAAAATATTGTATATATAATTATCTTTTCTAATTATAATTGTATGTAATATATAATTACACTGCATAATTATAATAGTTATATGTTATATATAAATTATATCTATAGAATTTTTTCTCTGTGTCCACTTAGTGGAATATTATGTACTCTTGTTTATTATCTATGTCCAAGGTCTGGAAGAGTGCTTGGCACATTATAAATTCTCAAGAAATACTTACAGAATTACTAAATTTCTGATGGATTTCTTCCAACCAATGCATTATATATGTATATTACTTTCTATTTTTTGATAAGAAAACAGGGACATAGAGATTTTAAGAACTTGTCAAGATCACAATGAGTAGGTAGTAGACATAGGATTTGTATCCAGTCTGGCTGACTCTTTACTTTTCCCGTTATAATAATGTTTCTATAACCAGGGGGAGGGGAGGGCACAAACTCCTAAGGGTTTCAGACTAGTTCTCTGGGTGTTAAAATCTTCTTATAATTTAAAAAATTAATTTGTGTTGGTAACGTGGAAATATAAGCACATTCTGAGTCATCCAAATGACCACTATTTTACACAATCTTGAGACATCAGCACTGAAGTTAATGTGTATGATCAGGTCGGTTTGATTTTAGCTATCATATCCTTCCTGCCTGCCTGCCTGTGGACTGCATACTCTGGCATCAGATGTGAAGGCACCAGCCTTGCAGCGACTGCTCAACTAGAAACCACAATTGCAGAAAATTAAATCCTAGTCAAAGAGCCCTTAGCACAGTAGTTCTATTATTTTCTGATTGAATCCTGAATGATACACTGGTTCAGTATATAACAAAACAGGTTTGTAAAGTGGGCAAATATAACTGGTAAAATTTGGTGGTAACTTGCCTAGAATATGAACTGAATGATATCTTATCAAAAGAGCTCATTGCTAAATAGCCATAGCATCTTGTGCCAGGATATGCATCTCAGCCTCTGCTTCCCTCAGCCCCTGCCTCCCTCCCTCCCTTGCTCCAAATCCTGCTCCCTTCTCTCTCAGGGACCAGAGTGAGCCTGTTTTGGCATAGCTTCTTCCCCAAACAGGAAGCATGAAAAATCTAAGCAGAGTCCAGGCAGGGATCTAATGGTTAAGGATGCATCATCAACAGTATGAGGGGGACAACCATAAAGCAGCCTTCCTCTATGGTTGACTCCACATGCAGCTGCAGAGGCACACTTGCCTCTCCAGGCCTTACAAATCTGCTCAAGCATTTGTATGGAGAGCAGTATTTATTCAAGAGCAGTATTTACTGTGTATGGAACCATTTCCCAGAAGTCTTACGCTATCATTTCAAAGATATATATTCCCATAGTAAACATTTTGGCCTCAACAGAGAAGAAAGGCTACACTTAGGAATCAGGACATTCCCATCAGGTGGGCTCTGGACACAACTTTAAACCTTGATCACAACGCTTTGACAAACAATGAACAGATATGGCCCTTTGAAAAAACAAATTCACTTTTTTTTTTTTTTTTGTGGTACGCGGGCCTCTCACTGTTGGGGCTTCTCCCGTTGCAGAGCACAGGCTCCGGACGCGCAGGCTCAGCAGCCATGGCTCACAGGCCCAGTCGCTCCGCAGCATGTGGGATCTTCCCGGACCAGGGCACAAACCCGTGTCCCCTGCGTCGGCAGGCGGACTCTCAACCAGTGCGCCACCAGGGAAGCCCCAAATTCACATTTTAAATGTCATCACCCCAGGATGTCTCTTGCTCCCCTAGCCTTTACATCCACACGTAAGCAATCTGGTACAGCTTTCAGGAGACTTGGTCTCTACCTTCCAGAGGAGCAGCTGGGCAGCACATAAATTTTACTGTGCAGATGACATGGTCCTGCTTGGATGAGAACAACTCAATATATTTTTAAATTTGAAATCCAAAATTAGTATTTGGGGCGTATTCTTTATTATTGATATGAGTTGCACTTTTAAAAAACTGTATTCTAAAGATTAACTCTTTGTATTTTGCCAGGATCCTGGCAGGCTCGAATCTTCCTCTAACCATTTTCCTTGTTAAATTTTTTCCAGGTAAATAATAATCACTACCTTTGGAATACCTACCTTGTTGCCTGCTCCGTGGTGAGTTTACCCTGTTATTCTCTCATCCACACATCAGTTTGATGAAGTAAGTGTTATTATCTCTACCCAGCACGAGGTGGGAGCTTTCTCAACCCTAAGACACCCCAGCTTCATAGTTTATAATCTTGACCCCTTCTCTGAATCTTCTACCAACTCTTTCTGTTTTCTACGTTGCAGAACTTCAAGGATTTTGTTAGCACTTGAGCAGGACTAAAACTGTTTTACAAAATTTGGTTTTGACCCTACCTCCAAATACCCTCCAGTAGTCTAGCCAAGCTGGTGTGGTCTTCCATATGGGTGAGAATTTTACTTTGAAGACTTTAAAATTTAAGTTATTGGGCTGGCCAAAAAGTTTGTTCAGGTTTTTCCCTAAGATGTTACGGAAAGATGCTGGCTGTAATATCCCTAAGATGTTGGCCAAATGAAATTTTTGGCCAAACCAATATTTTTATATAAAAATGTCACCTTGTTTTCTATGTGCTTAGAATGTAAATTATATGGACCTCTTTCCAGTGAAAAACAGAGAAGAACTATACCCTAAAGCACTCACTTATAATTTCAATTTTCAATCACTTACTAGCCAAATCTTGACAAAAGCCTCCCCTAAGAAAGTGAAGTTTCTGATGATTTAACTAGTATTACTTTCCTCTAATTCTAAGCCCTGTCCCTGTAATAAGTCAGAGCATCTAAAACCTTTAACCTGGATTATATTACTTTGATGCCCTATAGAAATACTTTCACAGATGTACAATTTACCACTGTCTTTAAAAATATTAGAAAAGCCCTTTGTAGAATGCTTCTGTATTTTATATACCTGCTAATTGCATATGCCTGTATTTTTATTATATTGTTTACTTATTAACTTAACAAATATCTTTTCTAGGTACTATATTTATTACTAGAACCATAGAGACAAAAAAAAAGCAGTCACACCCTTTACTGCCTGGAGTTAGTAATCTAATTGGGAATTTTTTTTAAAGAAATGAAAACTAGTGTATAGCACAGGGAACTCTGCTCAATATTCTGTAATAACCTAAATGGAAAAAGAATTTGAAAAAGAATAGATACAGGTGTATGTAAAACTGAATCGCTTTGCTGTACACCTGAAACTAACACAAAATTGCTAATCGACTATGCTCCAATATGAAATAAAAATTTTTAAATAAAATAACGGTTGCTCCTATCTGAAAAAAGTAAAATAAATAATTGAAAAAATATCATTGTAACAAATTACTTAAGATTATGAGGGGAGAAATGTCTATCTTTCCTGATGAATTAATACTCTTTTTTTTTAAATTAAATAACAGAAGTGGTTAAAATCATCATGAGCTCTTTTTGTCTTACACGGTTATCTGACAACCCGTTTTGTGCTCTGGTACAGCAATTTTCCTTAACTTAAATGTTCCATGCAAGCATTTTTCATTTCAACACATCCTTCTTATTATCTTAACTCTTGTTGTTTTACCTTTGTTTCTATTGTTTTACAGTTTTTAGTGACTACTTTTTTTTGAATTTTATTTATTTTTATACAGCAGGTTATTAGTTATCTATTTTATACATATTAGTGCATACATGTCAATCCCAATCTCTCAATTCATCCCACCACCCCCACCCCCACCCCCTGCTGCTTTCCCCCCTTGGTATCCATACGTTTGTCCTCTACATCTGTGTCTCTATTTCTGCCCTGCAAACCGGTTCATCTGTACCATTTTTCTAGATTCCACATATATGCATTAATATATGATTTTTTTTGTCTCTTTCTGACTTACTTCACTCTGTATGACAGTCTCTATATCCATCCACGTCTCTACAAATGACCCAATTTCATTACTTTTTATGGCTAAGTAATATTCCATCGTATATATGTACCACATCTTCTTTATCCATTCGTCTGTAGATGGGCATTTAGATTGCTTCCATGTCCTGGCTATTGTAAATAGTGCTGCAGTGAACATTGGGGTACATGTATCTTTTTGAATTATGGTTTTCTCAGGGTATATGCCCAGTAGTGGGATTGTTGGGTCATATGGTAGTTCTATTTGTAGTTTTTTAAGGAACCTCCATACTGTTCTCCATAGTAGCTGTATCAATTTACATTCCCACCAACAGTGCAAGAGGGTCCCCTTTTCTCCACACCCTATCCAGCATTTATTGTTTGTAGATTTTCTGATGATGCCCCTTCTAACAAGTGTGTGATGCCTCATTGTAGTTTTGATTTGCATTTCTCTAATGATTAGTGATGTTGAGCATCCTTTCATGCGTTTGTTGGCAATCTGTGTATCTTCCCTGGAGAAATGTCTATTTAGGTCTTCTGCCCATTTTTGGATTGGGTTGTTTGTTTTTTTAATATTGAGCTGCATGAGCTGTTTATATATTTTGGAGATTAGTCCTTTGTCTGTTGATTCACTACTTTTAAACAACTCTCCTCCCTGCCCCCCCCCACCTCTCCCCTACACACACAGTTAGGTGAAGCCTATTTGTTTAGATAAGGCTACAAAATGATTTCAGAATCAAGATAGCCCCAGGACAGAAACAGATGCAGCATATCTCAGCCTGTGCTTGGTCATTAGAGGCTCTGTTGGGGGAACAGAGTTGCTGCGATGATATCCATGCATGAAAGAGTCTCATTGGACCTGAGTATCTAAATCCTTGCTGCACCACTGCTCTTTTATATTTGGGTCTTTCATCATTTCTGAAAAACTTACAGTAGAAAGTATATGCTCCATTTAAGGTAGTTATTTTCTAAACAAGGCTTTTCAACTCATGAAGAGATGGTAGAGTCAGTACACAGAAATACCCAAAGAAAGATATAACTAAGAGAATAAAATTCTCCTTGTAGAAATATCCCCCCTTTTGTAATATAGAGTTCATATATGCCCAACTCTACCACAAACTGCTCAAAATTAACAAAGTATCCATCAAAAATCAATTAAATGAATATTTGAATCTAGTTTCTTAGACTTAATTTCCCCCTTTTTGTAATTTCACTTGTGACATCTAAATGTTCAAGCCATCACCCTGAGTTTGCCATGACTCCAGGGGTTGTGAAGACCCATGTGGAAGGAGGTTCACTTATGAAAGTAACAAGGGTCCTGCTGGTCCAACATGGAATTTCCATGTCTTGCTACTCTTTGATCTATGCTCCCCAGAGAAATGTACCTTTTGAAGAATTTTCTAAAATACACCAAAATCTGAGTCTCTTTTTGACTTGTTCTGAGGTTAATCCAAAATGGTAACATAATGGTTAATTGCATTACCTACCAGCCCAATCCATAATACTTTGTATCAAACATGATGAGAATTTTATCAAACTCATAAAAGCAAATGTACAATAAGAGGAGCTTTTTTCGATATATGCACATCGAGACAAATATTGTATAGATACTAAACAAATTCCTCATCCCTATTCTTAAAAATTTTACACCTTGGGTTTCCCTGGTGGCACAGTGGTTAAGAATCTGCCTGCCAATGCAGGAGATACGGGTTAGAGCCCTGGTCCAGGAAGATCCCACATGCTGCGGAGCAACTAAGCCCGTGAGCCACAACTACTGAGTACGCATGCCACAACTACTGAAGCCCGTGTGCCTAGAGCCCTTGCTCCGCAACAAGAGAAGCCACCACAATGAGAAGTCTGTGCACCGCAAGGAAGAGTAGCCCCCGCTCGCTGCAACAAGAGAAAGCCCATGTGCAGCAAAGGAGACCCAATGCAGCAAGAAATTAAAATTAATTAATTAATTTTTAAAAATTATACACCTTGACCATGGTTTCTAGACCTTTGCAGTTTGTCATGTTTATGACTTTATGTAACAATTGCCTTGTTAACTATAAATATTTTCAGGGATATTGTTTTAATCTCCAACTTAACACTAACTTATCTTTCTTGGAGGCATGAAACTATCTCCATGTTGCCTATGGAGAGAATTTCTAAAATGCTTAAGTTTTTCAAGAAGTACACTGCTGTTCCTACATGCCAGGACTCCTGGGTAAGCAGGCAAATTGAATACGGGGTCTATCTTCCCACTTTTTAAATCACATTTAAAATAAAAGTAAAGAAATGAAGAGGAAGAAAACCCATGAAGACAAAGAGAATGGGAACAGAGATAGAACATGTAAGAGACATAAACAAAATCTAGAAGCTGGCAGATTGAGTGGTAACTGACCTCCAATACCTGAGAAAACTACAATCTAATCCTGCAGTAGGGGAAACTAACAAGAAGCAAGTTGGCGTCCACCTTACAGCCCTTTGAAATGCTCTGGAAATGGCAGTAATAAGTTCTTCTAAAAGGGCAGGGGCAGGGGCTGAAAATAGGAGAATGAGTTGAAGGACTGAATAAATTTTTAAAGGGAAAACTGACCTTCTCTGTTGCAATTATCTCTTTCCCGATACAGCTGAAGGCTAGAGGTTTCCTCTCTGGAGAACTAAACTTAAAATCTAATGTTGCTCATAAGAGATACAGCCGAGGGCAAAGATGAGGGACAATACTAAAACAGGGAAGTTACGTGAATGCTGACATACTGAACCGTGAGGCATTCGGCAACCTTCATAACTCAGCTCACAGAAAGTTAGAAAGCAGGATATTTATGTCCCTTAAGCATAAAACTGAAAAAAGTTGATCTGTCTGTGGGAAAGGACCCTCAGAGATACATAACTGAGGGTCCTGCAACAAAATACCTGGGCTATAACCAATCACCCTGTATTGAAGGTCCGTAGTTGACAAGGTGTACCCACAAACATAAACTTCCAAGTAGTATTGTTTATGTCTGTTTTAAACATGATCAGTGGAAAGAACAAAGCCAACTAAAAGCAAAGAAAAAGGAAAACTCCAAAACAGCCAATAGGACAGGGAAAAAAAATCTTTTTAAAGCCATAATATTCTCAGACATTCAAGAGAAGAAATTGCTTTCTAGAAAGGATGTTTTTAAAAAAGGAATTTTCAGAGAATAAAGGGTTCTTGGGAAATAAAATTAGAAGGCAAAAATTTCAATAGAAGAGCTGAAAGCTACAACTTAATAAATAAGTCAGAAAGAAGAAAAACTTAACAAAGAGATACAAGATTAGTGGATCAGGACTTCTAGTACTAGACCAACAGGAACTCCAGAAGGGGAAAACAGTGAAAACAGAGGGAAGGAAATGATTAAATAAATATTTCAAGAAAAATTCCTCGGTATTGAATAAGACAAATTTCCAGTTGAAAGTGCCTAGGACATTAAAATAAAAGAGACCTGTCTTCTTGAAAAGGCATGTCTTCATGATATTTCACAATATTAAATACAAAAATAAAATGCTAAATATAGGTCACATTTAAAGAGTCATGAATAAAAATGACGTACTTCCCAAAAGCAACAATGGAAGTTAGAAGACAGTGGAGCAAGTCCTTCAAAGTTCAGAGGAAATAAAATTCAACATAGAATTATATATTTGGGCAAAGCTATCAATCAAGAGTGTAGATATAATTAAAACATTTCCAGAAATTTAATATTTCAAAAAATTGTACCCTTGAAGTACCTTTCCTTATGGAGTTACTGGAGGACATACTTCACGAAAATAAGAGAGGAGTCCAAAAAAAAAAAGGAAGATTGGGTTGGGTTTCAGGATATGGGCAGTGTAACACAGGAGAAAGAAGGGAATTCCAGTGATGATGATGTGCAAGCCTTCGTAAGCCTAAGGAACAACCATTACAAATTGATGCTGAAGAATAGAGGACTCCGGGAGTTATGTCTTCAAGAATATACAATAAAAAAACAATGAGGGCTATACTACCTGCTGCAAAGAACCTACTGAAAAGAGAGTTACATTTCAGACAAAGATGAAATACTTCTTCTAGGGTATTTTTTTAAAGCAAAAATAAAAAGGTAAACATCATCTTCAAGAGAATCAAAAAGTTTAACCAGAAAGAAAATATAATCATGGACACCATGTGTGGGGGTGTGACTAAAAAAAATAACTTAATGGAATTTGTGACATAACTATATTAGGAGGATGAGAGAATGTAAGTAGTTGTAGGAGGGGGAGGAGGTATATGTAAGAAAGCTAAATTCTTAACCATGGAAGAAAATTAATGAATAATATCCAAAACAACTAAAATTCAAGAAATAGAATAATCAAGACATTTTTATACACGTAATAAAGTGCCAGAAGCAGCTGAAAAGTTGAAAGTGGTTGTCTCTGGGGAATGGAAAGTAGTCATGATGAGAGACAGGACAGGGAGCTGATGGTTGTTTTTCATGTTCAATTCGGTAGTACTATTTCTCTTTAAAATTATGTTACATGTGTATTAATGGATGGAAATAAAACATTATATCTTTCAAATTAGTGTGTGAGCTATCAGACAAATAATTATCTTTTGCAATAGTCTGAACTTAGTAGTGAGCATTTTTACATTTCTGGTAAAACATTTCTTCCAGCTTTATTTTAAAATTTCTGCCTGAGACCAAGTCCCCATTGCAAAATTAACTCCAACACTGAGACAATTATCAAAGAGAAAAGACTGCTTTTTTTCCCCTGAAGAATAATTAAGTGCTCCAATTCTCTTATCCACTTTGCCTGTGCAAAACTCATCATAGAAAGATAAGTCACACTAGAATACGGAAAGACAACTTCTCTTGGGAAATTTTGACTATCGCAGAAGTAAGTTTGGGGCCAAAATTCTCCGGATAATTGTCTCAGTCCTCCCCCCTCTTGAAGAGAAAGATGTCCTTTGACAAAGAACATCAGCAGTGGAGTGGTGAATGAAAGCCTTCTCTTCATCAAATCCATTCCTGTTTAGTGATTGAGAAGGTCAAGCAGCTCAGGAAGGAGGAAACAGGACAGACTCTCTTAAAGTCATTGTGCGAGTTGGATCTTTTTAAGAATTTGTCCTCTAACTTATTCAATTCATCTGGGAAAAAATGTGTACCACAAAAAAGAAACCAGATGCTAGGTGAGAAATCAAGGCTGAAGAGTGATTGCATAATTATTTCTGTACAGGACATGATAACCTGTACAGATAACTTCTCTGGATCTTTTCAGTGGCTTCTACTTTTAAGAGAACTCAAATGATTTTTCAATAAAAGAGACCATAAACCTGAAATCTTTGTAGAAAAGAAATAAATATTTGAACCTAATTTGTATATCAATGCATTTTATTTTATTTTCAAAATGCTAACCTGAGTCTTTTTAAAAAATCATGATTTCTTTCTGGTCTATAATTATTAAATAATTATATTCATCATTCTTAGAGCAATTTTCAAAGAGGTATCATTATTAAGAGAAGTGTCAATTTCTCAATTTTTTTTTAATTACTAGAAAATCTCTCTTTACAAAATAGTATCTAATACACATCTTGGGTAGATAAATGTTATGTCAGACCTTTGGAAAATTCTCTTAATTTTTAAAAAATTTCTTAATACATCTGAGGAAACCATTAATGTCATACCCTATGGGCAACAGAAAATATTAAAGACATCAAAACAATGCCTGAGGTGTCCCAGAATAAAACGCTGTCTTTCAGATTCAAAGACCACTCTAGCGATGTGTTCATGTGCAGTTTAAAAGATCGATACACAGGCAAGAGTGTTTCTGCCCACACTTGGTCCACATGAAAGCAGAGCTTTGATTCATAGTTGCAAACCCTGTTTGCTGAGCCCACAGGTGTTTGAGACAGCAGTCCACAGCTGTGCCATTTTTAAAAACTGAGCCTCAGGGCTTCCTTAAACTGTTTATTCTGTCTTCCCTGATTGAGGTGGCCCCCCTTGCACTCACTGCCCAGGAGCTGCTTGGGTGTGCTGCCGTCACTCACTTAGCATCATCTCCAGATGAGCCATATCAGGAGCTATGTGCCAGGACTGGAGTTTTTGTTCCTAGGAATGATCAGAAGTTGCACTGGTGAAATTATGCAAGAGACCAGGTTTGCAGGTTTCTCCTGACCTTTCAGTGGTTATTTGATGGTATCGTTTTCTTTGCCCTTGGCCAAATCTAGAGTCTCTTGCCATGTTGGCACCACATTGGCATTCTTGTATACAGTGTTTGTGTTTTGTTTTCCTGGCAATCAAGGGAGTGTTTGATTTTGTGTTACATTAGCAGACAACTTTTCATTTTAGCTTCCCATCACAAATTCTTACATGTTGTGGGTCCTCTGTGACCCACCCTGGTAGATGATATTGGTCTTTTAAGGTCCACTGTAGTTCCATTAGTAACTTAAGTCATGAAGTAGTCCATGCTCACATCACAGGTGTAGAGACAAGAACAACTCCGGGAGGCAGGACAAGGCTATTTCCTCTTGTTCACATTTATGGCTACTCCTATGAAACGCGTGAGTTATTCTGCCCAGAATGTGATCTTGGTTCATGGCTTTCTCCATTCTATATCCTCTCCGTGAGCAATTCCATCATATGACAATTATGAGAAACAAGCAATTTCTAAGGTAGAAATTCCTACTTTGTTTACAAAATGAAAAAAGTTTTGCTATCAGTGACAGCAAGATACTTCACCACAACTCAGTAAAGGATGTATTCAACCAGAACCCATGTGCACCATAACCTAAAAGTTGCAAATCTCTAAATATATCTATCTTTTTGAAATCTCTACATCACAGTTAAGATTCAGTAATTTTGAAAAATCCATGTGAACATCTCAAACTTACAGAATTTTAAAAATTGCCCTGTATGTATAGGAAAAAACCTTCTACTTACAGTAAGTTATCTTGCCAGAAAAGTATTATAAATAAAAATAATGCTTATAAGAATCATTTTTGTATCAGCTTTATTGAAATATAATTTACAATCCATACGATTTACCCATTTAAACAGTGTACAATTAAACAATTTTAACATTTGTGGAGTTATCACACAATCAATTTTAGGACATTTTTATCACCCAAAAAGAAACACCATCCCCTCTGTCACCCCAGAGCCCTTCATACACTCCCTGCAAGCCCTGGATAACCACTAATCTACTTCCTGTCTTTATAGATTTCTTTATAGATATGCCTAATCTGGGCATTTCCTATAAATGCAATCATATAATATGTAGGTTATTGTGACTGGCTTCTTTCATTTAGCATATTTCCAAGGTTTATCTATGTTGTAACATGTATCAATACTGCTCTCCTTTTAATGGCTGAGTAATATTCCATTGTATGGATATACTATTTTTGTTTATTCATTCACCAGTTCATAGATATTGGATTGTTTCTACCAGTTGCCTATTATAAATAATGCTGCTAGGAATATTAATGAAAAAGTTTTTGTGTAGACATATGTTTTCATTACTCTTAGATATATACCTAGAAGTGGAATTGCTGGGTCAAATGGTAATTCTATATTTAACTTTTTGAAGTCATGCCACACTGTTTTCCAAAGTGGCTGTACAACTTTCCATTCCCACCAGCAGTGTATGAGAGTTCTGATTTCTTCACATCTTCATCAATACTTATTACTCTTTGAATACAGCCTTCCAAACAACAAGGGAAAAGCAACAAATAACACACAAAGGAATCCCCATAAGGTTATCAGCTGATTTTTCAGCAGAAACTCTGCAGGCCAGAAGGGAGTAGCAGGATATATTTAAAGTGATGAAAGGGAAAAACCTACAACCAAAATACTCTACGTATCAAGGCTCTCATTCAGATTCCACGGAGAAATCAAAAGCTTTACTGACAAATAAAAGCTAAGAGACTTCAGCACCACCAAACCAGCTTTACAACAAATGCTAAAGGAACTTCTCTAGGCAAGAAACACATGAATACAGCTTTCCTCATGGATGTCAAGTGGTATCTCATTATGGTTTTGATGTGCATTTTCCCAATGACAAACGTTGTTGAGCCTCTACATGGGCTTATTTGCCATTTGTATGTCTTCTTTGGAGAAATGTCATTCAGATACTTTGCCCATTTTTTAATTGGGTTGTCTTTTTATTTTTGAGTTGTAAAAGTTCTTTATATATTCCAGAGAGAAGACCCTAATCAAATATGACTCTCAAATATTTTATCTCATTATGTGTGTTTGTGTTACCTTTTTACTTTCTTAAGAGTGTCCTTTCAAGTTTGTCTTTTTTTAATTTTTATGATGTCCAATTTATCTATAATTTTGTTGTTGTTGTTGCTTGTGGTTTTGGTATCATAATAAAAAGTCATTGCCAAATCCAAGGTCATAAATATGTAGTCCTTTTAGTTTTCTTCTAAAAGTTTTATGCTCATGCCCTTGATACATTTTGAGTTAATTTTTGTATATGGCGTGAGGTATGAGTCCAATTTCATTTTTTTTTATATGGGGATAGTCACTTGTCCCAACACCACTTGTTGAAATCAAATAACATTTTTAAAATAACATCTTTCTAGATTCCTCATATATACATCAATATACAATATTTGTTTTTCTCTTTCTGACTTACTTCATTCTGTATGACAGACTCTAGGTCCATCCACGTCTCTACAAATGATCTAATTTTGTTCCTTTTTATGGCTGAGTGAGTAATATTCCACTGTGTATATGTACCACATTTTCTTTACAGATGAACCTATTTGCAGGGCAGGAATACAGACACAGACGTAGAGAACGGATGTTTGGACACAGAGGGGGGAAGGGGGGTGTGGGATGAACTGGGAGATTAGGATTGACATATATACACTACCATGTATAAAACAGATAGCTAGTGGGAACCTGCTGTATAGTGCAGGGAGCTCACCTTGGTGGTCTGTGGTGACCTAGATGAATGGGATGGGGGGGTGGGAGGGAGGTCCAAGAGGGAGGGAATATATGTATACATATAGGTGATTCACTTCGTTGTACAGCAGAAATGAACACAACATTGTAAAGCAACTACACTACAATAAAAAAAAAATAATATCTAACTTTCTCCAAGAGAGAAAATACTGAAAAATGTTAAAATCCTGATAAGTATCTGGCACCTAAATTTATTTAGGCATGATCATAATGCTGGGTTTGATCACCAACCCTATATAATGTACACAGACTTATTAGTATAATTTAGCATAAACATTTCACGTACACACTGGGCAATGTAGTAATCATGTTCAATCTCATCAAGTTATATTTAATAGGCTACAGTATCTTAATGTATTGTATAAAAATTCTTACTTTCCCTTTTTGTATATTTACTACTTTAATTTTACTGCAGTGAATCAGTTAATTCAAGGAAAGCTTTAGGAATGTCGTAGAACTTAGAAATCTTTCAAAGATAGGTTTTCTGGGGAAAATGCTGGAAAACATTTCTTTGAATCACATAAATGGCCTTATATGAAAATGAAAGTAAGCATATCTATTTGCCTGGCCCCTTTTCTATATTATAAATTTCTGGGCGGAAGGGTGGGTATCAGAGATCAAGTTGTTTATAACTGTGGTGGCTTAAAAATCAACATTCACTTGCTTTTTTTAAAAGTTGCTACCAAGTTGCTATGTCTTCATGTCATGCAAACTTATGTTGCCTAGTTCTTATTTGTGCTAAAATTTCTATCATTTACTCTCTAACCATATTATTGCATTCCACTGCCAAGGGCCTCAAAACTTTCACCTAGATAGTAGCGAAACTGAAAGGCTAAAGCTCTGGGTTAAAACCAAACCTAAAATATTAAATTTTTTTCCCTTTTATACATGATATCTACATGTAATATTTGAAATTCGAACTAGCACTAGAGTTCATCACATTCTCAATACCAGAGTTTTTATTTTTTGCAATTAAATCTAAGACTCAAAATAGCCATTTGAGATCTAATGATTCTTTGGTGTATTAAAAATAATTTATATATTGGCCATTCATTGCCTAACTTTTAACAATACATTATGATACTGTGGCCCATTAAATACAACTTTATGAGGTGAAGCTTGGTTACTATGTTGCCCAGTGTTTACTTAAAAATATATATGCCAAATTAAACTAAGTCAATACAACATAAAAATGAATCATTAATTTATCAATTTTATTGAGGTAAAATTTACAAACAATAAAATGCACATATTTTAAGTGTGGAATTCAATGAGCTTTCACAAATGTAAGCACTCACTGACAACTGTCACTACCAGCACAATTAAGATGTAGAAGGTTTCCATCAATCCAATAGTTTCCTCAAGCCCCTTTGCAGTCAAACCCCACTCTCACCCCATCCCCAAAGTACCACTGACCTGCTTTCTGTCACTATAGGCTAGTTTTGCCTTTTCTAGGATTTCATATTGATGGAATCATGTACTCTTTTGTGTTTGCCTTCTTTTACTCAGAAAAATTGTTTTGAAATCCATTCATGTTGAGTGCCTGAATACTTCTTTCCTTTTTATTGCTGGGTAGTGGTATTCCTTTGTATGAATATACCCAAGTTGTTTACCCCCTCACCTGTTGCTGAATATTTGAGTTGTTTCTAGATTTTGGTTACTGTAAATAGCAGTGCTATGATATTTGTATATAAGTCCTTGTATGGATATGTTTTCATTCCTCTTTGGTAAATACTCAGGAGTGAAATTGCTGGATCATAGGGTAATTATATATTTAACCTTATTGAATCAATAGGTATTCTGCCAAAATTGTTTCCAAAGTAGTTGTATCATTTTATATTCCCATCAGCTGTATATAAGTTCAATTGTTTCACATTGTGGGATGTAGAGAAACCATTTTGTATTTCTGAGAACTGGGGCTAAAAATGTGAGATCCTGAGCTAAGAACCAGCCTTGGGAAGTTAATTTACAAATTTTCGGATAGTAAGAGAACTCCAGAGGGAATTACCTAACTTTGGACATACGTGTTTACATTTCAGGGGGAAATGAGGCCTCTGACTTTGGAGACATCTCTAAATCATAAAAGCTGAAGATAAAGTTGCTTATCTGGTCATGGAAGAGGTGAGAACCCAGGAGTCTTTCTATCCCATCTCCAAGGAGAAAAGCTTCCTTCTGGGAAGGGAGGAGGCAGTAGCTGCTCCTTTCTTCTGTACAGAAGCAGAGAAAATCCAGGCTTCTCCATCTCTTGCCTATGGAGTGTGGGTCTACGTGTATAGGGGACTTTTCCATCTGACTTTCATTGCATTGCCTCAGGGATAATTAACGGGGCAAGGAGAACTGGTGTACATATTAATATATAAACAATAAAACAAATCTGTCTTCTCATCCAGAATACCATGTGTGTGCATTCAAGATAAAATTAATAAAAATCAATATTCAAACCTCAACCTGCATCCTCCTCATCATCTGATATTATTGAGATTTTCAACTTCAGTCATTCTAGTGGGTGTGCAGTGGTATCTCATTCTGGTTTTTATTTGCATTTCCCTAATGCCTATGATATTGAGCAACTTTTCATGTGCTTATTACTAAGTTGTAATAATTAGTAATTATATTACTAATATCTTCTGTTGTGACATTTCTGTTAAAATCTTTTGTCCATTTTTATTGGGTTATTTACTTCTTACTACTGAGTTATGAGAGTTCTTTATGTACTTGAGATACATGTCCTTTGTTATATATGTGTATTGTGATATTTTCTCCCAGTCTGTGGCTCACCTTTCCATTTTCTTAATAGTGCCATTCATTTGGCAGATGTTTTTAGTTCTGATGGACTAAGAATGAACATATGTATCAATGAAACAAAACTGAGTTTAGAAATAGAACCACACATTTACAGTCAATAGATTTTCAACAGTGGTGCCAAGGTAGTTCCATGGGGAAAAAAATAGAGTTTTCAACAAATGATTGTGGGACAACTGGATATCCAATTGGAAAAAAAAGAAACAAAACATATGTTCTTACATCACATCATACATAAAAATTAATTCTCTACAGATTATAAACTTAACTGTAAAGCTAAAGCCATGAAACATCTGTGAGTAAACATGAGAAAATCTTCACAAGCCTTGGGTAGGCTAAGATTTTCTTAGGACACCAAAAGCATAAAGCAGTACATTTTAAAAACAATTAAGTATTAAGTCCATGAAGAAATAAGACTGCTATTTTCCCCAAATATCAATATAACATCTTACACAGTCAAATGAAAATTGCCCGGAAGACTAGTCACTCCATTGCTGGTAGAAGAGGGGAAAACACCCACATGCTGACTGAAATGAGATCACTTTTCTGCCTGACACACAGGCTGAGGGCAGGGGATGTGTTCCAAGGACCTAGAATTCTTGATCCCAATCCTTGGTTTTAGCTTACTTTTTAACCACACTGATTATCTCTCCTCCTTCCTCTGGGGTGATGGTTATCTTTAGGGTTGGCCCAGTTTTCATTCGGCTTTCAACATGTCCTAATTAATTTTCTCAGCTGTGGTTATACTGAGCCGGTTCTCCAGTGTGACTTCTAAGGAATGCTGGAGTTGTGAGAGGAGGGGGCACGGTCTCATAGTCTTGCTAAGAGGGAAGAATGACAGCACTGAGCGCAATTATTACAGAGTAGAGAGTATCAAGAAGATATTCTTTCACACAACTGAAGGTTGCTGTTGGGAGAACATCATTATCCATATTTTCTTTCTCTTTTTTCCATATGCATTTTAAAAATTCTTTTATTTTCACTATGGAATGATATAGATATACAAACAAGTACTGAAAATAATCTTATAGTACCTGTGTACCTCCACGCTACATTTAACAAATCTATTTGAAATCGCAGTTGCTTCCTCCTGTTCAGTGGCTTTGTATTCTTCTCATTCACTGTGCACAGAAGATTTCTTAATTTCCAAAGCTGAATACAATTTGTTCTCCCCGTTCTCTTCCCGGTTGCTTTCAGTACTGGGGTCTGTGATCCCATTTCTCTCTGTGCTGAATTTGAGTATCTCCTAGTCACTGATAGTAGTCACTCCTATCATTTGTACATTTGAAATCAATAACTCTTATCAGTAATCAGTAGTCCTACTATTTTTTTAAAAAAGTTGTTAAAAATCAGGCATGCTGAAGGAATCTACACAAAACTAGAGAATGAGGGAAAACCCTGGTGCGGATTGAGGCCGCAGATGAAGAGATAGTGTGATCAATAAAGAACAAGCTAGTCCTTATTTCCCTGTCTTCAGCACAGATTTATAAAATTGTAAATTAGATTCTATAACCCATTTCCTGGGAAAAGGAAAAGCACACAACAAAAATTGCTTTGAAATCTAACTCTACTAAGCTCTGTCTGTTACCTTTCATCTCTTTCTCTAAATCTGAAGCTTTTCACAGAGGCACTTTGGAGTTTTATATATCAAAGAACCAAGAGGGAAATCCACCCTCTGAAAATGCACCATGCCATTTTACATTTGCTTTGTCACTATGCTAATGAAAAATATGTCAGCCTCTTACAGTATAAATTTTAGTTCTAGTTTTGGGCCTGGGCAATTTCAGGAAGTATATGAACTCTTTTAGGCTTAATACTAGTCAAAGATTGTGTCTTCATAGTTAAAGAATATAATAGATGTGTGACATATCCAAGAGAAGCAACAATGCAAAAGTACAAATATGGTATTGTCTTTTGAACACTGTTTTATAAATTTTTCTAATATAGATAAACTCTTATTACAATAATATGGGGTACATCTTAAACACTTTCAGTGTATTGGAATTAAGTGATATGGAATTTTATTTGAAATAAATGAGCCATCACTTGGGAATTGAAATATTTTGTAATTAAAATATATTTTTGGAATGGTCTTTGATCTATATTAAAGTATCAGTAGCTTTTATTCCTCAAACTTAAGTTATTTGTGCGGAGAAACAATGTACCAAAGAGATATTTTGTACAGCAAAGGGAGGTAAACTCAAATGTAAATGTTATGAACAATACTGGAACTGGATCATCTAAAGGTAAAGAATGTTTGACACCATAATAATTAAAGACCAATGAAAAGAAATGAACCAGCAACTAAGAAAAGAAAAACGCAAATTACCAAGAGTTTAGCCTCACTAGTAAGTCTGGGAAATAAAATTAAAGCAACAATGAGATACCACTTTCAACTATTCAATTACAAAATACACAGACAAATCCACTGAGGATGGTTTATAGGTATTCCCCGCAATTTGTTAATATTGGCTACCTCAGACAGATGGAATTAGAAGAAAAAAGAGTAAATTAATTCTGTATCAGATTTTTGAAATTTCCTATCTGTTTAAAACAACCTGTATTAGTCATGTAACTTGAAAAATAGCAATATTCTAGAAAGTAATAGGAAAAATACACACACACACACACACACACACACACACACACACACACACACATACACACACAATTCTCCACTGCTGGTTAAACAGTAAATTTCTGGAGTGCAACTTGGTAATTCAAATAAAATTTTTTAAATGCACATATTCTTTGATGCACAAAAATTTACTTCTAGGAATTTACCCCACTAAAACCAACTACAATTATAAGCAAAGATAACCATGGAAAAGTTTATTTTAAAATTCTCATACTAGCACAATATTAGAAATAATCTAAATGTCCAACAACTGTAAGCCAGTTAAATAAATCATAAGGTATCTATATGATACAATACTGCAAAGCAATTATAAATTATGCTATAAAAGAATATTTAATGGCATTGGAATATTCATGATATATTGTTAAATAAAGAAGTAAATTGTGAAAATGGCAGTGGAACTAATTTTTGTTTAAAACTACACAGTTATGATTTTCTATATGTCATATAGATCGTGGCATTATGAATTTATATCACAATATTAACAATGGTTTTGTCTCATTAAGGGGATGTGGATAGTTTTATTATTCCAATGTAATCTGGAAAGTGTTCAAATAGCTCTTAAGATCTATGAAAAAAATTTGAGCCAGGGAAATCTGGTTTGAGTAATAGAGAATGGGAAGATTGTCTCCAAAGAAAAATGAATAGACTTAAAGGAGAAAAGGGAACTATGGTAGGCAGAGTGCTAAGATAACCCCCAGTGAACCATATCTGTGTATAATTCCTCCCCTTGAATGTGAGAAAACCTATAACTTGCTTCTAGCCAATAGAGTATGGCAAAGGTAATGGCATAGTCACTCCCATAACTTTCTTACCATAGACAAGACTCTGTCTCAGTAGATCAGAGCAAGAGGTTCTCTTGCTGGCTCTGAAGAAGTCAGCTGCCATGTTGTAAGTGGCGCTATGAAAAGGCCATGTGACAGAGAAGTGTGGAGGCCTCCAGAACATGACAGAGGGCCCCTGATGACAGCAAGAAATTAGGTCCTTAGTCCTATAACTACAGGGAACTGAATTCTGTCAACAACCATATGAGCTCAGAAGGGGACCCCAAGCTCATGAAAGGAATGCAGATTGGCTGACAACCTGATTGCTGCCTTGTATGACCTTCAGTAGAGGAAACTGTTAAGCTGGGCCTGGACTCCTGACCCACAGAAATTGGGAGATAAAAAGTATATGCTGTGTTAAGCCACAAGTTTGTGATAATTCTTTTCACAGCAACAGAAAACTAATACAGGGACCCAACGTAAACATTTGTTACAGAATCTTACTTTAACTCAGTAATTTATTCACTCTTTCATCCATTCATTCAACAGATATTTGCTTAATGCCTCCAAATACCACACCCCATGCTCAGCATTGAGTACATAGTGTCTGCAATTGAAGAGTTTGCAGATGGAGAAGGAAAGAGGCAGAAAATGCTGAGCACAGTGCATCATAAATAACGTGATGTAGAAGACAAACACAGGACGTCTAAATCACATCATGAGGAGCCTGCATAGTGGTTAAGACCACAGGCTTAAAGCATTTCCACTAAGATCAGGAACAAGACAAGGGTGCCCACTCTCACCACTCTTATTCAACATAGTTTTGGAAGTTTTAGCCACAGCAATCAGAGAAGAGAAGGAAATAAAAGGAATCCAAATCGGAAAAGAAGAAGTAAAGCTGTCACTGTTTGCAGATGACATGATCCTATACATAGAGAATCCTAAAGATGCTACCAGAAAACTACTAGAGCTAATCAATGAATTTGGTAAAGTAGCAGGATACAAAATTAATGCACAGAAATCTCTGGCATTCCTATATACTAATGATGAAAAATCTGAAAGTGAAATCAAGAAAACACTCCCATTTACCATTGCAACAAAAAGAATAAAATATCTAGGAATAAACCTACCTAAGGAGACAAAAGACCTGTATGCAGAAAACTATAAGACACTGATGAAAGAAATTAAAGATGATACAAATAGATGGAGACATATACCATGTTCTTGGATTGGAAGAATCAACATTGTGAAAATGACTCTACTACCCAAAGCAATCTATAGATTCAATGCAATCCCTATCAAACTACCATTGGCATTTTTCACAGAACTAGAACAAAAAATTTCGCAATTTGTATGGAAACACAAAAGACCCCGAATAGCCAAAGCAATCTTGAGAACAAAAAAAGGAACTGGAGGAATCAGGCTCCCTGACTTCAGACTATACTACAAAGCTACAGTTATCAAGACAGTATGGTACTGGCACAAAAACAGAAAGATAGATCAATGGAACAGGATAGAAAGCCCAGAGATAAACCCATGCACATATGGACACCTTATCTTTGATAAAGGTGGCAGGAATGTACAGTGGAAAAAGGACAGCCTCTTCAATAAATGGTGCTGGGAAAACTGGACAGGTACATGTAAAAGAATGAAATTAGAACACTCCCTAACACCATACACAAAAATAAGCTCAAAATGGATTAAAGACCTAAATATAAGGCCAGAAACTATCAAACTATTAGAGGAAAACATAGGCAGAACACTCTATGACATAAATCACAGCAAGATTCTTTCTACCCACCCCCTAGAGTAATGGAAATAAAAACAAAAATAAACAAATGGGACCTAATGAAACTTCAAAGCTTTTGCACAGCAAAGGAAACCATAAACAAGACCAAAAGACAACCCTCAGAATGGGAGAAAATATTTGCAAATGAAGCAACTGACAAAGGATTAATCTCCAAAATTTACAAGCAGCTCATGCAGCTCAACAACAAAAAAACAAACAACCCAATCCAAAAATGGGCAGAAGACCTAAATAGACATTTCTCCAAAGAAGATATACAGACTGCCAACAAACACATGAAAGAATGCTCAACATCATTAATCATTAGAGAAATGCAAATCAAAACTACAATGACATATCATCTCACACCAGTCAGAATGGCCATCATCAATAAATCTAGAAACAATAAATGCTGGAGAGGGTGTGGAGAAAAGGGAACCCTCTTGCACTGCTGGTGGGAATGTGAATTGGTTCAGCCACTATGGAGAACAGTATGGAGGTTCCTTAAAAAACTACAAATAGAACTACCATATGACCCAGCAATCCCACTACTGGGCATATACCCTGAGAAAACCGAAATTCAAAAAGAGTCATGTACCAAAATGTTCATCGCAGCTCTATTTACAATAGCCCGGAGATGGAAACAACCTAAGTGCCCATCATCGGATGAATGGATAAAGAAGATGTGGCACATATATACAATGGAATATTACTCAGCCATAAAAAGAAACGAAATTGAGCTATTTGTAATGAGGTGGATAGACCTAGAGTCTGTCATACACAGTGAAGTAAGTCAGAAAGAAAAAGACAAATACAGTATGCTAACACATATATATGGAATTTAAGAAAAAAAAATGTCATGAAGAACCTAGGGGTAAGGCAGGAATAAAGACGCAGACCTCCTAGAGAACGGACTTGAGGTTATGGGGAGGGGGAAGGGTGAGCTGTGACGGGGCGAGAGAGAGTCATGGACATATACACACTAACAAACGTAGTAAGGTAGATAGCTAGTGGGAAGCAGCCGCATGGCACAGGGATATTGGCTCGGTGCTCTGTGACAGCCTGGAGGGGTGGGATAGGGAGGGTGGGAGGGAGGGAGACGCAAGAGGGAAGAGATATGGGAACATATGTATATGTATAACTGATTCACTTTGTTACAAAGCAGAAACTAACACACCATTGTAAAGTAATTATACCCCAATAAAGATGTTAAAAAAAAAAAAAAAAAAAAAAAAAAGACCACAGGCTTTGTACCTTCACTGACCTAAATTTGAATTCTAGCCCAACTACTTACTAACTTTATGACCTTGGGCCGGTTGCCTGAATGAAAGCCTTACTTTTCCCACATGTAAAGTGGTTATAATAAGACCTACCTTGTGTAGTTACTGTGTAGACTAAATTAAATAATATATAAGAACTGCTTAACACATATTAAGTGCTCAGTGCATATGAGCTATTATAATTATAATTTTGCCTAGAAGCAAATTATTATCTTGTCCAGGTCTGTAGTGGACTTTGGGGAAGCAATAGACTTTTGTCGTGTAAAGCCACAGAGTGTTCTGTTTGGTTTTTAACCTCAGCATAACCTTGCCTATTTTGACAGATACATTTATTATTACCAGAAGTGGGGTAATTCCTAACAAAGAAGATTCAAAGACGCGGCAATTAGTTGATGGGCTGAATGGTAGCGGTGAGGAAACATAATGGAGAGTACAAATATGGTAATTCACGTTATACAGGAGAATAGGTGGAAAACCCTAATCTAAACTAACTTTTTAGGCAGATCATGAGCATAATGAACTTATAACAATATGGGAAATGACTGAAACACAGAGTTAGAAGTGTATGTTGGCTGAAGTTGACTGTACTTGACATGGTACTCTGGGAAAGAAATGACCTGAAAAAAGCAATGACCAGTTGTAAGCAAAATGTAAAAAAAAAATGTGGAGAGGGCCTAGAAATTCAGAGAATTTTGGCATTGAAGAGGCAACTGCTTAAACTGAAACAGAAGAAAATGAGGAGGACTTTGAGTAACGATGACTCATTAAAACTGAACCTTGTACCTGGACCAAATTAAGGATTTGTCATCAGACCTATTGTTAACATCTCTGGATAAAGAACCTCAGGGCAAATATCAAATTAAGATGTAGTGGGCTTCCCTGGTGGCGCAGTGGTTGAGAGTCCGCCTGTCGATGCAGGGGACACGGATTCGTGCCCCGGTCCTGGAAGATCCCACATGCCGTGGAGCGGCTGGGCCCGTGAGCCATGGCCGCTGAGCCTGCGTGTCCGGAGCCTGTGCTCCGCAACGGGAGAGGCCACAACAGTGAGAGGCCCGCACACCGCAGAAAAAAAAAATTAAGATGTAGTATCCAGTAAATCTTTTCAATTGGTTAAGATGGCTCAGGGAAAAGAACCTAAAGGTGGCTTTTCCACCGGTGTCTGGTAGTCTGAGGAAGCTGCAATTAACTCAAGCAGGGGTTACAGTGGTAGCTCATGAGAACAGGAAAGTAAAGAAATATACCTGAAATGAAAACTAAGACTCAAGTCTTGAAGATTGTGTGTCTTGCTATTGGTAGATAAAACTGACTGGAAGCGAAGAGATAAGAATCTAAGATTTTCAGAGAATCACACACAAAAGAATTACCAGGCTAGACTAAGAAAGACTTTGACTTTTTGAAACTTAAAATGATCCATAGGCCCTCAAACATCAGTGGCTGGGAGTCAGCTGAGAAATGCTGTCCTAAGAAGGAATATTCCACCAATATCTGAGAAGGACAATGGAGTAGAAAAACTTCATGGAGGGAAGAGCCAAGAGCCACAGAAAACAAGACTGATGAGCTCCTCCCAGGGAACGGGATACAGGCCCTAATCATGTAGAACATTCTCTATTCCCAGGGTGGGGTGTCATTGCAACCTTGACCCAGGGGGATTTCAGAGTTGCAGTGGACCAGTGGTTCATTCTTCCTCCATCTTAGTGCTATTGTAGCTACCCTGCCCCTACTACGCCATTGTATACTGGGTGTGTGGGGGACAGACAGCTTACCTTATTAGTTTACAGGTCTCTGCAATAAGAGGACACAAGGCAGGACCAAAGTCTCATTTGGAGACCCTGCATTTGGAGTGGGATGCAATGACTTGGTTGAACTTTTGGTCTGTAATCCCTTAGACAGGTGGTAAATTTTTTTTTATGTCAGAAGGAATTTGAGCTGACCTTGTGTTGTGTGACAGAACTGGGTAGACATCAGGGCTGTCCACCAGATATTTCCAGCTCTCCTTCAGATACATGCTAGGAGAGCAACACTCTGCACTCTTGAAATTGGATGTGGCCATATGACCTGTTCTAGTCAATGAAATTTTGTCAGTAGTGCTGTAAGTGTTTTCTAGGTAGATGTTTCAAGAGCCACATGCAATCTCTCCTCTCTCTGTCTGCTCTGGCCATAAGCAGTGCTCCAGATGAAGGCCACCTCAGCAGCCTGGGTCCCAGAGTGGGGATGATGTGAAGAAGAGCTTGAAGCTGACCTGTGGAAGAAGTCTGGTGTGAACAAGTTCTTGTTGTAATAAGCCAATAAGATTGCAGGTCTGTTTATTATGCCAGCCTAACTACCTTACTGAGATTGATCCATTAACAAGTGTACAAGGAGCTGTGTGATTTCATCCCTGCCTACCTCTCAAGCCATCCCCTAATCATTCTCTGATACACATGTGTATTCCAGCAACTCCCGTGAACTACTTTTAAAATAAAATCACTACACTGTGTGCAGCATGGATTGGAGGTGAGAAACTAGGGGATGACAGTTACACTCACAGGGACAGATGACCCCCCACAAATGCACAAAGGAAAATGTAGAGTCAGAACATAAAAGACTGAGGACAAAACAAAAGATGTTTAAAAGCTGAGGGGAGAAAAACAAGGAGAGAAGCAGGAAACAGCCTATCAGAGAAGTTCTGCAGAAATCAGGGAGAAACACTTCAAAACTGAAAAGGTCCACAGCATCAAATCTGACAAATGGATGAAACAGGGTGAGGATTAAGAAGAAACAATCGGATCTGACAATTAACAGGCCTCTGTTGTCTTCCAGAAGAGTTTCAAAGGAGGAAAGGATCAATAAGAGACCGAGGAGACTTGAAGATGGAATGAGGAGGGAGAAAGGAGAATTCAAGAAGGACCAGCACGAGTTTGCTCCCGGCTGTCACTGCCTCGTGCTTCTCCAGAAAATAAGTCATCTTCTCATGCTGCTCCATCCCCAAGTTCCAAGGACCCAGTCCAAGAAGTGCGGTCCAGTTTACACTGGGCCTAGCCCAGGTGTGTGATGCATGACCTTGGTGCTAAGTCTCTGCAAAAACCAGTGTGGACTTGAATCTAAGCTACTACAGGCCTGCACAAACCCAGATCCTTGGATAAGCGTCTCTGCGATGCCCTGTCTCTGAGGGTAGCTTGGTGTGGTGGAAGGAGCCAACATTCATTGTGCTTCTTATATCTGTATCTCATTCAGTCCTCATACAACCCTCTGGGGTGTGTAGGAAAGTCCGCACTGGGTAAGTAAGAAAACCAAAGCTCAGAGGCTTTGATGGTAAGTCCAAGGTCAAACTGTTATAGATGGTAAGGTCGCAATATCTTTTTGACTCCAAAGTCCTGGCAAAAACCTGCCTCTAAAACCCAAGAGCTCAGAAGAGATTCATTAATTAACTATTAATAATTCCAAAGGAGGTTATAACTTCACACCATGATGAAGTCAGCCATGGCATAATAACAAATGTCTCTTCTTCCTGCCTCAATCTTCCCCTCTCCTTGCTTGCCTGTATTTGATTTCTATTTATAATTCAATTCCAGAGCAATTTATATCACTTGCTGGGCCTACTGCAAGCACCAAATTAATTGTGACCTGGTAGTTTGGGGTCATATCAACATAGCCTTTCTCTAAGGGAATGGCTCATGAATGAGGGAGAACTTATTTCTATGTGACTAAAAACAAAACTTAGATCAACAAACTCAGAGTCCCTTGAGTATATCACTTAAAATCTAATAAATGTACATCCAGGGGGGTCTTCATTAAAAGCTGACATTATTTTTCTTTCTTTTTTTTTTTTTCTGTGGTACGCGGGCCTCTCACTGTTGTGGCCTCTCCCGTTGCGGAGCACAGGCTCCGGACGCGCAGGCTCAGCGGCCATGGCTCACGGGCCCAGCCGCTCCGTGGCATGTGGGATCTTCGCGGAGCGGGGCACGAACCCGCGTCCCCTGCATCGGCAGGTGGACACCCAACCACTGCGCCACCAGGGAAGCCCCAAGCTGACATTCTTTGAGTGATGTTTACTTAATGATATCACCTGACATTCCCCGAGGTGACGTTTTTCTGAAATACCTCTGAGTTCTTCCAAGGCCTAATGAAAATGTTCTACGCTGCTGCTCACTTCCAAATTTCTATTTCTAGCCCTGATTCTCACCCAAGCTACACTCCTACCTACTCCATGGGTGTCACTTCAAACCGTAGGATATCCCACTGTCACCTCAAACTCAACATGCACAGCAATGGATTCATCATTTATTCTTTATGTGGAGAGTTTTCTAAAGGATATTTTTGCATCACCTCACCTTGGGAAAAAGGGAATGAAAGTTACACTTAATACATTTTGACTTAGACTGTTTGAGTCTGAATAAATTAACTGCTTTGTAGTGATCAGAAAGAACTGGTCATAAAACAATTCTACTATTTTTGTATTACTAAATTTTGTGCCCTCCAGCAAGATTTTGAAAGCTGAGCTCATAAATAATGTCCTACTTGCTTTTCTGCCGCCTTTAAGTGTGTATCAAGTGAGAAGTAAATGCCTCTTGCTGCTGTGATACCCACTGAGTGAGCACTGCTCTGTGTGTGTGTTTATACATGTGTGCTCGTACGTAATGTGTGTGCATTTGTGTGTTTGAGTATGTTTTACATGTGTGCCCCTTGATTGTGTGTGTACATGTGTGTTTGTATGCATGTATGCACTATATGAAGACTCAACCCAGGTCAGAGTGGAGCCATTACAGTTGGTGAACCTCCTCCTTCCCCTTCAGCTATAGCTCTGCCCCCCATCATGTCTACCACCAACCTCCTGCATCCACAGGAGGAATATCTTGAATTAAGACCATCCCATCATAGAATCAGAGGGATGCAGTAGGGCAAATGGACTGTGGGAAACCATTTTTTGCTCTATCCACCACATTTACATGAAAACAAAGATACAGACACTGTATTACATATAAACATAAAACTTTCCCCCCGTGTCTTTAGAACTATATTCAATATGGATGTATTGGAGGCATACAATGCTTTACAAAGTGCTGAAAGGCATTTTGAGGTCTGGATATCAAAATGAGACAAAGAAAATGAAGAAAAATAAAGTCTTGAGTCTACAAGCATCGTATATTTATCCATTTAGGAGATTAAAATATTCAACATACTTTATTAAACCAACTATCTAAAAACATAGCTATGAGAAAAATGAGTTACCAATGCACTTGGAAGAGGCCACCTGTTGTTTTTGTTTTATCTGAATACCTCCTGCTTAGAGAGCCCCATCTGATCAACACATAGGGGTAGGTTAGAGAGGATACACTATGCCCTGTTCCAATAACTAACTTAGGGACCATGTGCGGCATTTTTCACATAGACTCTGTACACACACACAACTTTTCCTCCTGTCACCAGTCATTCTTCTTCCTCATACCTCACAAACAACCCGGCCCCAATTTCTGTCTGGTTCCTTTACAATGTCTGCCCTATTGGACATTTTCACAGCTTTCCTTTCAATCTAGACACATCTGTAATCATCCTGATGATCACAACGTCCTCCTGATCACTCAGACTCCTGCCCCAGCACCAGATTAACCTGACTACACACTGCATTTCCTTATTCCACGCTGGTGTCAACTCACTGGTTATCAACAAGCCGGGGTGCATTTAAATAATGGCCACTGAATGAGGAGGGGCAGATTGAGAACATTACTGGGCCTCTTGGCTACAGGATGAGGATATTTTTATGGGGAAAGGAGGACTGATGTGTCGGCCTGTCTAGCCTTGTCTGTCAGTCCGCAATCTCCAGAAACATACCATTCTGCAGACGCCCTCATGGTATATGCCTGTTGTGGTGAGTGTCTTGCCTTCGTCAAAATGCCATAAGCTTTCTGAGGATGGAGATGGTGCCTTAAGCTATGAGTTCATCCTCCAGGGTGGCCAGCTGGGCACAAGCTTCCTCTGTGAACTTGGTCACCTTGGGCAAGCCATGTGATTTCTCTGAGCCTCATTCCTCATATGTAGGGAGATCAAGAATACCTGCCTTGTGAGTACCATGGTCACTGGCACACAGTAGGTGTTGAGTAAACTGTGGTAATTATGATTATTTCCTGAGTAGAATGCAGCTGCATTGGCTAAAAACCTTTGAAGAAGTGTGATGAGTGCATCTGCTGCTCTGAAATTCTGCCTGTGAGACAAAGAGGCAGGTGCCAAGAGCAAACAGAGGCCCTAAAACAAATTGCCATGGCCAGAATTTCATCTAAGACTTGGATTTGGAATGACAAGGCTTGTATGCAAAGCAGCTGGTTTTCAGGAAACCTCCAGCTCGCCACAGAGATCAGCAACACCATCCCCAACCACCAGAAATAGCTAAACGGAAAATGAGCTGTTTGTGTAAATCTCAGTGTGCCCCTCTTCCAGAGCAGCATTGAAATGAGTTTATCTTGAAGCGCATCTAATCTCTTCACTCTGCTCTCTCGGACAAGTAGCCTCGGTATTGAACTGCTCTTCATCTCCCGTGGAGAAAGGCGCAAGCTCACCACCTTGAGATAAGCCATCAGAGGCCCCGAAAGAAAGGCAAGGTTTCAGTCTCCCCTTCCCCTCTTTGAAAAAGGTCATTAAGAAAGTTCTTGTTTCTCTGCTACCACTAGATGGTACTAGCCACCTGCTTGTCATCTTTTTTATTTTGTTTTGTTTACTGCCTCTGAGCACTAAACCAAGAGGTTGATTCCAATAACATGCTTTACAGAAATGGGACTTAGAGTGACCTTGGTCAGTCATTGGAAGGTCACTAAAGGTGCCATTTCTAAGATGTGTCAGCACTTCCCTTCAGCCTTTATTTATATAAAGTCCTTCTTTGTCCTATCCTGGATAATGGAAATATTTAGTCATCACACAGATGATTCATGCCCATTTGCCCCTGTGTTTGGGACCTCAGGAAGCCTGGGAGAGATGTGGAGCACAGTGACTTTGAAATGAAGGCAGTGAAAATTGGCTTTCCCGCTTCTCTCAGGAGTCCTGTCCCACTGCCTCTTTATTTAGACTATCTCATTCTTCCTGCATCAGACTCCCAGCATATCACCAACGCCTTCCATTTTCCATACAGACACTTGGAACTTCCTTCTTTTTTCTGGAAGGAAAAGATGGCAGTGGCTATTGAAATAAGTCATGGGAGATACTGGGAGAAACTGGAGAGTGTGACCCTGACTTCTGATCCCTCTCTTCCCTAAGCTGGTTTAAGCAAATTGGGCAGACCCCTTCCCAACCCCCCAGGCTCTTTAAGCCATTAGATGCCACTAAAGCCCAGCCTCACCTGGGATGGCTGGATTGTAGGGAGTGGGGAAAGCGATCCCAGTACTTGACATTGCAATCTACAGTTAGGCTATGAGAATAAATAGGGAAACAACGGGGGATACTATGCTAACCCAAGATTAGTCGGGAATAATCATTTTGGAATATGTATCTCCCAGAGATTGCAGGATTCATGCAAAATACTTTAACTGAAGCAATATTTACCTATGATCCAGACCTACTTTTAATTCTAACAAAACCTCTATCTTACTGTGGAAAATTGGAACAATTCCTCAATCTTTCTGAGTCTCAGTTTCCATATCTGGAAAAAAATTCTTTTTTTGTAGGATTGTTAAAAGCACAGAGAGAAATAAAGTTTGTAAAGCTCCTGGCATTTAGCAGGACTTCCCCAAGCATTCCTGACTCCTCCAAGTGGCTACAAGGGAAGGTAACCCCCCACTCCCCATCACTCCAGCTCTCTCTAGGCTAGAGTCTGGGTTCCAAGGAACTGGTCCCCAGCCACTGGAATTAAGGTAAGATGCAGGGAAACCTTGACTCTAAAACCTCTGCTTTCAACTCTCGTAACAATAGCAGTGGCTTCCACCCCTGTTTATATGCCCTGTTCGTCTTGAGAAGGGACGCCTTCAAATCTCAGGAGAGGTTACCATCTGTGTGACAGCTGCATATTCCTATCTGTTTTCATAAGGATTTCATTTTCTTAAACAAGATTTTTCTTTTGAAAAGAGAAGCAATTTTGCTCCACTGTTTTTTTTTTCCCCCAGAAGCATTTCCTACCAGCCAATGTGACAAATCAAAGAGACAATGTGAAATGATGGTGTAATCTCTCCTATCTCATTTGAAGGAAATTATCAGGATTCACCATACAAGGAATTGTTACAGGAACACAGCACGACATTAAAGTAACATATAGAATATGTCTCTGGGTATAGAAAAAATAGATTTAAAAAGCAATAATTTGAGCTGACTATAACACACTCCAAATACACAAGGAAAGGACTATTGAAATTTTACTTCATTAAAAGTTATTCAACAGCAACTTGCAAGCAAGTAGCTGGAGTAATCAGAGTCTCATGTTAGAGCAAGATTTAAGGAATCTTCCAGTTATTAAAAATTGCAGGCACCTCAAAGCAGTCACAGTTAAAGAAGCACAAATTAAAAGAAAGCTAAGGTGGGGAAGGGAACCTACACAGGCAAGAAGTACAAAGAATAACATCTCTTATACTATAATTTCTGATTTGTGCTTTCAAAGGATCCTAGACATTTTGAATGTTTAAGTTAAAAACTTCAAAGTTGGGACGAAAACTTTGGTGTATTTGGTAATGGATGGCTGCAGCATTGTGCTGGAAATGATTCCAAAAACGATTTGGGGGCTCTGTGTGAAAGAGAGCTTGGATAGATTAGTGATGCCTGGACACTGCAGGCAGGAGTCTGGTTCAGGGCCTCTCCAGTACACAACACTTCATGTACATACTTTTGGGCATGCATAGTAGTCATGCATAGGACTATTAAGACTATTAGTCCTATTACATAGGACTATGTAACACATTTTTTAATAATTATCTGATTATATGATAGAATTTTGTCTTTTGTAACTCCAGTGCCTGACAAAGAATCAATGAATCTATTTGTAAGAAAAACAACAAAAAAATACTCCTGGATTCTGGGAAGATAATAGAGTAAGAAGCATTGAAAATCTGTTTCCCCACCTAGACAACAATTGCACTGGCAGAATCTGTCTGATGAAATAAAAATTCACATTTTAAGGCAAGACAGAAAAATTTAAACATAAAACATTTTATCTGGCCTCTCCCTTCCCTCTAGTGTGCATTGTGCATCTGCATTATGTGTTAACCAGACCTCCCCAATAGCAGAAATACCTGCTCAACCATAAAGATCGTTTTTTCTCCTTCTAGTGCCAGTCATGTAACTCCTTAAAAGATAACATTCCTTTCTCAATCCTGTAAGGCGTCAAGATGACCCACCACTTGCTTGTACATGCAGACATCTTTGGTGAACTTTATGTACAATGCCAATATATCATTTCCCTTAAAGACAGCAAGTGGTGCCCCAAAAACTGGTCAGAAGACCTGGAGACATACTGGGCCATACCTAATGGAAGCTCTTAAAGATTTATGACCTTATTAATGTGACTAGCTATATAATTTGTATCCTGCCTACTTTACAAGACTATTGTTTCTTGCATCACCAAATGTGTGACTGAGCCTCAGATAAAATTAATGATGAGTAGGTGACTTGAAATGATTGACCAGAATAATAGTCATACAATATCAATGACTATAATAGTGTAACTCTAGATATGGGAAGAAGCAACAAGAGGGAACCACTTCCTGGACGGTAACTGATTAATATGACAAGTGGTCCAGAGGTTTTTGGTTACTGTTAACAGGGCCTAGTCCAGTAACAGCACATTGAGTGGCCGATCAATGAAATCCCTGCCCGACCTGCAAATGAGCATTCCTAGCACTGTGGGACAAACTGGTTGTGAAATACCTCGCAAACCTTCGTTGAAATTAAGACCAAAAGGAAAGGGACTGTAAAATAATGAATGCTGTCCACCATCCAGTTCTACAAGAATCAAGTCATTAGCCACTGCAATTGCTGACCTACAGGATATCCTGAAAGGAATTCAGGGCAAAGATCAGGATGAGGTGCTCTGTGCTCTGGGAAAACTGACAGAACAGGCCTTCAGATAGTCAGATATCTTTAGGAGAAACTGTTTATGAACCTAGTTTCTTAGAACCTAGTTTCTTAGAACCTAGTTTCTTCCATACTTCGAAAACCACTAAAACCATTAACTCAATGTCTGTTCCTCGTGACTAGCAGTAACTTTCTACTGAGATGTGTGCTTGATTGCAGTACCCCCTTTGCCAAAATTACATACTGGCCTTCCCCTTTACCTCTTTGAGCAGATCTCAGAGCTCTCTGAGAGACTGACTGTCTCCTGGGTTATAATCCTCAGTTTGGCTAGAATAAAATTTCCTATTTCTTTCTTAGATTGACTATTGATTAATTTTGTTGTTGTTGTTGACATGTCTGAAGTAATTATTTTGGAACTCTGGAGTCTACTGAAAGCTTGCAGCTCAACTACCAGGGGAAGGCTTGGATGATAAATTGAGGTTTGGAAGGTAAGTTGTGGTTAATTTTGGTCAATTTCAGTCTTAGCACATTAGCAGCTACCCACCCACCAGCATGGCAGCTGTGCACGTGTCCCTAGAGCAGCTTGCACATAGCTTATGGGAGCCAGAGAGTGCAAAAAGGATGTTATCCTCCATATATAGGAGATCTGTTTTCTGATCATGATTACCACCTCTGATCAAAGAGATGCAGACAAAGGAGGCAGGCAGCCATTGTTGAAAGCTCCTTGCCTCTGGCTGAAGTGAAAGTTCCTCCCTCTCTGGCTGAAGTGACTTACAAGGGATTTAAAGAGCCAGTGACACCATCCCCATCCCCATCCCCATCCCCAACCCCCCACCCCCCTACACACACACACACACACACACACACACACACACACTTTATTTTTCTCTTTTTCCCCTTTTGGGGGTCACACATTGAAGACTAGGATATTCAAAAGCAACCATATATACAGGAGAAATAAGAAGGTCATCACACATGCCCAGGGGAAGGTGCAGCCTCAGAAAATACCTAAGAAGGCCTTAAGTTTGCACTTCAAGCTTATCTTCAGCACAGAGACAGCCTGCAATTAAACAAACAAACAAAAGTAGCAGACCTTGGGGAAGGGGGGGAATCTGATATCCAGAATTACCACATTATTAGATTCAAATGTCCAGTTTTTAACAACAACATCAAATCACAAGGCAAAGAAAGAAGAAAGTATGGCCCATTCAAAGGAAAAACTAAAGCAACAAAAAATATCCATGAACAAAACTTGATGGCAGATCTACTAGACAAAAGTTTCAAAACAATTATTTTAAGGATGCCCAAGAGCTAAAGGAAGACATGGAGAAAAGTCAAGAAAACAGCTGTGACATCAAAAACATGAAGGGGGGAGTAAAAGGGTAAAGTTTTTGTATTCAATTGATGTTAAGTTATTATTAGGAGAAAGCTAGACTATGTCTATGAGATGTTTTATATAAGCTTCATGGTAACCACAATGCAAAAATCTACTGCAGATACACAAAAGATAAATATATGATATATATACACATATATAAACATATGTATATAATGTAAATATATCATTTATATATATTATCATTTAAACATATATGTAATGATAAAGGGATCAATTCATCAAGAGGATATAACAGTCATAAATATATGCACCCAACCTCAGATAACCTAAATATATTAAGCAAATACTAACTGATTTAGGGAGAAATAGACAACTATACCATAACAGTAAGGGATTTCAATACCTCACTTTCAACAATGGATAGATCATCCAGACAGAAAATCAATAAGGAAACATTGGACTTGATTTATACTTTAGACCAAATGGATCTAACAGACATGTACAGAACATTCCATCCAACAGCAGCAGAATACACATTCTTTTAAGTGCAAAAGGAACATTCTCCAGGATAGATTACATGTTAGGTCACAAAACAAGCATTATTCACTCTAAAATATGGAAGCAACCCAAGGGTCTATTGACAAATGAATGAATATACAAAATGTGATATACACATACAATAGAATGTTATTCGATCTTTAAAAAGAAAGAAATTTTGATATACACTACAACAGGATTAACCTTGAGGACATTATGCTAAGTGAAATAAGCCAGTTACAAAAAGACAGGTACTATGTTCTTCCCCTTATATGAGGTACTTAGAATAGTTAGAATTATAGAGACAAAAAGTAGAATGGTGACAGCAAGGGGCTGGGGGAGTGGGGAATGGGGAGTTGTTATTCAATGGATGGAGTTTCAGTTTTGCAAGATGAAAAGAATTTTAGAGATGGATGGTGGTGATGACTATGCAATGGTATGAAAGTACATAACACCACTCAGTTGCACACTTAAAAATAGTTAAGATAGGGGCTTCCCTGGTGGCGCAGTGGTTGAGAGTCTGCCTGCCGATGTAGGGGACACGGGTTTGTGCCCCGGTCCGGGAGGATCCCACATTCCGCGGAGCGGCTGGGCCCATGAGCCATGGCTGCTGAGCCTGCGCATCCAGAGCCTGTGCTCCATGATGGGAGAGGCCACAACAGTGAGAGGCCCACGTAACGCAAAAAAAAAAATAGTTAAGATAGTAAATTTTTTATGTATGTTACCACAGTAAAAAATTTTGAAAAATTAAATTTATTCCTCTTGACTCTGCTCTATCATCTCCCTTCCCTTCCCTTCCCTTCCCTTCTCCCCTCCCTCCCTTACTTCCTTTTTCATGGGAAATATGCAAGAAGGAAACTAGGCCTGGGACTTTCTAAGCACAGAACCCAGTGCAGCTGCACAGGTGGTATAGCCATGAAGCCAGCCTTGCCAGCGCCCTTTCAGAGTATCTCCTCACAAAATATTTTATTAATTAGAAAAGGGAGAAAAGTAACTTTACCCTGGAGAAACTAGGCAGACACCATTTTAACCAAATAAAATGAATACCACAGGTAATGAGATACAGTGTGCCACCTGATAAGATGCAATGAGAAGAACACAGGTCCACTTCTGCGGTATTCCAGCCAAAGATGCATAACCTGAGATTAAATATAAGGAAACATCAGGCAAACCCAAAGTGAGTGGCAGCCTATAAAATGGCCTTGTATATTCAAAAAATCTAAGGCCATGATAGTGAAGGGAAATTGGGAGCTGCTCTAGTTTGAAGGAGACTCAAAAGACATCACATGGGTGTGATGCATGATCCTGCACTGGATGATTTAACAATAAAGAACACCATTGAGAAGATAGGTGAAATGTGATTGACTCTCTGGGAAGAGAGAATGTGGGAGTTATTTTGCACCATTCTTTTAGTATAACTTTTGTGTAAGTTTGGAATTATCTCAAAATAAAAAGAGGAAAAAAAGGAAATTACTATCACAAAAATAAATAAACAAATGAATAAATACTCTTGTCTCAGTTTGGGTTCCCCCAAAACAGAGCCAGAAACAATGACGTGGGTGGAGTATTTATCTGGGATGTGATGTCAGGATTGCAGGATTTGAGGGGAGAGGGAAAGGTAAGTGAGACAGGAAAGGAAGAAAAGCCAAAATGCGTCCATGTAGTTTGCTGTTCTATCCATTTTCTGAAGAAATGTGTCAATTCCTTAAACAGTATTGTGTATAGAATGTCTCCCAGACCCAGACCGGTCAACTAAAGAGAAGTGGAGGGCATGTGGGGAACAGGGAATGTGAGAGGGAGAAAACTTTCATTCACTGTCTCCCTTCCCCTATCGGTTGAGAGTTTTTCCAGGGCATTCCTTTCAGATGGTTTCAGCAGAAGAGCCTGGGGCAGAAAAAGGAAAGGAACATTGAGTCAGAGGTGGCATGCCAACAGCTCAAGAAGAGTCCAAGCTTGGAGCTGATGTCAGAGGTGGGCAGAGACATTGGGTACACTCACCGAGCAGCTCAGTCTAAAGACACATAAGTAGTACCACCATCAAACAGTGGTAATGCACCAGTGAAACTTTGTCCAGGGTGTTGGGGATTCCAGGGGAAGGCACTTAGGACAGCCTGGGGTGGGAGTAGATTGGGATGTCCAAGAAAGTTAGGATTTAAATAATAAGTAGAATTTGGCCAGAGAAAGAAGAGAGAAGGACATTCCAGCAGAGATGGACATTCAAAAGCAAAAGCACTGAGGCAAGAAATAGCTGTATGTGTTGTGGAGACCCACTCAGAACTACAGAGTTGGTATAGATTCTATAAACTAAAGACATTTGAGATTCAACAGATGCAGGAAAAAGTCTCCAAACTTCCCTTATCTGACTAAAAGCAGAAGCTTCTGAGAAATGAGGATTCACATAAATTCTCTCTTCGAGGAGGTTTCTCCTCCCAGGAGAGAAACCAAGAGTAAAGATACCATAAATCCCTTCTCTGTGGGGAATTTTATGGCCCCAAAGAAGATGGAAAAACCACTCATACCTGCATAGACAAACATTATCACAAACTTCTTATCTTTCATTTGTTCTTCTAAATGAACGCGGCTCTTTTGCCCCTTTCCTCATTGCCTATCTCCGTTCCCCTCTGACCTTAAAAGAACCTAATTATAGGGATGAGATCACTAGGTGGATTAACCAAACTTCTGACTTACGCTCCAGTGAATGCACATAATGCCTTCCCTAACCTGTTGGTTCTTTCCTTAGATTAAACAAGTAGAAATGAAGAATAAGTAATTAACAGATGACCAGATCTCTTCCCTAGTTTCCCCTTCGGTAATGGGTATAGATTTTCGAGCTGCGAGCAGCAGGACCTGAGCTCAGTAACAGAAACACCCATTTGTCTTTCCTAAAGAAACCTATTTTTTCTTCCCATAGAAGCTATTTCTCTCCTCCTCCCTTTCTCCTACTTAGTCAGGTGTGTAAAGCTTCAACTTCAACCATTTAACTAGCCAGCTATTTATTTTGTTGGCTTTCATTTGCATATGAATAAACCTTTTCTTCTGTTAATCTCTCTTTTGTCAATTTAATTCACAGGCGCCAGGCACTGAACCTAAAGAAAAGAAGAAAAAGCATTTTCTTCCTAACAAACTGTGTGTGTGTGTGTGTGTGTGTGTGTGTGTGTGTGTGTGTGTGTGTGTGTTAGAGGTAGCAGCTAGTAGAATGAATGTGTTAGTCTGGAAGCAACAAGAGATCAGATTAGAGAATTAGGAAGCAGGAGCATCGTTCTTCATGCTGAGGACAATTGGCAGCTAAAGAAGTATTAGGCAGAGAAGTGACTTGGATATAGAACAAGAATGACAATATTTAGGAGACAGAGATCAACTTGCAGCCCCTGAAGTTGTCTAGGCAAGAAATAATGGGGACCTGAGCCACTTTTTAAAAAAGTGAGCTCTATCAGTGTGTAAGGTTTTTTGTTTGTTTGTTTGTTTGTTTGCGGTACGCGGGCCTCTCACTGTTGTGGCCTCTTCCGTTGTGGAGCACAGGCTCCGGACGCGCAGACCCAGCGGCCATGGCTCATGGGCCCAGCGGCTCCGCGGCATGTGGGATCCTCCTGGACCGGGGCACGAACCCATGTCCCCTGCATCGGCAGGTGGACTCTCAACCACTGCGCCACCAGGGAAACCCTATCAGTGTGTAAGTTAAAAGTCAAGTTTATGGAGGTATGATTTACCTTTTTACCTGAACAGTTTTGATATGGACAGAGTAAAAGGACAAAGTAAGTAATTAAATAGTTAATCCCACTAGGGGATTGTAAGTACAGAAAAAAGTATGGAAGACTCCTTTAAGTTAATGATCACTCAAGAAAGCAGGTTTGCTTAAGCACAAAACCAAGCAGGCTTGCTTAGCAAAAAAGACAATGCAATAGAAGCATGAGACACGCCCCAAAACAATAAAACAATCATGGCATGAGACCCACATCCTGCCCAGTGAGCTCAGTAGGTTAATGATTCCTAGGACATGCTCCTCTGGGCACATTAAAAACAAAAATATAGGGAAAGGGTGACATTATACCAAAACCTGAAATGATTTGCCATTTTTAGCAGAAGTTACTGCCTTTTTGCTCATTTCCATTGTGCCAGGACAGTTCTCGCTTGACCACGTAGGGACAAGAAAACTCCCCCGCCTGACGTTAAGGAGGAGCTGATGATGGAAGCGTGACGTCTACTCGAGAATGAGGAAGAAGGTGGTCTTCTCCCCCTCCCCACTTTTCCTTTGATTATAAAATTGTAGCCCTCTAAGTTTCAGGGTGCACACCCTTTTGCCCACGGGCTTATAAGCCTCACAAGCGTCCTATTCTTATAAATCACTTCTTATCCATCACTTTGCCTCTGGCTGAATTCTTTCTGTGCTGAGACATAAAGAACTGGAGCTCCTTGGAGCTCCCTGAAAAGCCAGCTAGAGGTTTCAGTTTTAAGAGATTTGATAGATATATACACCATGGAGTATGCATGGAGAATATTTCTGTTATGGGTTGAATTGTGTCCCCTCTAAGGGAAGAAAAAAAGCCTTCTCCTCAACTCTTCTAGGTTCTCCAGGGGGACCTGGAAATTAGATTGATGAAACACAGATTAACAGGAGAAAAACTGAATTTATTAATATGTGCTTACACACCATGCAGGAGAAAGTTCAGTGATGAGTAATTCAAAGGCATGGTTAGAACTTGGGCTTATACAGCATCTTAACAAAAACCAATAAAAAGTGACAAGACAAAGGAAAAAAGTTTTAGGCTCTAAGGGTGGAAAATTGTGGAAAGGTAAATATATGGGGGAAACTAATGGAAGATAAGGGTTTTTAGTAAGGTTTGCTATGTAGATCCCTAGGTGCCAACTCATCTCTGGTAATAAGGTTGTTATTCCCTCCCTGGTATGAGAAGTGGAGGGAAAACACCTTTATAAGGAGAATTTATATACTGCTTTTAGGCCCACACAGGGAAGGCAGAGAGTGTGTCCTGTATCTGCTTTTTCTCAGTTGCTTTATCTCAAAATAACCCTTATGCCAGAGTGGAATATATTGGGGTGGCGTACTCTGAACACTTTCACACCCCAGAATTCGTATGTTGAAATCCTAACCCCCAGGATCTCAGTATGTGACCTCATTTGGAAATAAGGTCACTGCAGATGCAATAAGTGAGGTTAAGATGAGGTCATACTGGGGTAGGGTGGGCCCCTAAACCAATATGACTGATGTCTTTATAAAAATGGAAGATTTCGACCCAAACACAGACAAAGAGAACGCCATGTGAAGATAAAGGCTGTGATCAGGGTGATGCATCATCTACAAGGCAAGGAACACCAGAGATGGCCAGCAAACCACCAGAAGCTAGGAGGGAGGCCTGGAGCAGATTCTCTTTCTCAGTGGTCAAAAGGAAGCAATCCCACCAACACTTTGTTTTCAGACATTTAAGACTTCTAGAATCCAGAACTATGAGACCATACAGTATATTTCTGCTACTTAAGCTGTTCAGTTTGTGGTTCTTTTGTTACAGCAGCCCACAAAAGCTACAGCTATCTTTCAGTATCTGTGGGGGATTAAATCCAGGAACCTCCTCATATACCAGAACCCGTGGATGTTCAAGTCCCTCATGTAAAATGGTGTGGTACAATGAATACAACTAGCCCTCCATATACATATACATGGTTTTCACATCATGGATTGAATCAACCATGGATAGAAATTTTTGTCCTCGGTTGATTGACTCTGCAGATGTGAAATTCAGTAATGCAGAGGGCCAACTATATATATATTGAAAATAATTCACAGATAAGTGGACCCTAGAAGTTCAAACCTATGTAATTCAAGGGTCAATTGTGATATAATTTCCAGCCCCCAAATTTCCCTCTCCCTCCTTCCTGCCAATTCTCACCCCAATCCTGACCCCTGGTAACAACTGATTTCTGCCCTTCCACTTTTCCTTTTCCAGAATATCATATAAATGGAATCATAAGGTATACAATGTCCTTTTGTGCATGGCTTCTTCTTAGTGTTAAGCTTTGGGGCCTCAATCTTGTTATTACTTGTATCAGCAGTTTTTTCCTTTAACTGCTGTGTGGTATTCCATTGTATGGATGTACCACAATTTGTATATTCATTTACCAGTGGATAGACATTTGGAGCTTTATGAATAAATCTGATATTAATATTTACATACTAGTCTTCATGGGGGAGCCACTTTTGATGCTTTGATTTTTTTTTAATTATTTTTTTTCTAACTTCACTGTGTAGTGGAACATTAGTGGTTCTGTAAGTCACTGGGGGTATAGGAGGTCTCAGGAATTGAGGAAGGCCAGATCAAATGGTTTCAACTGGATACATCACTCTAAAATCTCCCCTTCATCCCCATTCTGCTTTGGTATTCCATTCAGTTTCAAATGCAGTTTTCTGATCTGACTCACATCTTAATTCCAGGCACTTGTTAGAAATTACATGGGTTGCAAAATGGCAGGAAGAAAAGATCAAATCTCTTTTGGATTTAAACTTGGAATGAAATGGGACTTTTGTTTAAATTCAATAGAAGCAGTTAATAAAGGAATGAAGACCTTAAAGTTGTTTCATTAAAATTACCCACAATGCTACTCTGAATGATTCATGGTTTGCGCATTTAAATGAGTCATATTCACCCAAGTGTCTAAACTAATCTGTATTGTAAATGAGGTACATAGGGAAATTTTATTAACCATTTAAGCACCATGAAAATTCGCCCCAGCTCAGTTTCTAACTCCTTCATGAAGGAAGCTCATTATAACCACATAATGTGAGCATCTTCATTTAATTCATCATGTGTATGTGTTTGTAATTTATGTTATGAGATTTAATGTCCAAAGGGTCAGATGTCATAGCCAGAGAACACTAGAACAAAAAAAGCCTTGTGGACATTATTTTATTTTTTATGATTAAACAATTATAAAATAGCTACCATTTGTTGAGTGGCTTCTGTGTGCCAGAAACTATATTGGCCCATTTATTTATATTTAATTTAATTTAATCTAATTTATAGCAACTTTACTGTGTATTAAGGTGGTATAAAGTAGTGGTAAAGAGATGGAATTTGGATTCTGACAGAATTGGATTCTGATTTTGCCTTTGTCACCTTCCTCCTATGCAATCTTAGATAAGTTTCTTAATCTCTTAAGGCCTTTTTGTTTGTTAAGTGTTAACGAGTGTCACAGGCTCTCCACAATAACATATTACTGAGAGGACAAATGAAATAACATATATAAGATGTCTAATACCTCATATACTCTCAAAAGAGGAACTATGTTGCTTATTTTTATATAGATGATGAAGAAATTGAGACTCAGAGAGGTGGAATAATTTGTTCAAGATCCCATATAAGTGGCTGAGTCAGGTTATGAGTCACAAGACAACCACTCCACACCATATACTTCTTTACTCATCACTGTAGCACTTGTTACACTTAAGTACTTATGCAAATTTTGGTAAATTAGTTGAAGGCAGAGGTATTAATGTCAGTAATTAGAAAGGGCTCTCTGTGCACCTTACTGTCTAGAAGGTTGGCTTACACCTTCAATTCCACCTCCTGAGGCAGTCCAAACCGCACTGAGATTTTCAAGCACTCCTAGAAGGATCACATTCCCAGGGCTGCTTCTGCTCTTGATCTCTGTTTCTGCATATCTGTTCTTGGTCTCATATGTATAGATCCAAATGAGACACAGAGTTTCTTCACTGACCTTCATTAAAATAAAGTGTGGGGGGCTTCCCTGGTGGCACAGTGGTTAAGAACCCATCTGCCAATGCAGGGAACACGGGTTCGAGCCCTGGTCTGGGAAGATCCCACATGCCACAGAGCAACTAAGCCCATGTGCCACAGTTACTGAGCCTGTGCTCTAGAGCCCGCGAGCCACAACTACTGAAGCCCACGCGCCTAGAGCCGGTGCTCCGCAACAAGAGAAGCCACCGCAATGAGAAGTCCGTGCACTGCAGTGAAGAGTAGCACCCGCTCGCTGCAACTAGAGAAAGCCCATGTGCAGCAACAAAGACCCAACGCAGCCAAAAATAAATAAATAAATACATAAATTTATAAAAACAAAACAAAACAACAACAAAAAATAAAGTGTGGGAACCTACTCAGATCCCAGAGTTGGTTTGAAGATTATTTTAAACTGAGGACATTTGAGATATAGCAGATGCAGAAAGAAGCTTTGTCAGAGCTTCTCTTATCTAAGGGCAGAATCTTCTTAGAGGTTGCCGTACATCCCCTCTCCAGTAACAAGATGACCACTCACACTGGGGTAGAGAGGCTGCATAAACAAACATTATCACAGATTATCATACTTTCCATTTGTTCTAAAAGCCCATTTGTCTTTCTGAAAGCCCATTTGTTTTTCCATAGAAGTCCTTTCTCCCCACTCCCTTTCCCCTATTAAGTTGGCATATAAACCCTTATCTCCAGCTGTTCAGGAAGCCTCTTAATCTGAATGTTCTCACATATATAATACACTTTTCTCCTGGTAATATGTCTACTGCCAGTTAATTTGCACCCCCGACCCCCTACCTCAATCACTGGAATTAAGTTGGTAGAGGGAAAGTTTTCCTTCCCCCCAAAAGTATCATGTATCTTTACACATGTGTGTGGAAGACAGCCAGGAATTAACAGGGAGGGTTGGGTCTCAATTACTCTATGAGATAAGCCATCCTAAGTGCAGACTTTTCCGATCAGAACCATCAAGCAGACAAGATTCTTCCTTCTAATAAACACTTCCTTCAAATGTAACTGTGGCTGTAAATAATGTTCTCTGTTAAATATATGTACAGCCATCTGTGTTGGTCTTGGGCATACATATTCCACTGGGGTTTTATTGTTCTCTACTCAATATGGCATAAGAAGTAATCTCACTGAGGGACTAAAATGTTGACATGATTTTCATATTTGCTTGATCATATGCTATAGTGATATTTTCATATTTAAGGATTTGTGCAGAATTTTCTGAATACCTTTCTCTCAAAAGCTGAGGGTCTGCAGTATCTTTCATATCCTGACTTTCAACACTTCTTTCTATCTTCATGATTAACACCTTGATCTAAGCCACCAGTATCTCTCACCTGGGCTACTGCAATAGCCTCATAACCGGCTTCTGTGTTTCCACACAGCAATCAGTGACATTTTAAAGCTGTAAGCCAGATTACGTCACTCCCATTGCTTAGAATCTAAATTCCACAATAGCTTTCAAATCTTCCTTTTCAGCCCCATTACCTACCATTCTTTCTTCCTCCATCACCTGTTCCAGCCACTCTGACTCTCCCTCCCACACTTCTAGATCCTTAGTCTCTTTACATTGGCTGTTCCACTTTACATTGAGCCCGAAATGCTCTTCCCCTAGATCACATGACTCATTTCTTCTTGTCAATCACGTCCTAGATCTAATGTCACTTCCTTTCTAGAGGCTCCCCTAGCCCAGTCACTCTCCCATGACACCCAGTTTTATTTTCTTCAAAGTACTTCTCTCTAGCTGAAAGAATCTTATTAATTTGGGCTCTTATTGTTGTCTTTCTCACTAAAATATAAACTTGAGATCAAGTAACTGCTCTGTTTTATTCATCTCTGCATTCCTAATATACAACATTCATCACCTACCTCATAATAGGTACTCCACAAATATCTGTTGAATTAGTGAAAAATGGCCTCTCATCTCCATTCCTACTGCCATGGTCTCTCCCTCACAGTCTTTCATCAGGGCTGTTGCATCAGCTTCTCAGCTCCTTAGCAACAGGCTCTGCCTCTTCCATCAACTGTCATCATCAGTGTGTGCTTCCACATACAGCAAACCTATTGATTCTACTGCCCTCTTTAAAGACTTCTACTTACTTCCCATTGTCTGCCAAAAAATAAAAATAAAAAGGAAGGAAGGAAGAGAAAGAAAAGAGAGGAAAACTCTTTAGGTAGCCTACAAGGACTTTTGTGATCTGGACACTGGCTACCTCTTGAGGCCCCTATCCAACACTGTTCCCACAACATGATGCCTAGGCACCCTACGGTTGAGTGAGACTGAGCATCTCACTAATTAATAAATAGACTAAAAATAAAAGTGGTTAATATGCTCTAAGTCACAGATATTGCATTCTTTCCGCTATATCATATGTCTTTAATGCTACTTTCATTCCAGTGTTCAAGCCCCTCCTCATTCTCCACAAAACCTCCAATCCTTCCTGTGAACCTCAGCCTCCCTCAGAATAGTCCATGTCTCCTAACAATTTCCACCCAGTTTTATGTGTTAACCTTCTGGAATTATAACCTCTTCTATTTAGACATCTAGAATGTCTGGAAGGGCAGGTCTGGCTGGGGCTGGATCCCACACCAGGCAGAACATGACCCAGCTTAAGAAGTCCTTGACTCAGAGCTTCTTATCTTGTTAAACCAGCTTCCCCACTGAATTAATTTCATTAATTTAAAATCCAACCCGAGGAATTTATAATAAACAATATGAGAAACCTGATTCCTAAAGGTACACTTTTAGCCTGAAAGAGTTAATATGGCTTGTAGATTGACCACAAGGGAACAACTATGAGCTCCTGGTCCTGTTCATGAGGCCATTAGGGATTCTCGCAAGTGTTTGGAGCTACAAATAAATGAGTTTCTTGCTAAGTGGGCCATCTGGAATTGTCCCCAGGAAGCTTCTAAAAGTCAATAAGTCTCCTGATGAAACAGCCTCTGTGTTTCTAACACCAGCTGCCAGGCTCTCACCAGATCTCCAAGAGTAGCTCCAGATAATGCAGAGGACAATTTGACAAGCTTCAGTGTCAGGAGAACAACCGACTTTACCTAAAACAACTGCATTTTTCTTGACCAACATAGCCTCTGACCTCCCCGTAACACTGACACTTCCACAGCAACCAATCATTCCTTTTTCCTGAGGTAATGCTTCCTCCAACTTGACTGGTTAACTGTGGCCTCTTATCCCTCCTATATATACCTAAGATATGAGGAAAATATATTAAGTAACTTGACCCAAATACCTGATGATTCTTAATTGCTTCAATTTCACTTGCCACCATTTCTTGCAAGAGGAACAGTATGTGTTTCTGCTGGCATAGTGAAATGAAAATCAAGCCATTGAGAATTCTGGATATTTGGTTGTAGAGCAATCTTATCTTCTCTGCATTATCTACACACTGCTTTTCAGTCTTATTTTGATGGTCTGCATTTGGATAAATGTTTGCATTTGTCCAGATGTCCACCCATAGAACAAATTCCCACAACTAAAGGACTATCATGAATTACTGAAACCATCTAGACGATTTCAGACAAAATGCTTATGTCTAAGTGGTGCAGGATAATTACATCATTCCTGAATTTCTCTGCAGTTATAGTACTAATTCCACTCATGCAATACTCCTTAAGGAAATAATACAATAGAACATTATTTTAGACTTTAGGGAAAAAAAAGTTTTAAACCTATGCTATGGGAAAACCCGTGAACATCATAGACAGCTGGTTCTTTAGTAAAAAGTAGCAAATATGTACTGTAATGCCCAGCCATTTTAGTTTTCACGGGTGTCATTAAGGAGAGATATTAGTACTACTAAGAATCTCATCTGTGTTTTGTGTGAAAAATACTTATGCCACCAACATCTTAGCAGAGCACAGTTCATAGACTGTGTCAGATAAATACCTTACCAAAGAGACATAGAATTTTAACTTCTTAAAATTTTGAAGAGCTTAATTTTTTAAGACTTCTTCCAAGAATCTAAAATATCTGGCTGGTAAATTTAAAAATCCTGTCAAATCAAGTATCTGGTATCACAGAAATCTTGCTTTGCTATATATAAGCAGTAAAATTTATACAACTTCTCAAGTAAAGAATGTGATAGAAAATGGTCTCATGGGAGTCTCCATATGACTGACAAGTCTTAAGGTTGCAGGCTAGGACATATATCATGCTGCTGAGTTTTCTCACAAAGTTGAGAGGATTCTGCAGGAGAATTCTAAGAAGCAATGGAATCTCAACCCTTGAGCTTCTTAAGGAATGAGTCTAACAACTGGAGGAGGTATGTGGAAGCTAGTATATCAAAGCACACTTGACTTGATTCTATGCATCCTTGAGTATGTTTCTCCTCCCTCATTTGTGTGTCTGTGTCTGTGTGTGTGTGCGCGCACAAGTGTGGGCATGGGGATGGTGCACTGCTACTGGGTGAAGGTGTGTAGTCAGGGAGAACATGTTTTTGTTACTTCATCTTTAAATTCAATGTATCTTCTCTGCATTTTCTACACACTGATTTTTTAGTATGTAGGCACTATACTATCTTAAAGGGATAGTATTATAAGAGCTAGATTAGCTTTAACAAAGTGATTTCAACCTTTTAGACCAGCCTTTCTAGAATGAGATTCTGCAGCAGAATTAAGTCCTACAAAAAACTGAGTGACTATTTTCTTAACTCTCCCAAGGATGGAATTTAGCTAGTACCATTCTAGATGCATAGAAAGAAGTCATTCATTATATACAATAAACACCTTAGGGTGTGTGTGTGTGTGTGTGTGTATTATACACACATATGTATGTATATATGTATAATATATGTAATTACATATATAAAATTCTGCAATATATTAAAATAGTACATAATTCCAATTTTGTTATATGTAAATAAAATCCCACACACAAAATTCAGAAAATGGGTATGAGAGTGGAAAAGTTAGAATCAGGCTACCTAATGCATTGCAATAGAAATGCAATATTTTCCTTTATTTTTTACATCTATTCCATGTGAGTCTCACAAACATGTTGTAATCTTAGCCCATTTAATAGAGGCAGAAACCGAGTCTCAGGGAGGGCAGTTCTAGTCTCCGAAGAGAGCTCCTCCATGAACTACAGCTCCTGGTATTCTGGGCAGGCCCTGAGACTCAATTCCACTAACAGAATGTGACAGAAATGAGGTTGCATGTCTTGTGACATTCACTGGGAAGGAGTATTGCTGCTTCTGTCTTGATCTCTTAGAAACTGTTAGGCTTCTCTTGGAACCCCAGAGTTGGTATGAAGATTATTTTAAGCCTAAGACATTTGAGGTTCAACAGATGCAAGAAAAAAAAAAAAAAGCCTTCTCCAAACTTCCCTTATCTGACTAAATGCAGAAACTTCTGAGAAATAAGAATTGACGTAAATTCTCTTTGAGGAGTCTTTTACTCCAAGGAGAGAGACCTAGAGTAAACCTATCATAAATCCCTTCTCTGTAGGGAGTTTTATGGCCTGAAAAATATGGAAAGACCAACTCATACTTGCATAGACAAACATTATCACAATCTTTCTTAATCATTTGACCGGCCAGTTACTTCTTTTGTTGGCTCCTGTATATATAAACCTTTTTGTCCTGCTAATCTGTCTTTTGTCATTTAATTTGCAGGTCTGCAGAAACTGAACTTAGGAGAGTAGAGGAAAAGTTTTTTCCTTCTTGACAAAATACTCCCTCTTGGCACCTGAGCCTCTGTGTTAGAAGTCCAACTGTCCTGAGACTTTCTTGCTGTGAGGAAGTCCAACCTAACCAGGTGGACAAGCCAGGTGTAGAGAGAGCAATGCCACCCCACGCTAGTGAGTGAAGCTGTCTGGGGAACTCTAGACCAGAGCAGCTGCCAATACCAGTGACCCATCTGACTCCATGTGGAGAAGAATAACCCACCAAAGACATGCTTGAATTTCCTACCCATAAAATTGTGAGACATAATAAAACAGTTGTTGTTGTAAGCCATTAGGTTTTGGGTAGTTTTGTAGGTAGCAATCGACAACTGCAGCAAGGAAGTTAAGTGGCATGTTCCAGATCCACAGTCTCCTAGCAGCCAAGCCAGAAGGAAGCCAAGATTCCTAACCTGCAATTCCTGAGCCAGGTTTAAGGCTGAGACGCTGAAACTGCTCATGGTAGGACTTCAAAAGCAAGAAGTCATTTGTGCCCCCAGGACTCCTGGCTACCACCCCATTGATAAATTCTCCTCTGTGACATTCTACTTTTATTAAATGAAGGTAACCATGATGACCGTAATCCTATCTATCATTTTATGCTTTTGTTTGAATAACTTCTCTAATCTTCCCTTAGGAGTAAGCTTGGTAGAGGAGAAAGAAAATGGTTAATGTGATTTGGGGTTGGTGTAGATTTAGCAAATAAAAATGCAGGATGCCCTGTTCAATTTGAATTTCAGATAAACAACAAATTTTTTCTACTATAAGTGTGTACCATTCAAATGTGGTATGTATATATATATTTTAATATCAGGCATTTATCTGAATTTCAAATTCAACTGGGATTCTTATATTTAATCTGGTAACTTCTGGTTGGGGAAGTTTATGGAAAAAGGAGACTGGGGCTATAGAGAAAAATATTTATTTACTTCACAGTATTACCTTTTCAGCCTATTATTTTTTCAGTATTCCATACCCTTACCCTTACATAGAAGAAGGTGTAACTCCTTCAGTGTTAAGACGTTCCTGTGGCTGGAAAAGCAAATTCCCTGCTTTCCAAGAAGGGGGTTGACAGCATCTACTTCACATGTAAAGAACTTATGCCACTGAACATGATTTATCAAAGGCGACATGTTTAGCACTTGGAGAAAAGCTTAAAATTCAGAAGCTAACCAAAAAAAGTCACAAAGCCCAAGTACTTGACTCCTAAAGAGACCTGACCAACTTTCAAACTGACTTAATTACAACTGTGTAAATTAAGATGAGCAATTTGAAAACTTGGTAGAAACTAACAATAGTAAGAAGGGACAGCTGACCAGAAAATAAGGTGACAGCAGAACTAGAAAGTCATACATACCAGGAATTCCAAAAGCCATTGAATAACAGTCCCCACCATCCCCTCCACCTCCACCATCCATCATCACCCACAAGCTTTAATTGTCCTTCCAGGCAAAACTATCAAAGTCAAGTACAAAACACCAGATACATCATGGTGACCTTAAATCAATGAGAGATTACATAATTCAGTATATTCAGCTGAAGAGGGAAGAATAGTGCACAAACTTTTTTTTTAAGTATATATTTTCAAAATGCATGAGGGGGCTCATGCTTAAAAAACACAAACTCCTTTTATCTGGAAAATTTACATATGTGGATTCCTTCAAGATATCCCATTCATGTTAGTGCTGTAACTTGCTAGCTCTAAGACTGTCTCAGAACTACAATGCAAACACACTTCTGTGACATGGTCCCTTACTGTGTTCTCTTGGCACATGTTTTCTTGTAAGGCATTAAAATGTCAGAAGAAAGAAGGAAAGTGAGGAAGAGAGAGGGAACGAAGAGGTACAGGAAAATGCCAAGAGCATTATCAACAGCCCCAACTCTGCCATCAAAACATGCCACCTTCAAAATGTTAATTGGGAGTTGGCCACTTCAGCAGGAGAGTTACTGTGAAAACAGGAAGGAATACTTGTGAAAAAATTAATTCTAGGAAATCTTCTTGGGTTTCTTAACACAATTGCTTAAAGAGTCTAGACCTACAGGAAGAGGATGCTCTGGATAGTGTCCTGCTGTTATTCAGGTTGTGACTCTGCAGCATGGTAAGCCTAGCCTCAAGTGATAATAAAAGACAATGAATGAATGTGTGCTCACCAGCAGGCATATCTTTCCCCTGGCTCAGAATTTAAGAATAGGCAAGGGAGAGTGGGGCAAAGCTAGCTTTTCTTCTGTGATTTGTTACATTGCAGCCTACTAACAGTAAATGTGCTCCCAAGAAGTTTGGGTCAGGTATTAGGAATCCCTGCCTTAACAACACCTAACCAGATACCAAATTCAATTAGCTACAGGTGGCCTCATCACTAATTTGAGTACTACTGGAAGAAGTTTAACTTCCATACTGTATTCCCTGGACCAGCAGCATCAGGGTCATGTAGCAACTAGCCTGAAGTACAAATTCTCATCCTTCTCCCACCCCTGCTGAATCAGAAATGCTAGGAATGAGTCCCAGCAATCCATGTTTGATCAAGCTGTGCAGGTGACTCTGATGCTTGTTAGGGCTTGAGAGCTGCTGATCTAGAGAACCAAGGCTGACTAATTTTTGTGGTATTATAAATTCCATCATCTCTCCAATCATGTGAATTATTTCTGTGTTTGTCTGGTTTTCTGTTTGTTTGGTTTCCTATCTAAAACTTTCTATTCTCCTTTGCTTCTATAGCTACATAGAACTGTAGTTGCTACTTTTCATGAGAATTACAGCAGATTTCAAACACTAGGGAAGTCATATGATTTTCCAGGTAACAGTGGCAAGTGCTAAGTGGGGCTCTTCTTGTTAAGAAGGTCCTCAACATTTTGATCAGTGGCTTAGAGACTTCTACACCTGCTAGTCACAATCTCACTCCTCCAGTAGCACTCCTCCTTCCTCCTTTATTAGCTGCCAGATTTAGCCAATAAAAATACAGAATATTCAGTAAAATTTGAATTCTTAAATTCAAATTATATTTATTTATAAATATTTATCTTTATAAATAAGATAAACAACTTATTTATTTAATTTTTTAAGTATAAGTGTGTCCCAGGCAATATATAGGATATACTTTTACTTCAAAAAATATTCATTGTTTACTTGAAATTCAAATTTAACAGTGTCCTGAATTTTATCTGGCAGCCCTAACCCCAGGGAGAGTGGAGAGTATGAGTAAAGAGAAAGCTCTGAAATTTAAATCAATTCAGTACAAACACATGTACTTTTTCTACAAAGTAACAGAAACTGATGAGAATTTCTACCATATCCTTCATTACTAATGAAATGATTTGCAAATAAGTGGCTTTGGAGGTGAAGTACTAGACTGTTCCCATCTCTTTCCTCACCATAGGTTTCCACTTACTTCACTCCTTGTCCTGAAGGGGAGGCAGGGCTGGGGGTGGGAGCTGCTTATAAGAACATGCACATGTAGGAGACCAGAATATGCCAACCCAAATATGCCTCTTTAACATAAGGATTATTTGGAGCTGACCATTTTGAGAAATAGCAGATACAGGAGCAGCACTGGAAACAGAGCATAAGTTATATGTTTGTAAAGCAAATTTGCCTTTATAAAGGAAATCACCATTTGTAAAAACGACTACTTCTCTGTACCAAGAAGAGAAGGATGACTCTATATCACAAGAGAATCTTACCAATGGTGAAGGCTGTGGATTAAATCTGCATAACAAACCTTATAGGTGTTTAGCCTACTATTCCTGGTCACCTTTCCATAACCTGCCTCCCTCACAGCAATCTGCCTTTGTTTTAGCTGAAGATAGTATTTAAGCTCAAGTTCTAGCCACCTCTTTGAGTGTACTCGTGCCTGAGTTTCTTCCATGCATAAATGAAATATACAAGCTAATACATTCTGTTTATTTTTTTCTTATTAGTCTGTCTTTTGTAACTGGGGTCTCAGTAAAGAACCTAGAATGATAGAAGGAATATTTTTTTCCTCCTCTACACATGCATGGGAATGTGTGGGTACACACATGTACATGGCTTGGGGTAGAGAAGAAGGTACTCAAAGGCCATTTCCAATTGTATTATTTGGGGTCGGATGCTAGAACGTTCAGCCTTCCCAACCATAAAATAGGGAATTACCTCATAGGGCTTTTGGAGCCTCAAATAAAATAATATTTTTGAAAGTACCTGGTAAACCATGAAATAAGATTCAGCATGATATAGTGGAAAGTGCATGGGCTTTGGCATCAAATAAACCAAAGAATGAATCTCAGTTCAGAGACTTAAAAGCTGAGCAAGTTGTTTAAATCTTTGAATGAGTTTCCTCATCTGTAAAGGAGGGATAACATCTACCTCCAGCACTGTTATCAAGACTAATGGAAATAATGTAGAAAGTTACAGGAACAAAGGGGACACCATAGACATTATATGAGCCGGTATATTATGGGTTAAAGTTCTGGAACTTTGGAGAGTACAAAACTCAATCTTTTCTTTTTTTTTTTTCTTTTTTGCGACACGCGGGCCTCTCACTGTTGTGGCCTCTCCCGTTGCTGAGCGCAGGCTCCGGACGCGCAGGCTCAGTGGCCATGATTCACGGACCCAGCCGCTCCGCGGCATGTGGGATCTTCCCAGACCGGGGCACTGTCCCCTGCATCGGCAGGCGGACTCTCAACCACTGCGCCACCAGGGAAGCCCTTCAATCTTTTTTCTTGTTCTACGTTATGATGATCTGACTTTAATAAGATCAGGGTCTGACTATATTGTTTTAAAAGTAATTAAAGGCAGCATAGATTTTCTTTTTTAACATCTTTATTGGAGTATAATTGTTTTACAATGGTGTGTTAGTTTCTGTTGTATAACAAAGTGAATCAGCTATACATATACATATTTCCCCATATCTCCTCCCTCTTGCGTCTCCCTCCCACTCTCCCTATCCCACCCCTCTAGGTCATCACAAAGCACCGAGCTGATCTCCCTGTGCTATGCTGCTGCTTCCCACTAGCTATTTTACATTTGGTAGTGTGTATATGTCCATGTCACTGTCTCTAGATTTCTTTTTTAATTTGCCACCCAGATGGCAGGATGTGATGCCCTCATTAATGATTTAAAGAGCTACTTAAAATGTATTAGAGCAAAGTGACCAACTTAAATGATTTACAGTCTGCTTAGGATTACTCTCTTACATCCAGGATGGAAAGCAACCCTTATTCTCTTCGTGGAAGACCTGAGGCTTAGGGTATTATATTTGAATAAATTGAGAAGAAAAAAACCCAATCTCCATTAATTTGCAATGGAGTAATTTATTTAGCAATATCTATTATTAATTTCTATTTGCAACTGGATTAAATATGTAAATATATTCATGCCTTGCAGTGTATCAGGATGACAGGACAGAGCAAAGAAGTGGTTTTCAGCGACGTCCATTGTACAGGTTTCTTGTGAATGATGGCCTTGCTATCAAGTTAACTACACAAAGCAATTACTTTGAGTTACATTGAATTATCATATTATACAGACATGTTTTTCATCAATTGGCCCATTCTTCTGCATCCTGTGATCCTTAGGAAAAGGCACTTTTAAAAACAGATCAGCAATATTTGTGAGAAGTATATTTTTTTCATAAAGTGTGATCTTGAAGAAAATCACATCCGACTTGTGTCCAATGAACACTTTCTTTTTCAGGTTCAAATTTTGTGACCGCTTGATCATTTCAGCTCTCAGTTTGTTTTGTTTTGTTTTTTTTTTTTTAACAGGTTGGACTTTATTCATCTAGGGAGAAATGACTGAAAACATAAACACAATGAGTTCTGAATGTTCAGATGTGAATGGATTTAAAAGCAGCCAGCCACACTATAAAACGTCACCTAAAATGGTGCGGAGTGCCCCAGAGTGCTCATTAGTCCCCTGATTCACCACCACACACTGCAGATTCCAGCCACAACAGTGCCACTAACTCTGGGAGTCATCAGTTTTCTAACCCTGAGCCTTAGTGTCCTAATCTAGAAAATGAGGGGAGTGAAGGATTGGAGGCATATGTTAGTTCACTAGAGCGGCCCTAGCAAAGCACCACAGACTGGGAGGCTTGAACAACAGAAATTAATTTTCTCACAAATCTGGAGGCTAAGTGTTCAAGATCAAGGTATCAAAGGGTTGGTTTCTTCTGAGGTCTCTTACCTTGGTTTGTAGATGACTGCTTTCTCCCTTTCGTTTCACATCACCTTTCCTCTCTACATGTTCTCTTCTTACAATGACATCTGTCATATTGTGTTAGGGCTCACTCATGTGACCTCATTTTAATTACCTCTTTAAAGGCCCTATGCTAAATACAGTCACATTCTGAAGTACTGGGGATTAGGACTTCACCATATGAATTTTGGATTCTGACCAAGAGGTGTCCAGCTTACCTACCTTCTATCCTTCCCTGGCCCTGCTCTCCAGTGGCTGATGTTGCCAAGTCTCTTCCCACCAAAACCAGCCTGGTCATCTTCTTAGAGCCAAAGTATCAATGAACCTTGTATTAGTTACCTATTGTGGCTATAATAGATTATCATAAACTTAGTGGCTTAAACCAGCACATCAATTATCTTATAGCTCCGGAGGTCGGAAGTCTGAAATGGATCTCACTGGGCTAAAATCAAGGAGTTAGCAGGGCAATGTTCCCTCTGAAGGTTCCAGAGGAGAATTTATTTCTATTTTCCAGCTTCTAGAGGGTGCATGTGTTTGCTGGCTCACAACCCTTTCCTCCATTTCCAAAGGTCAAGTCCTTCTCATGCTGCCATCTCTGATTCTTTCCTCTGCCTCCCTCTTCCACTTACAAGGACCCCTGTCATTGCACTGGACTGACTAGAAACTATATTTGTTTTCTAGGGCTGCCATAACAAATGAAAACAAACTGGGTGGTTTTTGCATTCTATCATTTTTCTGAAGACTGGAAATGCAAAATCAAAGGGTTAGCAGGGCGATGCTCTCTCTGCAGGCTCTAGAGGAGGATCTGTCCTTGCCTCTTCCTAGCTTTGGTGGTTGAGGGCAATCCTTGGCATTCTTTGCTTGTAGACGCATCACTTCAATCTCTGCCTCCATCTTCACATTGCATTCTCCATTCGTGTGTGTCTCCGTGCCCAAGTTTCCCTCTTCTTATAAGGACACCAGTCAGATTGGATTTAGCACCCCCACCCAATCCAGTATGACTTCATGTAACCATGATTACATCTACAAAGATCCTATTTCCAAATAAGGTCACATTCACAGATTCCAGGTGGATGTGAATTTGCGGGAATAGGGAACACTATTCAACACAGGACAGCAAACTTAATTCCATGTGCAACCTTAATTCCTCTGTCATGTAACCTAACATATTCACAGGTTCCAGGTGTTAGGACATGGACACATAGGGGGAAGGAAGGAGCATTATTCTGCCTACCACAAACCTGATGAACACATCAGTGTTAGCTGCATCTCGAAGAAAACCATATATTTTGTCCAGCCTCCTAAAGAAAGTTGTCCTCCCACTACCTCTGTTGTACTGTCCTACAATAAGAGGTACAGCCATGATCAGCACCATGGGGAAATCACTTTCCCTAAGTGGACAAATCATGCTGCTATTCAATGTAGAAAACTATTTTCCAGTCCATAATTCTTTAGTGGTCTTCCTGAGACCACCCAGCCCCATTTCTCTCCCCCTGCTGAATATGACTCTCTTCACTTACTACCTCCGTTCTTGAAGGCGGAAGCTTCACTTTAGCCCTTCTCTGTGCACAGAATGTCTTATTATTGCCATTTAGGCCATTCCACTCCATCATGCAAAAACTATATATCTCAACTGTTTTCTTCCTTAAACTTTCTCTGAACAAGTGATAGACCATTTAACTCTTACACACTATTCATAGGTCCACTATTCACAGAAGTTAAAAAATGGCTGCAAATGATTTGAAACTCCTCCCATTGAAGTGAAGACCATGACCCTTCCCTCTGCGTCTGAGGGAGCCTGGGATTGCTTTGCAATATTCTATTGCAACAGAATAATGTGGAAGTGACCCATGGGATTTACAGTATGCCACTTCTGCCTGGTCATCTTGGAACATTCGCTCTCATGAGGAACTTGCTTAAAATATTTCTTCTGGGATCTCAGTTGCCATGCCACAGGAAGCCCACGCCATATAAAGAAGTAACATGTAGCTGGTTGACATTCTCAGAGTCCCTGCTAAGCCCATCTTCAGACATCCTAGCCCAGGGGCCAGATATGCAAGTGAAAAGCCACCTACGAATTAGACCTTCCAACCCCAGTTATCCCAGCCCCCGGCCCTTTGTGTCTTCCCCGATGAGGTCATGGGGGACATCTCCCTGTTCAATGTTTAATGGGTTTCTAAGAAGGGCTTTCTTGGCCACACTTTGAGGAAATTTAACTGGCTTCTATGAAAGCTTTCCTTTCTTTTATTTTTCCTTTCCTTTAGTCTTCCCTCCTTCTGTCTTTCCTTCCTTTTTAACTTATACTCCTGGAGGTTGAGAGCTGAAAAGAGCTAACCACTTTGCTTCCTCCAGCAAATGCTGTGCTGAGAGCCTCGTGAAATCTGATTGTTAAATTTTCAGGGATTTTACAAACCATTTGACATCATTTTTGAGGCTTGAAATTGGCCATGGTGGCATGATTTATACCATGGAAATGAGCAAAGACTAAAAATCAGAGCTTTTGTTTCCAGAGAGCAGTTTGGTAAACATTTACTAGCACATCACTGACTTCCCTCAAAGATGACTTCCACAAAATAACCGCAGTTCCCCTGAAACCAGCACAAGAAGAGTAAGTCAGATTTGATTCATACTCCTCCTGATCTCATTGCACCACAGATTTCCAGAAAAAGTTCTTTTTTCAGGGCAAATACTAATAAGAACTATTGAAAGAGGAGAAGATATTTGAGCAGCCTGAATTTGAAAATGCTTATGCTAATATCACACTCGGCCACTGTGATCAATCAAGGAAAAACCCTAATACATAAGCAGTACGTTTCCTGAATTTTGTAGTAGATGCTTCAGTTTTAGTTTTTTAAATGGATATTCCTGGAATATTGTGTGAAAATATACATTTAAAAATGGTATCAGATTTTAAATTGGTTCAATGAGCTTTCTATACAACAAATTTCTATATTAATATGTATAAAACAAATAATCACTATTTCCATTTACTTTTGGAATAAATTCGTTAGTTTTATCCTCTGAGGAAATTTAAAATAATATAACTAACGGGCTTCCCTGGTGGCACAGTGGTTGAGAGTCTGCTTGCCGATGCAGGGGACACGGGTTCGTGCCCCAGTCTGGGAAAATCCCACATGTCGAAGAGCGGCTGGGCCCGTGAGCCATGGCCGCTGAGCCTGCGCGTCCGGAGCCTGTGCTCCCCAATGGGAGAGGCCACAACAGTGAGAGGCCCGCGTACCGGAAAATAAATAAATAAATAAAAATAATATAACTTTACAGTTGGTAATAGAAGAGAAAGATTAAGATGGGAGAAATCTGATTTGTGTTCTTCTTCTGCCACTAAGTGAATGTTTCTAAGTGTCAGTATTTTCATCTATAAAACAAAGGGTTCATCAGTATGATCTCTAAGGTGATCCCCAACTTTGAAATGCAATGATGATTGACTTCATTCACATTTTCAAAATGAGGTGAAACTTATAAGGAATTATCAGGTTCATTAAGTTCAAAAACACTTTTAATTCTGTAGGATTCCACTTTACTTGAGAGTAGGGCTAAAAGTCTAAAGATTTTGCTGAAAAAAAAATTAGCTACTTTACCTTTAAGAGACCAGGTAATGGGATAACTTGTGGTACATTCATACAGTGGAATACTACTGAGCAATGAAAATGAACTACTAGTACACACAAGAATATCAGTAAATTTCAAAAACATCATGCTGAGGGAAAGAAGCCACACTCAAAAGGGTACATACTCTATGTGTGATTCCATGTATATGAAGTTCCTGGTAGGTAACACTAATCTATGGAGATAGAAATCAGATTAGTGTTTGCTTGGTGGGGTGCCTGTGATTATCTGGGAAGGGGCACAAGATGCTAAGAAGTTGGAAGTATTCTGTATCTTGATAGGCTTGTAGGGTACATGAGCATGTACATTTTTTAAATGGATAAAATTGCATTCTTAAATCAGCATGTTTCACTGTAGCTAAATTATACTTTAATTTTAAATAATAAAAAAGAGAATAGCCTGACATTCATAAAATACGTGATTAGGTTATAAAAAATCAGGAGTTTAACATGTTTACTTCTGTTATCATTGTGCTTCTTGGATTCTTGATGGAAACTGGTTTATTGAGATAATTTATGGCTAAGAAATACAAACACTATTCTTTAAAATTTTAAAGAATATGTTGTTTTGATTTTCATTTACCAATGTAATTCATGCTCATTGTGTAAACTTAAAAATATAAAACAGCTAACGGGGCTTCCCTGGTGGCGCAGTGGTTGAGAGTCCACCTGCCGATGCAGGGGACACGGGTTCGTGCCCCGGTCCGGGAAGATCCCACATGCCGCAGAGCGGCTAGGCCCGTGAGCCATGGCCGCTGAGCCTGCGCCTCCGGAGCCTGTGTTCCGCAACGGGAGAGGCCACAACAGTGAGAGGCCCGCGTACCACAAAAAACAAAACAAAAAAATACTGGCTAAACTACATTTAAGAGGACCTGCAATCTGCTGAGATCTGAGATCCACATTAGACAAACGCCTTTTGCTGGCTTCACAAAGCTCTGGTCGGGTCATGCTGCTGAGGGGTCAGTTCCTCCTTGGTCATTCATACCCAAATGGTACCTCCTCCCTTGTAGCTCAAATTCAATTTCCTACTAGCTTAAGAAAAAGAAGAAGCTAGGACACTTTTAACCTATTACAGACATTAAGAGAAAACAGTCTATCTGCTTGTTATTTCTATGAAAAAACAAAACAAAACTGCAGTGTGGGCAGCCAGTGTTACTTTGTTGATTTCCTTCCCTCTGTTCTGAGCTGAAATTGTGCAAGGCCAACGTACAAGGGAGGAAATGATTTAGAGAGTGAAGCTACTACAGAGCAGGGAAAGAAATGGGCCCTTCCCTAGGCCCGGTACTAACCAGATTAAAATGTGTGTGAGGAAATTATACACAACCATTTTAATCTAAGGCAGACAAGCTGGTGCACATTTTTATAACTAAATGGAATGGGGGACATGAGCTCATTGAGGAGGGTGGGGGCAGTGGCCTCACTCTTGCCTTCCTGCTCAGTCCCCTTACATTCCACAACATTCTGCAAGTGACCATTTTTCTCCCCCCGTGAAAGTAATGATTCTGTAAAAGAGCCAGAAGGCACAGTTGATTCCAAGTGAAGCTGACTCAGACTGATGGAGGGAGAGGAAAAGTAGATGCAATTTCATTTCAGGTATCTGAAAGCTATTTACAGATGGGGGCAAAAGACACTGTAGAAATCAGTAGGCAATGTCCCCAAATAGATGATTACGATGGAACGGGATCACTTAGCAACACCGACTGAATGTTCCTCGTCTGGCAGGGAGCCAGCCCAGAGGAATGGAGACACTGCCAGAGGTGACTCGATGGCTCTCCTCTTGGGAGGTTAAACTAATCGCCATGTTGGGAAGGTATCGCCTGTCTTTAAATGTTGCCGGGTCCCAGCTTTGAAATTTTCTAATGAAAGCTTTGATTTGGAGGCTCTACACTGGGCCCAGAAAGCATGAGCCTCTGGGTTCCAGAAATCTGGTGTAATCCAAGCACAGAGTGTAGTGAGTGCTTTGTTTCCAGTAGCCTCTGTGAGTTACCTGTCTGTTACACTTGGTGATAGGGGAGCTGCTGTGTGCCTGACTTATCTGTGAATATGTGAGAGCTCTTGGTTCCAAAAGATTGTGTTACCTACCCAGTAAGGGTCACCAGCCCACTTCCTCCTACTGTTACTTATTACTGTGTTTTCTTAACTCTAAGATGTATTTTTTCCAGCTTGAAATCTCTGAAATTGAGATGGGTCTTACCATTGATAGGGTAATTCCCATTCCCTTTCACTAAAGAGGGGGTAATGAGTAAATAGGTTATCTTGGCCAATAAAACTGAGACTCTGCCTCCAACCCCTAAGGCTACAAGGGATGAAGGTTGACAGAAGTGAGTAGGAAGGAAGAGGAGTATCCAGGACTACATATCCAAGACAAGAGGAGGTCACGGAGGTGGGGCCTGCAGTCACCTGTGAGGACAGTAATTATCTTAGAACCAGGAAACTAAGGCCACATTTGTCCCCGTGCTTTTGTGTTTGCTTTGTTTTCGTTTTGTTTTCCCTTTCAGAGCTGTACTGATATGAAAAGGGTCTTTGTCTACACAAGAGAGGAAATTAGGCGTACTTTCCCGGTTACCTTTTATGTCCCTTTTAAATATATGTTCCCTCAGACATCTAATCTGCTTTCCAGAGCACTGGGGTTCTGCCATCCCCCCAAACTAGCCCAGCATCCACATACCCTCCTGCTCATCATTCCCAGAGCACTTCCCTGACCTCCCATTTCCTCAGGGCTCTGTTAGGTGACCAAAGCTACTTTGCAGAAACAAATTTAGGCAAAAGACGTTAATAGATAATAATATTCCCCTTCCTTGGATGTTTGTGTTTTTAAAGGGGTCTGGAGGACACAAAATATTTTAATTCAAAATAATTGCTTTTGAATTGAGGGATCTGCAGGACACCTGGAAGAACATATTAGAGCAAGAGTGTATTAGTATCCATCAAATCCCATCACATAAGCATCCACATGCTCTGTCTGAGCCCAAAGATTCTGGGCGGCAAGAACTATCAACTGGAAATGTAAGAATCTACCTCTTTGCTCCTAGAATTTTCATTACAGCTTTGGTGATCCCAACAAAAGAGAGAGAGAGAAAAAGAAAGAAACCAGTTTTTCATTTGCAAATTGCTTACCAATTAGTTTTTAATGAACATTTTATTCTTCTTTCATGATGAAACAGGCTGAGGGTATTTACTCCATCTAATTTCTCCTCAGCTTAACAGGAGCATTTGACCAGTCCCCACAACAAATTCATCAAAACAAACATTCATTCTGCTGTCATTTGAGAGACACTCTGCCAGCCACAGGGAGAGATTAAAAATATATGAGACATGGTCACTGCTCTCAAGGTACTTAATACCTAGCTGGAGGGAAACGTTTAAAAGAGCTCACTAACAGATTCAACACAATGACACACGTAATGGCACAAAGCGTTAGGAAATGAATTGCCAAATTCAGTGCTGTGGTATTTCAGAGGGAAACACTGTGAATAAAAAGTCACTTTTGGATGAGCTGAATCTAAAGGATGGCATTAAGAACATCTGTTGTTTTTATTCATTTAGCGCCCTTATAACTTTTGGAGAAATTTCCTCTCCCCATTCCCATGGTCCTGCAGGCTGTCAAATACTAGTCCTGCACAGCAAGGCACCTGATCCAAGATGTGTCAGTCAGGATTCTTCACCCTCTGACAATAAGAATTGGTCCAAGTGGGCACTTGGCTCACCTTGGGCCAATCAGAGTCCTTCCCTGGATTGCTGGTTTATACACATGGAGAAAGAGCAGCCCTTTTCTCTTGGGATGGGAAAATTAGAAGGCGATAAATATAGCATTGTTAAAGGACATTCCCTGTCTCATGGAGAAAGCCTTCTTACAGAATGAAGCCAAAATTCAGGAGAAAGCAGAAATAAGAGAAGAAATAGGTATATTCCTGACATCTTTTGAGCACTTAAATGTAGCAAGTCTGAAGGTCCACCTCCTGGTTTTATGGGTGAATAAATTCCCTCTGTATCTGATTTGTCAGATACACCCCTCACCCTTCCTGGAACTCAAATTTCACATTAATCTTCCTAATATGGTCCCGAAGGATCACTGATGCTCTGTTCAAATATTTTTTCCAATCATTTTATCTTTAATTTTGGATAGTTTCTATTGCTGTGTATTCAAATTCATTGATCTTTTCTTCTGCAGTATCTAATCTACTTAATCCCACCCAGTGATATTTTTTTTTCATTTTAGATATTGTATTTTTTATATCTAGAAGTTCTATTCATTTTCTTTGTTTGTTTGTTTAATTTGTCTTCCATTTCTCCTCTCAACATGTTCATGTTTTCCACTACACCTTGAGTGTATGGAGCATATTTTTAATAGCTCTTTTAAGGCACTTGTCTGCTAATACCATCATCTCTGCCATTTCTAGGTCTATTTCTTTTGACTGATTATGGGTCATATTTTCCTGCTTTTATACTTTCCTGATAATTTTTATTGAATGTTGGATATTGCAAATTTTATATTGTTGGAATTGTCTGGCACATAGTTAATTTCCTTGAGCTCAGTTTTGTTTCTCTCAACACTTGTTTTTAAGCTTGGTTAAGGCACGTCTAGAGCAACTTTTAGTCTAGGGCTAATTTAGTCCAATTACTGAGCCAACATCTGCCTGAATGTTCTACCTGCTTTTCAAGTATTATGGATCCTATGTGAACTCTAGGTGTTATTCTGTCTACTGCTTTCCCTCCTAGCCTCAAAGAGCTTCAACCTTTGCATGCAGTGGTTGATATTCAGCCAAAGATTCCAGAAGACCTGCTGAAAATTTCCAGCACTCTCTCTCCTTCTCTCTTGGTATCTCTGTCCCTGTCTCTCTCTCTGTCTCTGAATCAGTCTCCTCTTGTATTTTTTTCCTTCTAATTTTAGCTGCCTGAATTCTGATCTCTGTCTCTTCAACTCATTAAGAACTCTGGGCTTTGTTTGGGCCCTCCTCCTTGGGTTACACCTTGAAACTGCCTCCTAATTGGAGCAATTATAGGACTCATCTCATTTGCTTCCCTTGTGTTGGGATCACATTGCCTGTTGTTCAAGGTGTGAAAGTAGTTATTTTCTATATTTTCCTTGGTTTTTTAGTTGTTATGGTGGAGGAGCAAAGCTCAGAGCAGTTAATCCTTCATGGATGAAAGCAGAAGTCCCAAACTCTAATTATTTAAATTTATTCTTTATCAAAATTTTTCTCAGGGGAATAATCTATAATTTTTTACATAAGAAAAAACTAAACTTGTGCCCAAATATTAACAAATTTATGTTTATCCTACCCAATTCCTTATTACTATATTACCTATTACTATACTATATTACTTATTACTATGTTACCTCTCCAGCTTTCTACTTGGACTGATCCTAGGAGCCACAAGCTATGAGACATGATTTCATCTGTCAAATGGGAATAATAAAAAGTACTCATAAGTTTGTGGTAAGGATCAAATGAGATGAATTACATAAAGCCTGACATACAATGATTTTTCTGCAAATGGCAACTCTTAATTCCACTAAATGAATCACAGGAAATGGAGACATTGAAGTCAACATTAGCAGCTCTATTTGTCTAAAAATAAATACAAACAATAAGATATAAACACATTTTCAGTTATGGGTTCATTTGGTGCCAACTTTCTGAACAACAGGCCTTGTTAATTTTGTTATGAAAGTTTCTCAAGAGTCCAAAGGTTCATTGAAAATGCATTCCATTCAATTTTTTTGTTGTTCTCTAAATTAGATTTTAAAATAACAATAAAAACTAATATGAAATGCATAGCTGGCATTGAAATATCTTGCCAAAAAAGCTACCTGTCCTGGTCATCTCAGTCTTAGAGACTTTGGCATCCCAGAAGTGAGATCATGGGAGGAAGGAATGGCTAGACTGGCCTTGAACTTGAAAGATTAATTACATAATTTGTATTTCTGTCAAATCCTGGAAAGCGAAGTAGCAAAATATGGTGTCTGTTTTTCATAAATATTAAAATGCATTAATTATCTAGGGAGCATTTTGTTCTAGATTTTGTTTTCAAGGTATCATTGATTTCATTTAATAATAGTACTCCCATCTGATATTTGTACTAGTAGATCACAGTTACTTCTCACTTGGGAAGTAATCAGTCCCTTTTAAGTATTTAGGCATTCTTACTCCTTTACACAATGAAGATTTATGAAGTATCTGTTTATTCCAATCTCTCTGCTGGGCTCTTTCATATGCTAGATCACATGTATTCTCATTCTTTCTCTTACAACATGTATAATTATCGCATTTTATAGTTGAGGAAATTGAGGCTGTGAGACAGATTATGATGTGCGTAAAAGCACACACCTATTAAGTGGCACTTCTAGAAAACACATAGGACTGGGCTATTATCCTTGAGAGACACTCTGCCTAGAGTTTTAAAAATATCTTCTAAAGAGTGAAGAATGCTTGAGTCTCAAAAAGACCATGAAAGCACTCGTTACAGTGCGTGGCTGGATGCTTCTCCCAACTCTGAGAGAGTGCCCCTGGGGATAATGCTGCCAGCCCCTGTGGACCAAGATCAATGACTTCACCCAGCTTCTGATCCCAGGAAAACAACCACCAGGGTACTATGCTGTTTCTTCCAGAAGCCTTCCGAAATGTTGCCCCATATCTAAGGAATTAACATATTCTTTAAAGAACAGATGTGACCGAAGCATTTCATTTCCTATTTTACTTCTGTCTATTTGCTCAGTAGTTCTCCATAGAGGTTTGAACAAAGAATTGACTGCAGGGTTTGTATATTCATGCGAATAACATATTTCCCTACAAGACTACACCCTTTGTTCTTCCAGATGCGAAAATATTGGTTTGTTTTCCTAGTTGATTTTAAAGAATTTTGATGCAAATTGTAGTTGGCAGATATTGTATATTCTTTTGTTCTGAGTGAGAGAAGCCTGTGCTCCTGAACTTGGGTTCCCTGTTGCTTCAAGCAGGTGTGGATGTGCCACTGCCAAAATCAAGCTGGTGTGCAGCACGAGTTCCTCCTGGAGACATACATGTTCTGCCTTTGGCCAAAATACTTTGAATTCACTGCTTTATAGTAAGCTGAAGCTTTAAATTTTGATTTCATCAGGTTTTTGGTTTTTCTTCTCCTCTCTCTCTATCCCTTGATTTAGTTGAGGGGTAAACTTTTTCCCCTTGGTATAACTTGACATCTCTGTTTTTGGCACATCTATGGAGACTGAAGTAATAGACTGAAGGTGAAAAGAGGTCAGGTGTTAGTGCCATCAGGGCCTCCTGAGAAGAACCAGCAGGGAAGCAGGGAACCCAGAAACAGCCCTGACTAGAATCATCCTCCAAGACCAACCCTTGGTTGTCTGAGATGCACTGGAGTGATAAGACCCCATTCTGCAAATCCAGTTTATGTGGACTAATAGAAGTGAGAAACTCTCTCTGGGGGCAAATCTGTGACCCAAACCACTCAAAGTAGAAACACACAACCATTTTGGCTTCCTCCTCTATTTTTGTAGGAGGTTAATAGACACGTTTATACAAATAAGCACACATTTTTCCTCATTCTTTATAAATCATGATTCTGCCTGCCCCAAGGTAAGTGACATCACTGATACCCTCACTGATGCCTTTGGACTAACAGCCCACAGACAGACATCCTTTTATGCAAGGGGATGGAGGCTGTGCTACATTAAGGAAAAAGCCCTATGTTTTTGCCATAAGTAGACATGAAATAATAGAAACAAACATATGTTGATCTCTGCCCCTGGTTCCTGAAGCAGAACTCCTAAAACACTTGTAATTTCCTAAGTGATAGGAACATCTGACACAGATGCATATAATATAATTTGTATAGGTAATGCAAATAAAATCTATACTCTAGTTAAGTGTATTGTGCCAATGTTAATTTTTTAATATTGGTAATTGTACAATGGTTATGGAAGATGTGAACATCAGGAGAAGCTT